>NW_027555958.1:29244465-29844465 GCF_003287225.1 Phascolarctos cinereus
ATTTCCTTCAAGGCTCGGCTCTAAAGACCTTTCCTGACCCCCTGATTGGTAGCATACTCTTGACCCCTGAAATTTCCCTGTATTTGCTAATCTGTGTGCATGTTGTTAGCTCCCCAATAGAATCTAAGCTTCTTGAGGGCAGAAGCAATATTGGTTTTTTTGTGGGTGTGACTCTAGCACCTAGCAATGTGCCTGGGATATAGTAGTTATTTAATAAGTGCTCAGTAAAGGAACCCTGCTTGCTAGTTTCATTCTTGCAGACTAACTTCCTAGACTCTAGATCCTGCCTGCTTCCCAGAGCTGACTCCTCTGAACTTGGCCCTTTGCTGGCCTGGCTCAACCTCCTAGACAGTACTGCTCTGTTACTGTGTTCTTCCCTAAAGTAAATCACTCCCTCTTTTATCTGCCTCAATCTCTACTTCAGTTGAAAAAAAAAAAAAGGTCCCACCTCCTCCCTCTACCCCCTTTGCGGATTGTGAGGCTCGATTGTCATTCTGATCAATAATGCCCCGGTTGCTTGGATGGGAACAGCAAACATCATGCATTCTCTGCTGGCAATCCCTACAGCTGGACCAGATGAGCTCTGAAGTCCTTCCAACTCTAATCTATGACTAGTCATCAACGTCAATGGGAAATCCATTAAGGCTCAGCCTTGTATCAGTACTGTAGCACCATACAAAGTAATAGTAATAAGAGCTGCTATGTATATAGCACTTTAAGGCTCGCAAAATATTTTGCAAATATTTCCTTTGATCCTCACAACACCCCTGGAAGGTAAGTATTATGATTCTCTCTGTTTGATAGATGAGGAAACTAGAGCTGAGAGTTGTGTAGCAGCAGGTAACCGGACTCTTTATAGGACTCACTGATTTTCAAACAGGTCAGTTATCTTTATCTTCACCTGACAATTAGCATATAGCTTACAACTGGTCCTATGTGTAGGCAAAGTAGATAGCCACCTATATGATGTGAGATGTCCTGAGCAAGACTGCCCCCACTATAGAACTATATTTCCCCATCACTATCACTAAGTCTGAAATTCTTCTCTTGAAGATTCATTCATTCCTGTTGTTGTTTTTTTTTTAATAGCTTTAGCACCTAGTGCCCAGAATACAGCAAGTGCTTAATAAATGCTTGTTTGATTTGATATTGATTTCCTTTTCAGTTTTGTCATCTATTAGTAGGCAGGCCCCCAGAGACTTCAATTCCTGGGAAAATTCTAGGACAGATCATCAAAGAGATGGTTATTGAGTTCCTAGAAAGGGAAACAGTGATGAACACCAGCATAGGTTCACCTAGAACTGGTCATGCCATAAGGAAAAGCTTTTGTGAAGTATCTCATACTAAGTTAGAGGAGGAGAGAGATGTGGACTAGAAGATTATACAATCAGATAAATTGGGGACACGTTAGAACTCAAAGAGTAGTAGTTAATCATTTAACTCTTTCATCAATGACTTGAATTCAGGCACAAAACTGGGAGTGTTGGTTAATACACTGGATGACAAAGCCAGGTCCAAAGGGATCTTGACAAGCCGCAACACTGGGTTAAATTTCAAAAGATGAAATTCAAATGTGAAAAGTCTCGTACAAAAAAATCAGCTTCACAAGTAGGAGGTGGGGAAGGCATGGCTGGATAGCAGCTGTTCTGAAGATCTGGGAGGTTTTAATGTGTGCAGACCCAATATGAGTCAGAATTGTCATGCAGAAGACAAAAAACCCAATATATTAAGAGAGGCATAACTTCCAAAAATTACAAAGGTGTACTTTGCCCTTATTATGTCATATCTGGAGTACTGTTCTCAGTCCAGGGGCCACAGTTTAAGGACACTGTCATAGCACAATGGTGAAGGGCTTTGAGTCAACATCAAAAGAGGCTTAGCTGAAGGAACTGGGGATGGTCAGCTTGGAGAAAAGAAGACTTGGGGAGGTATTAATAGCTGTTTTCAGATATTTGAATGTGGAAAAGGGATTACACTTGTTCTTTTTGGCCCCAGAGAGCAGAATCAGGATCAATAGATGAAAATTATAAACTGACAGAGGAAAAAAAACCCCCATCAGAGTTATCCCAAAGTGGAATGGACTGCCTTGAGAGTTGGTGAGTTTCGACTCCTTGGAGATCTTCAAGCAGAGGCTGGAACCACCTTCACATACAAGGTTGAACTAGAAGGTCACTGAACTCCCTTAGAGCTCATGACTTCTGTGATTCTGCCATTCCCTCGGGGCACCCAAGCAGTCTTGAAGACTTTAAATTGCCGAGGCTAATTCTCAGATTCCTCCTTGGAGGGGAAAGGAAGGAAAAAACTAAAATGACACGAGGAGGGCTTTCTCCAGGAGAATCACATTTAGAGAGCACCACCTATGATTTGTATTCCCTTCAACCAAATGAGGGGATTGAACTAGATGCCCTTGTTATTAATAGCGGCAGTCTCACCAAAGGCGCACTTCTTCTTCCCTCCTCTCCCCAGCTTCTGGTGCCCCTTTCATCCCCTCTAGCGCCTATCTTTCAGGAGCAAAGAAACCTCACGGTGTTCCTGAGCATTCTTTATTCCCCAGAAAGCTCCACTCCCAATGCCACCCCCACAGCCCCCAGCTTTCCTCCTCCTTCTCCAGGCACAAAAATTCATGGTTAGTGCTCTGCTCATTATCACCCTGTACCTTGCAGCCAGCTGTGGGAAGCACTATTAAGTAGTCTCAGCCTAAGATGAGGGTGATTATAGGGCACTTCCTAGGACTGGTGGCTAAAATGCCTCATTATTACATCTGAGACATCAGTGCAGGAGTCTTTGATAATGGAAATGTGGAGTGATCTGGTCTATGCCTAATGGAGGCAGTGAGCGTATATGCCTGACACTCCAAGAGCAGCTCTGCCTTAGAGTAAATGAGTAACACATTTTTTCCTCTGGGGGAATAATCCAAAGCAACCTGAGGTTAATTAAACTTAGCAGGACTGCTAGAACACTGGCAGGGGGAAGAAGCCTTGTACTAGGACACCTGGGTTCCAGCCCTGCCTCTGACAAATATTGGTTCAATGACCCTGGAGTTACAACCTCTCTGAACCTCAGTCACCTCTTCTGCAGAATGGGGTTAATACCTGACCTGACTAAAGTCTTGGGGCTAGAAAAGATGATCTCTTGGGATCCCTTTCAACTCTAAGACTCATGATTCCATGATCCTTTTTCCAAAGGCGGAGGGAAGCAGGGGAAATAAGTATACAAATGAGAGCCCAACAATATGCCCAAGAATTATGAGAAATGAAAGAGTTACGTTTCCACATAAGTAGATAAGAAATCAGCACAGACAAGCTAACTTCTCTGTCCAGGGGGGGAGTGACAACACAATTCTAGGCACGTAATGTACGTTAAGGGTGGGGCATATAAGGAAGATTGTAACCCAGAAGGATCAGGACCAATCCTGATCCAGAAGGGAGGAGTTAGGCAATTACTAACTATAAAGCTTGCTCTGGCTTCTTTACTCTTGAACTCTCCCCTTCAAAGGAGGTGTGCTTGCTTCTCTCGAGAATCGAAAGGACACACTTCAACCTCTCTAATAAAAAGTCTTTGAGGCACCAGTCTTCGGAACTGAGTCTGGGGTCATCTTTATAACAGACATCCTGGAGGAGGTAGTAGAAAGAGCCCTAGTTTTCAAATCAAAGGACCTGGGTTCAGATCTCACCTGTGACACTGCTTTGGATGACCATGGACAAGTCACTAGGATGCTCAGAACCTCAGGTTCCTTATGGTCACAAGATCATGAATTTAAAGCTGGAAGGAAACTTAGAGACCATCTGGTTGAACCCTCTCATTTTACAGGCAAGGGAGCTAAGAGCCAAAAATGTGGGGTGACTTGTCCAAGGTCACACAAGTAGGAGATGGCAGAGATGGGATTGGAAGCCAGAGTTCTGACTCCAAAGCCAATGATCTTTTCATTGTACCTAAGGAAAATCATAAAGTGCTTTGTAGTTTTCTAAGCCATAAAGTGCTTTATTATAAGTTATGGTTCTTATAGTTATTACAGAATTGAGACACAGGATAGATGTGGTAGCTTTTGGGGATACCAGGAGTGAGGAGGTCCACAACTTCCTACCCAACTGTTGGGGTAGGAGGGAGATAATGAAGACAGCTATGATGACAGACAGGAGGGCAACTAGGTGATGAAGTGGATAGAATATTGGGCCTAGGGTCAGGAAGACTCATCTCCCTGAGTTCAAATCCAGCCTCACACACTTACCAGCTATGTGACTCTGGGTAAGTCACTTGACCCTGTTTGCCTCAGTTTCCTCATCTGCAAAATGAACTGGAGAAGGAAATGGCAAAGCACTCCAGTATCTTTGCCAAGAAAACCCCAAATGGGGTCCCTGAAAAAGCTACTCAATAACAATAACAAAAAGATGGCATTCGTTCTGCAACTGAAATGAATAAGGGGAGGCTGGAAGGCAGGGCTTGGTCTCATGGACCAGGTATAGAAGCTTTTCAGTATCCTGTTGCTCACTCTGGACTCAACTATTGGAATTAGATTTGCTTTGCATGGCCCCAGAGGGCAGAACTAGAAACAGTGGGAAGATGTTGCAAATCAATGGATGAAGGAAATTAAGTACTTACTAGTACTACCCCAAACCAACCACACTGGGCACTGGGGACATAAAGACAACAAATGAAGCAATCCCTATTCACAAAGAGCTTGTATTCCAATGGGAAAGACAACCAGGACATACGTATCTATATGTATGTATATGTGCATGTATGTATCTATAGAAATGCATGCATGTATCTACACATACATGTGTATACACATATGTGCATGCACACATATACATTCACATATTATACCTATGTTATTTGTCCTTCACTTTCTTCTTCTTCTTTTTTTAGGCAAGTGGGGTTAAGTGACTTGCCCAGGGTCACACAGCTAGTAAGTGTCAAGTGTTTGGTCTGAGGACAGATTTGAACACAGGTCCTCCTGACTTGAGGGCTGGTGCTCTAATCACTGGGCCACCTAGCTGCCCCCTATCCTTCACTTTCTAAGAGGACCAATTTTGATGTCATGGGGTGATATCTTGAATTGCACACGAATTGGATTTAAATGAGGCAGAGCTGTACAAAGTTGGGAGCTTAACTGTTCCCCGTGACTAAGTGTTGCATCAAACGGAGGAGTGCAAAATGAAGAAATGTGGGCCAGGCAGAGCAGTGAAAGACTGAGCCAGGTTATTATTCTGAGGGTCTGGATTATATAGTGAAAGCTGACAATCATCCCCCCTACGTTCTCACCGCTCTTACTTGACTGACCCCAGCCTTTGTGGGCATCCTTAATTGTTCACACCTGCTTACTATCAGGATCGAAGGATCAGTGTTCTAACCTCCTAGGCCCGGGGAGGTTGGGGGGACAAATATTCTGAATCACTAAGCCCTTACGGGTAGGAAAAGGAAAGAGCCAAGCTCTAACCTAAATTCCTCATCCCACATTAGACTCTCCAGCTCCGGCCCTCAGCACTTACCTCTCTCTTCCAGAGTCACTGAAGCCCAGAGGCAAGACGAAGTCAAAATGACTGACCTTGGGGTCTCTGATGTCTGACCGGGCTCTAAGCGCTCTACAGTGCCCCATTCAGCCGCCTTCGTGGCCACTGGAATGCGTTGTTCTCATCCACCCATTCTGCAGGCGAGGGTGGAGTCTTCATGTGCTTGAGGTAGACACCCCCCCCCCACTTACCAATTAGTTTGATGCCATTGGTTACCTCCCACCTGGTTTAGCTCATCTGCCAAGAAGGTTCACCCAGGTATAGCTGCTGTGCATGGCACAGCTTCTTGGAGTTACAGGTGAGGGTGGGGTGAGAGGTAGGTGAGCCACCCTGAAAAGGGCTTGGCAAACCCTCCCACTGGAGGTACTAGTCTTCTTCCTTGAACACCCCATACCTCCCCACGTACATACAGCATAAAATGTAAGGTCTAGAATTCCCCTGGCTGGGGAACCCTAAACCTCCTCCATACCACGGGATGAGTTCAGTACCAAAGGAAGAGGCCAAGTAACTCCAGAATGATTATAGGAGCTTAATCAATCATCATGACTGGGGTGACAGTTATAGGATTCAGCGGATCCCTGAAAAAAAAAACCCAGGAAAGCCTAGTGGTAATTGTAGGAGTCAAACAAAGGGAGGTAGAGCTATAGAGCACATTACTACTGATTGGTGGATATTCTGGGTTTTTGCTTAGTAATAAACTTTGGCATTAAGCCAACGCTATTGGGTAAAATGCCCAAACCCAGGTTTGTGTATTGATCATGTGCAGGTCATAAATGTGTCATTGTATCCATGGTATGACTTTCATCAGTCACAGTATTGAAGTTATGACTCAGTGTCTGAATTATGATTTTTTTTAACAGGTCGCCATGTCTGGGCTTTCAGCTTTCTCAGAGTTTAAGTGAATGATGTTCACTTCTTATGGGGTTTTTGTTGTGGTGGTTGTGTTTATGGCTCTTCCCCAATCAGGCCCCCATAAAATACCAAGTCAAATATAACATTAAACACAAGGTGGCTTAGGAGGGAAAGCACCAGCAGTGAAGAGGATCAGCAAAATCTTCATGCTACTGCATCTTCAAGACAGATAGATTCTATGAGACCGAGATGAGACGAGAGTGATTTCCAGGCATGGGGGGCTGATAGCACAAAGGCATGGCCATGGGCAGTAGGATATTGTGTATAAGGAACTCAGAAAAGGCCAGTTTGTCTGGATTCAAGAGTACAAGAGGGAAGCAGTGATGCTCCATGAAGCTGGAAAGAGAAGTTGGGGTTGGTTTGTGATGGGCTTTGAAAGCTAAACAAAGGAATATATATTATGTAGCTACAGCCTGGATGTAAAGGGAACATGAGCACCCCAAAAATTACAGCAATTACATTCTACAAAGTAGAATGGGAGGTGCTGTCTTCTCTCTCATCAGAGGGCCTTCATGAAAAATCTGGGGGGCCACTTGTTGGGTAGACTAGAGAGGGAATTCTTTTTTTAGGGATGGGTTGGACTAGAGAGCCACTGAGGTCACTAACAATTCCATGGACTCTGGACCTTTTTTTCTGGCAGCCAAGAAAGCTAGTACTATTTTAGACTACATTAAGGGAATCACAGTGTTTTGAACCAGTAGGTCATAGACCCTGTACTCTGCCCTGGTCAGATCATGGTGCTCAATTCTGGGAACCACGTTGTAGGAAGAGTATTTACAAGCTGGGATGAGTTCAAAAGAGGTCAGCTGGGATGGTGAAGGTCCTTGAAACTGTCACATGAGGATCAGGTAAAAGAACCAGAGATGAGATGACTGAAGGGCTGTTATCTGAAAGAGGGATGCCCTGGTTCTGCATGGATGGTCTCGGAGGCAGAATAGGGAGCAAAGGGTGGAAGTCACAGGAGCTAATTGGGAATTGAATTTAGGATCAGAAATCAGGAGCCAGAAGGGACCCCAGAGGCCGTCATTCCACAAAAGAAGAAACTGAGGGCCAGGGAGGCTAAGGCATTTTCTCACAATCACAAAGGTAGTAAGTGACAAATGCAGGATTTGAACCCAGCTTCACGGAAGGAAAAATTTTCCTCATAATTAGAGCTGGGCAAGAGGGGGATATATGAGCCCCCTTAGGAGGTAATGAATTTCTTTTTCCTAAAGGTTTTTGAGCTGAAGCCATAGAACCACTTGATTGGGGTAAGGGGTTGGGGGTTGTTCAGGAACATTTGAGCCTGGAAGCCATCTGAGGTCCCTTCCAATTCCATCCCCCAGTCATCCTGAGATGTTAGCTCCTGCAAGGACCCTGAGACTTGGAGTTTGGTTTTGACTCAGCTTTAGACAACGCTACTGTCCGGTTCTTTCTGCTGTGAAGCCTTTAACCCCAGCTTTACAGCCCTGTTATCCCCTCGAGAAACTGCTCTGGCTTTTTCAGTTCTAAGACCTGCATTTTAGGCTGCTGACCTCTGCTTGTCTGCTCAACACCTTTGTCCCCTCCCTTCCCCCACTCCTTAACTCTCCTGGTTCCTAAAGGCTCATGAGACCGAGATGAGATGAGAGTGAATTCCGGGCATGGGGGGCTGGTAGCACAAAGGCATGGCCGTGGGCAATAGGATATTGTGTATAAGGAACCCAGAAAAGGCCAGTTTGTCTGGATTAAAGAGTACAAGAGGGAAGCAGGGATGCTCCATGAAGCTGGAAAGAGAAGTTGGGGTTGGTTTGTGATGGGCCCATGAAAGGCTCTTGGGAGGTTGGGAGAACTGTATAGGGAAAAGCTTAGTAAGAGAGAGTCAGGTCAGCAAAGGCCTGCTTTGCCCATTTCATGTTGTCTTGGGTTGACCGTTCAATCATCCCAACTGCCACGTTCTCAAAGGCAGCTTACGGGTCACATTGGGCACGTGTGCCATAAGCCAACCACCTGATGGCATCAGGTTCTAAAATCCTGCTCCAGCTCAGCTCTGTTTGGTTTGGATTGAAAGCCTGAATGATGCTGAATGATTTGGGGTATATGCCCAAAGGACTTGTGGTGATCTCTAGAGAGGTGACACTCTTCACAGTCACCTATGCTGGAGGAGCTTAGGAACTGGGGGTGTTGGATCTAGAGAATGGGGTTGTCATCTGGACGAAGGCTACAGAAGACAGAACAAGAAGCGAAGAATGGGTGGAAGTCATTGAGGTTGTTTGCAATGGAATTTCAGACCATAGCCAGAGCTGGGAGGGTCTTTCTATCTAGGCTTTTCATTTAGGTCTGATATAAAACTCACAGCTCAATGAAACTCTGATTTCCTCTTCTCTGCTCCCATACTACCCTGTTGCCTGTGCTGGCCCCAGTTATCATTGATCTGACACTTCTCAATTTTCCCTATATTTTATTCTTGTGCCCATCCCCCACCCCTACTACATATACCTGAGTAGCCTGTAAGCACCTTGAAGGCAAGATTGTCTTATCTTTTCTTGACATCCCTAGTTCCAAGTATCTATCTTGCACCTAGGGGCCCCGAAATGAATGTTTATTGAGTAAATCTGAATCTAATTGGCATTTCTGATGTCTTTACTGGACCAATGGGGGCTTAGAGAGGTTCATGGGTGTCAGGATCCCTCCTAACCTGGAAGGTCTATTTGGGATCATAGATTTAGAGCCAGAAAGGACCCTAGAGACCACCTGGGTCCCCTTCTGCCTCAAAATCTATGATTTCTATGATGCTAGTCCAGCCTCATAATTTCACAGAGGAAGAAACTCAAGTACAGAGAGGTAAAAGGACTTGTTTGGGCCTTATGACATCATCATTATCATCATCATAGCACTTCTATACTATGTGCCAGGCACTGTGCTAAGTGCTTTCCAATTATCTCATTTGATCCTCACAACCCGGGGGGGGGGGGGAGGGTGTAGGTCCTGTTATCCCTATTTTACAGATGAGAAAACTGAGGCAAACAGGGTTAAGTGACTTGCCCAGGGTCACATGGCTAGTAAGTGTCAGAGGCTGGATTTGAACTCAGGAAGATGACTCCAGTCCCAGTGCTCTGTGCACTATGGAGCCACCTAGCTGCCCTAAGTAATCAAGAGGACAGTTTCTGACCTTGGTAGTATCTTATAGGTTCCAGAGTACTTGTCTCTACCCTGCTTCCTTCCATCCTCTTCACAGTTTCTTTTACAGTAGGCAAGGCAGAAAGAAGAAAATGGTGAACCTGGAGCCAAGAAGTCCTGCTTCCAAAATTTACTTGCTGTGATACCCTGGGCAAGTCCTTTAACCTCTCTCAGACTTGGTTTCCTCATCTGTAAAATGGGGATAATGCTGGTAGTATTATTATCATGATAGGCTTGTTGTGAGGCTCAAGTGAGAGAGAGCTTGCATGGGGTAGTAGCTAGGATGCTGACTTTGGGGTCAGGAACCTGTGGGTTCAAATCCAGTCTCTGACATTTACTAACTTTATGACTATGATCAAGTCACTTAATCTCTCTGATCCTCAGTCTCTTTCTCTGTAAAATGGTAATGATCAAGCCTGTGATATCTGTAATGTGGTGAGGATAAAGATGGAACTGCTGTGAGGCTTAAATGAAGTCACATCTGTAAAGCGCTTTGCAGACTTCAAATTGTAATCTGCACATCTGTTGTTATTATTATCACCTCACCAGTTAGGGTGGAGTCATAAGTTAAGGACAAATGCAAATGGGAAAGTGTATTGCGTTTGGGGCCTTGGCTCACCCAGTCCTCTTTAGCTGGGCTGTTTTGTGCCAACTAGAGAAAAAGTTATGCCCAGAAGGTGAGTGACTGAACCAAGGTCCCCTGATGAGTCAGAAGCAGGAATAGAATGTGGGATTCTATCCGCCCTTTGTCTCCTGATCCCACTCTTGGGTAACCATTCCAAGAATCTCTAAGTAGGGGACAAACACCACAGGAGAACCCTACTAAGAAAGTGTCCTTAGGTGCCCAGGTTATAGGTCAGTTGGTTTTATAAAAACATCTTTGGGAACCCTCTAATAAAATACCCTCTTAGAGGAGCTTCAGAGTGGCTTTGCCTTACTCTGAATTCTGCTGGCTCCACAGACTGCCCCCTCCCCAGAATGAGAACTCTGGGCTCACAAGAAGTCAGGTCCAATACTGACTCCCCTACTCCCTGCCCCAGAGCATTCATGGTCCCTACCCCCAGAATAAAAAGCAGGGGAAATATGAACAATGTATGACTTGTGTCTTGTTTTCCCCAAAAGAGGGAATAGCATCCTCATTCCTGCATAAATTCTCAATCTGCAATATGAGTGTCAGGTATGAGATGAGACAGCCTTCTTTTCACTCACCACAGAACACACCTAGGACACAAAGGATTCACCAGAACCCATGAACAAATAGGTAACTATAAAATGCTCAGGCCAGTAGATATAGCTGAGAGAGTGCTCCTCCATCCATCTCAAGTCTGCACCATCCAAGCAACTCAAAGCAATGGTATAGAGGATTTGCAAGGTCCAGAACTCCTGCCCTCGAGCGGCATGATTTTAGTCCGGTTCAGCTGCCTGAAGGTGAAGAAGAGGAAGAAGAGAAAGAGGGAGAGGAAGAGGAGAAGGAAGAGAAAGAGGAGGAAAAGGAGAAAGGGGGAGAGAGGAGCAGGAAGATGAGAAAGAGGAGGAAGAGGAAGAGGAGGAAGAAGAGGAGGAGGAGGAAGAGAAAGAAGAGGAGGTGGAAGAAGAGGAGGAAAAGGAAGAGGTTGAAGAGGAGAAAGAGGAGGAAAAGGAGAAAGGGAGAGGAGCAGGAAGAAGAGAAAGAGGAGGAAGAAGAGGAAGAGGAGGAGAAAGAGGAGGAAGAAGGGGGGAGCATTTAGCTTTAAGGTTTGCAAGATGCTTTACAAATATTATTTCATTTCATCCTCACAACTCTAGGAGGCAGGTGCTATTATCATCTCCATTTTACAGATGAGGGAACAGATGAGCTCTTCTGGTAAGGTTCCTCTTCCTTCTCCAGTAGGCTCATGGTTAAAGAAATCTCTTCTGAGAGGCTGAGCCTGACTTTCAAACTCAGGATCTTCATATCTCTTGGAAATTTTAGAACTCAAGATTCTCTGTGAGGTAATTTGCAAAGCTGGAAATGTCTGTCCTCACGCTACCTAATCTCTGCCCTGTGTTCAGAAAAGGAAATAGGAAGAAGAGGCCAAGAACTAGAAGTAAAGAAACTCCCTTCTAAGGAAGCACAGACTATCTACTTCAACTACAAAACTGCTCTTTTGTGCTGGAGTGGGGTGGAGTGGTGGTGGCTCAAAAATCCCTTTACTCCTTCCCATCCCCTTACTATAGTCCAGTCTAGAAGTTCGAGGGAGAAAAAGCTTGGAAAAAAGAAAAGGGAGGAGGAATGGGACATTTCATAGCTCACTCTTACGGAGCACAGTAAAAAGAAAGAAGGTAACACACTTCTCTGACATAAGTCCATCCTCCTGAGCTGGAGTGAACTCTAAAGCCCCAGACTCATGCAGCAAGGTCCACAGCTTGCAATATCATCAGGCTGATTTGGAGAAACTCATGGGAATGATGAGGGCCTCCCCTGGTGAGCCTCTTACACTGATCTAGGGTGGACTGTTTTGTTCATTTGTTCAACAAGTCCCCATCACTCAGCTAGCTGATCTATACCAAAAAATGGTGTGTATGGAGATAAAAGGGGAATGATACATCGTCTCTGGTATAAGGGAAATAATAGAAGTAATAATAGCTAACCTTCTTATAAAGCCTTAAGGTTTGCAAAGCATTTTATATTTACCTCATTTTATCCTCACAACAACCCTGGGAGGTCGGTGCTATTATCATCCCCATTTTACAAGTGAAGAAATTGAGACTCAGAGAGGTTCAGTAACTTACCCCCAGTCACACAGCTAATCAATTATCTGATACAGTATTCTAACTCAAGTCTTCCAACACTCATTCCACCATGGGGCACAGGCTTTGAAGTCAGAAGAACTAAGTTGAAATCCCACCTCTAATTATTCATGAATATGGCCAGTCTTTTCCCCTCTATGGGCTTCAGTTTTCTCCTCTGACTGATAAAAAATTTGGGCTCCTAGACTTCCAAAGCCTCTTCTCCTCTAATCTTATGATGCTCCCCTCTTGGAGCCTACACTCTATGAGGGCATAGACCTGCTGCACTTTACCCCAGCTGACTCATAACCGGAGTATTGTATTGTGTTGTGGGGTGAGGGTGGGGAATTGATTGGGAGATTCCTAATTGATGTCCCCCTGATGAGATTCAAAAGCCACCTTAGGAGACAATGAGATTCAAGTAGGCTGGTCTATGAAATAGGAAACTAACTGGGGTCCCCTAGCCCAGGGCTGAACAATGGAATAATAGTAATAGATAAAGCCAGAAACTCTGAACTACTGTCTCAGGTTGCCTCATCTCCCTATCCAAAGCAGGTTTTCTTCTATAAGAATCCTTAGCTTCTCCTGGCTAGAGGACATCTTTCTTCATCAGAGAGTGTCCCCCTTAAGGGACAGCTCCCTTAGTAGGCATGTGAGAAATGAAAGGATTAAGTTTCCACATAAGTAGACAAGAAATCAGCACAGACAGGCTAACTTCTCCATGGGGGGAGGGGAGTGACAACACAATTCTAGGCACATAATGTATGTTAAGGGTGGGGTGTACAAGGAAGATTGTAACCCAGAAGGATTAGGACCAATCCTGATCCAGAAGGGAGGAGTTAGGCAATTAATTACTAACTATAAAGCTTTTTCTTGCTTCTGCACTCAGCTCACTCAAAGGAGGTGTGCCCGCTTCTCTGAATTGAAACGATGCACTTCAGCCTCTTTATTAAAAAGTCTTGGGGGGCAGCTAGGTGGTGCAGTGGATAGGGCACCGGCCCTGAAGTCAGGAGGACCTGAGTTCAAATCCGGCCTCAGACCCAACACTTGACACTTACTAGCTGTGTGATCCTGGGCAAGTCACTTAACCCCAATTGCCTAAAAGCAAAAAAAAAAAAGTCTTTAAGACGCTAGTCTTCAAACTGAGTCTGGGGGCTTCTTTATAACAATTATCTCCCTTAAGAATCCATCTCTCTTAGGCTGGTGTCTCCCTTAAATTGGGGTATCCCTTGATGAGCATCTCTTCAGGTGTCTTCCTTAAGGGGGACATGTCCCTTAAGGAGCTATCTCCCTTGGGGGGCTGCCCCCCTTTAAGCTGGGGTCCCCCTTAAGTTGCATGTCCCTTAAGGGGTGGAGCCTGCTTGGTGTGTGTTATCCACAATAAATGACTTTACTTGATTTGGAGACAGCCTGAGCAAATTCTTTTGAAATGACTTTTCACCCCAACATTTTGAGGTGCCCCTGAACCTCATCACCCCAAGCCCAGTTAACGAAATTGCAAACAATAAAGGGGAAGGTAATAGAAACAACAAGGTATTGAGATCTTAAATTAAGTAGAATGAGGTACTTCATACTTTATTACCCTTTTACTAAGGAGTGAAAAAAATTCTTCACATCAAACTTGATGGAATTAAAGGGCACCTAGCTATTGGCTAGTTGAAAATCTAAAGGCCAGTTGGGGGCCTTTAGAAAGCAAGCCTGGCAGTCCTCAGACATCTCTGAGGAATGCTACCTTTGGCAACTGAGATAAGAGTCAACCATGAAGGAAGAACCCAGTTATTGAGAGAGGAATAGACTTAGCCTTTTCTTTTATTCTCCTAGCAAAGGACAGAAGAAGGGGGAAGGGGTTTTCCACTCACACAATGGGGACATTGCACCCAGTAGCAGTAAATCCATGGAATGGAGGCCTCTGACAGCAGAGAGCTGGGTTCGAGTAGGAATTAGGGGTTTATTTTTGGAAAGGAACAGGCCCAGGAAGCCCAGATGAGCAACTTGGCCAAAAGAGACACTTCACTCAGGAGAAAGAGCATGAGGACACTAAATGAAGGGAAGGAATATCAGGGCCAAGCATGCTGGAAGTGTGATTGCCTCAGTCACACGTTTTCCCTAAGAGGGTATGTCTCTATTAGCTTTACTCTATGCATGTGTTCACTTTCCCCTTATGCTGTGTATGATTGTGGAAGAGTTTGCCCTGGGTTTATGGGGAGAACATCTGGTTACTACTCTTCTAAAGATGCTATTTCAGCAAATATTTTGTTTTGTTTTGAGCTAATTGTGTCTCATGTCTGAGGACAAAGGGAAGCAGCCGCTGAGGTTCACAGGCTATAGTTTTAGGGCTATGGGACCTATGGAGTTTTTCTGAACCAAAGATAACCACCCTCTGGAGAGCCCAATCTATAAAAGCAGGTACAAAGACAAGATGAAAGTGCAAAGTGTGATAAATGATTATAAATAGCCACTCTCTTGTAGATTCATAGCTCCCCTCTAACAAAGTCCTGACTTTAATTACAATTCTTCTACAGAAGGATGTTACTGATAATGAGTTACTGATAATGAGATTGTATGGAGTCTCCTAGATCTTGGTCAGACACAATCCAATTTGGAAGGAATTTAATCTAGGGTGGGGTATTCTGCCCAGGCTTGGGTGGGTATGCATTCTTTGAATTGATCTCCTTAAAGCTATGGGTAATCTGGTATAGAGATACTTGCCCTACCCAAGAGATACTCAGCCCTTCATTTTAATGTAACCCACCTCCAATCACAGGTTAACCAATTAGATTTGCTGTTTGATGGACCACCTACCGTTTTGAAGGCTATATAAATTGTTAGTGTGCCATGATTGTCTTTGGCCTAAGAGAGATGGTCAAATGACCGTTTTTTATTAATAACCTGCTGGCCTTATTAATAAAATGATTAAATTACCCAGAAATTATATCTCTAAAATCCTTTTAAACATCACAAAAGATACAAGAGCTTGGAGAAAGCTGAGACAGAAGAGGATGACTACAGGATGGTGAGAGGACCTAGGAACATGCCACATCATGACTGGTTGAATGACCCATAACCTGAGAAGGCATGTGCACGCATTCACACACATGTATATTTGAAAGGCTGTCAAGGGAAAGGAGATTAGACTTGTCTTCAAAGGGCAGACATTATAGAGGAGAGCCCTTGATCCATATGAATGCCAGCTGTTACCATCCTTATAACCATCATGGCCATCATCTTGTATCTGTTAAAGGTTATAATCAGTCAGTCAGTCTATTAACATGCATTTATTAAGCTACATTCCAGGTACTTTGCAAGTGTTAGAGATGCTAAGGAAAATCAGAGTTGACTTTAAAGGAAGTTGCATTCCAGAGAAGAAATTCAGTCCCCAGTAAAGTTCCAAATCCTTCTAGGTCGACCTCAAGCCTAAAGGAATTAGCCTTGCCTCTGAAACAGTCCTGTAATTGGATCAGGCCTCTGGACAGAGCTGGTGTAGGGAGGAGACCAGGTCTGCATAAGACATGGAACAGGAGTAAGACTGGAAAAATTGGCTGCTCTTCTAAGGCTCCAAGGCTGGGAAGGGACCTAAGGAGTTCAGTAAGTGGTCACAGGCAAGGAACTGACCCCAGGGGATATGAGGATTTCCCAAGCAGAAGCAGCTGGGCCATTCTGCTGGGGTAGAAATATTGTTAATGTGAAAGAAGGAAAGGAGTGCATTCTCAGTTCCCCCTGTTTGTCTGCTGCCTACCCTTGGCCCTGTAAAGTCCCTCTTTCAGGAACTGGGAAGGTCATTCTGTCTTCCTCTTCCTCTCTTCTCAGTCTGTCTCTGTCTCTTTCTGTCTCTCTCTCTCTGTCTCTCTCCCCCCCCCCCCACTCTCTGTCATAATCAATCCTGTACCTAATGGGAAACTCCTCCATAATATTGCTAACAATCAGTAATCTCACCTAGCCTTGGCTTGAAGACAGAGGAACTGCTCTGGCCAAGGTCACCCAGTCTCTTAAGTTCTGTTGGCTATAATCCAATGCCTTTTCTCAGTCCTCATCCTCCTTGACCTTCTGCTGTACCCAACACTGTTACCCATCCCCTTATCCCAGTTATGTTCTCATTCTGGGGTTTTGAGATGCCATTCAGGAGCACAGAGGGACTCCTTGTCTCAATTTAATTCCATTCAATTTGACAAGCACTTATTACTCTCACCTGCTGTGTGCTCAAGGCATTGTACTGAGCATTTGGGATACAAAGACAAAAGTGGCAGTTCCCAGCCTCAGGGAGATTACATACTCCTGGGGTGGGGGTGATGATGCCAAGAGGTGCCCAGTGGCTTCATGTAAAAGGCAGCATCTAAGCTGTGCTTTGAAGGATGCTGGGGATTCTCGGTGGCAGAGGCGAGGAGGCAGGGCACTCTAGACATGCAAAAACACAAGATAGCTCATCCTACATCTTAGATACAGAACTGGGAGGGACTTCAGAGATCATTGGTCCAACCCCTACGTTTTATGGATGAGGAGTCGAGGCCCAAGGTCACGTGGGAGTGAACATCTGAGGATTTCTGAACCCAGGTCACCTATGGAACAATGTCCACTAGACCAGTTTGACTGGAATTTGGGGAGAGTGAGTTCATAGGATTAGAGATGTAGAGTTGAATGACAGCTCTCAAACCATTTAGTCAAATACAATCATTTTACACGTAACAGAGATGAGCCCCAACGAGTTTAAGGGATTTGTCCAAGGGATTTGAACCTAGATCCTCTGACTTCAGAGGCTATTTTTTTCCAACGATGTACCAGTTGGTACATCTTCTTTCCCCACTCCTCCATGCCACTGTCCTGGGAGTCACCCAACCTCATTTCACCTCTGAAGGAAGTGCCCCAGGACAGGAGACAAAAGCTTCCCAGTCACTGCAGAAAGGTGGGAGGATGGTTAGGTGAGCATCACACCACATGTGGATATCCTATGGATACCAGGCTGTTGTGGTGTGCCCAGAGTCCCCAGAGTCACCTTTCCTCCAGGAGAGAGGCTCTTTCACCAATAGGAACATTTTCCAAGGCCAAATGCCTTGAGTTGCTACTTTGGGGAACAGGTCAGCAGCTGCCAGCAGCCCTCAGTGCACTGAACCACATCCTTAATTGCCGAATGGAAAGTCAGAGGCTGCCCTAGAATAGTCTCAGTGGAGGCTCAGGGGGGCAGAATTCAGGAGCAGGCTGAGCTCCCTTCCTGTTGCTTTTTTCTCCAGTGACCAAAGCCTCCCTGGGGCATCTTGCATCAGACGGGTGTTCCTTCTGCTTGCCTCCCCTCCTCCCTGGTCTCCACCTGCTCCTCTCAAATCCTTCCTTTCTACTGTTGCCAGACTAAACGTTCTCCTTTGCACGTTTGGTCGTGTCCTCCTCTGCCAACCAGCAAGGTACAGAGGAAGCGGTGCTGGAGCCAAGGGGCCAAGTTCCAATTCCTGCCTGGTTACTTCTCACAAGCGATCTTGGGCAAATCATCTCTCCTCTCTAGGCATCAGTTCTTTATGTTTTTTTTTGTTTTTTGTAAGTGGGGGGTTGGTGGAAGAGATGAATGAAGATCTTAGAGAATAGTAATAATAAATTTCTCCTTCCCCACAGAAAGGAGGTGGGGGACAACAAGGAGGAATACTGTATACTTTGTCATTGAATGAAACCTATTTCCCTCCTCACAACAGAGACAAGGCAGTACTAGGACAGACAAGGTGGAAGAGTGGAAGAAGGCATGCTGTTTTGGAGCCCACGGTCCTGGGTTCGAATTTTGCTCCTGCATTATACTACCTGATGCGATTTAGGGGTTCAGGGGTGCTGGGATGCCAATATCACAACGTACGGGTCCTGTCCAAAAGAATTCAACCCAAGCCTTCTTTCAGTCAAAGACAAGATTTATTAGAACATCCATCATATTGGGCAGACTCTTAAGGAGTCTGAACATTAGTAAGCAGTGTCTAGATTATAAGAATCTAAGCATCTTAATGGAGACAAGATGGACCTTATATACAGAAAGCCCATGGGAGGGATCTAGGAGTGGCCAAGTAGTCTATGAGGTAATAGAATTCCAGGGACCTGGACCATGTGGGCAAGGGAGAATGGAGAAGTGGCCTGGGGCCATAGGGAGGTCCACAATGAAAGGGCAGTTGATTGGGATTATAGCCTCAGGAGAATGCCAAGAGATTTGGCCATGTGGGTCAGTCCAGGGTTTTTCCTTTCTGGGGCCCAGATCTCAACCCCATCATTACCTATATGACTTTGGGCAGGTATTTCACTTCTCCAGGGTTTCAGTTTCTTTATCTGTAAAATGAGGGGGTGGATTTGATGACCTCTTAGGTTTATTTCAGCTGCAGATTTATAATGCCAGGATCCTCTATCTCCTGTGTCACCACAAAGAGGCCGGGGACTAAGAAGACAGGTACTGGGTGCGCTGTCTGAGGCCATGACTTCATCAGGTGTTTTGGCTGGATAATTTTGCTTTGTGATGGGGGAGGGGTGTTCCATCTCCCCATAAGGGGGAGACCTGAAATGAGAGTGATGTAAAAACAAAAGCCATCCATAAAATATATTTAGAAATTAAGGCAAAAAGAGGGGGTTGGACTAGTGGCTGTTTACACCCCACCTCATCTCATTCCTCCACCTGCCCAACCTCAACTTTCCTTTCTGTGCTATCTTCCCCCATTATAATGAAAGCTCTTTGAGAGCAGGAACTGTCTGGCTTGAATCCAGATGATCTAGCTGCCCTCTCTATTGCTTAGCCAGTATCAGATTGTTTTGACAATCGCTGCTTAGTAATATAGTTTTGAAATCTGGTACTGCTGGGTCACCTTCCTTTATAGCTAAAAAAAAATTATTCCCTTGATATTCTCAACCTTTTGTTCTTCTAGGTGAATTTAATTTTTTTTTTTAGCTCTACAAAATATTTTTTGGTAATTTGCTTTATCTAGCTATCTACTGTGGAGGAAATTTATATAAGACCTATGTGTTGTGAGTTATTGAGTAAACATCTCCCAAAGAGGTCAAAGAAATGGAGGTAGGGTGTTTTTCTTTTTTTTTTGTTTTTTTGTTAAGTAGAGACCTTCAGGCTAGCAACAATAGAATGAGCCTTACTGATTTCTAACTAGAAGGAGAACTCCACTATCTTAGAGATTTCCTGACAGAACATCCGATAAGATTAACTTATAACTGATATAACTGATAAGAAAACATCTTCCTGGAAGAATCCTGATCTTTGGAATTCCTGAGACTTCAAGGTTAACAGTTTTATCCCCAAGGTTAACACACTCTCCCCTAGTCACCTGACATCCTGTCCCTACTCAGCCTCCCAAAAAATGAAAGTGGCTGAGCAGCCTCACCTATTCGGCTCCTTTTGCCCTAAGGTTGTGTAAAACCATGTGTTTATGATACATATAAAATGTATATGTATCACCCTTTATCCTGTGAGTTCACCTAAAACAAGAAGAATAAATACAGAAGCAGAGGGCCATCTTTCCAGGCCACGTGTCAGCCTTAGATCTGGAGGACCCAAGGCCTCTCTCCTAACAACACTGTCTTCTATTACCAGTATTTGGTCAGGAAGGAAGGAGTCAGACCAAAAGAACTCAAGACAACAAGCTTTTATTAAGTGCTTACTATGAAAACAGTACCTGCCCTCAAAGAGCTTACATTCTAATGGCAGAAGACAGCACATAAAAGGAGGCTAGAAGTGGAGGAGGGGACACAAGGGTCCCAAGGACATGGTGGAGAAAGTCTGGAAGGTTTGGACTAGAGCCTGGAGAGATATGAAGACGTGGGCAGCCTGGGCATTTTCCTTAAAACTGAGGTTCTGGGAAGAACCAGCTAATCAAAGGAAGAGGGCAAAGGGGGGAGAAAGAAGTTTGTGGGCAGAGTGAGCTTCCTGGGGGAGGAGATTTCTGTGGCATTGTAGAGAAAGTCTGGAAAGTCAGGATCGTAGACTTAGGTAAAGGTGTTCCAGCCGACTGGTGCCTTTTGAAAGCAGCCTGGCTTTCTGGCTGCTGGACTAATCAGGGAGTTACACAGAAAGTCTGGGCATGCTCCATGTCTGTGTGGGGGTTGCATCAGCCAAGCCCTGGGTTCAGGCTTTTGGGACTGGGATTATCCCACTACAGCTCCAAGGCCTTCAGCCTGGCATTCCAGGCTTTACACAATCTGGACCCACCCCACCTTTCCAGCCTTATCCATGCTACTCCATTCCCCACCTCAACCCCCAATCTGCCAAGGGCTCACCTTTCAGCCAGATACTTTACTGACTCCCACACTTTCAATCCAGTTTTCTCTCCTTTTCATCTTTGTTCACCTTGTTCCTTGTACCTGGAGCACCCTCTACCTACTGAAATCCTACAGCACCTTTAAAGATCAGCTCACTTTAGGTTCCACTCCTAGCAGAAAGCCTAAAGCTTCCAGCTCCAATCTATGAGCCCTCCCAGATTTCCCCCACCCCAGTAGGCTATGATCCCTTCCCCCTCAATACCTCACAGAGTTCTTAATTTGCTATTCTCTTGTACACTTCCTTCCTGTGTGACTTCATGCAAGTCTCAGACTTTAGGGCCTCAGTTTCCTCCTCTGTAAAAATGAAGGGGGGTGGAGCAAATGTGATCCAGCTATGGTGTATTTATTCTGTGCTATAGTTATCTGTACGTCATCTCTACGTTCTTGCCCCCGGGCCCAACCCTAGGGTGGAGGCCCATGGAAGGCTGCACTTGAGAAAGGTCAATTTAAGGAGCCAGTGGCATGACTGAAGTCTCCCAGGCTCGGGGATCGCTGTGGGGGTTGGAAGAGATCCCAGCACACTGGGGTTACAGCGACTGTTGCAAACCAGCCAGGATCAACAACCAGGGAGAGGAAAGGCCAACGGAGGGTAGCAGCTCGTCTCCAGTGGAGGCGGGGTCCCGGCCAGGAAGGACAACAAGGCCTAGGAGGAGGCAGGCCAGGGGTGAGGGCCCCGGCGTTTGGGCTGCAGGCCTAGGGTATTGGGCAATTCACCAGGAGCCAGGCTCGACCAAAGAATGATCTGAATTTGCAGCACTCGGGCGGGCTGAGGGAGTGTTTGTTTGAATGTCATGTGGGGCAAAAGCCTGCCTGCCAGCTTCAGCTGAAGAATTCTCCCTGCTGCTGCTGCTGCTGCTATTCACAAGGGCATGTCTGGTCAGGTTCAGGCGCTGGATGGAGGGCCCTCGTGGACAGCAGGCTCCTGGTGGGGTCCAACCTCCACATCTCTCCCATTATCTCTTAATGGCATTGACCGGCTGCACCGTCTTGTGTGGGAAGCCCTTCCTGGTCCCCCCAACTGCTGGTGCCACCCCCCCAAACTACCTTGTGTTGTGAACTACTTTCTATCTGGTTGTATGTATTCACCTCATGCGTGGCCTGTATATATTTATATATGTCCTCGTGGTCTCCCCCATTGGAATGGAAGCTTGTTGTGAGCAGGGCCTGTTTCTTTGTATCACCAGCATAGTGCTTAGGTACTTCAGAAATGCTTACTGATTGACTGTCTGATAGTATACATACTAAGCGTATATAAGGTTAAGGAAACCAAGCGATTAGCAGGTAGAAGCCAATTTGGCTTTCATGGGCATAAATCCTCCTAATAAAAGGAGAAGGGGATTGGGGCTTGGGATTTCAAAAGGTCACAGACTATAATGAAAAGGAACCCAGAGGGGACCTACTCCAAGGCCTTCATTTTTTTTTTTTGTGATGAGGCAATTGTGGTTCAATGACTTGCCCAGGGTCATACAGCTAGTAAGTATTAAGTGTCTGAGGTCAGATTTGAATGTAGGTCTTCCTGACTCCAAGGCCGGAGCTCTATCCACTGTGATACCTAACTTCCCCCAAGGCCTTCATTTCACAGATGAAAACTGAGGATCAGGCTCCTTAATGAAATGAAGGGATTGGGATTTGAATTCAGGTCCTCTCACTTAAAAGCCAGAGAGAGTCTTCCACTGAACCATACTGCCTCCCCATGGTCAGACGAGGAAACCCTTTCTGCCTCGGTACCTTCTCTGAAACTTAGAATCTTAGACAGGAGTCAAGGGTACAAAGAGGTTACGTAACTCATCCAGGGTTATACAACTTAGAAAGTTATAGTAGTTTACGATATATAATGACAGACCATAGATTTAATCTTCTGTAAGAGAACCTATAGCCCACTGAGTTCAAACGAGGAAACCAGAGCCTAGACATCTTAAGTGACAGTTATTTAACAATGGTTAACATTTATATATGTATTTATGTGTATGTATATATTATATGTAATATATTACACATATAAAATTGATAATTTATATTTAGGATTTACAAAGCATTTTATACATTTATTTTCATAACCACTCAAGAGGTATCCCTATTCTACAGATGAGGAAACTGAGGCTGAAAACAGTGATTTAGCCAGGGTCATGTACCTTAGTAAACATCTGAAGTGCTCTCCAAACTCAGGTCTCCAGAACTCTCTCCACTACCCCAGCCCAGCTGCCTCTAACAGATCTAGAGTGGGAAGGAACCTCAGAAGTCAGCTATTTCTGGTCCAGAGCCTTATTTTATAATTGAGGAAGCTAAGGCTCATAGACACTGAGTGCCATACCCAAGGTCACCCAAGTAGGGAGAGGCTGAGCTAGGATTTGAACTTAGGTCCTGGGACTCCAAGGTCAATGTTAACTTCACAAATGTCCCACCATGTGTTTATGTCTGTCTATGCTGACTGGTCGTGCCTTTCTGTGACCCAGCACAGCATTTGTGGGTCCTCCTGTCCCATGACTTCCACTGTTTCTCTGGTCACTATCAGATCCAAACCTAACAATGCTGTCCCAGGCCCCCTTCCTATATGATTTTTATTCTGTCTGCCCCAATGCTGCTGCCACTTCGCCCTGACCTAGCATTGTTAGAGCTATTCAGTGACAGTATTAATTTTGAGTGATCTGGGAAAAACATACTTTGTTATGATCATTTATTTCATTTGATGACTGTCAGCTTTTCTCATGTTCCTTCCCTCTGATTTCTTATTTGTGAGTTTCATTCGGTGTATTATGGGTATATATTTAAAAATTTTTCTGAATCCAGTTTTTCTTTTCTAAACTTTCAAATCCTCATTGTGTTCTGGAAGTAAAAATAGAGCAGTAATGAAATGGTTTGTTTTTATATTTCAAATCTCAAAATACAGATGAAAACGTTTAAAAATAATTTGTAAATAAAATGATAGACCATCTTCCATTTTTTTCCCTATTTGTTTAAAGGTGGTATAATTGTTTTTAAACCCATTTTTCTATGTGATGTCACAGTTTCTGATTGGTTTTTAAAGTATGTTGCATGCTCCCTATGAGCAAAGGTTTCCAATGTCATGGTCCCCAGGAACCCCAACAAATTCCCTCCTCGGTAAAATTAGGGGATTGGACTAGAAGGCCTCCCAGGTCCTTTCCAGGACCAACTAATCCTCCACGTAGCCCAAGGGAACTCAGAGGTCAGAGGAGCAAAAAACTGGGTGGGAGAAGGCCCAATATAGAATGTACCAGCCTGTATGACCTTCGACTCTGGCCTTGTTTCCCCATTTAAACAACAAGCAGATTGACCTACATGACCTATGTAGGCCTCCTGGCTCTAAATCTCTGATCCTGGGATTCTATTTCAAAGTTTTAACTCGGGGCTGGCCCTGGGCCCAGAAAACATTCCTCTTCTTCTTCCTCCTTCCCTTTTCTTCCCCTCTTCTTCCTCCTCCCTGCTCTTTGAGAATTCTCTGGTTCCCCATTCCCCCACTCTTTGCCCTCACCCCTCTTCTCCCTCCTCCTTCTTTACATGCCCCTGACTCCCCAAACTCTAAATTTTGGGTGGCACCATTCAGAACACTAGATCACAGACAGCAAAGAACTGAAGAGACAGTTCAGTCCAGACCTCTCATATGACAAATGAGAAAACCGAGGCTCAGATAGGTTAAGGTCGCAGAGCTAGGATGCATTAGCAGGAGGATTTGAACTCAGGTCATAGGGATGTCAATTTAGGGCTCAGAGGTGATATAATCTTAGCACCCCCCCCCTTTTTACAGTTGAGGAAATCAAAGCTTAGGGAAATGAAGTGCCCAAGGTCACACAGGGAATAAGCAAAGAGGTGGGATGTGAACCCAAATCTTCAGTGCTCTTTCCACTATGTTCTAGGATAAAGCCTGAGCTAAAGTCTCACATGCCTCACTGTGACATGGCGGCAGCACTGGATTCTCTTGAGCTATCCCCAGACTGACAACTCTGGTAGGTCCTGACCATGGACTGTGTATATGTTATCTGAGGACCAGCCAGCCAAGCTGATGGAGGCCAACGGAGGGAGGGATTCTTTCAACCACAGCAACCCATGAGGACTTTCAGTGAAGGCATGGAAAGGTCACCATCTGCATCACTGGCAGCGCCCAAAGGGATGAAATCACAGATCCTTGAATTACTGAAATAAACATGGACTAAAGAGTATTTGTTGGCTGACCTGGAAACCCCACTCCTTTTCATAACATTGTTTTTTAAAACAGGACAATGGCTTCTAAGTTTCAGAGGATAGACTTGCATGTTCTTAAGTTGAAGGCTGGACTAGAGTAGATGATGCTTAAGACTATGGGGCTCTCTTTTTACCACAATGGGGATCAGTTTTCCCTAAAAGGCAGCAGAGCTGTTCCTGGGGTTTAGTTAGTCCCTGTGTACCTTGATGCAGCTTCCTGGTCACCTACGGGGCACAAGAAGTCCCCCCCATGAGCACCTGGGGATTTGATGGATTTCTGAGCACTAGGAGAGTCACCATATTTCTCACCATCTCCCTGCTCTGCTGACCAGTATATGATTCAGCTAACATTTGTTGTTGTGTTGGACCTGACTCTTCATGACCCTATTTGGGGTTTTCTTGGCCACGATACTGGATCGGTTTGCCATTTCTTTCTCCAGCTCATTTTACAGATGAGTAAACTGAGGCAAGCCAGTAGTCAAGTGATCTGCCCAGGGTCACACAGCTAGTAACTGTCTGAGGCCAGATTTGAACTCAGGAAGATGTCTTCCTGATCTCAAGCCCAGGACTCTGTGCACTATGGCGCCATCCAGCTGCCCCATGTCTACCCATTGTGCCCCTTAGTTGCTCCATGTATATTCATTGTGCTAACTAGCTGCCCTCTTCAAGGTTACCCCTAAGCCAGGCCTGCCAAAGGATTTCGGGCGGCCCATGAAAAATGTAGAGGATGGTGTGCAGACCTGCCCTAAGCGATCAAGGGGACAGTTTCTGACCTTTGCAGTGCTGGACAGGTTCCTGAGTGCTAGCCGTCTAACTGGCATTTATTAAGCACCTACTATGTGTCAGATACTGTCCTAAACACAAAGAAACCAAAAGACAGTCCATACTCTTAAGGAGTTCAAAGTTGAATGCAAACAGCCAAGGACAAACAAAATACACACAGATAAATGGGGGGGGGTCTCCAAGGGAAGACACAAAGATTAAGGGGGACTGTGAAAGACTTCCTGCAGAGGTGGGACTTTAGCTGAGGCTTGAAGGAAGCCAGGTGAGTCAGGAGGTGGAGATGAGCAGGGAGAGAATTCCGAGCATGGGGAGATTGCAGTGGGAGGCTCAAGGAACAGCCCGTGTCACTGGGTCTCAGAGTAAGGCAGGAAGGAGCCAGGTGATGAAAGGCCCTAAAAGCCACTGTTGTCTAGTGGAGCTGTGTTAGGGCGAAGTCAACCTTTTGTTCATTGCTGTATGGCTCCCTTGTCCCAACCTCGAACCTGAACAGGTGGCTGGTGTTGCCTGCCCCTAACAGCTGGCCCCTGAAACTCCTTCCAGTGATAGACCCAGCATCAGGCTGGGACTGGCCTGGCCTCCGGGCACACTCCTAGAAGGACTCCGGAGAGGTGCGGTGGGTCACCAGGATCCCAGTTGCCCCATAAGGACTGATGCTATGCAGCTGGGCAGGACTGGAACGCCTCTGCCCACAGCTTCTGCTCTTCCCAGGACAGATGAAGATAAACAGCAGCTAGGGAGAGGAGAAAAAAAAAAACGAAACGAAACGGGGCAGCGGCTTGGGGCAGGCTGGGTCTGAAGCCAGGGAGGCTGGCTTAGAATACTGGATCTACTTGTTATCTGTGGGCATTGGGGTTGTTCATAAGCCTCTCACAAAATGAGGGGGTTGGATGGGAAAGACTTCAAAGGCTTCCGGGACCCCATAAAGTATCTGGTCTCCAGCCTCCTCCTTTCCTACTGTCCTTCCCGCTGCTCCAGGCACCTGCTGCCTCCCCCGTCACCCTCCCGACATCAGGACCAGGGCAGAGATTGCCTTCCCAATTGGATGTGGATTCAGTGGCCCCAAGGTTTTCACTTCTCCACTATCTCTCCTTTTGGAATTCCTCCTTAAGGAATTTCTGGCAGTAGCACATAAAGGGCGGGGTGTAGAGAAATTCATGTGCCCGCTGGAGCCTCCTCCTGGCAGCTAGAGTTATGCTTCTCCAGGGCTGGCCTTGAATGGAAGATACTCTACTTATTTTAGGGAGCTGTAGGGGTCAAGAAAGTATCGAAGAGGAGCTGTGTTAGAGCCTTTCTTAACCCTAACCCTGAATCTCAGAATCCTAAGATCCTATATCCAGAACTGGAATGGACTCAGAGGCTCAGAGATGTAGAGCTGGAAGGGACCCTAGAAGTCCTTTTTCACAAATGAGGAAACTGAGGCCCAAAGAAATCAAGTGACTTGCTCAAGAACCCAGTTTTCCTGGGGCCAAATCTAGCAGTCTTCTCACTGATACCTCCCCAAAGCCTGCATTTTGTAGAGATGAGGAAATTGAGGACTGAGGTGGTTAAAGGGACTTGTCCAGGGTCAAACAAAAAATAAATCTCAGAGGCAGTATTTGAATCCCAGAATTGCAAGGGACTTCAGCTGCTATCCAGTGCAACCTCCAGCCCCACTGCAGCACATCTCACCACTCCCATCCCTCTGTCCCCAAAAGTCTATATTGTACCCACTATCCCCCTAGCAGAACATAAGCTCCTTGGGGCAGGGACTGATTTTTATTTTTTGTCTTTGTATGCCCAGTGCCTAGCTCCCTGCCTTGTATATAGCTGGTGCTTAATAAATGCTTGCTGATTTTTTTTAACTGTGGTGCCTACCTTACTGGGATGTTGTAAGGATAAATTAAAAACTTTTCCTAAATAGTTCATTATTATTATTATCCCCCACCCTCCCTATCCGCCCCCATACCCTCTACCTCCCTGACCCTCAACTACAGTGATCAGGCTGGTCCCCTGGAGGTCTAATCCATGGCCCCAGGTTTCTTGTAGCCTTGGGCATATACCCAGCTCATCTAGCCAGGGAGCAGAAAGCCCAGGTGGCTAAGGAGCTCCTGCAGGGAGAGTGGCATTGTGGAACAGGGCTAGCCCACTGGGAGCATGGAGGTGGTATACAAGGGAACTCTAGGCTTTTAGGATACAGAAGGAAGGGAATCCACATGAAACAATGGGAAAACTCCCATAGACTGAATGTTTTTGATTATCAGTTAATGGAGCATTTATTAAGTACCTATTATATACTAGGCACTATGCTAAGCACTTGGGATACAAAGGCAAAAATAAAATACTTCCTGTCCTCAAGAAACTAATATTTTTTTTGGGGGGGGAAGTAACAGCATGTACACAGGTAAGTAAATACCAAATAGTCCATTAGTCTATAATCATTTATTAAATGCCTACTATGTGCCAGTCACTGTGCTAATGGATGGGGATGCATAGAAAGTTAAAAGACAGTCCCTGCTCTCAAGGAGCTCAGTCTAATGGGAAGACAACCTGCAAAGAATTAAGTGTAAGCAAACTGCATACAGGATAAATTTTAAATAATCAGAATAAAGTATATACCAAACGACTGCACAGGTGGGGAAGGAGTAGCATAAACTTCTGGGAGGGCAGGGAAGCAGGAACAGCTCCATGCAGGACACTTGAATTAAGCCTTGAAAGTAGCTAGGGATTCTAAGAAATGGACTTGGAGAGCCCTAGGTTCAAATCTCACACATGTCAACTGTGTGACCCCAAGCAAGGTCTGTCCTCAGAGCCACAGTTTTGACATTTATAAAGTGGGAATGATAACATTTCCTTTACCTACCTCCTTAGCTAGTAGGGGATGGAGGGATGAGGAAGCAGTTGGTAAATCTTAAACCACTAGACAAATATTCCTGTATATCACAGTTATTGTTATAAGGACACCTGGCTTCTGAGACACCTGTTAATCTTACTGCACACAGAGTTTTATGTTGTAAACCCCATTCCAGTGACAAGATTCTGGGAAAGTAATTTACTACCAAGAGGGTGAGGAAGAGGGGAGGCATTTACAGGAATCAAAGATGACCTAGGGAAGAAGGTGGAGCTGGTAACCTGAGACAGCAAAGGAAGAGAGGAGAAAACTGCTACCCATCCACCAAAAAGACACCAGTCAGTCAATAAGCATCTAAATGCCTCCCATGTGGCAGGCCCTGTGCTAAGCCCTAGCAAAACACAGGAGCTCACAGTCTGATGGGGGAGATGACATACAAGAGATGCTCCAGGATGATCTGGAGACCATTAACAGAGAGAAGGCATTAGAACTGAGGGGCATCGCCAGAGACGGTAGCGATGATGTAGACAGAGCAGTTCAGACACTCAGAGGTTCCCAGGAGACAAAATTGAAGAAATGAGCTGGTGATGCACTGGCCTGCCATGCTGAAACATCAATGAACCCAAAGAGTACGTAGGTGACTACAAAAAAGCAAGAGAAAGCCCAGCCAGAGCCAGGAAGGAGGTGGGCACACCTGGCTCTGTCAGGGATGGCACAGGTACTTTGGGGACACTTGCTGAAGCATAGGGACACAGAAACTAATTGGTCCCTCGGTCTCTGTGCCCGGTGTCTGTTGGAGACTTGGCTTCAGGGCCAGAAGGAGCCAGATACTGGCAGACTTGAGGAGGAAGAGAAGAATTGTCCTTTCTCTCTTCCTCTCTTGCCAGCAATGGGAGGAGGGGAAGGGGGGTGGGATTTCCCTCTCTCCCCTCTCCCCTCCTCCAAAAGTCCTGGCAGTTGTGATCCCGGGGCAGTAAGACATGTGCTGGCCTCTTGGGAGCCTTTCTTTGTCTCCTCAGCACTCAGTGCAGCGGCTGGCACATAGCAAACGTGGAATAAATGCTTTGGGATTGATTGATGGCCTGGACAAGGCTCAGGCTGCATCTCAAGTCCCCGGAGAAGCTGCCCCTTCTGCTGTGTTTCTCTCCCTCAGCACAGGTCACAGAACAGAGAGCAAGGGAGTTCCTGGGTTCCTGAGTTAGTATTGGTCGCTCAGTGGGAGGTGCTTTCTGAATCTCTGCTGCTTCCTGGGGGAGAAAACAAACCACTCCCTGGAGAAACCACTCGGACGATTCCCCTGCAGCCGAAAGGACCAAGAAAGCTGGAGCCATGCCACCCAGGTAGGGCAAACATCAACGATCTGAAAAGAGATGAGCCCTGAGCTTGGTGCTGAGGGCTCTGTGGAGTCTCCTTACCAAGGCAAGAGTGAGGCATGACCCAGGGAAGCCTGGACCTCTCCCGGGCCAGGAGAGCTGCAGCCAATTGGCGAAGGTGAGAACGATGTTTGCAGATGGTTACATTTTCTGAAGAAAAGGGAAGAGCTATAGTCTCAGGTAACTCCTCCTCTACAAAGCCTGATGGAGGAGAGGGCACTGGACTCAGTGTCAGGAAGACCTGGGGTGAAGTCCCACTCTCAGCTATTTATTAGTTGTGTGACCTTGGCCAAGTCACTTACTTTCTCTGTGCTCATGTGCAAAAGGAGGTGGCTGGACTCTATGGCCTGCCTCTAAGGGGCCTTCCGGCTCTGGATTCACAAGCCCATGGTCTTAGGTTTCTTCTCTGATTAACCCCAGGGATGATTTCAATGACCCTTTCCTTCCGGGAATCATACCATCCACCAAACAATCAACTCGCATCTATTAAGCACCTACTAGCTGCCAGTCACAGCTTCATACTTACTCACACCAAATAACCTAGTGCCCAATTATTGTACTGGTCTAGGGTCATAGTCTGTCATTTCACACAGGTATAGCTTGTGTACCTTACCTGGATCAACCAAAAGCACCAGGAATTATTATTCAATTATAAAGTATTACTATTATACAACCATCATATAATTAAACATTATTGATTATTATATGAAGAAGAAGAGGAAGGTTGATAGTATCAAATACTGAAGAGAGGTTAATAAAAATTGATAATAATAATATTAGTAACAATAATAAAAATGACTGATATTTCTAAAACTCTTTACAGTTTGCAGAATGCTTTCCTCACAACCCTCATGTAAGATAAACACTGGGGGATTTTATTACTAATTGCTAATAAATATTAATAATTAACAAACATTAATTGCTATCATTAATAATCAAACCTTTTTTCTTGTTTGGAATTTGGAAAAAACATTTCTGTATACAAAGGAGAGAGAAAGAGGATTACATGAAACCATGAGTTTCCACTGTATAAATTTTGCTTTTTTAAAAAGTATATACTGAATTCATCCCACTAATTCCAGTTATCTCACTTGTCTGTTTCCCTCTGAATTTTCTTCTATTCTCTTTTCTACTTTTTCTTTTAAATGCTTCACTGACACCCTGTGTTTTTTTTTTGGCATGGTTATCCTTAACCTCTTCTTTCTCCCCAAATCTCCCTGACCCCCACAAAAACAAAACAAAACAAAACAAAAAAACCCTCTCTCATAGCTATGCAAAATAAATCCACACATTGACCACGTCTGAAAAGGTCCATCTTATTCTTTACCTCTGGTCCATCACTTCTCTGTCAGATGGCACAGCGCTCTTCATCACTAGCCTTGTGGAGTCTTGGGGAAGTCATCATATTGATCAGAGTCTAGTAATAATAATAATAATAATAATAATAATAATAATAATAATAATAATAACTAGCACTTTAATGTTTGCAAAGTACTTTATATTTACTCATTTGATCCTCACAACAATCCTGGGAAGTAGGTGTTATGATTATCTCTGTTTTACAGATGAGGAACCGAGGCAAATAGAGGTTAAGTGATTTGCCCAGGGTCACCAGTTAATAAGTGTCCAAGAGAAAGGATTCAAACACCGGTCTTCCTGCCTGTCAGCCCCGTGCCTCGCCACTGCTTCACTGGTGTCAAACTCAAACAGGACCACAGATCTGTACATAATCTGTGCATGTTGCCTTCGTCTTAAAAGGTTCTATTATCTGTGTCCTATGAATTCTTAATCTATTTTGTTAAATATTTCCCAATTATATTTTAATGTGGTTCAGAACTCACTTGGGAATGTGTTTGACACCTCTAAACTAAACCACCTAGCTGCCTAAGGCATTCAGAGTTATTTTCCTCTCCGATGTTATGCTCACTGTATACAAAGATTTTCTGGTTCTGCTCACTTCACTTATATGAGTTCATACAAAACTTCCCAGGTTTCTCTGAATCCTTCTACTGGGGGTATTCTGAACTGCTCTGGAGCTCGCACCCTATGCCCCATGCTGTCCAGATTGGTGAGTGCATCCCAAGAAGCCCCATCTAGCCAGCCTGAGCCATGCTCCATATTCTATCCCAGCCACCCTCCTGCCCTACATGGACACGACACCACCAACCCTATTTTCATCTTGGGAGCTATAATCACATCAATACTGCTATTGCTACTGGGCAGGAGTTCTCTGCCTCCACTACCCATTTGCTTATTTCCATCCCTCTCCGCCCAGCACTCCCCATTTCCACCCCCTGCCCCGGCTTACGTCCCTCTCTAAAGTTACTTACCCCTCTTCCACCATGCTCTCTGGAATGCCGGCTTCATAGGTAACAAACTTACTTTCATCTTAATTCTTTTCCTTTTCCACTCCTTCCATCTTCTGGCTCTCACCAAGACCTGGCTTCCTTCTGATGACACAGCCTCTTTGACCCTTTTTTCTAGCACTGGTCAAACTTTTACTCATTCCCCCAATTCACTGGTCAAGGGTAGGGAGGTGTTAGAATACTCCCACCTTCCTCCTTAGCACTTTCAAGCTCTTCCCCTACCAATCTCACTTAGTTATGTCTCCTTCTTTGAGGGTCATTCCATCTACTATCCAATCAAAAAATTTGTTCTCTAAATCCAGGATGCTACCATTCTTTCCTCAGTGAGTGAGTCCTGGTTCAATCTTTCTGTTTCAGTCGTGTCTGACTCTTTGTGACCTCATTTGGGGTTTTCTTGGCCAAGATACTGGAGTGGTTTGCCATTTCATTCTCTAGCTCATTTGACAGATGAGGAAACTAAGGCTAACAGGGTGAAGTGACTTTTCCAGGGTCACACAGCTAGTAAGTGTCTGAGCCAGATTTGGACTCAGAAAAATGAGTCTTCCTGACTTTAGGTCTGGCATTTTAATCATTGTGCCATCTAGCTGCCTCAATTTTTCTCTACTCTACCCAATTAAGGTTCTGGCAGCCATTGACCATCAACCTCCAGGCCACTCCTTCCTCAATGAGTTCAGAACTTGGTTCACAATTTTTCCTCTTCTCCCCAATCCTTGCCCTCATACAAGGAACTTCAACATACATATTGATACTTCCTCAAACACCCTAACCTCCCAGTTCCTCAACTTATTCATTTCTTATGACCTGTTTCTCCATCTCACCTCAACTACACACAAGAGATGGTCACACTACTGATCTTGTTATCACCCACAAATGCACCACTTTCATGTTTATAAACTCTGAAATTCCCTTTTCTAATCACAATCTGTTATCATTCTACCTCTCCCCCTACCTTACAACCCCAAACCTTGTTCTTTACCCTCACCATTGACCTCCAATCCCCCAACCCCTTGGTTCTTTCCCAAGTCATCACCCCTGCATTGGCTACACTTTCCCCTCTTTCCCATCTTGACCCCTTGGAGAATGAGCTCAACTCAATACTGTCATCTTCTCTTGAGACCCTCATTCCCCCATCTTGTGGCCAATCTTGCCCCGCTAAATCTCAGCCTTGGATTAATCACGACATCTCCTGCTCTCATTCTTCCCGACATGCTGCTGAATGAAGGTGGAGAAAATCATGAAACCATGCTGACTAGGTCCACTGCAAATTTATGTTACATAATCTCTACAGGGGTCAAATTGCCTCATTATCCCACTCACCACACCAGCTTTTCCAAACCTTTTCATCCTTCCTCAAACTTCCCATGACTCTCCCTCCCTCCCCGTCTCACCTGAGAACCTTGCTTCATATTTCACTGAAAAAATCGGGGCCATTTGCCTGGAGCTCCCTCATCTCTCCTCCTCTCCTCCCCATCTACAACATTAAGAGGCCTCCTTCATCACTGTCTCCTAACAAGGTGGCTCTCCTTCCCAAGTCTCACAAGTGACCCTATTCCATCCTGTCTTCTCCAGATTTGCCCTTCTATCATCCCCACTCACTTACTTAACTTCAGTCTTTTCCTGTCCTACTGCCTACAAATCTGCCCATGTCTCCTCTATCCTCAGAAAACCCTCACTTGATCCATCCCTCCCCAATAGCTCTTGTCCTACCATCTGCCCTCCCTTTTGTGGTTAACACAAAAGAAGGCTGTCTACAATAGTCATTCCACTCCCTTTCCTGACTCTTTTCCTCATTCTCTACACTCCTGCTTCCTGCCTCATCATTCAACTGAAACTTCTCTTTCCAAAGTTACCAATGATCCCTTAGCTGCCAAATCCAATGTTATTGTTTTCCCCTCAACGCTCATTCTCCTTGACCTCTCTGCAGCCTTTGACACTGCATCACCCTCTTCTCCCGGATGTTCTCTTTTCTCTAGGTTTTGGTGACACCACTCTCTCCTGCTTCTCCTCCTTCCTATCCCGACCACTCCTCAGTATCCTTTGCTGGATCTTCTCCTAGGTCACGCTCGTTAACCTGGGGTATCTTGAAAGACTTTGTTCCGGCCCTCTTCTCTTCTTCCCCTATCCTATTTTACTTGGTGATTTCATCAGCTCCCAGAGTTTCAGTTATATCATCTCTAGTCTGATGATTCTCAGATCTCTTTGTCCAGCCCTAACTTCTGGACTCACATCACCAACTGCCTACTGGACATCTCAAACTATAAGTCCCATAGACATCTTAAACTTAATATGTCCAAAACTGAACTCAGTTTCCTTCATCTTCCTAACTTTCCTATTACTGTTGAGAGCAACCCCATCCTCTCAGTTACCTAGGCTTGCAACCTGCACAATGCCCTGGATTCTTCACCCTCTCTTGTCCCCCGCACCCACCCCATATCCAATCTATTCCAATCCAAGGCTGGTCAATTTTACCCTCATATTTTATACATCCTCCTTCTATCCTCTGACACTGGCACTTCCTTGGTTCAGGCCCTCATCATCTCACACTGGGACTATTGCAATGTCCTGGCTGGTCTCTCTGCCTCAAGTTTCTACCCACTGCAACCCATCCCCCACTTGGCTATCAAACTGATCTTCTAGAGCAAGTCTGTGTCATTCCTCCTATTCAATAAATTCCAGCAGCTCCCTATCCCCTCTATAGAAAATCTTCTATTTGGAAGATTTTGAGTCATTGACACTTTGGCCAGTCCTGTCTTTCTAGACTAGAACACATCTTAACACATCACTCACGCTCACTACAAGGTCAGAGCCTTCAATATCTGGATGAGTGGGGATGCTATTAATAGGATTAAGGAAGTGGAGGTGGATGGGTAAGAGTTTGGGAAGACAGGAGGTTTTAAACCTATGGATTTGGAAGTGTCAGGGAAAAATATAGCTGCTGATGTCCTAAGGCAGGAGTCTGTGGATAGATTTCAGAAGGGCCCATGAACGTGAATGCGAAAAAGATATATCTTTAATATAAATTAAAAAAATAAAATATAAAAAATAAAATAAATATTTTCATTAACTTCTCATTGAAATATAGTAGTTGCTTAAATTATTTAAAAACCTTATTCTGAGAAAGGGTCCATAGGCTTGTCAAAGAGGCCCACAACACAAACCAGAACCCATGTCCCGGGGCAGCAGGAAATGTGAGCTGTAAGCTAAGAAGGGAGGTCAGGGTTGTAGATAGGGATTGGGAGTCATCCTGCAGGGGGGGATACAGCTGAAGCCACGGGAGGGAACACAGTTAGTTGCCTTAGAAAGAGAGAGCTTGTGCATTGGGGTCCTCCGCTGCCTCCTTCCAAACACAACCCCCCCCTTCCTGAGGGGTGATCTACCCCTCTAGCTCTTCCTTGGGCTCCTGTGGCTGATTTAACGTGCTAGTTTGTCCAGGTGGAGCAGGAACAGAGGCTGTCTGGCTACGAGGCCAGAGTAGCCTGCCTCCTATCTCTTATGGGCCTTAGAATTACTTGGGGAGAAACCAGTAAGTACTTGTGTTTTCTCTTATGGCATTTCCCACATGTGCTCAGATTTAAGGGAGGCAGTGTGTGTGTGTGTGTGTGTGTGTGTGTGTGTGTGTGTGTGTGTGTGTGTGTGTGTGTATTCCATTTAAACTGACCTTTTCTTTGTTCCTTACAAAGGACACTCCTTCTCCCACCTCTATCTCCACGTCTGAAATGCATTCCCTCCTCACCTCCACGTCCTAGAATACCCAGCTTCCTTTAAAGGTTAATGAAAATGCCACCTCCCACACAAGGCATTTCCTCCTCCCCTAGCTGCTCATGCACACTCCGGGGCCTCCCTATTCCTTTGTAGACACTTTGTATCTACTCACAGGTATTCACGTTGTTTCCCTTGATAGCTTGTAACCTACCTGGGGGGCAGGCACTATTTAATTTTTCTCTTTGTATTTGCACTGCCTATCAAAGTGCCTAGCCCACAATGTAGCCCACAGTCGGTGCTTAATAACAATTGCTTGATAATAATGATAATAATAAATGCTTGTTGATTTCTTGGTGTAATGGAAAGCCTGCTGGATTTAGAGACTGAAAACCTGGGTTTGATGCCTGGCTCTGTGTCCTGTTACCTGTGTGACTCTGGGCAAGCCACTTAGCCTCCACGGGCCTCAGTTTCCTTCTCTGTAAAAGGAGGGAGCTGGACTAGGCAGTCTCTGAGGTCCCTTCCACCTCTGTGCAGAGAGATAAAGGAAGAAGATTCCTGCTGGCTGTTTTCCCTCTCCCTTGCAGAAGTGGCTGGCAGGCAAGGGGTCCAGCCCAAGTCTGGACTTCCTGCCAATTGAGGCCCCCTTGAGGATATCTGACCTACTGGTCTCCATCAGGATTGCTCACTCCATGGTCCCACAAGAGAGCAGAAATGGGTGGCGGGACAGGACATTCACTTCCTGCTAACTTTGGGGAAGACATCAGATGAGTTCCTCTCAATAGCAGGAGACAATAGAAAGAGCAACACTGATTTCTCAGTGTGGGCAAATTATATAAACGCACCAAAATTGCATCCATACAGGCTACACTAATGGGAAATTTATGTTGGGCATCTTGGGCAAAAAACCCCAAACAAACCTTAAAACACAAACTTTTTTTAGAAGCTTAAAAAAACTACCGTTAAAACAAGACCAATCCAATTCAGATTTGTTCTGTTTGATTATACTGATTTGTCATAAAGACAGGCTTTTCTTTGGAGATGGTAATGAAGAAAAAAAGGAACACAGAAAAGAATGTCAATGGAATATTTTAGAAATACACAGAGATGAAGACTAGTAGGGGAATGCCTGCCACATTATATGTAACATACAGTTAAAAACAATCTGTATGTTTCCTATATAATCCTCTTTTTTCTAGCTATATAAATAACTAGTATTTCTATAACACTTTAAGGTTTGCAGGGGGCTTTGCATATGTTATCTATATGTGAGCCTTACCACAACTCTAGGAGGTGAATGCTTTTATGATTCCTATTTTGCAAACAAATGAGGCTGAAAATTTCAGTGATTTGCACATGGCTAAGTATCTGAGGCAGGATTTGAACTCTGGCCCCCCTGACTCTCAGTCCAGCAGGCTACCCTAGTTGTCCATGAATGGAAATATTCATGTTTATGATTTTTTTAGTTCATAAGAAAATAGATTTTAAGAAATTAAAAGCTGTATATAAATGCAAGTCCAGTCAACAAGCATTTATCATACCCCTACTATGGGCCAAGGCAAAAAAAAAATCTTATCAACAAGCATTTATTGTGCACCTACTGAGTGCAAGGTATTTGTGTTAAGCACTGTGGATACGAAGAAAGGTAAAAAACAAACCAACCCAGTCCTTGTCGATCAATAAGCATTTATTAAGTGCCTACTGTACGCCAGGCCCTGTGCTAGACTATTCTCAAGGAGTTTGCAGTCTCAGAAAGGCTACAAACCAGTTGGCTATGCAAATGAAGAGGCTAAGTAGATCCACAAGGGTGAGGGAGGGGGATGCTCCTTCAGAAGGGAACCAGATGAGGTTTATCCAGTCATTCAAACAGGCTCAGCAGAGCCCCTATTTGGAAATATGCACCAGAACTTAGCTGGCAATCACAGCTTGTACTAGGAGATCACAGACTGCCTTTCTTCAAAAATGTTCCTGGCCCTGGCTGGTCGGTAAGAAGCTTGAGATTGGGTGGGGCATGTTGCGCAAGGAGGTGCAGCTTTGTCTGTGCAGCATTCCTGGACACTCCCACTGCCCCTGGAACCGAGATCTCAGCTTCTCTCCCTCTCCCAAGCCCCAGCCCAGCAAGAGACAGCAGAGGTCAAGCGTATTCCTCTGCCGGCGTGCTGGCGGGCTGGGGGAGGATCAGTGGTCCCGTCAAAATCTGTGTGACTCCGTCAATGCCCCACCTGCCCTGGGGCAGAAGAAGCCTTCACCCTGGTGGGGGGCAAAATGAATAACCAGAGGAGGCAAGAGAAAGTGAGGTCAACTGGGACAAAGTCAGCGAGCACAGAGGGGCCCAAGCCTCAGGACATATGGCTTCTCTAAGGACCCTAACTAGGTAAGCTGTCCAGTCCAGAAGGGGCCACACTGAGCAGGAGGAAGGGATATGGCCGCAGAGAACACCCAAGGCTTGGTGATAGAGAAACCAAGGAGCAGCCCATCCCCCACCCCAGATACCAACAAGCTTCCTCCTGCCCCTGTGACATGACAACCCCAGAAATCACCCAGAAGAACTGCCGGAGACCAGTGGGTGGGTAGGATGAAGAAAACAAAGGGAAAGAAAGAGAAGGAGGAAGAGAAGAGAGGAAAGGAGAGGGAAGAGGTAGTGAAGCAGAGAATAATACCTAACATTTATGTGATGTTGACAGAGAAACCCTGTGAGTTAATGACTTACTGTCCCCATTTTATGGATGAGGAAACTGAGTCTCAGAGCAGTGAAACAATTGGCCCACTGTCACAGAGTTAGTATCAGAATTTGAGCTCAGGTCTCTCCCGTGTCCAAGCCCAGTTCTTCTTCTTCTTTTTTTTTGATAATTAATTTAGTTTTCAACATTCACTTCCATAAGATTTTGAGTTTTAAATGCCCCCCTTCCCCCCAACCAAGACGGTGTGCAATCTGATACAGGCTCTCCTTATGCGTTCATATTAAACATATTTTCCCATTAGTCATGATGTAAAGAACAATTAGAACTAATGGGAGGAGCCACCAGAATGAAGCAATAAAACAAAACAACAAAGGAAAAAGAGAGCAAATAGTATGTCTCCATCTGCATTCAGATTCCATAGGTCTTTCTCTGCGTGTTGATAAGCCCAGTTCTTTTCATTACAACATGCTCACAGAGGAAGCCTGGAAGCAGTTGGTAAGGAATGGGTCCAAGCTGGGATTGGGGAATTGGCAGGGTGCGGCAGCAGCGGATCGGGAGTCTGAGAACCTGAGTTCAAATCCCCTCTTTTCTAATACGGGTAATCTGGGGCAAGTGCCTTGCCCTAAACACCTCTGTCCTCAGTCTCCACCTCTGAAAACGAGGGAGTTGGACCAGATGACCTCTAAGCCTTTTCCCTGCTCTAAATCTGAGGCTATGAATCCTCTCAGAGGGGAGAAGGTTCCCATGGTGGGATCTCTCTTCTAAAATTAGTCTAGACAGAGATTCCCAAATGGCCCAATTGAAGGAGGCTCTCACAGATAGAGCCATGGCAGAGGCTTGGGTAGAATGACCAGGACAGAGCAAGGGGCCCTCCCCGGGCTCTGATTTGCACCTGAAGCCCTCAGCCCAAAGCAACACACAGCCTTTGTGGGGAGTGAGCTCTCTCTGCCGTTCTCTCCCAGCCTCCCAGCCCTTCCAAACTTCACTTTCGTTTGACTGCCTGCTGGGCTAAGCTCCCAAAGCATTAGCTGGAGGGCAGGCTCTTTCTCAACCATGTGTCCAAGGAACAGGCCTGCAGCCACCAAGGACAGAGGGGACTAGCGGGGAGCAGCCCAGCAAGATGAGAAATGCTGCTGTCAAGCAACATCGCCCCTCAACCCGGTGTCCCAACATTTTCCTCCAGCCTCTGACACTCCCTAGCTTCCTTCAAGGCTCAGGTCTGATGCCACCTCCTCCAGGAAGCCCCTTCTTGTCCTTCTAGTTAATAAGACCTTCTCCTTCCTCAGATACCTTCTGTTTTCATCTTCAATTACACGGGCAGCACAGTGGAGTCACGTCTCTGTGGAGGGGGTGGGGAGGGAGGCGTTAGGTTCTAAAGTCAAGACAAAACAACTGTACCCGAAGGAAGTTTCTATCAGGGAGCCAATGGACCAGAGTTGATTACTATGGAAACAACTGAATGTAAATTTTATTATTCAATACACTAAACTGTAGATGAGGAGGGTGGGGGTGGGAGAAAGAGAAAATAGATCTGTTTGTTAATTTTTTTTTTAAAGAAAGAAAACAAAGCTGGGAACCAGGATTTCAGATAGAAGAAAATAGAAACAAGTGAAGACTTAGCTGGCAGAAAAACTGATGATTATAGTAAAAAAAAAAAAAAGCCTAACTCTTAAAAAGGCTTCACACATAAGCATGATTATATTAGAGGGATGATCTCACCGCCACAGAACTGTTTCTTCCTGCTTCAGCATGAGGCAAGAGAGGAGACAAAGAAGTTGAAGGGAACACAAGACAGCAGGGGCCTGTTGCCCAAAGATCAATGTTAGGAAGGCCAGCTAAAGGTTTTCCTCTCGTTACTTCTACCAGCCTAAGCAGAAAAGGGTTTGTTGCTATTTTTCAGTTCTGTCTGAATCTTCATGACCCCATTTGGGGTTTTCTTGGCAAAGTTACTGGAGTGGTTTGCCATTTTCGTCTCCAGCTTATTTCACAGATGAGGAAACTGAGGCAAACAAGGCTAAGTGACTTGCCCAGGGTCACACGGCTAGTAAGTGCTTGAGGCTTCGGGTCTTCCTGACTCCAGACCCAGTGCTCTATCCACTGCGCCACCTAGCGGCCCATATGAGTACGAGGAAGAGATTACTGAATGACCCTCAGTGCGGGGTCACACTCGGGAGGCACTAGGAACCTGAACCCTTCCCGGCTAAGGAAACAATAGATTCTCATCTCCCATCCCATGCCTACCCTGGGGCAACCCCTTAAGGAAGTCAGTATGCTACAGGAGAAAGATCCCTGCCTCTGGACACAAAGGACCTGCATTCAAATCCTACCTCGGATGTTTGCTACCTGTGAGAACTTCGGTAGGTCAATGACTCTCCCTGGGTCTCAGTTTCCTCAACTGTAAAATGAGAGGATTGGAATAGATAGTGAGGTCAAACTCAAATAGAAACGAGGCCACTAAACTGCACATAAATTGGAAAATTTTTTTTTCCAGGTTTCTCTGATAAAGGCCTCATTTCTCAAATATGTAAAGAACTGAGTCAAGTTTATAAGAATACCAGTCATTCTCCCATTGATAAATGGCCAAAGGATTTGAACAGAAAGTTTTTAGACAAAGAAATCAAAGGTATCTATAGTCATGAAAAAATGCTCTAAATCCCGATTAGAGAAATGCAAATTACAACTTTGAGGTACCACTCCACAGCTATCAGATTGGTTATATGACAGAAAAGGAAAACAATACATGGTGCAGGGGATGAGGGAAAAATGGGACACGAATGCACTACTGGAGCTGCGATCTGATCCAACCATTCTAGAGAACAATTTGGAACTATGTCCAAAGTTCAATCCACTAGCTACCTTTAATTAACCTTACTGATACACAATAAATCTCACAATTTTTTAAATTAAAAAAACCCATAATATGCTTGAGGGTCTCCTTTTGCTACAACAACTTGTTTTGTACTGGTTGGCATTGATTTTATAAGATTTTGACATGTATTCATCATGAAACCACACTTTCATCCTATTGGATACTAATTGCTTTTTTGACGAGCAGACCATTTCCCCCAATCTAGCCTCAATGATAGCCCAAGTGTTTTCTTTTTTTTGTTCTTGATTTTTCATAACTTTATTGGCATTATATAACATACATCATACATGGGAGCTAGGTGATGCAATGACTAGAGTGCCAGGCTTAGAGTTAGGAAGTCTTGAGTTCAAATCCAGACATAGACATTTATTAGCTAGGTGACCCTGGGCAAGTCACTTAACTGTTTGCCTCTGTCTCCTTATCTGCAAAAATGGGGGGTCATAACGGCACCTCCTTCCCAGGGTTGTTGTAAGAACCAAATACGATAATAACTGTAAAGTATCTAGCACAAGACTTGACACTTAGTAAGCTCTATATGTTAGCTGCCACTTATAATTATTATACACATGTCGCCAAAATCACTGTCTGTTGCAGGTCTTGCTTCTCATTTACTCTGAAATGAGGCAATTTCACTAGACTGAGCTAATTAGCATGTCACAGAAGAAAGACTGCTTCATGTGGAGTTCAAGTCCCACTCTGCCACTTGGGCAAGCTAATTCACCTCTCTGGGCCTCAGTTTGCTCATCGGTAGGATGGGTAGGAGGGGGCTGGACTAAGGTGCCCTCTCTGAGGTCCCTTCAACACTAAATCTGGGATTCTTTCAGTATAGCTTTACCTCCTAAATCCTTCCTTCAACTGGCCTGCAATCAGGGGAGTGGCTGAGGTGGAGCCATAGCAGCCTCTGCTGGCCAATACTTAGAATGACACCAGCTGAAGGCAAAGACTGGTTTGAGCTGCCTCTCCCACCCAGCCCAGTGGAGATGCTCAGATGAAGAGGTCATCTTCCCTTTCTCCTTATCTCTGCAACCTATCAGACGAGGTCATCCAGCTTCCCTTAGAAGATCACCGATGAAGCCAGGAACCCACTACCTCCTGAGACAGTCCATTGCACTTCCAGCTTAATTGTTGGGAAGGTCTTCCTTACATCAAAGCAAAACATGCCTCTGTCATTTCCACTCATTTCTGCAGGACAGGGGTTCTTGCCCTGTTTGTGTATGTACCCCTTCTCAGAATAAGGTTCTTAAACGCATACAGTAAATACACAGGATTACAAAGTAAACCAATTATATTGAAAAACAGAAATCAAAGTATTTTTAAAAAATAAGTTTACTGACAGTAACATTGTGCAATGACCAATTTTGTTAGACTTTTCTCAGTAATGCAATGATCTAAGACAATTCCAAAAGACTCATGATAGAAAATGCTGTCTACATCCAGAGGAAGAACTATGGAGTCTGAATGCAGATTGAAGCGGACTATTTTCTTTTTTTGTTTTTTCTTCCTTGTGGTTTTTCCCTTTTGTTCTGATTCTTTCACAACATGACTAATGTGGAAATATGTTTAATACGACTGTACATGTATAGCCTGTATCAGATTTTGTGCCATCTTAGGAAGGGGAGAGGGGAAAATTTAGAACTCAAAAATCTTATAAATGTGAATGTTAAAAACTAATAATAAGTTAATTTAAAAAAATAAGTTTACTGATCCCCCCAGCTTAAAGACAATGCTCAAAGACCAGAGTCACTTGATGAAAGCTATCACATTCCCTGAATCTTCTCTTCTCCAATGTGAATAGTCCTCATATAGCATTCCTTCCTCCCCCCTTTTGAGCATCCTTGTCACCCTCATCTGGACCCTCACCAGCTCATCAATGTCTTTCCTAAAATATGGTGCCCAGAACTGAACCCATGAGGGTCCTGTGTATTTGATGATGGCAGAGAGAGCATGCGAGTTTGGGAGACCTGGGGTGGAGACCCCCCTCTTGGCCACCCTGGACAAGTCGAAGACTGTTAAGATGCAGACCAGGTGCTGACCTGCATTAGTAGAGGGGGTTTTCTCACTGTGAGGAAGGGAGTTTCCTATAGGACAGGTGAAAATAAACTACCTTTGTTCTATAAAGAGCATGCTTATTTAACACAAACCAGACTGACTCCTTGGAGCCTCATAAAAAGTACAAGTGCTGCTCCTAGGGAACGTCGGTTTTGCTCAAGAGAGAAGCAGTGCCATGCACGGTCTGTGAGGCCGCACAGACTACTATAGGAACTTGTGGCTTCAACTTAACCATTTTCTGCAAGATGCACACAACCATCAGACACACAATTCCAGGGCAGGAAGAGTACACTAGAGCCTGGCTACAAGAGGGGAAGAGCGGATGGCCTGCAGCGGGCTCCTAAGTACAGGCTTTTGGCTGATCAGGCCATTGTTAGACTAGGGGTTCTTCCTCTTTCTTCATGCTGTGGACCCCTTTGGCAGCCTGGTGAAGCCTATTTGCAGAATTGTGGCTTTTAAAAAAAGCAGAAGATTTCAAAGGAAACCAATTACACTGAAATAATTATAAAAGACATTTTAAAAGTTCATGGATCCCAGGTTACGAAACTCCCGGTTTGACATGCACGAAACTACATCTCCCCCTACCCCCGAGATCTCAATCTCCTCAAAGCCTTCCCTGACCACATCCGGTTGGAGTGACCTCTTTCCCTCTTCTCCAAATCTGGATAAAAATAGAGCACATGCTAGAATTAGCATAGGAGTCACAGAATGTTGAAGCTGGAAGGACCTTCAGGGCTCTAGCCATCCACCAGTTTAGAGGAGGAAACAAGGCCAAGAAAGGTTAACTAACTTAGCCACGTCCCTGTAGGGAACCAAGAGGAGAAGGGAGGATTCTCTCAGGACCTTTGATAAAATCCAGTGCTCTTCTCAAAATTAGTCATTGCTGGACCTCTGGCGTATTAGAAGCCAGAAGAAAAAGTTTATTAAAAAACCCAGAACCTATTAAACTGCATTGTCTATGGTAGGTTTCCAATAAAATTATATGTTCCCAATAAAATTTAAGCCCACAAACCTCAATTGGGCAGCCTGAGCCACTGAGTTAGCACATGGAGGAGGCCCAAGGTCGGGATTCCTGCTCTCCACTTTCTTCTTTCTCCTTTCTCACACATGTGAAGCAGCTAGGAGGTTTAGTAAATAGAGAACCATGACTGGGGTCAAGAAGACCCGAGTTCAAATGTGCCTTCTGACACCTACTAGCTCTATGATCCTGGGCAAGTCACTTAATCTGTTTGCTTCATCTATAAATTAGGAGTAACAATAATAGCACTTATCTTGTAGGGCTGGATCAAATGAGATAATTACAAAGTGCTTAACACACTGACTGGAACATAGTATGTGCTATAAACTAATTAACTGATTTTTCTTTCCATGTTATTTTTATTTGCTTTTAAAATGTATACATTCTTTCATTTTTCTTTTTTTAGAATTAACGTATTTTTTGTTTTCAACATTCACTTCCATAAGATTTTAAGCTTTAAATTTTCTCCCCTTCCCCTTCCTCTTCCCCTCCCCAAGATGGCGTACAATCTGATATAGGCTCTGCTCTTGTTAAACATATTTTTATATTAGTTATGATGTAAAGAGGAATTAGAACTAATGAGAGGAACCATGAAAAAGAAGAAACAAAACAACAAAAGAAAAGGAGAGCAAACAGTCTGCTTCCATCTGCGTTCAGACTCCTTAGTTCTTTCTCTGGATGTGGATAGCATTTTTCATCGTGAATCTTTTGGAGTTGTCTTAGACATAAGTGCTATTCAAATGTTAGGGATTATTATTATTATTATTAATCCTTGCCTGGCTCAGTTTCCTCAACTGTAAAATGGGGGACAATAGCACCTATCTCCTCAGGTTGCCTGAGGATTAAATATTTGTAAAGTGCTTAGCACATAGTCTGGAACATATCAGGTAGGTGCTTAATAAATGCTTGTTTCTTTATTACGTACAAATATCTGCTGCCAAGTGCAACGCATATCCTCCAAGGAGTAGGACCTCTGGACTTCTAATGGCCTGATGACTGCTGATGTTTGGGCTATTGCAGTGGTCTCCTAGACCTCCCTCCTCCCACACAGTGGCCAACAGCAGAGGAGGGGTACTATCAGTGAGGAATGGTGTCAACACGCAGGGCCTAGAGGTGGCCCCCATCTTCCATGAAACCTTGTGTCGCCAAGTGCTTAGCCTGGCTCCTCCCACCACCCCTGAAGAAGGCAGTTTCACTGGGCTTCCCTACCATAGAATACATTCTCCAATTTACCATGTGCTCTTGCCAAGCCGCCTCCAATGAGATACCAGTGCTTTGGGAAGGACAAAGCCTCAGAATGATAAGCTCACACAAGGCAGGGGTTTCTCTCTGCTTGCAGTCATGACCCTGGCTCAGGCCCTCACTACCTTCCGGTGGTACCTAGGACTTCAGCCCTCCTCTTATCTGTCTTCCACACAGTGATGTCACCAAGGCACAGGCCTCATCATGCCATGAAAATCTTCACTGGTTCCCTACCGCCTCTAGGATAGTTCTCCATAATCTGGCTCCAACTGCCTTTTCCATGCTCTTTTCATATGGTTCCCCTTCACACACTCTCAGTTCCACTAAAATGGAGTTCAACTCACTTCGAACCATCTTGGTTTTAACAGGATTGTATTTTGCTGAGAAAACAGAAAAAATAACAATGTTTATCTGTGAAAAATTCCCTATATCCTGTATAAACATGTTTCTTAATCGTTAATCGTCTACATCATTTATATCTTATATAAACTCTATGGGATTCCCATCACCTCCACAATCAAAATATAAAACGCTGTTTGACATTCAAAGCCCTTTAAAGCACCGCTCCCCACCTCTCCAAAATTCTCACACCTTACTCCCCCACCAGGTACTTTAGGATCCAGGGACACTGGTCTGACTGTTCTATGAACAAGACAAGTCCTTCTATCTCTCAGCTCTGGGCATTTTCTCTTTCTCCCTCCTCCACCCTAACCGCTGACCTCTCTGGCCTCCTTAAAGTCCCACCAGGCCTTCCCTAACCCCTCTTAATGCCAGTGCTTTCCCTCTGTTAGTCATTTCCTATTTATCCTGCAGATGGCTTGCTTTGTGCATACCTGTTTGCATGCTGCCTTCCCCGTTAGACTGTAAGCTCCTTGAGGGCAGTGACTGCCTTTTGCCTCTTTTCTGTATCCTCAGCACGTGGCACAATGCTTGGCACATAGCAGACCCTTGACGTGTCTGCTGATGCATTAAAGCATGTTTCTTAATGGCAAGAATGATTTTATTCCAATGTATTTGTCTTTTCCCACTCCCGTGTCTTCCTGTTCCTTGTTGGTATGGTAAAGAACAGAGTAAGCATTTCTGATGTTGTTGCTTTTCTGCACAAAACAAACTGTAGAAGCAGCAAGTTATGTTTGTATGAAACATCTCTTTGTCTATTGACTAGAAACTATCTTGAGTTGGCTTTTTTTCTTTTTGGCGAGGCAATCGGGGTTAAGTGACTAGAGTGTCGAGTGTCTGAAGTTAGGGTTGAACTCACCTCCTGACTCCAAGGCTGGAGCTCTAGCCACTGCACCACCAGCTGCCCCTGAGTTTTTCCTTCAGATCCAACAAGTGAAGCTGGTCTGCCAGCTGTTTTCCTTCACGTAGCATCCCGTCTCCGGCCTCCGTGTCTTTGTACAGTCTCTCCTCATGCCTAGAATGTCTTGGTTCTGCCTTTCAGAATACTCTGGATCCCCCTGATGCGCTGTGGTCAGGGGTCCAGTGTCCTCCTTCCTGATCCTTTCCGTCTGAAATTACTGTGAATTTACTCACTTGCGGACATCCATAGGGCCCGAGGGTCACACAGGTAAAGCTGGAAGGGACCTTAGGAGTCACCAGATGAGAGAACTGAGGCCTCGCAGTGAAATAACACTACATAGCCAGTCTCTGAGTAGGGATTTGAACCCAGGACTAGCTAACTCTATCCTACATTATGCTGCTTCCAGCAGACCACAAGCTCCTTGAGAGAAGGCTCTTTTCTCTGTTTTTCTATTCCCCACTGCCCAGCATTGTGCCTTGGACACAGCAGACCCTTACCAAGTGCCTGTTGAGGGGGATCTTTGCAGGCCCTGCCTACACCAGTCCTCTAGAAGGTCTCTTCTACAGGCACCTTCTGTCACTAGAGCTAATTTTGTTTGGCTCCTGCTGTCACAGACAAGGACGTGCACTTTATGAGGATAAACCTGTGTCCCAAACTTGGACATTCCTCGTCTTTTTTTTTGGGGGGGGGGCTAGGCAATGGGGTTAAGTGACTTGCCCAGGGTCACACAGCTAGTAAGTGTAATGTGTCTGAGGCTGGATTTGAACTCAGGTCCTTCTGAATTCCGGGCCAGTGCTCTATCCACTGCACCACCTAGCTGCCCCAATTCCTCATCTTTTCCATCCACCCCAAACCCACCTTCCCCTACCCCCTGTCAAGATCACAGAGTCTTCCTTGACACTACAAACCTTCTGTTTCCTAGCCTTCTAAGACCCTATGATGATGATGATGGTGAAAATTTGGAACTAAACATGTACAACTTTAATGCTTCTTTATTAGTCCACAAACTCTACTGGGGTGGGGACCACAGCAAAGCTTCTATATAGCCACTACATTCCACACTGTGCTGTGCACACAGTAGGTGTTTACAGATCTGGTTAGTGATTTAATTCAACAAGCATTTATTAGGCACCTACAGTTTTCTGGCACTGGAAGTAGATAAAAATGAGAAAATGAGGATAGGTGCTCCCTCAAGAAGCTTACATTCTGGATTGTAAGATGTTCTTTACATTAGAACCTTATAGGAAACCCAACAATTGAACTAAGATAGGGCGCGATGTAGGACAACTCTACCATGTTAACCCTCAGCTGGGATAACACTGTTCCAATGTCCTTGGGGTGGGGGTGGGGGGGTCACGCAGCTTTATCATTAGAGATACTGGTGAGAGAACTACACATGCAGAGGGTGCTCAGAAGCTGGCGCTCACATGTTCAGGAGCCCTCCAGACAACCTGGGTTGTGCTGGGTCTCCTGGAGCATTTGTCCCAGAATTGTCAGTGACGTGAATGAAGGGCCATCAGAGGTTCTGTCCACCTCATACCTGAACCAGAATCTCCTCTATGATAACACTGACACCTGCCCAAAGCAGCCCATTTTGCAGCTCTAATCATTAAGGACATTTTTTTTTTCCTTACGGAAAGCCTAAATTGGCCCTTGTCAGTGCTCTTAGATCTCGGATCTTCCCCCCACTTTCTCTAGATATCTCCTATGTACCCAGTGATTTATATGCTGCTTCTCCTAGCAGAAGGTAAGGTGTTTGAGGGCAGAGACTACTTTTGCCTTTCTTTACAGCTCCAGCATTTAGCACAGCGCCTGGATAGAGTAAGTACTTAATTGCTGCTGGCTGACCACCTCAGACCGAGCAGAACCATGCTGATCTTCTCTCCGGAATTAGTCCTCCAAATGCTCCAAGATTCTGATCATGTCCCCACGTTCTCTTCTTCAGCCTCAGTTCCTTCGCCCAGTCCTGTTACAGCATCATCTCCAGTCCCTTCGCCATCCGCATCACGAGGCCCATGACCTTCCTACATGCACGTGTCCTACACGGTACTTTGTTGAAACATGAGTCACTCCTTTAACAAAAGCCAAGCCAACTTCTAACAATGGGGCTGCTCCTTCTGCGGAGGAGGCTGGTTCTTCTGAGGAGGGACAGTGGCACAAGGAAGGTAGAACCCTCTCTGGCCTACAAGTGTGTGATCCTTGGGGTTATCAAGTCAGCTGAAAAGCTTAACCACCATTCTCCTAACACCAGACACTCAATTTCAGCACGGATGACTCCACACAGATCATAGAGTAGGGAGACTGGGGATGGGCCTGGAGGGTCTCAGGTCACACTAGGGAGCATAGGGCCTTTATGGAGTGTGCCACAAAGGCCTATGAAATGAAGATATCTTCTGGAGCTCCAGATATTCTTCTACTTCTAAGCACTGTGCCATGCCAAATGCTATGGCATTTGTCAAATGCTTGAGGTGAGGCAGGGAATCAGTCTCTGTCTCCACAAGTTGTAAGCTCTGCAGGGTAGGGACTATGTCCAAATTTCACTGTATGTCTGGAGCAATGCCAAATGCCTTATGCACATAAAAGGCCCCATGGCAGCACTGATCTGAATGGGACATCATATTTTACCAGCAGAAAGGGAACATAATAATCTCATATCTTTGAACAACTAGTTTTTCATTAATCAGAAAGTCTTTTCTCCAATTATAGGAAATTAGTATGGTTTAACTACATACATAAATGTCTAACCAAATGTAGAATATTTTACAATGGAACCTTGAGTGGATTCAGTTCTAATGACCAATTCTGCTACTTTTCACATACTCTAAAAGTCTAAACATCATAGACACAAAGGCATGCAGGTGCATCTTGCTTTATGTGAAAGGCAAGTTTTTGAAAACTTGAGTCTACTCTAGATTGTATAAATCATATCACTAAAGGAGCAGGACTTAATGATGCTCTGTGTATTCTTATCTAAGTAACAGTAACTGACCTACAAAGAACTCTAAGATTTGCCAAGCCCTTTGCAGACAATTTCTCAGTTGAGTCCCACCACCCAGGGAGATGTGGTATTATCACAGTTTTACCGATGACAAAGCCAAAGCACAGAAAAGTGAAGGTCTTTTACTCCCAGGTGGTCACACAGCTAGTGTCCTCTGACACAAGTCCAGCACTCTATCACCAAACATGATCCTGAAAACAAGAAAGTTTCTATAAAGCAAAGAATCACCTCCCACTTTGTTTTGCAAATCAGATGACAAAAAATTACAGGTTTTCCTTAAGAGTGGATATATGAGTACCTTTTAGTTGGTCTGATTTCTTTTGCAGTCCTAAATGTATATAACTCTATCTAGGAAATAACATTTATGCCAAACGCCCCGCTCCTCCCACCCCGGGACTGTTCTATTACTTTATCAGTGTTTCTACATTAGTCAGTACCTACATACTTGCGCTTTGGACATGAGACCCTCATCTGAATTAGTTCTGGAATTTTTCCTGAAGGTTGCAATGAAGATGGTTTGGGGTGAGGGTAGAGTCATGGCATAAATGGAAATAATCATTTTTATATGACTGGAAGAAATAACTACCAATTTTATTTTATCTGTACTCTACCGTCACATGTTTAAGTGGGTCCTATAGCATCAGTTTTAGTCATGTGGGAATTCTGACAGGAACTGTCAAGTTAACCTTTCTACTATCCTAAGGGAAGGTGTGAGGAAGGGGTGCTTCCTTCACAACTTCACAGTGTGGAAATTCATCAAGGCCATTTAGAAGCTCTACTGTCGTGTGTATGTGTGTGTACAAGACGGAGGCGTAGAAGGAAGCAGTGCAGCTGAGCTCCTATTCACAATGCCTCCAAACAGATTTATAAAATGCATGACACTGAACTCTGATGGAGAAGACGACATAATGCGTCTTTTGTCTGACCTAAGTCAGCAGACCCTGGGGCTGGCGAGACCCTGGGGCTTCAGTACCCAATGAGATGCTGCACCAGTACAAGAGAAGGTTCCAGACTCACACTGGAGCACCCCTAGATCCACATAGGGCACTGCCACGGGGATAGGTGCCAACTTGCAGTTTCATCACCCATTACTCAATCCTGAGTCAAAGTTGCAGAGTAGGGTAAGAAGGTGACCTGCACACAGGAGGCCTGGGTGATGTTCCGAGAAAGGGAGAAGCTCAGAAGACAGCAGCAGCGGCAGTGTGGCTCAGACCCCAAGCTCAGAGCAGGGTCTCACTTCCAGAATCTAGCTCAGCCTGGAGAGGAAAAACCAAAGCAGGAAACCCAGACCAAAGGGGAGCTGATGACTCTGCCACTCTGAACCCAAAAGAGCTTCCCAAATGGCTAATAAGGGTGGTGGTCTAGCAGAACTCTACACTTGTACAGACCCAAACCCTGGTCAGCAACCTGCAGAACTCAGACCAGGGGGCAGCAATCAGACCCCTCAGGGAACACTGAAAGCTCACAAGTCCCCAGCCCGTCCCTGAGACCCTTGAATAACACAACACTCAACACCCCAAGAAAGCAGCAATAGGACCAGTCCAGGCCAGAAGTGCTGCAGAGCCTGACCCTAACACTGAATCTGAAGTCAGGAAACGGCAGAAATGGGCAAACAAAAAAAAGGGCCACACTATAACCAACTATCACAGTGGCAGGGACACTCAAGACACAAATGCAAGAGAAGAGAATGACCAAAAAACATCTCCAAGCAAAGCGTCAGACAAAAACACAGCTTGGCACAAACTTAATGAGAATTCCTGGAAGAAATGAAGAATTAAAAAAATCTCTTTACAAATGGAATGAGAGATCTTGAGGAATAAATTGGAAAAGAAATGAGAGCTATGGAAGAAAGAACTGGAAAGAGGATTAACAATTCATCGTGAGATATTCAAAACTTTGCCCAACCAACAAACTCCTTGAGAATTCGAATGGACCTGATGGAAGTCAAAGACTTCATGAGGCAACAAGATATATTAAAATTAAGTCAAAAGATTGGAGAAAAAAAAACAGAAGAAAAGGTAAAGTCTCTCTTAGCAAAAACAAGTAACCTGGAAAAGAGATCGAGGAGAGATAATTTAAAAATCACCGGACTGCCTCAAAGCTATGACCAAAAAAAGAGCCTAGACATCCTATTTCAAGATATGTTAAAAGAAAACTGCCCAGATCTTAGAACAAGAGGGCAAAGTGGAAACATAAAGAATCCACCATCCCCTCCTGGAAGTAATTCCAAAATGAAAACTCCAAGGAACATCAGAGCCAGAATCCAGAGCTTCTAGGTCAAATTAAAAATACTGCAAGCAGCCCAAAAGAAAGAACTCAAGACCTGAAAAGCCACCATCTGGATCCTCCATGATTCAGCAGCCATCATGATTAAAGGAGCAGGGAACCTGGAGTATGACATTCCAGAAGGCAACGAATATGGACTTACAGATGAGAATAAGCAAAACTGAGTGCAATCTTATAGGGGAATAAATGGACCTTTAATGACTGTAGGATTTCTAAGCATTCCTGATGAAAAGACCAGAGCTGCTCAGAAACTTAGAAGTTCAAACACAGATGTGAAAAGAAGCATAAAAAATAAATATTAACGAACAATGACAAAGGACCAAACAGGATAAATGGCTTTCTTTCCAATGTGGGGAGGTGATATGTGTTTCTTCTCTGAATCCATCATCATCAGGGTCCACAGAGGGAGTCCAATTAGACAAGGTCTGGGAGTAGGTCTGTTATGTCTTGATGATCTTAAGAATGGAAAGGGAAAGAGGAATATACGAGGGAGAAAGAAAAAATTATCTTACATAATCAGGGCATAAAAGTAAACAGTTAAACTAACAACAAAAAGGGAGAGGGGGGAAGCAGCTAACACTTGAATTTTACTCTCACCCAAACTGGTCAAAGACAGACACAAAGCTGGGTAAAAAAAATCCACTTCATTCTAAGGAAGATAGGAGGGAAAAGGGAGAAGGGGAAAAGAGAATTAAAGGGAAGGTACACGAAGAGAGGAATGGGTACTAAGCAAAACAAACTCTTAGGATGTACAAAAATATTTAGTTATTTTGAGGTGGCAAAGGATGAGAATCTGAGGGAATGTCCACAAACTGGGGAATGGAGGAATAAGTGCTGGTACAGAAATGTGATGGAATACCACTGTGCTGAATGAGCCCTTATCAGCAACATGACCAACCAAGACTCCAGAGCACTAACGATGCAAAATTCTACTGCCTCCTGACAGAAGATGAAGGACCCAGAATGCAGAATGAGACAGGCATTTTTTAGGACATGGCCGATGTAGAAAACTGCTCTGACCATACATATGTTTGCAATGAGTTATTTTTTTTTCTTTCCCCCTTCTCATGTTCTTAACTAGGGGTGGGAGGATGAGATGACTCTTGGCTGATTAAAACAAATTTAAAAAAAAGTAACTGTGAATGAATGAAAAGAACTCCCCCCCCCCACAATGTTTGCTTAAGAGAACAAACTGTTGGGGCAGCTAGGTGGCGCTGTGGATACAGCACCGGCCCTGGAGTCAGGGAGACCCGAGTTCAAATTCTTATTAAGATACTTGACACTTACTAGCTGTGTGACCCTGGGCAAGTCACTTAACTCCACTGCCTACAAAGAGAGAGAGAGAGAGAGAGAGAGAGAGAGAGAGAGAGAGAGAGAGAGAGAAAATAAACTGTTTTCAAATGCAAAAACAGGGAAAAGCTCTGGATTGAGTCAGGGAGCAAGTACTTTTAATCCTGGGTGTATAAACGGGCTGTATAGTCTTGGGCACGCTGATGCCCCTTTCTTCCACTATAAATGAAGAAAGTGCTCCAATCATCACTCCAAGGTCTACTGGACTCGGATTCTGTGACTCACTCAAGCAGAAGGATTTACATACAAACATGCTAATTATCAATTATCTTTATTTCTTAAGCAAGTCTGACACGGGCCTCAGGGGAACCACTGTTGATCACCCATGTGAGTTACTGAAAAATAAGACAACGTATTTCTTTAAAACGATCTATTCCAATTTCCCACCAATACAGATGGGTCTGTTTGGCAGTTGATCCAAATGAGTTTAATACCATGAGAGTGTCTATTATGAAAGTTAAACAAGCTCCTCTCACAAACCATCAACAATAAATGTTCTTCAATAACCTGATCTTTATCCACTAGATTTGCATTCTATGCCATTTCCAGAACTGGCCGGCCTAACCTGCTCACTCTGCAGACGGGCTGGCAGAGGGTCTGCAGGGAAGGAGTTTGTCTGAGGTCCTGCTGCCAGTTAAAGGCAGAGCCAGGATCCCAACTCCAACTTCCAAACTCCCATTCTGGCACTCTTGCAACTACGTCACGTGGAGACATGGCAGCCTTCCGTTGGATGGACATCTCCTGACAGACATGAAGAAAAATGGACTCAACTTTTAAAAAGCTGAAATAACCAGAATCTTCTCACGTGAGTAATCATTCCAAAATATGCAGGAGCCTGAGAGTCGCCTCAAACTACATTTGATTCTATATTCTTTATACAGCTTTTCTATGATGACTAAAGAAATCTCAAACAGGCTAAAAATAAAAAAAGCCAATGTCTGCCAAAGCAAACCAGCTTAAACATATCACTTGCACCTAGTGGCCAAGAGGGCCATCAGAGTGGCCAAGAATTCACACAAAGGTCATGGTCAATAATGACTCATATTCATACATACATCCTACTTCTATTGGCTCTTTTTTTTAAAATAAGGCAAATGAAAACATTCAGAAGTTTCAACAGGTAAACTGAAAAGGTCATCAAAGCCCCTCCAAGCAGAACACGGACACGTCTTTTAATATATTTTGTAGATATTTATATATATTTTAAATCAAACACAATTAAATAGAATATGGTTTAGGTACATGAATACTTGGGCATCAGAGGAGTAATAGAGGTGGTACACAGTACCAAAAACCTATACACAGCCTTTCTGTTTCTTCTTATTGACAATACACAGTGTGCCTTTATACAATCAAATATTGCAATGGAATAACATTCTGTATTCATTCAGACTCTCAAGAACAGAGATGATCGATAATCTTTATAAAGTGATTTTTTTCCAAGTCCTTTGACAAAAAAGCAGTAACAGGAAAAAAAAAAGCCTTCCCTACCCCATCAAAACAGAAACATCTCACAAAGAAATATGGGCAAAAACATAATGGAGTGATACCCAAAGTTGTGCTGCCCTGCTGAACCGCTTCATGAACTGAGCAGAAACATGGCAGGGTCTGTTTATTGTCTCAATGACAGTGAAAGGAGTAAAGGTCACCAGTGGCAAAATTCCAAACGACCAGCAGAAGCAGGAGGTGGGGTAACTGCCAAACAGAATTGAGTGATCTAAATTTTTTTTTCTTCTTTAAAAAAAAAAAAACAGTCCTATCTGGGAACACACATCCTAGTTCGAGGACAGCACAAGATGAAAAACTGGAGTGAATCATTATGATATAATCAATAAACCAATCGGTATTTTTAAATATGCTGCTTCTTCTAAATGCTTTTCAGACAAGGAGTAGTAATCGGAGAGCAGGGAGACTTTGACATTCACACATGGCATTCTTAATTGCACCTTCGGCCTTGTGTTAGCAACACAGTTACACCAGTGAAACACTGGTTTTTTAAACATTTTGCATCTCGGAAGCTAGTTAAAAGGCAAAATTCTATACCTCTACCAAAGGCGAGAAGAGTGTAGTCACTTCACTCATGGCCTGTTACTTTCCTTCAAAATTAATGCTTCTGCGAAGGAAGGAAATACATTTAGTTTGTAACTAATACTCACCTAGTTTTGGTTAAGGAAAGCAAACCAACAGAGCTCCTAGCCCGCATGCCTTCCCAAGGACATTTTTAGGATAGGGCAGAATCTTCTTAGACACTTACTCTGTAGTCTTCAAAATGTGTGATTATTACTGTGAGTAACATTAGCAATAGAACCAGTGCTAAGCTTCCCCTCACACCTCCTAGCGTGAGTGGCCCAAGACTATTCCCGAGAGTTAAACAATCTCTCAAAAATGGCTTCTCACTGTTGTGAAGTCCATCAATCACATTCTTCTGGCAACAACATACAGACCACCCTCCGTCTCTTTAAATCTTCCCCATGTGTGCTACACGTGCAGTGACAGGCAGATTTCCATATGGGATGCTGCATTTGGTGTGGGAGGCCTTGGGTTGCTCCCAATTCTTCCTTAGGAAATGATGGCGGCATCAGTGATCAAAGTACAGTGCTTATTTTCATTGGCTGTGTTAAAGAAGAATCCAACCAAAGGAAAAAAGTTCACTCATCTTCAAAAGCAGATTTCCTTGATCTCAGGTCTAAAATCATAGCTGGAAAAAACCAGAAAGACTGAGTCAAACAACCTGGGTGATGCTCATTCATTATTTACTGATCACGTGGCTAGGTGATGAGACAAATACCAAACTATGGCAGCCTCTGCTGCCTATGAGATGGCCCTCTGGCTGGGAGGAAGAGAAAGAAGGCGGTGAGTGAGAGAAGAGCCTAGCACCGCTCTGCAGCCAGACAAAGTTTCATTAAAACAGGCTGGACTTCACAGAATCAAACTGTTCAAACTGCTTATCCAACGAGGGAGAGACTTGCCCAAGGTCATAGAGCCAGGACTGGCGAGACTACATCCAGAAGCAGCAAGGTTTTCTGGCCCTCTGGCTAGGCCTCCTTCCATTGCATCAATGCTGGGCTCTGAAGAGAGGGATGCAAGGTGACAAGATATATGGGTATGTCCTAAAATATAAATATAAGACCATTTGGACATACTGCATGCAAATCTTCTTCTAAAAGGTTGAATCTCCAAATCTATCTTTTCTGTATGACCTTCACATTAAATATATTAAATTAAATATATTATTGTCAGTTAATATAAGGCAGTCACCACAAAAAGTAGGCCTCTATTTCTATCTTATGACTCTATCTCACTTGCACACAGTGGCAGAAATAGAGCAGTGTAGATAAAAACCGTCTCAACCAAGGCTTCCTTCCTAGTACAGAAGCACATTCTGCACATGGAACAGAGGGTGCTTCTGCTGGAAATACACTCCCACTGTCATTCAAAGATGCTCAGAAATGGTTCAATGCAGAAAAGCCCACGCTGAAGCAGGTACTACCGCAAAGCTTAAAGGAGTGATGAAGGAGGCGGCGGTCGAGGCCACATCTAGATACCAAATCCCCAAACTCATCAGATAATTCCTTTCTCTGTGTCTTCCAGCTACTGCTTACGTGAGTCATCCAGGGCAAACTTGATGTCCTTTCTGAGCACCTAAGCAGAGTCTACCTATCTTCCTTTCAAGAAAGTCCTTACTTATACACTTTGCTTAGGTGGAGGTCTGAGGCTGACATTGGGTTTGAACTTTCTCCAAATATTCTCAGAGGACTTGATTTAGAAACAGATTTCAACAGAAAGGAGATTCCATTCAGTCACACAAAGTGGCTAAGCAACAATGAAAGAGCACCATGTGGTTAGCTGGGTGGCCTTGATGTCCACTGTTACCTAAGCCACTCTAGCTAACTTCCTTAGATGTATCTGTGAATTCACTGGGCTCCTTCTGCCCCTCTTTCATGCCTTCTGGTCTGTGCTAGTTCTGTACTTGTCTTTCAATATATGCTCAACAAAGAGCCCACCACGTTGGCAGCCTCCTCTGTTCTTTTAATATCCCGGGCAGGGGAAAGCTGGGGGCAGGGAGCCAATGGAGGGTTCCAGCTTCTCACCACCCAACTGGCCCCCCTCACTCTGCAGTCAGAGATCCCTGACATCCGTTGTTACTTTTGCCCTACAAGGTATTGCTGCGGATAGGCTGCGGCAGCTTATGCCCACTAGGCATCTTCTCACTGCTCTTTGGGCCACTCATGATTCTGAGTCTTCTGATGTCATGGTATTTGATTGGCAACCACATAATCAATAAGCCCAACTGGCATTTTAAAGTACCTACTATCTATAATCACTGAGAATCACAAAAACAAACATGACGTAGTCCTAAGGCGCTCTCTGGAGTGTAACAGGATAGACTATCCTATCCATCAGCACGCATGTCTTGGACCGGGCTGGACGTATTTTTCACGCGTTTAATTTCTGCGGTGTGGCTAGCTAGTCCAATCTCCATTCTGTTACTACGGATTTTCTTTCACTGAAGCTCTGGAATGTTTTGGAGTATGGCACAGCCTAAATTAAGAACATCTGAAGGATATCACCATCAATAAGTGACTCTTTCATCTGGACTCAGATCCTTAAACAAATGTTATTTCTGGTCATCCCTCCTCCCTCCCCCACCCCACTGCTCTATTCAGCTTGCACAGAACTCACAAATACTGATGTGTGAACATGCTGCTTCTTCCTTTAGATTATACACTCCTTGAGGGCAAGGGCTATTCTTTTTATCTCTGTACGTCCAGCACTTAGAGCAGTGTTTGCCACACAGCCTAAAAATAAATACGTGAAAGCAAACACATATGTCTGTGTGTGCATTCATATCCTCTACCCATCTCCTTCAGTCACGTAAAGCCATCCTGGAATGCCCATCTCGTGCTTCTGCCTTGATGTGTGCAGGAACACTTTTTTTTTACAGGCATCACAACGCAGGCCTCGCCTTCTCTGAGGGGCAGAAGGAACATCTATGCTCTTTGCATCCTTTGTACAAAGACGACTTGCTAAACACAGTGTCAGGCGCACCGATGGGAAAGACCACAGTGGTGGCCATCCCGCGAGTGTCACTACAGAGATCAGGTCACTAAGAATCAATTGCAGATGTTTCATTTCACATCTATTTGTTTTCCTACTAGTTTCGTCTACAAATTTTCTTGGGATGGTCTGGCTGAGCTTGATTTCACATGTAGTCCGCTGCTGCTTTGTGAGGTGATAGAATCCACAGGTTTCATCCTCTTCCTCCATGATATTTTGCAAACGAACTTGTCTTCTAAATCAGCGGCATCACGGCTTGCTAAAGAATGCCTCTGTTTCTCAAAAAGAGCCAAAACCGACTGGCTAGGGTGGCTTCAATGACCATGCAATATTTAAAAATTTTTATTATTCTAACTTTTGTATTACATTTTCTTATTCTGGGGTACTTAATGGAATTCATTATCCTTCAACCCAAACTCTTCCTAAATTCCCTATTTTTGCCTACAGCACGGCACCATCCTTTCATTCACCCAGGTTTTACAATCTCAGAATCATCCTCAATTCTCAGCTCTCCTTCACCACACCCCCATCATATCCAATCAGTTGCTAAGTCCTATAGATTCTGTGTCCACTTCTCTCTCCTCCATTCCCTTTCTGTCCACCCACCCACACCAGCACATTCAATATCATTTTTAAAGAATTTGTTAAGCAAGTACTATGTCTCTATTACGGACTTTGAGAGGCAGAGGTGAGGAAGGAGAGCACTGAATAGCAGTCCAGGATAGAAAGGGATAAGGGCTTGAACCAGGATGATAGCCTAGTGGGTAGACAGAAGGGCATGGATGGAAGTGTAACAGAAAAACAAAACATAGCAACTGACAGGTGGTGGGGGGAGTGGGAAGTGTTGACCTGTATCACTCATATCCCAATGGCCACTACCTTAGGATAGAGATGGTTTCATTCTTCGTATAAGTATCCACAATTCCTGGTATACAGTAGGAACTTAATAAATGCTGGTTGATGAACGGACCAAACCAGGTGAACGTGACCAGTTTTACACGAGTCTGGTGAGAATGTGAATCTTTACCTTGGTGGACTTCTCTAACGGAGAGTCATACTGTGCCTGCTGCATCACATCATTGACTATCATCTTTGCTATCTTCCAAGCCATCTCTTCTTGGGCCTAAAACAAAGCATTCAGCAGCTGGCTCAGACGCATTTAAGACAATGCTCCAGTCCCACATGGGTTCTCTAACATAAGCCCACTTTGTGTGGATAGCCTCTAGGTAACCTGAGAGCCTCCGCTTCCATCCAGCCTGCAGTCTTATTTCATGTGATTCTCCCAGGCACCCTGTGAGACAGGCAGCGGTACAAGGCTTCTAACCCCCAGGTTACATGAGGAACCCAAAGGCCAGACTTCAGCGACTGGTGACTGAGCACAAGTTTTCTGGCACCTTGGCTGGTACACTTTCCATTAATCATAGTTATGAGAGAAGTTAGGCTGTTACTCTGGTCCTAGAGGTTAAAATGCCACTCCCTTCTTCTCAGAAATAACTAATCAGCACTGAATATAAGGAACAATTTTGTGCTGTTTGACCAAGGCAAAAAAAATGATCCTTCTGATCTGCTTAGAGGACTAAAAGTAAATTTTGAGTTACCACAAAGAGGCTGACCCTAGGGAGTCAAAGAAGCCATTCCAGCCCCCCCCCCCAAGAAATAAGCTCAGTTTTAGTGCATTTATTTACCAGGTAGACGAGTCTATTTCTTACAGTTGTAGAATAAGATAGAGATATGTAGTAAGTGACAGAGCATTAACACCTACCCTCTGGTCACCAAATTATCCTCAGCTAGACTGAATATTGCAATTAGAAAGGAGACCAGGGGGCCACAAAGGTACTACTCTTCCTAATAAAGTCCTGGGCAATGGGAGCCCTTTGATTTCACCAAACTGCTGAAATCCTGGTGGTCTCATTTAAAGGGAGCCTAAATAAGAGAGGAAATGGCACCTTACTCAGAGGGAATGAGATGTATAACCAGGTATTTATTCTTACTTGGAAAAAAAATTACCTCATCAGTGTTTCCCTGCACCCATTTCTTCATGGCTTGTGAGAACATGGATCCTATTTAAAAAAAAACAAAACAAACAACAAAAACCCAAAATTGATTATAGTTTTCCAGGTCTGATTTCATATATTCATGAAGTGCCTGAACCTCTCTTTTGATAAACCCCACATCCAAGGTTAGACACAATAGGGTAGTTTTATTTTTTAACTTCTTCCCAAGACTAGACAATCAGCACACAACCACTGATAAAATATTTTTCTTCAGGAAAATCAACATTTCTCTTGCAGAGACAGAAGACAGAACATAAAATTCACTTAGTATCTGGCTAGGTCTTTTTCAGTTATGCAAAAATGCTTTAGGTTTGGGGCCCTGCTCTCTTCCCTCTATACTCTCTCTGGGTCTTATGACAAACATAGCAGGTACCCCTAGAAAGTGGTCCCAGCAAGCCCAAGTCCACTCTGCCCCAGGGCACCCTCTCTTATTAGTAGAGAGATAAAAAGGTACCATCCCTAGTCATGAGGAGGCAACAACAGTACCTGCTGCCTAAATATGTGGGCTTCCTTTAGTCTGTGCCAGAAGGACTCAGCCAGATCCGTGAATCTCCCCCACCCAGCTAGCTAGTACAGAACTCCATGCAGCAACGCACCCAGCCCTGCTGACGCTTAAAGACCAAATGACCATCCAGCTCCTTCAGAAAATCCAACCCTCTCCGCCACCTCAGGCCCCTGCTCATGACATCCCTTTTTGCTGATATCCCTCCTCCAACTTCCCCACTGAGCCAACCTCAATGAAAAGCTGTAATCACTACTGAAAAACAAAACAAAACTGTACCAGTTGGAAGTCTCCTCTCTGGAACAAGTACAAAACCAAAGACAGTAAGTAACCTTACCACCTCTCATGTGTTTAACTCTCATCTCTATGCCAGTTAGAGAAAGGTCACTGCTCCCTGAACTTCAGTTTTGCACCACCAATGGCCTACTGGACGTTTTAAAGTGGATGTCCCCGACGTGATATATAAAACTGAACTCGTCTCTCTTCCAAATGGCTTAATTCTGTCAAAGGCATAACCATCCCCCAGGCTCACAGCCTCAGCACTACCCTCTCCTCCTCATTCTCCTCAGCCCACACGAGCTCTGGCTGCCAGACCTGGCCTAACTTCCCTCCCTCACATCTGACCTCTTTCTCCACTTACACAGCTACCACCCCATGCTCCTTAGTGCACCTCAGCCACAGCTGCTCCACTGGTCTCCCTGGCTCAAGTCTCTGAACACTGGTCTCTCCCAAACACTGCTGCCAAAGGAATTCTCCTCATGTGCCGATCTAACCATGTGACTCTGCTGCTCAATCAACCGCAGTGGCCCTCTAGTGCCCCCGGGACTGAACACACACTACCCTGCCTGGATTTGGAAGCCCTCTCCGCTCCGGCCCACCCTGTACTTGTGAGCTTCACCAGACATCACTCCTGCTCTGGGGCTCTGTGACCTTACGGAACTGCCCTTTCCTCTGCTCTTCACACATGTCTCCTGCCTCGCACCTTTGCCTTGGCTGTCACCTCCACATCAGACTCAACCAAAGCCCCGCCTTCTACAAGAAGACTTTCCTAAAGCCTCCCCACTCCCAGGACTCTCCCTCCGACTATGCTGTACTTTATGATTCTCTCCACTGATTCTGTCTGTACTCAAGGACACCTTGTCTTCCCCACCAGAACATAATCTTGTGAACAAGAATGGCCTCATTCTTGGTACCTGTATACCTCAAGAGCCTAGCTACTGATCTTCCTCTTAAACTACCCTGCATTACCTGTCATACACCCACATTTTTGTATGCATATGTATCTGCTGATGCACTTTCTATTTATGTTCTGTACACTGTTAAATACACCTGCTATCTCCACCATTAGAATGAGCTCACCGTAAGTAGGAATTAAGCCATTTTGTGTACTTGTATCTCCAGTGCCTAGTACAGTGGCAGGCATACAGCAGGTGCTTAATAAATGCTCTGTTGAGTGATTATTAATCTTAAACAGGTTAAGGGCTATATGAAATCTTTAGCTTTTGCAAAAATGAACTTACTTGAATTTGTTTTTGAATTCACATAAATTAATTTCTTTACCTAAAGCAATTCAGTCAATCAAGTTACAACTCAGAGTTTCTAATTATCCTCTTAACGACTGCACATTGGCTTCTGAAATCTTCATTTATCAGGGGAAACCAAATACTGTGAAACTCAAGTCAGTTTCTAAGATGTGTAGGAAGCAAAAAGCACTCTGCATTCAATTCTTGAATAAAATCACAGTGATATTTGCCCAACTTAGCTTTTATTGACTGAAACAGTGAGATCTATTTCTGTCTGACAGTTGCCATTTGTTCACTGATCATTGAACTTTTTATGTGATTGTGGTACATTATGGCATCTCAAGACACCCTGTAAGTCCAACTTTGATTTAGAGCAGAGGTTCCCAAACCTAGCACCCCCTTTTAAAAAAAAATTACTAAGCACCCCTCTGGAAATCTACTTTCTTTAACGCTTTTTTTAAAAAATCTGCATCATTTGAAAAATATATAAAATAGTTTTGTTTAACAATGACACATCTTTAATAATTTATTTTAAATTTGTGGGTTTGAAATTTTGATGACGCAATACTGCATCATGTAACCATATACTATCATATCATAAACAAGTCATTACATGCACATATTCCTGCTGATGCATGCCAGACTTCCCAACAATGCATATAACCTGTCAGTGGATTTGACTACTGTTCAGTTATAACTTGAATTTTATGTGTTTATTTGGAAACTAATGTAATCATTGTGATTTATTTTTATTCAACACTCCCAATTGCATCTGAGGCTACTACCACTCCCCACTGGATTGTTCTAGTGCCCCCCAGAGAGCAGTATCACCCACTCTGGGAACCTCGGATTTAGAGGGCCATCCTGAAACAAAGTGGTGACTAAACAAAATATTACTGTTATCTCAAGTATTTTTTAAGAGATTTCAATTAAATTTGACTCACGGGCAGGAGTTACAAAGATGACTTCACTGAATAGTTTAGATTTCCTAAAACTATAGTCAATCCTTAACATTCATGCATTTAATTTTCATGACTTTAAGCATTTGCATGATTTTAATTGGTGACCTCATTTTTACTTTTACGTTAGCAACTGTACACATCTGCCACCATGCATAGTAGAGAAAGAAATGACAGGTGCTGTATGCAAGTTTATGGTATCCTGGTATCCTACCAGGAGCTTCACTGGTCTTGTTCACCCTACCACTGGAAAGAGTAGCCCCATCCCCATCCCCTACCCCATGCATTCACTGCATATTTCCATTGTTTGCCTTTAAAACTCAACTTTTGTGTTGCAACTATGCCCCCAAAGTGGAGAGCAAGTCCTCTGGGCTCTAAGCCCAAGCATGCAAAGTCAGTGATGCAGCTTAGCGAGAAAATAAGTGTTAGATAAACTCCATGCATACTGGCCACAAGCTTGGTGTTAACAAATTGATAATTTGTTATATTCACAAAAGGAGGAAAGTATTTATAGTACTGTAGATTCCATGTGTTATGAAAGGTGAATATTATCTGAAATAAATGTTTTCTTTTTAAAGTAAGAAAGCTGTTAGCACACAAGGTCACAGAATTCTAGGGAACTATTAGTGAGAAAAAATGTTTTACAAGTTACCAATTTTATTTTGTGTACTGCATTTTATGGGTAATTTCACGGTTACTGTTAGGCAAAGTGCATATTAACAGAATTAATGTTTTATTGTAAAGAACCATATGCAGAAAAGTATATTATTTCGGAAATCTCTAGAGAAAGGTTACAGTTTTTGGTGGGTGCAGGAACCTAACCCCCTATTTTTCCCATAGGTTCAATGTATCCACATGTTACTTTTTTTTTAACTTCTGCGCTGTTTTTAGGAACATTACCCCTACAAAAGCTGAGACTCACTGTACTGCTTCTAAGTGTATAACGTAATGGCCTAAGAGCCAGCTTTGTGAAGAACGTGCCGGGCACAAGTTGAATAAGAAAATAAAGAATTTACTTCATAAAGTCTACTCTGGCCTTTGCACCTGAAGTTACCTTAATGACTATCATTGTACCAATACGAAGGAAGACTCAGTCTTAAGTGTAAAGAATACCACAAACCTCTGGATTTCTTTACATCAGGCTCAGGCTCAGATTCCCGGATGAACTGCCCTAGGTCACTGACTCTCCCAAAGGTCATCTTCCTGAAGGGAAGAGGATAAGGAAATGACAAACTGCAAGAGTCAGCTCCAATCTTCACGAGGAAAATGTTATTATTACTCATCTCTACATAGCTGTCTAGAAAAACGGCAACTACTGTGTGGCCCACTTAGAGCAGCCTTATTTCATTTAAAGTGGGATTATTTAACCAGAACACACAGAAGAGAAGTTGGGACTACCATTTAATAAACGGTGCAACCAATCAAAATTTCAAACAATGGAAATGATCTTTTTCACAGACTTTCCGGAATCACAGAGTTGCAAAGCACTTTAGAAATCCCTATATTTTGACTCTATTATTTTATAGCTAAGAACATCGAAACCTCTTTGTCTAATCCTATATTTTATACAACAAAACATGTGGAAATGAAGCTATAGGTGAGTGCATTTATTCCTAAAAAACCCAACTCACATCTCTGGTGAAGCATTAATTCTTTTGGACCCTGGGGATACTATTTACTAAATGACTATTATAAAGAACTAAAAAAGTACCTGAGAGCTTATAAAAAAACGGACAGACTCAAAGTTCTTAAGTTCTTTCATTTGGCTCAATCCACCATCAATTCTTATTGCCCAATTGCTGCCCATTTAAAACCAAGGAAAGGCTGGGAGTGGTAGTGCATATGTGTAAGCCCCTTCTGTCACAGACAGCTGGTGGATCACTCACAGCTGCAGTGGGCTAAGGGGACTGAGTGCCAACACTAATGAGGCGAGGCCCAAGAGCCGGGGGCCATCAGGTCACCTTGGGAGGAGTGGACCAGCCCCGTTCAGAGACGGAGCAGGTCAAATCCACATGCTAGTGGGCAATGGCATTAGCACCATAAGTGACCTCTGTACTTCCAGCCTGGGCTAGATACAGAAACGTCCTATCAATCAAATCAGTAAAAGGTTTTGTTCTATTCTCTGTATTTTTAAGGGTTTTCATTCTTCCAAATAATTCTACTCATCTGACAAAACCGAAACTAACCCCAAAGGAATCTCTTTTTCAAGGCTGTGTAGGATGGTGGCAATAGTCAGTAGGGAGGATAACCTCCCCCTTAGAGGCTGCAGGCTACATTGGACTCCCAGTTATTTTGGGTGGGAAATGACAGACCTGTGAATGTTATTTCACAGAAGGAAAAAAAAATGAATAAGTCTAATACAGGGCCATGTTACAGGGGGATTCTAGGGTCCAAATGATAGCTGGTCTTTAAGGATAAAATCATGCAATTTCCTAAGCAGAGAAGAATGACGCGGCAAGTTTTAGTTCCCCAACTTATAAAGGCTTATTGGCTTTTAAAAAAATATATATCTTATATATCTGGATCACTGATGATCAAAGACCGCTCTAACACATGATTTCACTAGTAAGTAAAATCTGCTAAGCACCTCATGTACATTTGGGATTCCTCAATACAAGAAAATTGAAAAGGTATAAAGTAGATGAAACCCACGACAGCGGCAAAAATCTGCCACTATATCACTTTACCCTGCGTATGTCCGCTGATATAAGGATTCAGGATCCAGACTTGCAGCATCTACAATTATTGCTTCATCAAAATTTTTCAGGATTTTAACATTGGCCTTCTTCACACTGAACTACAACAGAAATTCCACATGTTAGTGCCAAATGCAGGAAACAAATTCACCTGGAGTTTTCTGAATCACATAGGTTACAGTACTAATAACTGCTGCCTCTACTGTCAGGGCTATTAAGTTGAAGTCACAGGGGCAAAGAGTTACCCAGCCATGCAAGAAATGATCTACCATGTATCCCAAGGCAGCTTATTGCTTACAAAATACTACAAAGCAACAAATCCAAAGTAAAAAGAAAGCCAAAAAAGAAAAGTAGTAGGACAATTTTTTGTCTATGAACATTCTGATAAACACTGGATAACCAAAATCTACAAGCTGACGCAAATTTGTATGATTAAGATCCATGCCCAATGGCTAAGTGGTCAACACCCACTGTCAATAACTCCTCGAAAAACCATTTACACTATTCAGTAATCCAGGAAATGAAAATGTGTTTAAAAAGTCAGACACATTATACCCATTATGTCGGCAAAGCAGTTCACTAAGACCCCAAATACAAAGCTATGATTTTTCTAATGTGAAAAGCCCCTAGAAGGATTCAGGAAAGAAATGAAACCTCATCACATTCAGGCAACTTCAGTTTTATGCATGAGCACCAGGTTCAGAGCTCATGCTGTTGCTACCTCCTCAGCTCAATTAACATCCAGGCTCGAAACAAGCCAGGACTTCCAGTCTTACCCCACTGAGCCCTTTAACACCAGACTGGTTTGAATCCCACCTCTACTAAGTGTCAAAGCATTAAACCTCTGAGTCAATGGACCAAGATTAGAAGATCTATTTTTCTTCCAGAGACCACAGTGACTTTTAAAAGCAGGCTTCTGCTTCAAAGAGATTCCACGAGGCACAGTGTCTAGCTGGTTAGTACCTCTCAAGCTGGGAACAGCCTACAGAGATGAAATGCCCAAGAAACATTCCTGGAAACAAAGGAACATCAGTGCTGTCTGTACATTTACTTAGGAGATGGAAAAGAAGCCATCAGGGAAAAGAGGAAACTGATCCTAGGGTTGGTCCTGCATAAAACTGAACTGTCTCCTGACTGAAATGGAAACACTGGCTCCAGTGACCTTTTACAGCCAGAAGATGATGAGAGCCAAATTGGACTTAGGCTGGGCTCTGTAATTCTTTCAAGATAATAGCCAGAAAGCACTTCCAGGAAGCATTATATATTTTCACTTTCACTGTTTAACCTCAAAGCCCAAGGCAAGATAGCCATCTGCAATATCTGATAGCCCCTTTGGAGGGGCTTTGGAGGACCGGAAGTGCATCTATCAGGTCACACCAAACTACCTTATAAGCCCTGCTGACAGCACTTCTATCTCTGCATAGCTTGACTAAAAAGAGTAGTCAGCCCGACAAGGTAAACAGTAAGAACTGAGAATAACCCAGTCCAAAAGGTTAAAGTTGGGGGTCACTGGGGACATTGCTATTTTTCAAAATATCATCTTCTCTGGGCCTCTTTAATGCTCAGAAAATAAAAAGCCCAGGCTATAAAATCCCGAGGCTGGCATTCATCAGCTCAGCAGAGTGGGGGGAAAGCTGGCTTCAAAGTAGGAAGGTACAAGGAAGGGAGGAGCCTGGAGTCCCAGTTCTGTTACCTGTGGCTGGCTAACCTCAGACAAACCCTTTAACCCTAAAGGTGAGCCATCTCCTCACCAACTGCATCCAGACTGTCATTACTCTCCCTATGCCATTTCAGCTGGTCTGGCTGTCTCCAGATTCTCCCCTCTTTAATTCACCAAGCATTATTATAATGGAATCTTTCTACATCACAAATCTAATCACATAACCATGGGCTCAAAAACCTCACGCTTCCTCATCGCTTACCAAACAAAATCCAGATTCCTTCTCTTAGCATTTAAGACCTCCAGCCTTGGTCCTAGCCTTTGGCCCACCTCTCCAGCCTGACAAACAACCATTCTCTAAGTGCGGCCAGTGTCCTGCCAACATAGACTATGCACCGTTCCCGAGCAGTCCCTGTGCAGTCCTACTTTCCTGCCTTTATTCAAGTTCCCCCAAGAACTGCCTCCAGCCCCTAATTCCAACTCCTACCTTTCCTCCAGGCCAAGCTCAATGGCCATGTTCTCCTTCGTGTCTTCTTTGATCTCCCCACCCAAAGGCCATCTCTTCTCCTCCTCCTCTGCCCTCCAATAGCAAAGTGCCCTGCTGTCACCTTCTGCCTTGTATTAAATTACTTAGGCACATGTCTCATCTCCCCTACTAGAAGGCATGCTTTTTATTCATCTCTATGCCCCCGCCCCAAAGAAAGCACTTAGTAGATGCCTGACAAATGTTTTCTGACTAGATAAATAACACATGTGAAAGCAGTTCTAAGACCACAAAGTACTCTCTACATACGGTATCATTACAAGTCAAAATCATAGAAAAGCCATGAAAACAGCTTCTCACACAGCAAAATTAAAGCTTAAAAAGACACAATGTTTCAAGCCACCACAGCATTTCTCCTCCTTTATTCTATACAGAAAGCATCTTAACAATAGTCATTGAACATGACTAATGTGGAAATATGTTTTACATTACACATGTATAACCTATATCAGACTGCTTGCCATCTTGAGGAGGGGAGGGAGAAAAATCTGGAACTCAAAATCTTTCAAAAAATGAATGATGAAAATTGTCTTTACGTGTAATTGGAAAAAATAAAATTTTTAAAAATTAAAATAAAATAGTCGTTCAACTTCACATATATAACCTATATAAAACTGCTTGCCTTCTCAATGACGGGGTGGGAAGAGAGAGAGAGAATTTGGAGCTCAAATTTTTTAAAGATGAATGCTAAAAACTGTTTTTACATGGTAATTTGAAAAAAATAAAATGTTTAAAAAACTGTCGTTTAAATTTCTAGTTTATCCCAAGCAGAGCTGCCTGCATCAAAAGAGATGAATTCACAGACCAGTTCATAACTAGCTATTCAAGCAAAGTAAGGATGATATCATGAAGGGTAACTACCACTGCCTTCCACAAAACATAGCTATAGTGCCACAGAACAATGGACTAGATTGACCTCTGCTCCGACCCAGTGTGAGATTCCTTATGATTTTAATGGTGTCACAAAGAAAAGCTAAACATAAGAAATAAGAAACACCCCTTCTGGGGTTAACCAATGTGTCACTGTGCTGATACCCTTGAATACTTAGTTTAAAATATATGCAGACCATAAGATGGATGTACTGCATTTCCCTGTTCACCTCTAACTTAAAAGTGATACAAGGTCTGAGGAGCTCATTAGCAGCCTTTGATGCATAAACTCCTAGCTCCAGAAGATGACCAGTTTGTACCTGAGCAGAACCATCAGAGCCACTTGAATGAGACTCGTGGTCAGGAGGGCCCCCAGAGCCAGCAATGGTCAGTGCAATATTTCCTCCTGGAAATTCATCGCCTCGTACTGAATGGATAAGGTCGTTCAAGTACTTATAATAAAGATTGCTGGACAGGAAGCCAGGCAAAAAGACCTACAACAAAGCACAAGCATTCTTTTTAATAACAAGCAGAAATGGGACAGAACTTCAGCCGGAGACCACTCCGAGCCCCTTGGTCACCTTCTCCATCGTTGTCCAGGCCTGACGCAGTGGAGTAGTAAAACAGCTTGGGAGGGGCCCTCCTTCCCTGCAGATGTTGGATTCAATTTCTAATCTGACAAAGTCATCAAATCCAAGAGGATGTGTAGCTTGAAGGGAGAAGTACCTGTGGCAAGAAAAGAGAAAGACGGGTCACAGAAGCCCAAGTACCCTCAATTCCAAATAAGACGCCAGCCAACTATGGCTCAGAAGTCAGAAAGGAACAAACAAGGCTGCCCATCTGCATGGTGTGATGATGACATGCCACTAGCTGCCACCCCCTCCTCGCTCCCAGCTCCCCACTGCTATTTGATTTCCCTCAGCTTTTAACAAGTCCAGGTACCCTGGCGCCGAGCATGCCTGGCATAACTTCAACTGAAATTCTGAAAGGACACATAGTATTCATCCAGAGCCCTTGAGCTAGAGTCAGAACTCCTGGGTACAAGTCCCAGCCCTGACACTTATGACCAAGAAAAAGTCATTTAACTACTCTGAGCCTCAATTCCCTCCTCTGTACAAACTGGAAGATAATACCTGCACAAACTACATCCTCAGCTTGTGGTGAGAAAAATGCTTTATAAACCATGAAGCACTCCACAAATACAAGTTCTGCTCATTCTCTTCATCGCGATGCCTTAAAATGAAGCCCTCCACACCAACGAGAGGCTTATGGCCCCAAGCGGTAGGGAGGACGTATGCCTTGGGCTTCCAGCTGAAGGCCCTGCTGCAGCTCTGTTCCCTGCACGAACTCATGGGGAGAAGAAAGCAATGGATGAGGCAGGAACAGCTGGCCACAAAGGCTTTCCAACGGGCAGGTCTACGTTCCAGTCAAATGCTTGGGCAAACTGCGCTCAGACTGTCTGCGTCCTTGCCAAAGAATCCTTCTAGGGTCTTCTAGAAACTCCACATGGCTAATTTGGGAATCAATTCCCTATGGCAACTGTGTTTCAAAGACCCAGTTACACTGGTGTGGGCACTTCCTCCACCAACAAAGACTAACATTTCTCCAGCTCATCTCTTACCCAATACATGATGAGAAACAATGGAAAGTTTCTCAATAAGGAATACATGAGATCAGACCGGTGCTCTGGAAAGACTGCTGAGGATGCTGAAGTAGAAAGGGGAGAGATGACAAGGACCCAACTAGGGCAGCAGTGGCTGGAAAAGGGATGTTTGAAAGAGATGATATCGATGTAGAATCAACAAGCCCACAACTGACTGGAGATGGGAAGTAAGGGACCAGGGAGAGTCAAAAATCATCTTCAAACTAAAAACCTATGTGACTGGGGATACGGTGGTACCTTAAACAGAAAAAGAAGTCGTAAGGAGGGGCAGGTTACCGGGGAAAGAGAGGGACTTGCACTCTGAATGTGGTGGGCTCAGATATCAATGAGACATACAGGAGGAGAGACCTAATATGTAACTAGAGTTAGGCACAGTGCTGGGTGTATGTCGATCGCCTGGTTCAGGAGACAGAGCGCCAGTGGATTTACACATCTGGGAGTCAGCTGAATGGAAATGGTCATTGAACTAATGAGACCCAAGAGAATAAATGTTGAGGGAAAACAGAACCCAGGACAGTGTCCTAAGGTCCTCAGGATACATGAATTCATCAAGCAGAACTGAAAGAGTAGTATCACAAAAGCTAAATAAGAGGTCATCGCTATCAAAAGCTTCAGGAAAGTCAAGTGAGGAAAAGAAAAAAAACTGCTGGATTTATGAACTAAGAGATTCCCCCATAACTTGGAAGAGCACAGTGTCATCAAGTGGGAAGGTATGAACAAGGGGCAGGTTCTGGCAGGCAGTGAGGAAGTAAAGGCAATCAGTGCAGACAACCATCTTCTAGGAATTTGGCAGTAAAAGGGAAATGGGACCATTAAATGGGAAGTCAACATCAAGTGACGGTTTTTTAAGGAAGAGAATAGAGCTGAGCATGTTTGTAAGTGGTAGGAAAAGCAAGCAATGGAGGAGAAGATGAGTAAGTGGGAATGATGACTAATCGGGGGGAGGGAGGAGACGGTCCTAGAAGGTACAGTGAAGAGGACCTGGGAAGGGGAACTAGCTTTCCCAAGGAGAAGAGCTGCTTCCTTCTCAAAGATGGGAATAAAGGAGGCCAGCAAGAGGTGTTCAGATGTGATACAATGAACACAAGGGAATCATCACTGATTCTTAAGCACAGAGGAGCAAAGTGATTGTCCTGGGAAGACTAATCCTATCGACCTATACAGAATGTATTAGAGAAGAGAATAAAGGAAGGGAAACCATTATACGCTCTGCCCTATGACCCTGCAGACTCTACACAGACAAAATCATCTCTATTCCTTGTTAAAATCAAAAGATTTGTTTCAGCAGGGTGTCAGAAAGCACCAAACTTCTGCATCTACCCACCTGTGTCCTATCTGGACAGCCCCAGGGCCAGACCACCACCGACTCCTACTGGCTATGAGGCAGGCTTCTGGAGCCTCTCACAGGACACAACATCAGGGCCTAGAACCGTTGAATCACCCTCAACAGACCTTGCTCCAACTACTGGCGTTTTGCCTGGACTCACTCCTCAATAGTCAGCATTCGTCCACCCCCCCCCCCCCCAGTCACCGTGCTCTCTAACCCTCATTCTCTCTCAATCCCAGTGATTCTCAACCCCTGGCTGCTACCGTCCAAATGCAATTTGCTGCTGCCCACTCCTTGATCACGCCCCTCAGACCTACCCACTACCAACAAGGGCCCAAGTCAGACTTGCCATCCCGTCTGTTAAGCTCTCCAGAATGCCTTCTCCATAATTAGCAAACTCTGCTTTCATTTTAAAACTTTTCCTTTCTCATTATTCCCTCAATTGCTTTGACCTGGTTCCCTACTGCTGACACTGCATCCCTGGCCTCACTTTCTAGGGCTGGCCACTTTCACAACATCCCAAATTGGAATACTACCCTAAGCTTCCCATTGTCTCTTCCAGACTTCCCCTCTACCACCATCACACTTGGGAACCTTTTCTCGCTTGAGGTTCATTCAAGCCGTATCTATCACCCAATCAAGATTTTGCTGTTTGTTATTTAGCCAACCCAAGACATTCTCCTTCCTTCTTCAAGGAGCTCAGTGCTTGGCTCACAGGCTCTCTCTCCACCACTCCAACTTCTGCCTCCCTACTAGGGGACTCCAACACACATACTGATGTTCCTTCAAATCTACTGACTTCCCAGTTCCTCAGGCACCTCAGTGTCCATGACCTGCTCCTCCACTGAACCTCAGCAACACAAAGAAATGACCATCCCTTGGTCATCTTGCCATCACCCACAAACGTTTCACTCCGCTATTCAAGAACTTCTAAATTTCGGTATCTGATCATAAGCTTTGATCATTCTGTTTTTCCCTTTGCCTTAAGACGCCTCACTTTGTCCCTCATCCTCACTGTAACCTTTAATTCTTATGCCCCTCAATTCTTTTCCAGCCAATCTCCTCCCTTCCATATCTCCACCTCTTGGTGAATCAGTTCAATTCTACAGTAGAAGCCCTTACCCCATCTTACTTAGCTAATCATACTTGGTCAGACCCCAACATTCATTTACTCCCACTATCCTTTACCCCTATTTACCTGCTACTGAATATAGCCCGAGAAAATCACAAAATGGTGCCGAGTTTTCTACAAATATGTCATATAATCTCACCTGGGCCTTCCTTGCACCAAGAAAATTATGCCTCCTTACTTAAACACAGCAGCTAGTCCAAGCCTTTTCATCCCTCCTCAAGCCTTACATGGTAACCCCCTCTTCCATCCACTCAAGTAAGAACCTCACTGAAAAAAACAAGGCTTCGCTCAGATATCTTCTTTCACTATCTCCTCCTTTATTCATGTCTCCTCAGCACTCAGCACTGTGGCTGGCATAGAGTAAGTGCATAATAAATGCCTGCTCACTGACAGGAAGAGGCGGCTATTCTCCTCATTAAGGCAAACCCTCTACATGCATCTTTGATCAACCAACTTCAATCTCTATTTGTCTCCTGTCTTTTGTGGCTATCCTCCTTGAGAAAGCTGTCTCCAGTAGGTGCCTCCATTTGCTTTCTTCTCATCCTGTTAGCTCTTTGCAGTCTGGCTTCCAACCTCATCATTCAACCCAAAATGCTCTCTCCAAAGCTACCAGTGATCTCTCAGTTCCTTGTCCCAGTTCTCCCCCTTCTTGACCTCTCTTTCAGCCTCTGACACTGTCAATAACCCTCTTCACCTAGAGGCTCTCTCCTTTCTAGGTTTTGGTGACACTGCTGTCTCTTCCTTCTTCTCTAAATGTTCCCACCTAGTCTTCTTTGCATTACATCTTCACTAAGACCATACCCACCCCCCAAGATACCATTTCGGGGCCCTCTTCTCTTTTCTCTCTTGACTATCTTGCTGGGGAATCTCCTTTGCTCCCTTGGTTCTACCATCACATCTATATAAATGGTTCCCAGATGTATAGATCCAGCCCTAACCTTCTTTCTGAGTTCCTGTGCTCTCTGTATCCCCAACTGCCTCTCAGACACCTCAAACTAGTGGTCCCACAGACATCCCAAATGCAATATCCAAAAGAGAATTCATCCTCTGAAACTCCGCCCTCTTTCCCACTTTCCTATTATTACCAAAGCTACACCAATCTCCCAGTCACCTAGGCTCACAATCTATTTCATTCTCAACTCCTCACTCAAATTTACCCCAAATATCCAAGGTATTGACAAGTATTATTCTTTCTACCTTTGCAGTATCTCTCATCTACATTCCCTTCTCTCCTCTGGCACTGCTACCACCATGGTGAAGATCCTATTCATCTCACACCCAGTCTGTTACAATAGCCTACTGATGGGTCTGCCTGCCTCAAGGCACTTTCTCCACTTCAATTCAACCTCCTGGATTAAATATAAAACCCTCTGTTTGGTTTTTAAAGCCTTTCACAACCTGAGCCCTTCCTGCCTCCTTCCTGGTCTTCTTGTACTTGATTCCTCCTCCATATACTCTAGCTGGCCTCCACTGACCTCCTTTTAGACCTTCTCTGGACTCCTTGGCCTTTCACTGAGTAGCCCCCCTGTGCCTGGAATGCTTTGCTTCTGTCTCCCTGGCTTCCTCCAAGTCTCATCTCAAATCCCCCCTTCAAAAAGAGACCTCTCTTGGTCCCTTTGAAATTAGTGCTTTCCTTCTGAGATACTTTCCATTTACACCATCCAACTCTTAGGTGCATAATTTTTAAAAAGTTAATTTTTTCCAATTACATGTAAAACCAAATTTTAACATTCATTTTTTATAATTTTGAGTTCCAAATTCTCTTCTTCCCTTTCTCTACTCTCCACTCATTGAGAAGGCAAGCAATTTGCTATAGGTTATATGTGATTTTTTGCACATTATCTCCTCATTAGAAAGTAAGCTCCTTGACAGCAGAGAAAATGTTTTTGACTTTCTTTGTATTTCCAGAGCTTAGTAGTACTTGGAACACAGAATGCACATAAACACTTGTTAAACAACTGAATGACTATCTTTTAAAAAGTGACATCAAAGTGAAAATGGGACATCTTGCTGTGTGTTTGCCATGGAAGGAAACAAGCTTGGATTCAGCAGGGACCCAAAGCCTCCAGCGCTGCTAAAACTACTATTTGGTTTAGTCAGGCAGGAATGAAAGGGGGAAAAACTTGCTTCTTGCTCCTGCAGATAATTCAGAGACACTGTACACCTGAAGACTGCTAGAACAAGTGGATCTGTTCTAATTCATCTGTTAGCCATGCTCTGATCTATCAATTCTGTGACAATAAACGTCTGTTACTTGCAGCATTTCTGTCTGAGATCCCCAGATATTTCCAAAGGGCCCCATTCTACCACATACTAGTACTCTAAGGAATGCTGTCACAAGGTGGCACTACATTCATACAATTTATTACAAAACTGGGAAAAAGTCCCAGAAGTAATTAAGGAAAACTGGGCGATTCTGCTGATAAGGGCAACAACACCCTGTATTCCATGAAGCTGGGCGCAACCTGAACATCTCCCTCACTAAAATCTTGCAACTCTTGACTCGGGACTTTTCTGTGGGAACAAACCTTCCAGCTGGACAGACGCCAGTGAAAAAATAGGTTTCACTAGAAGTCCACTTTTCTCAACACATCTATCCATAAGGTCGGGCAGAACTGTGAAACAATCCAACTCACTTGTCATATAAGATCATGGCATCATTCTGTGCTTCCTGACCATCATACTGGCCTTTTTTGGCAGCAAGTTGGGACTGGAAGTTATCAGCTGCCAACCAAAACTGTAAGATATTCACTGCATCTTCCTTCTCCATATACTGAAAAAGAAAAATATAATAAAGAAAGTTAGGGGGGAAAAGGCCTGCCTTAACATTGCTAGCCCACCCCTGTAGACATTCATTATATTACACAATCTTGCAGTCAACAAGCAAGATACATCCAGTGCAGTTATAGCCAGACAGCGTCTCAGGTTGAACAGGATCATACTCTCATTTCCAAAGATCTACATCCATCACACTAGAAGCAAGAATAAATCTGCTGGTTCTACTTTCATTATAATGACAAAATTAAACATTCCAATTCTTTACTAGCAGACACATAAAGAAGCCAACGACAGAAAGAACCCTCTTACAACATGACCATTTTCATTATCATACATTGCCATAGCAGTCTGAATAAATACTCCAGGCTTAAACTTGCAGCAGGTGAAGTAATAAAGAAAACAGCCAGCTAGCCTAGTGCCGCAGATGCTGCACATTACCATCACAGCTGAAGACCACCAAAGTTTGGTCTCTGAAAGCCACTGCTTTGGAAGATGAGCTATCTTGACTTGCAATACTTGTTAGACTTGGATGAGTGAAACATGTCCTCTGCTAAAGCCATCTGACAGCTGCCCAGTAAAAATGCCCCAACACGGTTCACTTACTCATTGCTTCTAGTAAATGCTTCACAGGGCACTGAAATTGCTCAATAAGCTAAAATTAAAAGAATGGTAGCATGAAAGAGTATTTACTAACAAGTCTCCTCCTCTGTTGTTTAGTCTGAAAATACTATTTCATGAGACCTAGTGATGATAAAGCACGTTTACAGGACATCTCTAAAACAACCATAACCAAAGGTGTTTCCTCAGTTTACTGATGGGGAAGGAGACTCAGCCATGCCCATGGGTCACCCAACTCTTAAGTCAGAGCTGGGGCTCTGCCTCTAAATGAATATCAACACAATCAGGTTCAACAGGGAAGCTAAAAGTTTGGTTCAGAGTACCCCCAATATCCTAGTGCTACAATGGCTAGTTTAATTAAGTTATTTTACATTTAACTTTTGTTTTCTCTTTCATTTAACCATTAAACTATTTGCATATTCACACCATTAAATAGAATGTATATCTGGAAGAGCAAATATTTTCATTTAACAGATTCTACCTTTCACATTCTTTTCTACAGTAAATACCTTAATATTTATGGATATAGGGACACAAATGCTATGATAGGGTGGAAGGAAATGTAGATTTTTACCTCTGAGAAATAAAACAGGGCTGATTCACAGAAGAGAATGTCAGCCAGGTAAACAGTTCCACTGGTCAGCACTTCAATCTGGTATTTACAAAAATGGTGACTTCGCAAAAACTCACTAAAGTGCCTGCATACAGACAAAATGGGAAAAATCTGAAGGAGCCACAGCCAAGTACAGCTTAAGCAGGAATAGCTTACACTCTCTCCGTCACTGATCACGGCACATGCAGGCTTTGTTAGTCTAAAAACTCCAACTTGGAAGACGATTCCCCTGGAAACGTGAGGCCTTTCTGTTGTTGTTTTAAACAACATGGCAGACAATAAGTAGTAGATTAAATTCTCACAGGCCAAACAGTAACAGACAGCTGGGGAATCTATTCTCAGATTTTTGCCATTTAATGAAGAAGCCAGTGACTATTCTAGTCACACAATTACTTGAGCCTTCAGAACTGAAAATTAGTATTTTAAACTCAGGTAGAAAAAAAAAAGATCAAGGAAATTATAACTTAAAAATGAACATTCAAATGCTATTCAATAAATATTTACGTGTTTCTCTTTTACAGGAATCAAAACCAAGAGTCATTCTTAAGCTATATGCACCTACAACTATTTTTCTTGTAGGACTTTTGCATCAGCACTGTCAGGCACTGCACTGAGCAACAACACAACATGAAACTGAACCCCCAAATAAGCAAAATGTGGAAAACCTCCAAGTCAACTTACTCTTGTTCCACTGCATTAAACACTATGGACTGTGCCATAATAAAACAGTTGGGATCCACCTGGCCGTCCTCCCCGCAAATCTTTGCTGTAAAAGAGATAGTAAGTAAGTGAACTTCAGGGAAGCCCAAGCTACATATAAGCACAGTGCCTGGCACACAGGAAGCACTTAAAAATCGTTTACTGACTGGCTGATCTGATTCATTTAATCATCTTAAATTAACAAGTGAAACTGAGGGATAAAATTAGATGGTTTTCTTTTTAATGACCCTTTCCCCAATACCACATCACTATATAAACTACTCTCTCTAAAAACTAACACCTGTTAGGATAATCAGTGAATTCTAATCTTCTCCTAGGATGATGACATTTGGTGGGGCTGGGATTCAAGCTACTGCTCTATGGGTGCCAGAGGCTTCTGAGCCACCTCCTGTGACTGAGCTCACTGTTTGAGGCAAGAGGAGCACCCCCAGCCCCATGCTGGTCAGTCCACATTCAGCTAGGAGAGAGGCATCAATTACAAAAGCTTCTATTTTTTGAAGCAGGCATCAACTTTTCCTATTTTTAGCAGCTGGGCTGAATATAAATATTCTGTCTACTTGGGTACAATCCTGACTTGAAGAAAGGGAATAGAAGAGAGAAGGAGAAAACCTTGGTTACCAAATCCTTAGAGGAAGAAGAAAGTTCAAAATAACCAAAAAAAATTTTTAAAAGGAGAGGTGTTCCATGAAGGAAATACAAGATCTAATATAGTGTCCAATGGTTGAACTGATGGATGTACATTCTAAGCTTAATATAAAGTATTTTTATTAACACATTTATAAAGTAAGAGGCAGGTTCATTATCTAGTACCTACCAGGGTGATGTATTTATTCCCAGGGTGATCACTTGGGGGGCACCTTTCACTGGGGTGGGCATCCTTTTCTATATTCTGTACAGGTAAAATCTGGTCAAAATGAAGATGGAGGACAGCCTGGAGGACACGTGTGAATGAGAAGCGGGGAAAGTACCGCGTGCTCAGCCTCGGAGATGTGGGAGAGGCGGCTCTGGAGTGAGCGGATGTGAGGGAGCGCCTGCTGGGAGCGTCCTTCTGTCTCTCTGAGTGACTACCCTTCTGTCTGAAACCCGCAGCAGACCAACAATTCTGACTTCTTGGTCCCTCTCAGTAGCACCTTGCTTCCTCCCTCCCAATCACTAGGGCCCTCCCCTGCTCTCATGGGAAACATCTAGCTACTGGAGTGTCCAGCTAGCACACACCGCCCCACCTCCGCCAGAGACCAGCAGGCTCAAAAGAGTCTCGAGCTACTAGTCGTAATAGGGCACGAGTAGATAGGCTTCTGTCAGGTAATCCGGAAACCTCTGTTTCATTTATAATATTTCTATGGGACAAGGCCTTCTGTGTTCTAAAAAACTGACTTAGATAGTACCGTACAGCTTTCAGAGACTTACTTTTCAAAATAATAACACTTGTGATCACCACAGCTCAGAACATGTGGAAGGTGAATGGATGGACTTCTTTTTGATGCAGGTTAAAAAAACTGTGTCCAATATATGCCATAGGTATTTCAAACGTGAAACACTAACGTGCCACAGAACATTCAGAACAGACCAAGCAGAGACAACAGAGCTTAAAATCTTCAGCAATTCCTTTGGTAAAAATCAGTACTTTTTAGATGAGAACACTGAAACAGACTTACCTACTATGTCATTTCTCATTGCCTCTGTTACAGGTATTGGTTTAGCAGCATCTGGGGATATATATTTGGTAAAAGTACTCACTGCATCACGTTCTATACCTGAGGAGAAAAACAAGATGGAGGCTTTAGAAAGTCCTGCACTGGGGGGCAGCCAGGTGGCACAATGGATAGAGCACTGGCCCTGAAGTCAGGAGGACCTGAATTCAAATCTGGCCTCAGACCAAACACTTACTAGCTGTGTGACCCTGGGCAAGTCACTTAACCCCAATTGTCTAAAAGCAAAAAAAAAAAAAAAGTCCTGCACTGGCTAAACTTTAATGACTCCTGACCTTCTGCACAATTCCTTCCTAACTCCTACAACTGCTCTTTCTGGAGGGTGCTAGAGCCTCACTCTTCCCAGATCCTAGGTGATAGATGGTCTGTCTTTCTGATTCATCTAAGTCTTGTTTCCTCTATTTTTAACCCATCTCTTGACACTCATCAGTGCCGCCACTCAGGACCTAGCACAGTGTGACAAGCATAGTGCCCAGGCTCACTCTGCCCAGGGGGAGGAGGCAGCAGAAGTCTGCATCCTGTCATCTGAGACTGCCTCCCATGGACTTGGGCATTCACCTGCTAAGTGATCTCTGGAGAAGGCGCTAGCCTGCTACCCGTGCGGGGGAAAGCTACAACCAGAAGCGGGTTCTGCTGACCACCCTCTCAGAGCAACCAAGAACTTGTCCCCAGGAACAAAAGCCAAGGAGACAATTCTCACTCACACAAATATTTCCTGGGTACCTCCTCTGGGACAAAGCTTTGTAGGCAAAGTGTAAGCACGCTGACCAATGACGTCCCAAAGAAGGGTTCTGTGGAAAATGTTCTGAGTAGCTTCTGACACAGGACTTCAAAGGAAACGCCAACCAAATGCTGACAATGGAGAAGAGTCTATTCACTATAATAACAGGAACCGGTGGGGCTCATCACAACAATACAGGAGGTTAACAGCAGACAGAGACCCTGCCTCTTTGGGGGCAGAGGCCAAAGGCTGAGTAGAGATGGGCTCTACTATTCTATTTGGTAACTTCAGAATTAAATAAAGTGAAGTGGATGCTTTTTCATTATTACAAACAAAAAATTCAAACCAAAAAACATTTTGGCGCAACTTCTTAAAAAAAAAAAGGAACATGAAAGAAAATGCTTCAACATCATTTTTTTACCTTAACTAAAAAGCTGCCCTTTGGGAAGCTGCTAGAAAGGGAAGTTCACTGCAAGCATCTGAGTATGTTAAGATCAAGTGGTCTGGGTTCCTGCATTGTAATTCTTAGCTCCTCTTCCTTCCTCTTTAAGGGCAAAAAAATGTACAATCACATGAAACTGTTCTAAAAAGATTTCATTTAGTGTTTAGTTCAAAATAAACTTATTTCCATTAGAACACACACAAAAAATAAGCATATTAACCTGAAGCCTTACTTGGTTTTCCAAAGTTTTCATCGTACTTTATATATTCCAATATGTACACCGATTTAAAACACCTTAAAAAGTGCAGCTGTCTCATGTACCCAGGCTATGACATTTCATCATAAACGGACATATTTCAGATTGTTTCAGAAAAGCTCTAAGCATTCAATCCCAATTAGAATATCAAAAGTGAAAACAAAATGGAAAGGCTACACTCTGAGTATCCTGGTTTATAGAGGCAGTGAAGCTTCGTGGATACAGCTGGCCTCAGAACAAGAAGAGCTAGGTTCAAGTCCCACTTCTTAGATGTACTGGCTGTGTGACTCTGGGCAAGTCATTTTACCTTTTTGTCAGTGCCCTAGGCCAGAGGCGTTGAGCTCGCTGCCCTCAAGCTGCAAGCTTGTCAGGCAAATCCAGATTAAAATGTAACTGGGAAATGTTTAAAAAAAAAAGGCACATAGATAATGTTCACTTGCAGTCAATATGCAGCCTACAGGGTCCCTCCCTATCTGAGCGTGACATCACTGTCCTAGGCAACTCTCCAAGACAGAATCTCCCAAGTTGTCTAGTGGAAGATATTTCCTCACCTGGGAGCTTTCCACATAAGTGAACTCACAAGTACAGTCCACATCTCTGACATGTTATAGCTTACATCTTCTCTTATTCGAAGTTTATAACGTCTTTACTTTTAGCACCTATAGATGAGGAAAAGGTCCTTAAATATAGACCTGGCTTCCCCAATAAGCAAATTTCGGGTGTATTAACATACATATGAGGGATTTTTTTAAAGGTTCAAACCAAGAAGCATGTAGAGGGTGTGTGTGTGTGTGTGTGTGTGTGTGTGTGTGTTGCCGGGGGGGGGGGTGTTCAGGAGAGACAGAAATATGGTCAGAGAAAGCTAGGTTCAGCTTCTCTAAGAAGGGTGGTGGGCAGGCGGTACGCTACTCAAAAAAAACTGGCTTTTTTTTTTTTTTGCTAGGCAATGGGGTTAAGTGACTTGCCCAGTGTCACACAGCTAGTAAGTGTTATGTGTCTGAAGCCAAATTTGAACTCAGGTCCTCTTGACTCCAGGGCCGGTGTTCCATCCACTGCACCACCTAGCTGCCCCAAAAAACTGGATTTTTAAAGGCTGCTGTAAGACTTACTAGATATGTAACACTGAGCAAATCACTTGAGCGTCAGTTTTCTTATCTGTAAAATGGGCACAATTATATTTGCACTGCCTGATTCACAGGGTTGTTGTGAGGAAAGCTGGCTAGAAACTATATAAATGGGAGCTGTTTTTATTTATTCCAGTCATTTCTAACTATTCTAATACACCAATACCTTCCTTGGAGGGACAGTGAGTATATATACCAGTTCTTATTTCTACTAGCCCTTGATTACCTTCTTCTTCAGTGAAAAGGAGGGCTAAGAGTATCTTCTGCTTTCCTCTTTACTAGGAAGAAATACAATCATTTCTATGTCTACACACAGCCGATCAGAGATAAATAACGATAATGACGATGACAGCTAGCTGACAATCTTAGAGTGCCTTTCGTGTTCAGCTGTTTCATTCATGTCCTACTCTTTGTGATCCCATTTTGGGTTTTCTTGGCAAACATACTCGAGTGGTTTGCCATTTCTTTCTCCAGGTCATTTTACAGATGAGGCACTGAGACAAACAGGGTTAAGTGACTTGCCCAGGGTCACACAGGTTAGTGAGCATCTGGGGCTGGATTTGAACTCAGGTCTTCCTGACTCCAGGCCCAGTGCTCTAGCCACTGTGCCACTTAGCTTCTCCAATAGAGTGCCTTCAGGTTTACAGATAAATATAATAAACAACCGTGCAGGGCAGGTCCTATCAGTATTATTAGGTCCGTCCTATAAATGAAGAAACTGAGGCTCAGCAGTCCGTGCTTTTCCCCAGGCCACGCTGTGAGGGTGGGAGGTGGGCCTGAAGCCCCGATCTCTCCCGACTCGTGGCTTTTTTAACTGCACCACACTCTTCTGCCTCAGAAGCTGTCTGCTCTGAGTTACATCCAAAATTAGCATTCAAAGGATATTAATTGTGGGCAATTCTTCATCTCTACATCCACAAAATGAGATTTCAGCTGAAAACAAAAAAGTGAAGCTTCGAGTTGGCCGCTAATACACTGGGAGTTGACATTTCTTTTTTGAAGGAAGTTTCGGAAAAGGCTCTGTACTGCTAGGAGCTCTCCCTGTCAGACTTTTTCTGGAACTCTTCTTTCCCAATGATCATTTTTAGTTGAAGCAGCTAAACAGACCCCCCCGACCCTCAAAAACGCCCTCTGACAGCTTCCCTCAGGTGATGATAAGAATCGCCGAGACACAAGATGAGAACTGGTGCCACACGAGGGGGCATCGAAACAAATGGGAACAAGGAAAATGTTCCTCTAGTTGGTCCAAAGAGACTTTGTGTTCTTCCTCCACAACAGAACCTGAAGTTAGGGAGAAGGTCAAATGGGAATTACGGGTGAAAAAGAGCTTTCAGTTGTGTTCCAGGGAGACACTCGCGGCCGACACAAAAGGATTTTATGGGGCAGGGCAACAGGTTTTACAGAACATGCGTTCAGGGGGCATCAATGAACATTCCTGCGCTACTTAACGTTCCAGGTTTACCAATGAAAAGTCTATCAGAGTAACTGCCACAAGCAAGTAAATATTAAAATAAAGTCTCCCCAGTGTTCTCAGGATCAAAGAACTTTAGATAGGGAAGAGACCCTAGGAATCATTTAGTTTCACACTTTCATTCTACCAAGGAACAGAAACTGAATGACTTGTCAAACGACACACAACTAGGACAATCAAAAGCAGCCTGCCTTAAGGAAGGTCTGGGTTCAAATCTTACCTCAGATACCTACTGTGTGACTCTGGCCAAGTCACTTAATTTCTGACTACCTCTGTTCTCTCATCTGTAGACTCAATGACTTCTGTTCCCACTCTAAGCTGATGATCCTATGGCTCCCAGGGCTACATTCTCATTATCAGACAATGTTCTTCATCGAACCCACCCATCCATTCGTTCATTTATATTTCTTTTTGAAGAAAGACTCCAACCAAAAAGACCTTAGGTCTTTTTATAATTTAAAATCTTAAGTGGTGCTGCTTTTAACCACTCAATAAAACGAAACCACCCAAGTACATAAGACTTCTTAAAAAGATTAATCAGATCCACCGAGTGCTGTGAAGACAATTAAAGAGATACCTTTATCCCCTTACCCCACCCTCAGTCCTGAAAAGGGGAAGATAATTGATGGAAAAGGGAAGGCAGATGAGGTGTGGTGGAAAGAGCAGTGGAGGTGAAGCCAGAAGTCCTGGGTTCGAGTCCCAGTGCTGCCACTAAACTAGCTGTGTTTCCCTAGTCAAGCCATAACTTCTTTGAGCCTCAGTTTCCTCCTCCACAAAATAGGGAGAATCCCCTGCACTGCCTCCCTCACAAAGGTGTGAAGATTAAACAAGATCATGTGGATCAAGTGCTTTACAGTAAAGCCATACATAAATTTATTCAACTATTATTTTCCAATTATTGAAGTCAAGAAAAGAGCTACATTTCTTTGTGTGTGGGCTTCCACTCTGTTGCTCTGCTTCTCAGGGGATACAGTCACTCTGAAGACATTCTTGTTTCTCCCCCTACCCTTCAAAAAGGATGGAAGCAGAAACGGGCACACTCTGGGAGGAGGAAGAGAACCACTCCGGCCCTCCTCTTCCTCTAGCCTGAATTCTGACTTGGGTTAAAAATAAAGCCAATAAAAGAATACCAACCCATCACCTACTTACTTCTCATTAGTTTTCCTGATAATTCCTTTAGTGTGGAAGAAGGGCTATTTCTATTTGATACTGTAAGTCTGGAAGAGTCTTGATGTTCCACAGAAACTTGAGTCCCTTCCCGGGACATTTCAAGATGCAGAGAATGGACATCGTCTCTACCCTGGGAAGGCAGCGAGTGATTCGGAGCACTGCTAGTTCTATTATTCGTCTCTGTTCCTTCTGACTTGGTCATGAACAACTGGACTGTGCTAGAACTCTCCAACCTCTGGTCAAGAAACTCAGATGGAAAAGAGACAGTGGTTTCCTGCCTTTTAGATGACGGAGAGAGAGGCTCGGCCAATGAGCTCTGTTTAACTGTATTCAGACTGTGCGCTCTTATTCGGGACCAGGTTGTGGAACGAAAACTTTCAGCCTCTAACCAGAACTTAACCAAATGCTCCATTCTCCGAAGTTCCATAAACTGAATAAAATAAGGAAGGGCCACACTGTCCTGCAGGACTTGTTCAAGGGTCTTCGAAAGACTGGATTTGGTCTCTTGAGTCTGATAGTCCAAACAAGATCTGCCTACAAGACAAAGAGTAGCAAAGGAATTAGAAAAAACCGGGTAACTGCAGCTTCACAGACCAGGCACTTCTAACAACAGGAGCACCCACTGCCTGCAATGAAACTCGCACTCAACTCAAACAGCTGGGAAAGAGTACACGGGTTACTCTGCGGTACAATAAGGAAGAGCGAACCATCACAGAAAACAGTTTCTCAGTCACCAGAGGGGAAAGAAAAGAACAAATGCACCATGAGCGCAGTCAATACTTTCTTTTACCTGAGTGGCTCCTTGTGGGCTGGCTAATTCTCACTACACTTTTACTGGAAAGCAAGCTCACATGATACAGAATCAAGAGAAAAAGCCTCAAGATCAGCTCAACAGACTTTGTCAATTCTCAAACACTGACAATGGTTGGCCTTTCCACATCCCTATGGATCAGAGGCAGCTTTCACCTTCAAATCTTCTGCTTCCTTTCCTCCTTCATGGTCATCGTTACTCCTTAGGCGTATGAGTACTGTCAACAAAGTGTGAGGAGAGGATGTGGAGTAACTGAAGAGCTCTCTAGTTCCCCATATAAACAAATGAAGACAGAATGCAACAAGGTGACAAGAGGTGAACTTCAGAAGTGCCCAATGGAGCCACACAGAAATGAAGGTTCACAAAGGCATTCTACAATGTGACCTCAGAGAGATGGACCAACTAGTCAGTCAAGGTCCTGAAGAAGGAAAAACAAAACAGATCCCCTCTTCCTCCCTTACAACAGACAAGTGCAGGCCTACTAGGACACACCAGACACACTTGTGTGTAGGATGTTGCTTCTTTGTCACAAGGAAGGATTTAATCAGGAGTGGGGTAGAAGAAACAACTATAATTTAAATACAAAAGACTTCAATAAAACATTTTTAAAAGACACAAATCTGCCCTCCATTACCATAAGGGACATTTCGTGTCTCCTAAAGGTGGCAGCAGCAGACATTTCAGAAAGTGCCAATTCTTCTCATATTACCTCACTCAATCTCGAGCTCTTCCTGATACTCTCTCAAAAACTAGATGTCACATCCTAATAAACCGAGCTGCCAGAGGATTCCATCTGCTAGGCCTCACCTGACTGTGGCCGCAGCTAAGAAATATAGGTGAGTCTATGACTCATCTTTTTATTTAAAACAGATGGTCACAAACATTTGCCTGCTCATTAGGGTACCTGAAAGACTAGAAAAGTTGCATTTTTTTACTGAACTCAGCTGACATCCTGTTAATGCCATCTCTGATACAGAATCAGCACACTGTCTTACCCATCACATTCAGAGATGCTACTCTGGCACAAACAGATTTCCAATTATTTTTCTAACTGCCCTGAAGTATCATAGCACTCTAAGAAAATCCAGCATCCACAATGGAATTCACTTACCGAGGTCACCAAAATGAGCAGCTTCCATGTGACTGGGCTGTTTCTTAAGAGCAGCTGTCCTACTACTGGAAAAAGAGTCCATGTTGGCAGAAATGGCATTGATCGCCACATGGCTTGGTCCGGCAGCCTCCAGTAAGGCATGATTTCTAGGGCTCTTTTGGGGGGAATGCACTGGTATTGCAGCTGTAATTGTAAAAAAGAAAAATAAAAGTTTACCAGAAAACCCTTGATATGGACATCTAGAAACCCAACAATTTTCCTAAGAGAGTATAGCCATTTTACTAATTAAAAAATAAGTACACAACTTCCTTTACCAGGTAAAATTACACTTAAATTAGGAATAATATTTTAATGATTTTTAATTGCTTTTTAAAGTTGTCATACATTCTAAGAATAAAAGGCAATACAGAGCTGGCCACTGAGTCAGGAAGACTTGGTTCAAGCTAATATATCTGACCTATTCTGGCTGTGTGACCCTAGGCAACTGACTTAACCTCTCTGAACTACAGGCAACTCTCTCAAACTTTAAGATGCAGAGGGGGTGCCAATCAGCACTGACAGAGGGATTTTCTTCACCTGGGATATCTCTATCCAGTAGGTCTCAAAGTGCAGTCTAGGGACCCCAGTAAACTCTTTCAGAGTATCTTTAAGGTCAAAATTATTTTCAAAGTAATACTATGTTTTAATTTAATGCGATAAATACTGATGGCTATAACCCACACAAACAAAAGCTCTTTAAAGGGTCCCAGGAGCAATATCAACCCTGTTCCTGTCTCTTATTCCCACGTACTAGGCATATCAGTTGTAGTAATACTTTTACCTAATTACAAATGCAGTAAGCCACCCTCATTTTCCCTGTCCATAGGTCAATAAATTTGAACACGGGCTTAAAACAATATGCACACCTGCATTCCTCTCTCCCACAGCCCAAAAGCATATCCCCAAAGGCCAGCAGGTTGAATTTTTGTGCTGTTTACATTCATGCTAAAGAAAATTCCCAAGAATAATTAAGTTCAGTCATTTTTCAGTCACGTCCAACTTTCGGTAACCCCTTTTGGGGTTTTCTTGGCAAAGATACTGGCATGGTTTGCTATTTCCCTCGCCAGATCATTTTATAGATGAGGAAACTGAGGCTAACAGGGTAACTTGACTTGACTAAGGTCACATAGCTAGTTAGGGTCTAAGGCCAGAAATGAACTCCCAAAGATTAGTCTAACTCCAGGCCTGGCACCATATCCACTACGCTACCTAGTTGCTCCAGTAATTAAATTACTAGTCCACAAACTGCTAGCTAAGAATAAGAGACACTTATAAGTTAGCTGACAGACCAAAATACAGGGCGTGCCCAGACATTCGGTGCATTCACCACAGGTAATTTTCAAGGCGCCAACTTTACTAAATTCACTTTCCTCCCTGAAGCTAAAGCAAATGACAACTGAGAAATCTTCAAGATCCTTTTAAGATTCACTGATGTCTATGCAGAAGAAGCAAAGAAGAATGAACACACTTCTGAATCAGGGAGAATGAGAAACAGTTTTCTATTTAGATGCAAGACAGATGATAATGAATATTAAAACCAGTTCTTGAGCCTTTTCTCTGTTCCTCTCCTCAATCTCCCCTTGGAGAGCCCCCTTCAGCCTTCATGGCCTGCCCTCTCCTGCTCCTGCTCCTCCTCTCTAGTCCTGGATGGTTCCTGGCACACCCTCTCTCAGGCTCACTCCTCTCTCGTTCTCTCTGCAGCCTCTTCCTTGGGGAAAGCGTCCATCCTGTGGCTTCAGCCATCACCCTGGGAACGATGACTCCCCTCTCTACATTTCCAGTCCCATCCCCTGGGACCAGCCCAAGCCACCCTCCAACTTGGAGGGTTGTTCACCCTTTGTACTTGAAGAAGACCGATGACATCACTATGTTGGAGTCAAGGTACAGCGGGTTCAACTGTGGCTGATCAGTCCAGTGTGAGTCCACCACAGGCTGGGCACATACAGTTCATCTGAACATTTGGAACGGAGATGTCTCTAGATGTGCACATCGCCTCATCTCCTTTGTACCACTGTCATTCTGCTTTGCTCATAGGAAATGTGCCGGCGGTTCTGTGCCTGCATCTCCCATGTCTCACAATTGATACTAAAGGTCTTCAGAGAGACCTTGAGAGTGTCCTTGTACTGCTTCTTCTGATCTCCACGTGAGAGCTCACCTTGTGTCAATTCTCCGTAAGATAGTCTTTTAGGCAAATGTATGTCTGGCATTCAAACAATGTCGCCAGCTCACCTGAGTTGTGCTCTCTGCAGCAGACTTTGAATGCTTGGCAGTTCAGCTCTAGCTAGAAAGGACCTCAGTGTCCAATATTTTATCTTGCCAGGTGATCTTCAGAATCTTCCTCAGGCAATCCAAGTGGAAGTGCCTCAATTTTCTGGCATGGTGCTGACAGACTGTCCAGGTTTCACAGGAATACACTGAGATCAGTACAATGGCTCTGTAGACCTTCCGTTTAGTAGGCAGCCTAGTAATTTTTTGCTCTCACACTTTCCTTCAGAGACTCCCAAACACTGAGCTAGCTCTGGCAATGAGTGCATCAACCTCATCACCTATGCAGATATCCTTGAAAAGTGTACTGCCAAGGTAAGTGAACTTATCCACAGCCTTCAAAATCTTTCCATTTACTGTGACCAACAGTTTAATGTATGGCTGGTGTGATCCCAGCTGGTGAAGAACCTGGTGTTTTTGTTTTTGGTGTTGATTGTCAGGCCAACATTAGTGCAAACAGCAGTGAATCAATCCATATTCTGTTGTATCTCAGCCTCAGAGGCTGCATGGAGTACGTAATCATCTGCAGAGAAGGCTATCTTGCCTCCTACTTTACTGAGAAAACAGAGGCTATCCATTGTGTAGCTCCTAGATTTGGGTTATAATTCTCTGTGGTTTCCTAAGAAAATTATCATGCCATCTGCAAATAGGAATACTTTTGTCTCCTCTACCAATGCTTGTGTCTTCACTTCCCTTTCTAACATTTCTAGAACTAAGTCAAATCAGTTGGGGGTTTTGGAGACGCTTGGGGGGTAGGAATCTTTGCTTTGCCAGTGCTGGTTAAGAAAAATCTAACAGCTCTCCATTGCAAATAACACTAATTTTGGTTATCAATAAACAAGCATTTATTACCTACCATGTGCCAGGCACTCAGCTTGACCCTGGGAATACAGATATAAAAAAATGAAATGATCCCTACTCTCATGGAGCTTACATCCTAGCAAAGGAGATAATAAGTACATGTATAGGTATGAAAAAAATAACTATACAGGGTAATTAAATACAAGGTATTGGGGGGGGGAATATAAGCTGTTGCAGGGAGGGAAAACTCAAGGAAGGTTTTATGCATACGACACTGCTCAAGTTGAATTCTGAAAGGAGGATTTTTATGAAGCCAAGGGTGAGAGAGGGCCAGCTTGTAAAAGCATAAACATGGGAGATGGAGTGTGTAAAGAACAAAGAGAAGGCCAGTTTAGCTGGAAGGGGAGTCAAACCACTCCTCCTCAGACCCCTTTGCGGTCTCTTCACCCATGTCCTAGGCTCTGTCCTGGTTCAATCATCATCTCTGTAAAGACGATTCCTGTGTATATGTAGGCGGGTGGGCACGCATACATGAAGACTTGGTCATATGAGGCTGATCCCTCATCACTAACTACCTATCACTTCTCATCCTAAATCCTCTCTTCCCCTTCCAAAATCCCCCACTGCTGCCAAAGGCACCCTCATCCAGCCAGCATGACAGGACTCTAATTTCTTGTCACTGGGCTCCGATGACTCTGGATGAGAGAGTGAAGCCTCCACACCTCACTTAAATCCAATTTGGTCTCTTTGAGCACGAAGGACAAACAACAGCAATTCTGGCATTGCCTTGGATTCCTTCTCCTCTTCCACTTAACTGATCCAATCAGTTATCCAATCTCACCCTTCTGCCCTCACCTCACATCCAACCCCTTCTCCCCACTCACACAGCTACTGACTCACAAAGTTCTCTCTCCTCGATGCAGTTCAAGTACCTTCCTCTGCATTGTGATCCCTCCTTCCCAAACTACTCTGAATATATTTGTATCTCTTAACTTTATATTTATGTCGTATAGCTTTTTATAAGTACTTGTTATCTCCCCCATTAGAATGTAAGCCTATAGTGAGTGGGGATGGTTTCATTCTTTATACTTGTACGCCCAGTCCCTAAACACAGCACCTGGCACCCAATAGGTGCCTTTTTGCTTGCATATTTTGTTTTTAAAAAGTTTTTCTTTCTTTCTTTTTAAATACCACCACAATTTTCCTCAGTATCCCTCCCCTTCCCAGAGAGCCATCTCATATAACAAATGACCCATCATCAGTCAACAAGCATTTCATAAGCATCTATCATGTACTAGGCACTCTGCTGGAGCTTTGATACAAAGAAAGGCAAAGGGGCAGCTAGGTGGTGCAGTGGGTAGAGCACTGGCCCTGAGATCCAAATGTCCTGAGTTCAAATCCGGCCTCAGACACTTGAAATTTACTAGCTGTGTGACCCTGGGAAAGTCACTTAACCCTGATTAACTCACAAAAACAAAACAAAAAGGCCAAGGTCATTCACTGCATCCTGGGCCATCTCTAGTCATCTTAAATTTGGAACTCAAAATCTTGTGGAAGGGAAAATATGCTTAACACGAATGCACACGTAGAGCCTATATCAGATTGTACACTGTCGGGGGTGAAAATTTAAAACTCAAAATCTTATGGAAGTGAATGCCGAAAACTAAAAATAAATAAATAATTTTTTTTTAAAAAAGGGAAAAAAGGGCTTACTCTCAAGGAGTTCACAGTCTAATAGGAGAGATAACATGAAAACAACAATGCACAGACAAGATTCACACAAGAAAAATTGGAAAAATCTAAGTTAGCTGAACCCAATTAGTTTTAAATTAAATGTAGTTTTAGTTTTACATTTTATTTTTCCAATTACATGTAAAAACAATTTCTAACATTTGTTTTTTAAAGAATTTTTGAGTTCCAAATTTGCTCCCTCCCTCCCCTCCCCGCCTTGAGAAGGCAAGTAATTTGATATAGATTACACACGTACACTCATGCAGAACATTTCCATATTAGCCATGTGGCAAAAGAAAACACAGATAAAAACATCCCATGAAAAATAAAGTTTAAAAAAAAAAGTATGCTTCGATTTGCATTCAGACTCCATCAGTTCTTTCTCTTGAAGGAGACAACATTTTTCATCATGAGTCACTGCATAGCTGAGAATAGCTAAGTCATTCACAGCTGATCATCATATGATACTACTGTTACTATGTACGATGTTTTCTTGATTCTACTCACTTCACTTTGCATCAGCTCATGTTAAGTCTTTCCAGATTTTTCTGTGAGCATCTTACTCATCATTTCTTTTTTTAATAGCATTAAAAAATTTTTTTTATTAATTTATTTTGATTTATCAACAATCACTTCTATAATCTTTTGAGTTTTAAATTTTTCTCCCCTTCCCTCCCCAAATCAGGGTGCAATCTGATACAGGCTATAAATATACATTCCTATTAAACATATTTTCACATAAGTCATATTGTAAGGAAGAATTAGAACCAATAGAAGGAACCACAAGAAAGAGGAAACAAAACAGAAGGAAAAAAAAGAGCAAATAATATGCTTTGATCTGCATTCAAATTTCATAGTTCTTTCTTTGGATATGGATAGCATTTTCCATCACAAGACTTCTGGAGATGTCTTAGATCCTTGCATTGCTGAGAAGGGCTAAGTCAATCAATATTACTCATCACACAACAGGGCTGTTACTGTGCACGAGGTTCTCCTGGTTCTGCTCACTTTACTCAGCATTAGTCCATACAAAGTCTTTCCAGGTTTTTCTGAAATCTGTCTGCTCATCATTTCTTATAGCACAATAATATTACATCACAATCATATGCCACAACCTGTTCAGCCATTCCCCAACTGATAGGCATTTCATCAACTTCCAATTCTTTGCCACCACAAAAAGAGCTGCTATAAATTTTTTTGTACATATAGGTCCTTTTCCTTTTTCTTTGAACTCTTGAAAGCAGGAGTAGTAGTACTGCTGGGTCAAAGGTTATACACAGTTTTATAGCCCTTTGGGTATAGTTGTCCTCTACAATTAGACCAGTTCACAACACACCAAGAGTGCATTAGTGTCCCTGCTTTTCCACATTCCTTCCAGTGCTCATCATTTTCCTTGTCTATCACATTAGCCAATCTGATGGGTATAAGGTGTTTCCTCAGAGTTGTTTTAATTTGCTTTTCTCTAATCCAGGCCTGCAAACCTGTAGATGCTTGTGGCTTGCCAAAGGATTTTGGCGGCCTGAGAAAACATCCTTTGTATGTAGAGGAAATCCTTTGGCGGGCTACAGGTTGTGCAGACCTGCTCTAAGCAATAGTGATTTAGAGCATTTTTTCATATGATTACAGATAATTATTATTACAGATATATATATATATATACATATATATATATATATGAATATAATTATTACAGATAATTTCTTTGTCTGAAAACTAGCTGTTCATATTCTTTGGTAATTTGTCAACTGGGGACAGTCATTCTCTACATACTTGAGAACAAGGCCTTTGTCAAAGAAACTTGCTGTAAAGAATTTCCCCCAGTTTTCTGCTCTCCTTCTAATCTTGGCTGTATTGGAATTGTCTGTGCAAAACTTTTTATTTTTTTTTCTCTCGGAGACAACTGAGGTGGTAATTTGACCACTGTCACACAGCCAGTAAGTGTTTGAGGACGAATTTGAACTCAGGTCCTCTTGACTCCAGGATCAGTGCTCTATTTTGCCATGTAGCTGCCCCTATCCTTTTCATTTAATGTAATCAAAATTATCCATTTCGCTTCCCATAATGCTCTCTATCTCTTGTTTTGTTATGAATTCTTCCTTTATCCATAAATCTTACTGGTAAGATAGTCTAAGTTCCCCTAATTTGCTTATGCTGTATCACCCTTTATGTTTAAATTATGTACCCATTTTGACTTTATCTTGGTATAAGGTATAAGATGCTGCTCTGTACCAGGGGTGGGGAACTGAGGCCTCGAGGCCCCAAGCAGCCTTCTAGGTCCTTGGGTGTGGCCTTCTGACTGAGTCCAAGTTTTACAGAACAAATCCTTTTATTAAGGAGATTTGCGCTGTGAAGTCTGGATTCAGTCAAAGGGCCGCATTGGAGGACCTAGAGGGCCACATGTGGCCTCGAGGCCATGGGTTCTTCACCCCTAGTCTATATCTACTGTTGTTGTTGTTCAGTTGTTTTAGTCATGTCCAAATCTTCATGACCCCATTTGGGGTTTTCTTGGCAAAGATACTGGAGTGGTTTGCCATTTCCTTCTCCAGCTCATTTTACAGATGAGGAAACTAAGAAACCAAGGCCATTAGGGTTAAGTGGCTTGCCCAGGGTCACACAGCTAGTAAGTATCTGAGGTCAAATTTGAACTCAGGTCTTCCTGATTCTAGGCCTAGCTGCCTTAAGTATAGAAACTATTCTATACCAGCTTCTACCAAACTGCTTTCCTGTCTTCCCAGAGATCTTTGTCAAACAGTGAGTTCTAAATGTACTTTTCAACACTATTTTAAATTTAAAATAATAAAGGTTAAAGATAGTCCTACTCAGATGTCTCATATTAGTACGGAGGTAATCTTTTTTCTCCAAGGCTATATAGTGCAGCCCATCCTCTGGCAGGCCCACACCCAAATGTAAAGAGTAAGCTCTCTCATTCAAAGACCAGACTAACTAAATTCAAAGGAAATTATTCTCAGAAGAATGATTATCTAAGGGTTTTTGGCCACAGAAAATAAATAATCATTATTTAAGGTCATAAGGGTTTCTGTTGGCATCACATAAGTGTGCATAGTAATAAAAATCATTGCTCTTTGAAAAGTGGGCTTTTTTTAAGCCAACAATTAAAACAGCTCTAGGGGCAGCTAGGTAATGCAGTAGATAGAGCACCGGCTCTGGAGTCTGAAGGACCTGAGTTCAAATCCAGTCTCAGACTAGACATTTGACACTTACTAGCTGTGTGACCCTGGGCAAGTCACTTAAGCCCTGCAAATTGCCTTGCCAAAACAAAACAAACAAACAAACAAAAAAATCAGCTCTAAAATTTCACCTCAAGTCCAGCAAATTAGGAAGGATGACAAAAGATGGAAATAATCAATATTGGAGGGAATATAGGCACACCAAAACACTGTTGGTGGAACTACGAATTGGTCCAACCATTCTGGAAAGCAAACTGAATTATGTTAAGAGTGATTAAAACATCCACACCCTTTGAATCAGAGATCCCATTGCTAAGCATATTATTGTACCCCCTCTCCCCCAAACAGAAGATCAGAGGCAGAAAGATCCCACATATGCCAAAATATTCAAAGTAACACCTTTTGTGTTAATAAAGAACAGACAACAAAGTAGATGCAGGTCCACTGGGAAATGGCTAAACAAACTGTGGCAAACTGTAATGGAATATTACTGCACCACACGAAATGACGACTATGAAAACTTCAGAGAGGCACTGGGAGACCTGAAGAATGATAACCCCAGGACAGTCTCCAATTATAATGACTGAGCTTGTCCCAGGAGACATTTCACAAACTGGCCAACTTGAACCATGACTGGCTGCTGAGTTTTGCTCAATTCTTTTATTTCCTCTTCCTTTGGAGTTCTTTGTTACAAGGGATGGTTCTTTGGAGAGGGGGAGGGGAAGGACATATTTGGAAATCAAAGCAATGCATAAATAAATAGCAACACATTTTTTTAAAAAGGCAAATTGATTTGTATGAAGTAATTAAACAAGGTGGTAGATGTTCTATGTGGCCAATGCATCACACACAATTTTTTAATACAATGAAACTTCACTGAACTTACCTTTAATTGCCTTTACATCTGTGGCCTTGTCTTGTTCTTTGCCTTTCACTATTAAAAAAAAAAAAGAGTCATTATCAAAAGCTGAAATAAAACAGAGAATTCAAATACTGTACTTTGGCAACTAAGCGGATGGACCATAGTCCATCTGCTTTTTCAAATTAATGGAACCTTTAATTTTCAAAGACAAAAAGACATGCACAACTACTTCAGTTCATGTGCCTTCCTCTGCTGTAAAGTTTCAAGTTTTATAAAGTTACCTCATCTATTGAGAGAGAGAGAAAGAAGTATGGAGGAGACCAAGTTCCCCTCTGGTTCTTTGTCCTGTCATCACATGAATCCTCCTCATTTCTTATCTGACTGCACTACTCTAGGACTTCACTGACTTTTTCCACTTTGCCCTAATACTTTGCTGGCCCCTCCCCACCCCCCTTTCACATGTTGTCTTCCCTTATTAGAATGTAAGCTCCTTGAGGGCAAGTGGTGATCTTTTTTCTAAATTGTAGCCCTGGCATTTAGCAGGCTCTTAGTAAAACTAAAAAGAGTGAGAAAGAAAAAATGAGAGTGAGAGATAGAGAAAGAAAGGAAAGAAGAGAAGAAAGGAAGAAGGAAGGAGGGGAAAAAGAGGGAGGAAGGGAGAGAAAGAAGGAAGGAAAAGATACAATCTTCATGTGTTCATTCATATAACAGAACAAAATTACAGAATACCAAGAGCTGGCAGAGACCTAAGAGGGCATCTAATCTAATCCAACCTATCCATGAACCAAAAATCCCTTTTACAACATTCTTGACTATTGTCTAGCAGCAAGAAGCCCATCAACTCCAGAGTCAGGCCTGCCCAGCTGTGACATTTTTCCTTCTCTATAAAATCACTTTATATAAAATCCCTAATGCTATCCCTATTGATTGAAAAGAAACTTTCGTATAGTTTACCAGGGGAACAGCAATACAAGTTTATTCACTGACTCAAATATCTGAAGATAAGTTGTGAAAGTTCAATAGCACGAATCTGTAATGGACCAAGAGCAACAGTTCTGTGACTTTACCAGCCATGTTCAGTAGAACAGAGAAGATAGACAATGTTTCCAACATCATCTGAAAATAAAGCCCCACGTTCCTAGGGGAGGCTAGACAATAATATAAAAAGACACACCTCATGGCCTTCCCATGAGCTCTGGAAAGGAAAACATCACTCCTGGGCAGGCGTATGGGTTAATTAATTAAACCAGAAATGGCCCTAACTCAAAATTAAGAATCTGCTTCCCTGCTCCTCTTAGCCCCAGTCTTCCTTTCTAGCTTCCCAACAAAGTGCTAAGATTCTTTCATACAAAGGGAAAGGTCAAAGCTGCCTGCCGCTGTTAACAAGTCAGGAGAGGCAGGAATTGTGACCAGCAATACAGCAAGGAGGTGGGCAGGGCTGGGTTAGAAGGACAGATACCTGATTGAGAGCAACAGAGAGCTGGGCTGAAGAAGTGATAGTGAGGAGGAAACGTAAAGAGTCTGGATATGGCCATTTACGTGGGAACCGAGTATCCAAATGACCAAAGCCAGATCAACCAGTTTGGGTAATTCTAAGTAAAGCACTAACAGAAAGAAGGGAAGACCACAGCCTGGACTCCCTGAAAAACCACCCTGCACCCATTATTCATACCAGTACTCAATTTCTGAGAATGAATACGACAAGAGTTGTAATCTCACCAATGTGGGTATTTCCTCCAACAATACAGATCGTATAATCTATCCATGTCCTTCCATAGTTTCAAGATATGGAGTTCATCCAAAAAGCTAGACAGCGATCTCTCTCACGCTCCTCTAAATATGTATAGACTGCATAAAGACTGGGTGTTCTTAGCACCCTCCGTCCACTTTTTGGTCCCTCTTCTGATAACTGCAGAATCCAAATCCTGCCCTCTACCCTGCCAGGGTTAACTGCTACTTTTTAGTTGTATCTGTTGGTGGGCTGCCATAACTAAGAATTTATCACCAACTAGTCAGTCCCTCTGTAATTTTGCAGGCACAATCTGTTTTATGGTCCATACCTGAAGCCTTTTCGGCATAACAGATTTGGAGCTAGAAGAGATTTAAAGGTCATCTAGTCCAAATAGTTCCTGGGAGTAGCTAGGTGGAGTAGAAGATAGAGCGCCAGGCCGAATCAGGAAGACCTGGGTTCAAAACCAACCTCAGACACTTATTAACTGTGTGATCCTGGGCAAGTCACTTAACCTTGTTTTCCTCAGTTCCCTCATCTGTAAAATGAGCTGAAGAAAATGGCAAACCACTTTTGTGAAGAAAACCCCAAACTCATGAAGAGTTGGACATGAGTGAAACAACTGAACAACAAAGTCCAACATACTGAGGACTGACCAGTATGCACATTAAAGAAACGAAATACATATACAGAAATATTAGCTCCCGCCACATGCCAGATGGCATATTAAAAAAAACCCATGTCAATTCCCCATAGCAGCAAATCTTACATACAATCTTTGAAAAGAAAAAAAATGTTCTGCCAAAATTCATCAAAAGTACATATTTCCTGCATGTTTGTTGTTAAGAAACCAGTCTAAATTATGAGAGTTTCATAGTCATGTTAGCCACTGTGACAAATTTTTGGGCCTCAAAAATTCTCAAAGATCACCGAAGTCATAGAGAAACTGCAATCTGCATAAGTGTAAAGGCCATTCATACCAATGAAATCAGACATCCATGAAGTAGTGAAATATCAAAACATGTTTATCTTCATTCCCCAAACTGCAAAGCCAGATCAATGCTATCACACCTTACCCAGTGGAGGTGGGGTTAAACAGCCTTCTTGTCTAAGGACACACCAAAATGAAGCATAAACATCACAGAACTCCACTGACACGGCATCTTTGGTTTCATACTTTTTGAAAACCAATGCTATAAAAACATCACTTTCCACTTCTCTGAGGCACACTAGGTGGAATGAATCCTAAAAGGAATGCCTAACATCCTGAGCAGCAGACATGCTATTACAGGATTCCCATGAAAAAGACTAAAAGGCTACCATTTAAATGAAGCTCACAAATACATGGGATCTACTCCAATGAAGTTAAATAGGGCAAACGCTTAATTGGTCCAAATCTCTCTGGGAAAAGGTAAAGTTAATTTTCATTCCCATGTACATAAAATGCATAAATACACAGGACAACTAGAGAATAATGTAGTTAGCTGGAAGGAACCTTAGAAGTCATCCAGTCTAATGTCCAATTTTATGGATACGAAAACTGAGGCTGAGAAATGACCTGTCCAAAGTTAAACGCATAGGAAGCAGTGGAGCCAGGACCATCAGACAAATTCAACTCTCTTTCCTCCATACCCTGCTGCATATGGCACATCCTGCCAAAAGAATAAAAGCCCTTGAGAACTGGACACTGTCATTTTTTTTATCTTGTATCCCTAAGGCCCAAGCCAATACTTTGAACACAGTAGGCACTTAATAAATGTTGAGTTCATAAAAAGAAAATACTGGAAGTATGGGGAAGAAGATTGCAGCAAAAAATATGCCAGAACTTCAGAAAAACCTGGAAAGACTTGTATGGACTGATGCTGAGTGAAGTGAGCAGAATGAGGAGAACCTTGTACACAGTAACAGCCACGTTGTGTGATGATTAACTTTGATAGACTTAGCCCTTCTCAGCAATGCAAGTATTTAAGACATCAAAAGTCTCATGATGGAAAATGCTATCCACATCCAAAGAAAGAACTACAGAGTTTGAATGCAGATCAAAGCATACTATTTGCTCTTTTATTTTTTTCCCCACTGCTGTTTTGTTTTGTGTCCTCTTTCTTGTGGTTCCTTCTATTGGTTCTAATTCTTCCTTACAACATGACTAATGTGAAAATTTAAAAAAGAAATATGTGCCAGAGATCTTAAATGACACTGATAACAAGCATTTATTAAACACCTATGTGCCAGGCACTAGGGAAAACAAAGACATTCCCTGCCCTCAAAAAGCACATACTCTATTTGGGGTATGGAGGAAGGGGGACAATATGGACATATATAAATTTATATATATATATATGTATACACACACACACACACACACACACACACTCAAAGGATGAAATACATGTGTGTAGATAAGATTTTTTTCTAATTACTATGTTAATTACTTTTAAGGTTCAAAAAATGAACTATTTAAATATAGGTTAAGTTGGCTAAGGGAGTGAATAGCTCAAACTTTTCCATTAATAGTAAGAATACTTAAAAATAAATTCTGTGATCACAGTTTTGCTACAGTGTCTTTCTGAATATTTTAATGAGGGGGATAGAAGGGGGAAGACATCAAACTCGTTGATGAATCTATCACAGGATTCAGGATCTCAACAGAGGGTGACATCCCCTGCCTACAATGTCACTTCAGAGAGAGTTAAGAGCCAGAATTCACCTGCAGTCACTCTCTCCAAATCACTATAGTATTTAAAGGCATATATATTTCCCTAACTCATCCATTCTTACCTGTTTCTATAACCAGTGTCCTAGTTCTCATTATACAATGCCTGGATACCCACAGCACTTTCCTAGTTTCTCTGCCTCTATTCATTCACTCAACAAATATTCAGTATAGTCAGTTCTGCTATAATACATTTCAAAAAATGTAAATTTGTTCCATTGTGATTGGTTTATCAGGGAATATTTTGAGCATAACTTGCTCAAATTTCCAGTTTGCTTCACTGCAATTTCTTCCTTGCAGATAACTGCCCTCCTTCACAGTAACTCCTGAGCTGTAACCCGTCCAAAGCCCACTATACAAGCAAACTTCAGATCTTTGTCAAAGTAAAGTGCCACATTGATTGTATATATTCTGGGGCAACAGGAACTGTGACTAGAAAAAGGTTAGTATGAACCTAGACAGTCCCCATCCCCTTCCACTAGGCCTGCCCAACTTGTTTTTGAAGCCCAGTGTAGGGGGGGGTGGGGAGAACCTCACTGTTTATTTTATTTTTTATCTATTTAAGTATTTAATATGTATTAAAAAGATGTTCTTACTTTTATTAGGTTCCTGCCTTTTTTTAATGTGTCACTGATGAAGTTTTTCAGTGTTAGGCCCCTAACTCCACTTTCCCCATAAGCTCTGTGGTTTTTATCGACCGACGCTTTTGGAGCTGCCCATGTCAGGTCACAGCTGAACTAACCATACCTGTCCGTGTAAGGCACTATGGCAGATGGAACACTCCGGGAGTCACGTGAAAAAGTAAGACACGTTCTCTGTCCTCATGGAGCTGAAAGCCTGACTCTGAAACATTTCCTATACCAATATCAGCTATTTTAAGCAGTATTTTCATGACATAATTCCTCCACATGAGGAGGGACAAGGGCTTCCTACAGCCTATCAAGTCTAACCCCAATCCCTCTGCTGACCTTCAGGTCCTCTATCCCAGGTACAATTCAACCACAAGCTTTCTTATTTTCTAACATTTCTTTTCTCAGCTTCAGCCAAAATAATTTGCTTATCCTCTCCTAAACCCTTTCTAATCTTGGTTCATTTACAAACTTCACTTTCTCCTAAGAGCCACCTCTAAATTCACACCCCTGCCTCGGCCTGGTTCATTTTACCAGCCTTGGCGACTCTAATACTCAGAAGCCACCTCAGCGCTTTCTAATTCCCTCCTATACTGCAAAATAGTGATTAACATTTGGTTAGTATGGCTCCCCCACTCTTTCCTGCGTGGGGGCCATCTCTTCACACATCTGAATTCCTCATTATACCCTCTATGGCATTTAGTACAACGCTCAGAACATAAGAGACCCTCAAATACTTATTGGCTAGGAAACAATACAGAGACTACTTTAGTAGTATAATCTCAATATAGTCAATGCATTCTGTTACAGAGAAGCTAAAAGTATAATATCCTAAACAGGAATTTCACAAGACCATAGTTTGGAAGGCTGATGCCTACTAGGATATGATAGGTCATAATAAATCCCCCTCCCTCATCCTCCAGCCAAAACTTACCACCAATCATACTCCAAAAGTTTTTAAAGGGCCAGGACCCAGCAGAAAAAGAGCTGTCACAAAGAACACTTTGTGTTTAAGCATTTTAAAAAACAACAACAAACCCCAAACCCACACACTCAGTTAAGAGTCACAGAGATAAGCAATAGCACCAGGACTGTAATAGAGGTGCCTCCACATTACTTCTCCTAAGGTATGCCTAAGATATCAAGTATCCCTTGGAACAAAGATAGCACCTTGCCATGTTCACAACGCTTCTCCATATAGCCTCCTATTCTCACAACAACCCTATGAGAAAGCCAAGGCAGGGATTATCAGCCCTATTTTACAACCAGAGAAAACAGGCTCAAAGACTTTAACCGCTATCCAAATCTATATGGTTAGTAAACAGTGGAATCAGAACAAATAGGTCTGAGCCCTTGACCATCCTTCTCTTCTTCGACAGCACACTGCACCTCTCAAGGAGGAGAGGGACTGAACTCCCTTCACCTCATGCTGAGAGACCCACATATGGCAATGTCACCACAGTGGTAGAAAAACAAACCCAAGGTGGAAAAGCTTGAGAGCACTGATATCCACACCCTTGGACATGAGAGTGGCAGAACTGTATCCCAGAAGGATACCACCCCATGTACCATCCTTAGAACTCCTGTTTTTGTGCTACTTGGCTTACATTTGGTTTTGTTTTTTTTTAATGCTTTGTTTGTTACCGCTGTTTGGTTTTGTTTTTCAGTTGTTTGCACCCCCTTTCATTGGTTCTTATTCATTAATCTTGCTTTTATATGATGGAATTTTTTCCTTTTTCTTTTTTTTGCTAGGCAATCGGGGTTAAAGTGACTGGCCCAAGGTCACACAGCTAGTAAGTGTCAAGTGTCTGAGGCTAAATTTGAACTCAGGTCCTCCTGACTCCAAGGCTGGAGCTCTATCCACTTCGCCACCTAGCCGCCCCCATGTGATGGAATTTTTTAAAAAAGCTATGGCAAACCTTGTTTTAAAGACATCAACAAGTCATTACCAACACAAGACTTTGGACAGACCATTCCTATGCCAAAATGTTAAAAGCTGCCAGAATCCTTGACCAATAGAGGACCAAAGATGAAAAACCTGTAACATGCTTTCCCTCCTGCCTGCTCTGGATCAAAGCACGGAAAAAATGAGCATGGCCTCAGGGCCCAGGATGACTATCAATCCCTATTTTCTCAAGGATTCATTTGTTACATGGTGTCCTAAACATGAGTGAACTCTGATTTCCCTATTTGAGTCATGTTCTTGTGTTTAAAGTAAAAGCCAGTATAATTCTAACAGAACTGGGCATGGCCATCCATTGAGCTTCCCCAGGTTTAAGTGCATTAATGGCATCTAAACAAAACTGACTCATCTGATTTAAAGTATTAAAACATGTTAAAAGATTCAATATCACCACAAGTGTCACAACTCTACCTCATTCTCATTTTGCTTTGGCACTTAAACCTTGTTTGTAAACACAACTGTATTCCTTAGCAGCCAGATCAGAGGTTGGAAGAATGCACACTGTGACCACACGGGTTATCAAACAATTGGTATGATTCTGGGAATTAAAGAAAATGTATTTATAGATATGACAATAAGAGTTCAATTGTCACAATACAGCTGTTCCAAACACACAGGAAGTGAACATTTATACATCTATTAAGGCAGCACAATTACAAAGAAACCTCAGAAAGCAACTTCAGCAGGTCTCTTTAGATGAATGAATTTACTCAAGGACCTACTTTGCTGCTACTTGCAGCAAATTTCTGAATGAGCAATGATGCAGACAAATTCAAAACTGCAGTTTCAGCACTGGCCGATAGCCAATTCAAACCATTTCCTGGATTTAGTTGGGCAAAACAACTCCTCGACATAGACCAGGGGTTAAGGAATCTGTGACCTCTGTGGCCTTCCAGGTCGTTGGGTGCAGTCTTTTGACTGAGTCCAAGCTTTACAGAACAAATTCTTTCATTAAGGGGATTTGTTCTGTGAAGTTTGGATTGGAGCACTTGAAGACCTGGAGGGCCACATGTAGCCCTGAGTCTGCAGGTTCCCCACCTCTGATACAGACAAACTGTCTTCTAGCCTTCTTGTGTACATACTACAACTACTCATAGGACAGAAAATAAATTTCCTGTAAAATGTTTTTTCATTTCCTTTATGCAGTACCTTATTTCCATCTTATCTGCTGACTCAACATAAAATAGAATTAATTCTGTTTAGTTAGAAAAATTATATTAACTCTACATTTCTATAACCTCTTTGACAACACACACACACACACACTCTCTCTCTCTCTCTCTCTCTCAGATGCAGGGCAGAATAGAGGATTTTTTTAAAAAAGTATTCCATTACTTGGTCCCTTGTCTTCTCCCAGCAACAACAAAATGTAAAATGCATTCAGTGCAATCATCTTAGGCTTAATTCAAAATACTACAAGCAGGTCATTCATGAACCACTGGCCTGGGAAACATTCCAAAACCCATCGATAAAAAAAGACCAGTCCTTAAGAATGAAATCTTTACACTGCAAAGCAAGAAAGCATACTTTAAATCTTTAACAGGTATGCAGGCCTCCACATTTATACAACATAATACTGTGTGAAATACCAGTCTGTCGGCTATTTCCAACAAGAAGCAAAAATGGCAAAAGACAATTAGAATGAGCAACTCAGCTTTTTGTACTTAGGCAACAGTTTGCATTTGGTTTTAAATCATGCTATATATAGCCTGGCAGGGCAATTTCCTAGGCCAGATACCCTTTAAAACTTAACATTTGTAAACTAAAAGACCATTCAGGACACAAAGGCCTTCCAAATGCAAATAAGACTATCAACTCAGAAAAGGGTGGAAGGGTAAGAAGAGAATTGTATAAAGAAACTGGGACCATTCAATTATTTTCTAGGTAGATACAAAAACTAAAAAGATACTCATTCACTTCCCTTTGGTTTTGTTACAGCAGAAATATTAATAACAGCAGACTACAACCATTTCATCTTTTAAGTGACAGTGGTCTGACAATTTCTTCCAAAACTTGGTTCCCTGCTTCCATCTGTTCCTCACACCACTAAGAAAAGAGTTAAACTTTTCTAGGGAAGTTTTCGATTAAAAGAGAAATATGAACACTGCTCACATTGCTATTCCCTACATTTAACTACAACCAGCACCTCAAATAAAAACCTTGTAGACTCACAATCCTTTGACCCAGAGATCCCAACACTAACGATATGGTTCTAGGGATAGTATTAAAAGAAGCTTTATAATAACAAAAACTAAAAACCTAAAAACGACCTAACTCACCTGGGAATGGCTGAGTAACTTGTAGTGGGATATAACTGTAACAGAGTACTACTACAAATAAAAAATGACAACTAAGAAATGTAGAAAGCCTTGTAACCAAGTGGAGTGATAACAGCAGAATTAGAACACACATACCATACATACTAAGACCACATTTTTAAAAAATCTTCTAAAAATAACAAAATGTTATAAGTATACAGATGGAGAAAGACTGAAAGACAATGAAAATAAATTATTTTGTAAGAAAAAAAATACTGCCTTAAGTCCAAAGAGTACACGAGCTTCATCATGAGTAAAAAAAGAAAAAAAAATTGAACTCAATTTTAACTGATAAAACAAATTTTAAGCTCATTTTAACTGCTTCATATTAATTCTAAGCAACAATAACAGACCACACAAGAGACCTCAGTATTTCCATCTTTTTATTTGTGAACACAAAGGCTGCCTACTTTTCAGGACATGAAATAAGGCATGAGGGAAAAAAAAATCAACTCCACAGAACTTTCCTCTTTGATCACATTTTGTCATCTTTGCTTCCATTACGGACAAGCATGCTAACTTGACTTCTCTTTTCAGAATACACATTTAATATGGCTTTGTCTAAAAAGAGGCATTAGACAATAAAATCTGCTCACATTTTAAATAGAAAGATGGCTAGATTAAAAGTCATCTGGATTCTAATTTCTGATCTGCCACGTGCAAGTATAGTACCTCAGTTTTCCGCTATTAAATGGGGATAATGCCATTTTGGATATCACCCTCACAGGGTAGCTACAAGGATCAAAGGAAATAGGTGAAAGCATTTTGAAAAAGGATAAAACCCTATACAAACAAAAGACACTGGGACTGCTGCTAACACAGGCAGCAAGGTGAATATGCACATATTGCAAACTTTTGGTAAAAAGGGTATTTCCACCAATAAGAAAGTGAGACTACCCAGCACATAGCTCACCAAACTTGTATCTCATTTTTACTACTACCATGTTTTTCTTTAGCCATGTCTCCAACAAAGCACTGTGCTAGGTACTAGGGATATAGAAACAAAATGAAAAACAGTCCTTACACACAGGCAGAGTTTACATTCTCCTTAAGAATGGGGAGAGAAACACGAAAATTTGAGGGAGAGAAACTAACAGCTACAGACATAGACAATGGCTTCCCACAAGAGGCAGCGAGTGAATGATCCTTGGAACAGTGCACTTTTTGGGGAATGAGGGATAATCGGTGTAAAAGTGGGAGGAAGAAGAGGGAATGCCGAATTCAAGGCACAGTAAGTTGGCCATTGGCTGGAACACAGCTTGAGGAGATAATGTCAAATAAGCCTGGAAAAGTGGGCTGGGGCCAGATGGGGATGGGTTGTAAAATGCCAAGTTAATGAGTTTGTGCTTTATCCTTGAGGTAACAGGAAACCACTGGAGATTTTCAAACAAGGGGTTATATGGCCAGACCTGTGTTTTTAGGAAGATTACTTCAGCAGCAGTGCAGAGTATGCATTGAAGGAGAGAAAACAGAAGTCAGAGTCCCATCTGGAGCCTGTTGCAATAGTTCAGGTGAGAGATAAAAAGGGTCTTAACCGAGGGGACGGCTCTGGTGACAAGGGGAAAGAAATGAGACATGCTAAATGATAGAACTGATAAGAATTTCCAACTGATTGGACATGGAAGACGACAAAGAAACTGTGTTATGTGAACAATTTTTTAAAATGGGTTACCATGCTTCCTTATTACTTTTAAATGGCTCGTTGATGAGATCACCCCCAAGTGCTCTCAGAAACAGCCTGTTTGCTCATCCGTAAAAGCCTTACACTATCTACCTCACAGGACTGGAAGGCAGAGGGGCATAAATGTGTTACCATTCCCGCGCTAGCATAATGTTGTCGCTCACACCACCACAGCTTCCACAAATACTGTGTCAAAAGGCTTGAACTTACTTTACGAGGTTTGGAGGAATCCTTTATTTCTGAGTAATAACAACAAGGACTGATACGAAAATACTACCAAAGGGGTGGTGGGTTTCTAGCAGGCTCACTTCGGTAGCGGCCACTTAGGGGTAAAACATGCTGACCAAACACGGGTCAGACGGAGAGCTGAAAAGCCACACTAAAATATTACCAGGGATATAGACAGGACCTGGGGTTTCACTGGCGCGTGGGAGGAGGAGCCCTCCCTGGGCCGAAGCAGGTCAGCATCTTCTCCCGGGCAGGCTAAGCCCAGACCCTCCTTGGTCCCAGACCACTGAGCCATGCGTCCTCTAAAGTGATTTATCACAAAGTTCAATACCCAGAAGCTTCGTAAAGAGAGGCTTGGCTTCGCCGGGCACCGGCAGCAGACGCTCCTCTGGAGGAGGGGCATCCTCCTCCCGGCCAGAGCCGAGGCCGAGAAGCACTTAGGAAGCGCCTACTACGTGCAAGACGCTGCGCGAAGGTCACTCGTGGTCACTCTCTGAGCGCACCCACGGGCAAGCGCCACGGACTCCCGAACCAAGGGCCAGGCGCCCCGGGGCGACCTTGGGCGAGCAGCCTGCCCTCAGTTTCCTCCCCGGGAGCAGGGCTGGGTGGGCGCCAGGGCCGCTCGCTGCCCGGGCTCCCCCTCGGGGGGCTCTCCAAGTTCTAGGGGCCCAGGCAGCTCCAAGGGTCAAGTGCAAGGCCATGTCAGCGCGGCGGGGGCCCCGTGCGCGCTCCCGCGCTCCCGAGCCCGACCCGGCCCGGCGCAGAACAGCACGGGAGTCCGGCCCCGCTCCCCGCCCCGGCCCCGTCGCCTACCTTTCCGCCGGAAGAAGGCCATGGCGGGGCCCGGGTCGGGGCGGAGGGCGCGGGGGGACTCGCGCGGGGTAGCCCCGGCTCCCCTCATTCAGTGACCGGTCCCCCCGCCGGAGCGAGCGCCGGCGGCTCCCGCAGCGGCCTGCCCAACTAACCCGAGAGAGGCTCCTTCCTCCCGGCGCCGCCGGCGCCACCGGCGCCTCCCACGGCTCGGGCGGCCGCCACAGCCGCCACCGCAGCCGCCATGTTGTCAACAAGCCGCCCGCCCCGGAGTTCCGGCCCCTTCCCGGCGCGGGGCATCACGGGAGGTTATCACTTTCCCCCTCCCCCCGCACCCCCGCCCTCCCCGGGCTCCGCCCCCTCAGCCTCAGCAGCCCTCTCCGTACACGTGACCCGCCGTGGGACCGCAGGCGCCGTGGTGGATCGAGGGCGGGGCGTTTCCTTTTCCCCCCTCCCTGACCCGCCCTGTGGGCGGGGCTCTTCTGCTTTGACCTGTTTCTCCCAGACCGAGGCTCTCTTTTGGCAGCATTTCCGTAACGTTAGGGATTATTCATAGTGCTTTTAAAAAATATTTTGACAACTGCATTTGAAGATAATAGGTCCCCTTTGTAATCCTTTGTATTTTATTTAATGCATTTAAAAATATTCCTCTGATTGACCAAGGAGTCCAGGACCCCCCCAAAAAGTCAAGAACCCCTGGTTTACATATTGCTGCTACCCTCTGGGAGTTTTGTGTCTAAAGCTCCCAAAGAGGATACCGTATAGTTAATTAATTAATTAATAATGAACAGTATAGTTAATAAAATCCTGAAAAGCAAAAGTCACCAGCCAACCAGGAAGGCGGAGACATCCTACTGTGTGCCAGGCACTGGCATGAATGTTACAGGACTCTGCAGTACTCCATTGTCGGTGGAGCTGGGAACAGTAAAATAATTCGGAATCATGTAAAGAAGAATTCATCGAATTGTAGGTGCCCTTGGAACCAGTGATACCACTACTAGACATTTCCCAATCAATCAATAAACATGTATTAAGTGCCTACTGTGTGCAGGCACTGTGCTAAATGATGGGAATACTAATACAAAGGAAAAGGACAGTCCTTGCCCTCAAGGAGCTTACCATCTATCTAATGGGGGAAGACAATACACAACTGAAAAGGGGAGGAGGAGAATGTGCCAGATGGTAAAAAAGTCATAGAAGTCCCAAAATAGTACAGCCAGGTGAGAAATGCGATATCTGGTGTTGCGCCACCTTGGAGTTAGGAGGACCTGAATTCAAATTCGGTCTTAGACACTTACTAACTGTGTGACCCTAGGCAAGTCACTTAATGCCTATTGCCTTAAAAAAAAAAAGTTTGGAGTTCATGACCCTACCCTCCAGTCAGTGATGAGGTGAAGTACTTAGAAAGCTCCATGAGATCTTACAGGATGATGAGGTGATCCCAATATTGAGGTTCCAGGGGCCTGGTGGAGTGGTGCAGCCAGGTGAGAAATGAGATCAAAGTCATAGGGAAAGTCTTAGCTGTACAAAACTGGAGGATGTCTCAAGAGTCTTAGTGCAGAAACCGTACTATCTTTATATTGTCATTTTTTGAGTGGCTATTATGGAAATCTTCTGTTTTTACATCACCTACGTTTCCCAATGTATTCCCCTTCTCTAACCTTCCCAGAGTCCTGATAAGGCTTTTTTTTTTTAGGGGAAAAAAAACCAGTTCAGTAAAACTAACCAAGGTATAGACAAAGTTTGACCTAAGATGCAGTGTTCTACATTCAACCCAGTACCTCCTCTCTTCGAAGAAGATCCTGTCTCTTCTTTGGAGCCAAGGTTCTGATTTTACGAGATGACCTGAGTGGATGGCTGAAGCATGGTCTGATGGCTAGAGTCAGCCAGTAGATAGAGTGGGCTAAGTTTACTGTCATACAGTTGGGTTGGGAGCTCCCAAAATGAGTATCCATAGTCACCGATTGACTGACTGACTGACTTCCCCAGGATCTGGGGCCTAGATTCTGGAACACTTAGTGTATACATCCAGGTACCAGGTCTGATGTGGAGGATGCTGCAGGAGGTAGGGAGGAGGAGATGAAATGGCCTGGTTGGACTGCTGGATGGGATATGGAGCTGAAGCATAAAGTCTTGCTGTTTTCCTGGTTGTATTTAGTCCATTGTAAAAGAGGTGGGGGAGGGGTGGAGAAGAGAGGAGAGACAGAGAGAGGAATGGAAAGAGGGAGAGACAAAGAGAGGGAGACAGACAGGAAGAAAAAGAGAGAGAGAAAGATAGGAAAAACAGACAAAGAGAAAGAGACATAGGCAAGAGAGACAGAAAGAGAGAGGGAGGGAAGGAGAGAGGGATAGAGAGACACAGAGATGAAAGGGAGAGACACAGAAGAGGGAGAGGGGAAGGAGAGAGAGATACAGAGGGAGGAGGAAGAGAGAGAGGAAGGGAGGGGGGTGTGTGAGAAAGAGAAGAGACAAAGATAGAGAAGGGAGTTGAGGGAAATAAGGGTAGAGATACAGACAGATCCAAATGCATAGAGTTCCTGTCTTCCCTGTCTCTCATTTATTTAAAATGTCTCTTTCCAATACATTTTGACTTCCATTTTTATAATAAGAATGAAAAAAGGCAAAATTTCCCAAAGAGATAAAACAAAGATACAAAGTTCAGTTTGTTTTTTAATTTGCTTAAATGAAACACAAATAACTTAAAATGTTGAGAGAATAATTTTCCTCAAATCATTTAAACCATGTGAGACTAGAGAAAGAGGAATTTTTGTTGATTGGATATATCAAAGAATATTTATGCTCCTATTCTCATCAGTCAGTCAATCAACAAGTATTATTTATTAAGCGCCAACTGGGTGCCCGGCACTGTGCTAAGAACTGGGGATACACAGAGAAGCAAAAGACAGTCCCTGCCCTCATGGAGCTCCCAGTCTAATGGGGGAGAGCACATGTGAACAACTCTGTATAAACTAGATATATGCCCAGTAAATTGAGGGGAAGGCACTCAGATTAAAGAGGACTAGGAAAGACTTCTTGCATCAGGTGGGACTTGAGATCTGAGGGAGAGATGAGGAGGAGAATTCCAGGCCCTGGGGAAATCTATTTTCAGGAAGTCCGGGTTCTTCCCTGACCTTGGATTAGATTTCCCTTTAGAAACTGGGCAGGTCTTCATTAAGGATGAACCCAGAGAATTTCCAGGCAGGCTATTGCCCCTCTTTAAGTACTGATAAGGCTGCTTCAATCACGTGAATCTAAAAGGACTTTAGACTGAAATAGTCTTATTTCTCAGTTTTTCCTTTTAAGAAAAGGCCTTCAGGGCGTGCTTCCACATTATTATCTTGGCTCGGCTTTTTATTATTTGGGTTGCCTTGGGTAAGTCAGGCAAACACACAAGTATCTGGGATTCAGTTCCTTATGTTCTCAAACTTCTCTGTACCATCCATATTTCTGTAGGTGGGAGCCTTCACAGGAGCTCTCCAATATGTTGGATAGGTCTTCTCTAGGAGATTTACTGGAAGATAAGGGGAAGAATGTCACAAGATGAGAAGGTGTGCATGGGCTGTGAGCTGCACCATGGGGAAGAAAGAAGCATGCTCACTGATTGGACTCCAGATTCATTCAAGTAGAAGAATGTCTACTGAATACTTTTTCCTGGAATGTAAGCTCCTTGAGGGCAAGGACTGTTTCATATTAGTCTTGGTATCCCCTGAGACCTAGAATGGTGCCTTATATATAGATTCAGTGATCTTGAGTTGGAAGGGAACTGAGAGACCATCCATCATTCCATTTTTACAGGTGAGGAAACTGGGGATGGGAGAAGTTAAGTGATTTACCCAAGAACATTTGGGAGTAAGTAAATAAGGCTTTCTTTGTCCACCTGGGGAGGATCACAAATTTTCCCAGGGTACTTAATATCTTTCCTATGCCAAGATAATCCTCCAGGCCCAAGATCAGGAAGGCATGACCCTTGTGGTTTTTTTTTTTATTTTGGAGTTTTTATTTTATTTTTAAAATTAAATTTTTTTCTGTATCTCAAATTTGTATTGAGTGCCAGCTATCATAGACCTAAAGCATGAAGAGACCTCAGAGGTCACCTAGTCAATCCTCCCACTCCCCCCAACCCCCATTTTACAGAGGAAGAAGGTGAAGGTCAAGGGGCTTAATTGACTTACCCAAGGTAATGGGATCATTCTGTGGTCAGTTTTACAGCTCTTTTGTTTTCACTCACATATATTACAACCTTGTAAAGGTCTTTTCCAATGGATGGAGGGAGGAAAGGGCAAACTCTGAATCCCACGTGGGCACATAGCACTGCAGTACCAGGACTTGGCCAAGACGTGCATGAAGCAACTTGCCCAAGGTTCCTGAGTGGCTCGGGGGCATTGGGGAAAGCCACAAGCCCTGGCCCTCAGTTTCCTCCTCTGTAAAATGAGAGGGTTTGGATGCCAGAAGTGGTTTATAAGGTCCGCCTTCCAGTTCTGACATTCTATGAATTGACAGCAGGGGTTGGGGGAGGAATTTCAGGAGAATGTTGGAGTTGGGAAGCTGAGATCCTTCAGTTTTCCTTAGTGGGGGCCAGAGGCAAGAGCCTTCTCTGCTCTTGGTCACTAAATATCTCAAGGAGCCTCCCCTTGGAGCTGAAGTCCTAGCCTATGGACAGGTGGGAAGGGCCTATGAGGCAAAACAGAGCTGAAGGAGTAAGCTCTGGAGGGATGTGGAAGGGTAGAGGGAAAGAGGAGGAGCAGGCAGATGGGATGCAGTGGGGTACCGGGGAAAGTTAGCTACGGAGGTGAGAGATGGTACAGAGGTGTCGTGCAAGGGGGCTCGACAAATCCTAGCCGACATTTACATAGTATCTTAAGAGGAGGGATGGGAGGGGATGGATGATGCAGGAGGAGGGGCTGCACAGAGGAGGCAGGAGGACTAAGGGGCGGGAACTGTGCTCTAGAACCGGCCCCTTCCGCAACTCGGGGCTGGGTCATGGCCGGGACTGGTCAGGAGTCCGGTGCAGCCGAGAACGCGGGTTTTGAGGATTTGAGCGACTCGGAGTTCCCGGACTTTTCGGAGCTAGGGTGAGAAGTGATCTGGCTGCAGCGGGGGGAGGAAAGAGGTCAGGGATCGTGGCCTAAAACCCCCGGGGGCCCGGATTGATGAGCGCAGCCCTCACCTGGAGGGAGCGAACCCTCTGCCAACTGGCGTCTAAAGCCCGGGGACGCAGGATGTGTGCGCTACGTGGGGAGAGGGAGAAGGGCGAGAGTCACGCTAAGACCAGAGAGAGGCATAGACATGGATGCGGTGATCGCTCTCTCCCTCTCTCTTTTTCTCTCTTCCTCCCTTCCTCCCTCTCTCCCTTCCTCTCTCTCTCTCTCCCTCTTTGTCTCACTCTGTCTCTGTCTCTCTCCCTCTCGCTCTCACTCTTGCTCGCTCTCCTCTCCCCGCCCCCATATCTCTCTGTCTCTCTTTCTCTCTCTCTCCCCCTCATATCTCTGTCTTTGTCTCCTCTTTCTCAGTTTTTCTTTGTCCTTTGTCTCATTGTCTTTTTTTCCTTCTCGGTCTCTCTCTCTTTATCTGTGTCCCCCATCCCTGTCTGTCGGTTTCTCCTTTTGTCTGTCTGTCTGTCTCTCTTTCTTTGCATTGTCTGTCCTAGTCTCTCCTCCCTTCTTTCTCCTCCTCCTTCTCTCTTGCTCTTGCTCTCTTCATACACATGGGAGGTGAGGGAGTAGGGTTTACTCTAACCCTCAGTGGCTTCGAGTCACCAGGCTCCTGAAAGAGCTGGAAAATGTGTATGCTGAACCACTAGCTTAAAAGTAGTGAGGACTCCTTTTCTTTAAGAGGTGGAGAGCTACGGGTGTGGAATGTTACCCACTCGGTCAAGTACCATGAATACTTTGGTGGATTTTGCTGGGTTTTTTGGATTTGGAGTCAGAGGACTCTGGGTAAAACAGAAATTCTGCTACTTAGTACTATCTGTGTGACCTTAAGCAAGTCACTTTAATTTCTCTTGACCTCATTTTCCTCATCTGTAAAATGATGGGAGTGGACTAAATAATCTTTGTGGTCCCTTCCAGCTGCAATGAAATGGTGTGTGTTTAATCTTTGTTCCTAGGTAATACTTCCTGGGGAGAGAAAGCAGAAAAATATAATATTTAGAAATGAATGCGATGTGAAAGCAAAAAAGCATTAATAAAACTTTTTTTTAAGTAGTGGCTCTACTAGGCCTATACCCCCAAAAGTTCAAAGATAGAGGAAAAGGACTCATATATACAAAAATATTTATAGCAGCTTTTTTTGTGGTGGCAAAGAAATGGAAATTGAGGCAATGTCCATCAACTGGGGAATGGCTAGTTAGTTATAGTTAATGATTGTGATGACATACTTTTGTGCTATAAGAAATGACAAGGGGAGTGGTTTTAGAAAGACTTGTATGAACTGATGCAAAGTGAAGTGAGCAGAACCAGAACAACATTGTAAAGACAATCAACTTTAAAAGACTTAGGAACTCCAGTTGTCACAAAAAGCAGCCACAAGATGAAACAGGCTGCCCACCTCCTGATGGCCTCAGTGCAGATTGAAATAGTTTTTGGACATGGCGAATATGAGAATTTGTTTTGCCTGACTGCATGTTTGTAACAGGAGTTGTGTTTTTCTTGCTTTCTCAATTTGGGGGGCAGAGGAGAGGTTGGAGGAAGAAAAGGCAGTTCTTCATTTTAAAAATTAATTTGAATATAAAACAAAACAATAACAGTTAAAAGTGGTGGAGGATAGAAGAGTTGTTGTTTCAGGATAGGAGATAGGCAGATGTCCCAGTTTTGAAAATAGAGAGGAAGGTAGATTGTCCCAACTATAGTCCAGTGAATTTGGCTTGGACAGTCTTGACAAAAGTATAAGATTTTTGAGCCCTTAAGACATAGAACTTGTTCTCAGGAAGACCTAGCATGGCTTTATCAACGACAAACAGAGTATGTCCCACTAACCTAGTTTTCTGAAATGGTAGATCAGGGCAATCCTGTAAAGTCTGGACCAGGAGTTGGTAACCTGAAACAGCTGTGAACTTGTTTTTAAAACATTTTGGTAACTGAAGTTCAATAATATTGGTTTCCTTTGTCATTCTGTGTATTTGATTTTATGTCTTGAAAAACAGTTCTGAGGAGGAGTTCATAGACTTACCCAGACTGCCAAGGGTGGGAAGGGATGTTCATGACACAGAAAAGGTTCAGGGCCTCTAAAGTAGGTGTGACCATTGTTTAGAGATATTTGAAGGGCTGTCATGGAAAAGAGAGATTAGAATTAATTTGCTTGGGCCTAGAGAAGAGAGCTAGCCACATTGGGTGAAAGCTGCAGAGAGTCAGATTTCAGATTCATTACCTGAAAAACTTCCCAGCAGTGAGAATTGTTTAAAAGTGAAATAAACTGCCATAAGAGGTAGTGAGTTCCCTGACCCTGGAAGTCTTCAAATAGAGTTTGGATGACCATTTGTTGGGGATGTTGTAATAGAGCTTGGATACTGACGGTGGCCTCAGAAATCCCTTCTAATTCTGAGAGACAGTCCCTTTCCTCTACATTTCCCTATGTTGTTGAGGGCCCAACCATCCTTCTAATCATGTAAGTTCACAACCTCAATGCTATCTTCAACTCTCCTCTGTCAGTCAGCCATATAGCCAATCAGTTACCAAATCTTCTCATGTCTCTGAAGCATCCCTGGCATATATCCCTTCTTCTCGTCATAAAGCCATTGTCCTAGCATGTACTCATCATTCATCATGTTTCTATTAGACAATTGCAGTCCTTTTTACATAACCTTTATTTTATTTTTTCTATTTTTCCTTCTCTCTTTTAAAAAAAAAAAGGAAAACCCTTGTCACAAATATTCGTAATCAAGGAAAACACATTCCCACACTGGCCGTGTCCAAAAGTATATACATCTCACTCTTCATCTTGAGTCCATCAACTCTTTATTAAGAGATGGGTGGCATGTTTCTTCATTGGCCCTCTGGCATCATGGTTGGCCACTGCGTTTGTCAAATTTCCCAGGTCTTCTAAAGCTGTTTGTCTCTACAGTGTTGTTATTGTCCAAATTGTTCTGTGGATTCTACTCACTTCACTCTGTATCAGTTCATACAGATCTTCCCAGATTTCTCTATAGCAGTCCCTTTCATTATTTCTTATGGCACAATTGTATTGTTACAGTTTGATCAGCTATCCCCCAATTGATGAGCACCCCCTAAATTTCCAGTTCTTTTGCCACTACAAAAACAGGGTCACTATAAATAGTTTTGTGCATATGGGTCCTTTTTGTCTTTCTTTGATTTCTCTAAGGTATAGGTTGGGTCAAAGGATGTGCATAGTTGAGTGACTTTTGGGGTATAGTAGAGTGAAATTGCTTTCCAGAATGTCTAGACCAGTAACGTACCTGTTTGCCCGCAGCCCTTCTAGCATTTTCCATTTTCCTTTTCTTTCGTCTTTGTAAATCTGATAGTTGTGAGGTATACCTCATCTCTGGACACTCCAATCCATCTTCCAGTCAACTGTCGTTGTGTTGTTCCTAACACCTGGCATGTTTGGCCATATCACTTCTCTACTCGGTGGCTGCCTATTGCCTCCAGGATCAAATGTACAGCCTTTTTTGGGGGGGGGGTGATGGTAGGGAACATTTAATGTTTTTCACAAGTTGGCCCCTTCCTACCTTTCCAGTTTTTTTTACACTTTACTCCTCTCCCCACAGAATCCAGCCCTACTAACCAACCACTGTTTCTCAAACATGACACTCCTTCTGCCATCTCTGACCCTTTTTAGCGGCTGTCCCCTGTGCCTGGAATGCGCTCTCTCCCAATCTATACCTTCCAGAATCTCTGGCTTCCTTTAAGATTCAGCTTAAGCATCACCTCCTTCAAGAGGTCCCCTCAGCTGCTATTATTGTCTCTTCTAATGTTCCTGCCATCTATTCTGTATTTGTCTTGTATATTCTGATGTATACATTTTGTCTCCCTCATTAGACTGTAAGCTCCTTGAGGGCAGGCACTGTTGTTGCTCTTTTTCTATGGCCCTGCATCTTTCATAGTGCATGGCACATAGTAATCAATTAATAAATGCTTATTGATTGATTGATTACATTTCTTTTGTGCCCTATCATCCTGCAAGAGTTAAGCACAAAGGAGGTGCTGAATACAAGCCAGTATAGTCATTTGTTCATCTAGACCAGTGTATTCATTCATTCATTCATTCATTCATTCATTCATTCATTCAAGCTGACACCCATGCACCCAGTCAGGTCCACACAAAAATACAGACATTCCCATATGGTAAAGGCCCACACCAAGCCTTTCCCCAGGAAGAATCCCCTCTCCCTCCTTTACTTCTCCCCTATCCGCTAAGGGCCAGGATACTGAGGGTCTTGGATTTCACATTCTCTTTCAGGTCAGAGGTCAACAAATAGTAGAGTGTCTCTTCCAACACTCACTTTTATCTGGTATCTTAACAAAGTGCTTTTCTCACAACAATCCCTTGAGGTGAATAGTGCAAGTGTTTCTATCACCATTTTACAAAAAAGGAAACTGAGGCTTAGTTAAGTGGTTTGTCCATGTTAATATAGCTAGTAAATGTCAGAGTCAGGATTGAAACCCATGTTTTCCAGACTTAGTCCAGTATTAAATATTTCAGTTATACCATGCTGTAAAGCTGGGGGTGGGAGTAAGAAGCTTGGATGTGTGGGAAAGGAATAAGCATTTATTAAACACCTACTTGTGTGCTAAGCACTTTATGGGTAGTATCTCCTTTGATTCTCGCAACAACTTGGAGAGATAGGCGCTATTATTAGCCCCATTTCACAGATGAAGAAACTGAGGCACATAAAAGTTAAGTGACATACCCAAGGTGATACAGCTAAATTTCTGGGTCCAAATTTGAACTCAGGTCTTCCTGACTCCAGGTCCAGCACTCTATCTACTGTGCCACCTAGCTACCTCTGGCTGGAAGCTCAGTGTTATCTGTTTTCAGAGACATTGAAGAGCTTGGCTCTTCTTTGGGAAACCCCAGAAAGGAAGTGGACCCACAGGGGCCATGGAAATGGAAGCAAGAGGCAGATGCCCCGACGCCAATGGAGAGGTTCCACCTCAGGTGCTTGTGGGTCTCCGACCTGTCCACGCAGAGCTGGTGTGAGCAGCAGATGGTGTACGGGAAGGAGCTTCCAGGCTTCCAGTCGGCAGAGAAGGCTGCTGTGCTGGACGCTGGAAGCAGTGCCCACCTTGCCAGAGGTAAGGAAGAGAGGAGAGGTAAGCCTGTGGGGGCGAGCCCCACGGCCCCCATCTTCCAGGAAAACCCTGAGTGTGGCCCTAAATGTGGATCATGGGTCTGGAGCTGGAAGGATCCTCAGGGGCCATGTAATCCAACCCTCTAATTTTACAAATAACGATAAAAGTAATGACAAAAGCTAGTATTTATGTCTTGCTGTCAGGCTTAACCCCTTTATAGAAATTAGATCTATCAGGTCCTTCCAATGACCTTATGAGGTAGATGCTATTATGATCCCCATTTTACAGATGAGAAAACTGAGGTAGACAGAGAGGTGAAATGGTTTGCCCAGGGTGGCACTGCTAGTCTTCTTCTATTACACCCTATCTACCCCTAGCTGTCTACAGATGGGAATCAGGGGTCCAAAGAGGTTATAAGTGACTGTCCAAGGTCTCACAAGTAGTAAGCAGTCAGAGATGGGACTGGAACTCAGGTCCTCTTTTCCATGTTGCAAGAACATCTCGCTTTTTACAGTTCATTTCTGTTGATGTGGAATCTGGGTTTCTCGCATTTCTTTCAGCCAGCACAGTGCTGTGGTTGCTGCTTATAAAACTGACCCCAGCCTTGGGAGATCCTCAGCTACCTTCCAAACCATCACAGCTCAGTAGATTTCGATGTTACTGTATGTATTATGTTCTAGGCCTTTGAAAATTGGCAATCCACTCACGTGAGGGGGTTATAGACCTAGAGCTGGAAGTGACCTCAGAGGCTGTCTTGGCCTGCCCCTTCATTTTACAGAGGGGGAAACTGAGGCTCAGGGAGATCGAGTCACTCCCTCAAGGTTACAAAAGTAGTAGACATGAGAAGGAAGATTCGAACCCAGAGCCTCAGGCTCCTTTCACAGTTCCAGGATGCCTCTTTTGTCCCAGTTCGTTGCAGCTGCTTTTGAGAGTTAGAGATTTTTAAAGGAAAGATGGACTGGCTGGTGATATTTAAAGCAATAGATTAGTATTACAGGAGAGCACTGGACTCAGGGGAGGGGGGTGAGCAGGGCCAATAAAAGGGGGCGGGAGTTGGTATGGCAGGAGGAGGGAGGAGTTCACTGATTGGCCTGGGAGAGGCCCCCTCCCTCCAGCACACAGCCCATGCTCTGAGCCCACTCTGAGCTCCCTGTGTGTCGCCAAGGCTGTGTGCTGGTACACCCAGGTCCCTTCAAGTATCAGAACAGCTCAGAAATGCCAATGAGGGCCAGGGCCTTTATGGGCGTGGGGGAGTTGGAGTCAGGTGTTTCTGATTGGTTACCCCATGTGTGATGTCACAGGCAGGGAGATGCTCGCAGCCTCCCTTAGGTACAGCATGGGGCTGGAAGATGTTAGCCTCGGGAATATTCCAGGTGATGGAGGGACCTAGAAATAGGTCAGGGCAGAGGTCTCAGGCAAGAGGAGTGGGCAGGCCTGTTGTAAGGTAGGCTAAACCCGGGAAATCATAGAGCTTAACAGGAATCCCCTCCTCTGCCATTTTGGGGGTCTCCATATCACTACTGACAACTTTCAAGGTCCACATCCCTTGTCACCCATTTATCTCTAAGAAGGTGGAAAATGGCCAGAGGCATTTATCCCTTCTTTGAACCCGTGTCACAGGACTCTTTATCACATTCTGCTTTATTACACAAGGTGTCCCAAAAGTCTTAGGGCAGTTTTAAGCTTTTAAACTGCCTTAAGACTTCTGAACACTGTAAATAATTACAATGTAATATAACTAGCATTTATCTGGTTCTTTAAAGTTTTTCCCTCAGAACCCCTTGGGAGGAAGGTGCTGACATTATCCCTATTTTACAGAAGCAGAAACTGAGGCAGAGGTTACATGACTTGCCCAGGGTCACACAGCTAGTATGTGTTTGGGGCTGGATTTGAACTCAGTTCTTTCGGACTCCAGGTCCAGTGCATTTTATCCATTGAACCACCCAGCGGCCAGAATTTCAAACCACTTGTTTCTTGGATTATGAAGTATTATTCTACATTCAATGTACATCTCAGGCAAAAGAGATCTCTGTTCACAGCGGAACTGAGTGATGATGCTTTGATATATGAAATGTGAAAGGCCAGGCTGACACAAAGGGTCTTCCGGGCCCTCGAAAAGGTAGACTAGTGTGTTCTCATCCTGTGGCAGCTAGGTGGCACCATAGTTCATAGAGCGCTGGGCCTGCAGTCAGGAATCTTCCTGAGTTCAAATCTGGCCTCAGACACTTAATAGCTGTGTGACCCTGAGCAAGTCACTTTACCTTGTGGGCCTCAGTTTCCTCATCTGTAAAATGAGCTGGAGGAGGAAATAGCAAAGCACTCTAGTATTTTTGCCAAGAAAACCCCAAATGGAGTCTCAGGGAGTAGAATACAACTGGAAAATCACTGTTCTCATCCCGCCTGCACATCGGATGGCCCTAATTGGGTTAACTCCCTCTACCCAATAGACGGGCCCTGGCTAGCACTACATATACCCTAGGGGAATTTCTGTTGAGACCTTCTGTGTCCCCTCCAGCCCCATCTTCCCCAAGTTTATTCAGAGGCTCCTTCTCCCATTCTCAAGTCTAGGGAACTCATTTATGCTGATAAAGAGAGACAGAGAGGTCTTTGAGACAAGGGCTGGAGCTCTGGATTCTTCTGAGTGTGAGAAGGAACAGAAAGTGCCCAACACTAACGTGTTTCTCCCTTCAGAGCTGGAGCTCCATGACCTTGTGAACATCCACACCTCCACTAAGGAAGATGCCTGGGCAGTGAAGCTGCTGAACGTTCTGACTATGGTACCCATCCTGCAGTCAGGTAAGGGGATGTAGAGGAATCCAGATCCAGAGCCAAGAGGGGCCTTAGCGGCCAGCGAATCTGACCCCTCTCACTGTAGATGAAAAAGAGATGGATGGGCAGCAGCCTTCCCTTGAGTGGTCTGCATTGGTTTCAATTGCTGAAGCTCTATGAGCTAGAAAAAAAGACAGAAACAAATAGAAAGATGTATGTGAACCGATGCAGAGCAAAGTAAGCAGAACCAGGAAAGAAATTTACATGACGACTGCAACATTGTAAATGGAAAGGGAGAAAAAATGGAACTGAGTGCCTTGTCATTTTAATGACTAATCTTGGCCCCCGAGAAGAGCGATAAGATGCTGCCCTCCCCCCCATTCTTTGCAGAGGAGGGAGGACTAGAACCATGGGGCATGGTTCTGGGCCAGGCCTGACTCAGACCAGTCCAGTGGATCAGGCTTGAACTGGGGACTAAGCTGGACACTTGAAGAATCTAACATTTAACAGGAAAGAAGTTTACTTAACAAATGTATGGGAAAACTCTTCAGTAATAATAATAAAAATAATGATGATGACGATAGTAGTAGCTGACATTTATATAGTGTCTACTGTGTGCCAAACCCTTTACAAATATTACCTCAGTTGAGCCTCACAACAACCCTGGGAGATAGGTGCAGTTATTAACCCCATTTTACAGATGAGGAAGCTGAGGTAGACAGAGGTTAAATGACTTGCCTAGGGTCACACAATTAGTATCTGAGGCTGCATTTGAACTCAGGTCTTCCTGACTCGAGGCCCCGTGCTTTATGCATTGTGTCACCTAGCTTGCTCCAACAAACAAGGAAGCTGAATTGATTTAGTTGGGTACAACTACCCTACCTCCAGATTTGCCAAGGTGGACACCAGTTGGGAACATATGTGAAACCCAAGATGTCACTGACGCCTCATGTTCTGGGCTTTTGTACCAAAGTTCAGGAAGTTTTATAGTTATACATAGAAATGGACATTATCTTTCCCATCTATGAATAGGGAAGGAATGTATAATCAAACAAGAGATAAATAAGATCATAGAAGATGAAATGGACAATTTTGATGATATAAAATTAAGAAGTTTTTGCACAAATAAAATCAGTGCAGCTAAAATGAGAAAAGAAGCAGGTAACTGGGAAAAAATCTTTGCAGTAAGTTTCTCTGAAGAAGGTCATATATATACATGTATATGTGTGTGTGTGTCTGTGTATATATGTATGTGTATACACACACACACACACACACACAAATAGTGCTGCTAGGAATATTTTGGTATGAATGGGTCCTTTCTTTCTCTCGTTGAACTCATTGAGAATATTAACCCAGGAGTGTGATTCCTAGGGCAGATTGATCAAAGGGAATAAACAATTTAATTATTTTCTCAATTTAGTCATTATTTTCTCCAATAATGAGGAACAGGTTTCTTAATGAAGATGCTAAATCCTTTGGACTGTTAGTTGTGATTGAAGATACCTGCCAAAGTCCTTGTTTGCCTTTTGTCTTTTTTTATTAAAATTGTATTGATTGGGGTAGGATGGGAGGAGTTAATGTCACTTTCATTTCCAGAAATATCCTTCCCCTTTCCCTACACTGAAAGCCATCCCATGAAACAAATAATAACAAATAGGAGGATAAAAGGCAGTCAAGCAAAACTAACTAATACCTTGACCCAGACTGACAGTGTGTGTAGCATTCCACCCCTGTAGTCCCATCCACCTCTGCAAAGAAGGGAAGAAGATGCATTTTTTCCTGTTAGATGCCAGCCTGCTCACTATAATTACATGACATTCAGTTTCAGTATTTTTTTCCTAGTTGTTGCTTTCCTGATTCTCCCTGTTTTAGTTTGTATCAATTCATATAAGTCTTCCCTTTGCTTTTCTGTATCCTTCATATTTGCCATTCTGCTACTGTGTTCCATTCCATTCTGATTTTTTTAACCATTCCTCAGTTGATGGCTACTTATAAAAATTCTTTCCTCCACCCCAAGGAATGCTTCCTACTTTTGTCTCATGTTTCCAAGCTATCATTTAGAAGGAAACAGAGGAGATGCTATTTACATGAAGAGGTGTTGGGCTCTGAGGACACCTCCCTGTGTCTGTTTTTTTGTTTTTTGTTTTTGTTTTTTTCTTTGTGAGCACTGTGAGGAAGCAGAGAAGCCCCAAGCCAGGGGGAGAATGAATGGATTGCCTGGGAATGATGTCACCCTCTGTTCTCCAACAGGTGGGACAATCCGGGAGTTCCCAGTCTTTGGAGAAATAGAAGGGGTGTTCCTGGTTGGGGTAATTGACGAGCTACACTACACTTCAAAAGGGGAGCTGGAACTGGTTGAGCTGAAAACTCGCAAACGAGCCATGATGCCAGTGGAGGCTCAGAAGGAGAAGGACCGTTTCCAGGTGTGTATGGCAGAACCATCGATGTTAGAGTTGTAGATTCAGAGAAGGAAGGGATCCAGGGGACATGGGATTATAGCATCCTTGATGTAGAGCTAGATTGAACCTCAGAGGCCATCTTATCTGACCCCCTCCTTTTACAGAAAAGGAAACTGAGGCACAGGGTCTTTTTTTTGCCAATCCCCTAATTTTACAGATGACAAAACTGGGGTCCATATAGGTCATAGGATCATAGAGACAGAACTAGAAGGAGTCTAATCCAATCACCTTCTTTCACTGCAAAGGAAACTGAGATCCAGAGGTGAACTGACTTACCCAAGCTCATGCAGAAGTTAAGTGACCTAGCTGGTGTGCTAACTTCACATTCAGCTCCATTTTCTCTACTCCGCCATACCTGAGAATCCTGGGGCTTAGAAGGAATTCATCTAGTCCAGTTCCCTTGTTTTCCAGATAAGGAAGCCAAGGTCCCAGCAGGAAGACACACCTTGCCTACAGTCACATAGAAAATTAGTAGCAGAGCTGAGATTAGAACCCAGGCCTCCTGATTCCCAGGTCACATCTATTTCTACTATATTAGACCCTTATTGGGTCTTCTTTAAGGGTAAATGCTTGGTGATTGACTCAGCCAGCTCAATTCCTGTAGTTAGGGTCATAAGGCTCCCAGAATATGACTGATCAAAAAATCTGAATACCATTTTGTAGGAAACGTTACAAGAATACTGCCCAGAACTTTTGAATGCAGATAAGAAAGTATTGATCAACTGATCCACAGATCATCACCAGAGAAAGATTCTACCCTTGAAACTCCAAGGCGCATATATCATGTCATGTCATGTCATGTCATGTCATGTTATATCATATGTTATATTTAGTTATACATGTGTATATTCTATATTATTAAATGTATAGTATATAGATATGATATGTATGATATAATATGTAACATGTATGTGATATATTAATATCTAATATAATTATATATGATATATACAATATACACATATGGTATATATTTAACTATATTATAGAATTGTTAGAAAATATAATTATATATACTATATACTATATTATATATGGTGTGTATATTTATATAAGTATATCTATACACTATAGATATATACTTATATAGTACATGTATTTAACTATATATAATCTAATCGATGCCTATATTATCTAGATATGAAATATCCATTTATAGTAGTTAAATGTCATAGTTCCACTTCCCAGCTACTTTCCAACCATGTTGCCTGTGCTCTGGCCATCCTCTTCCCTTCCCTCCTTTGGAACCTAGACTCTGCCCCTGGGACCCTGGGCTCTGAGAGGTGAGCCCAGCCTCCACGTCAGTACTCAGCCTTTGCCAAGCCATCCAATTGAGTATGTTCTCCCCTTTCTCCCTTTCTAGCTGCCTTTCTAGTGTGGTTTTCTGCCATTAGAATGTAAGCTCCTTGAGGGCAAAGACCATCTTATTTGTTTATATTTGTACCTTCAACTCTCAGTACTGTGCCAGGTAAGTAATAAGGGATTTATACATGCTTTTTTGTTCGTCATCACTCAAAAACAACCCCTGTTACAAATAGCCAGGATGAAGAGCGGGAGCTGGAAAGGAACACAGATTTGAATCATGCAGGTTTATTTTGGAGTCATGGAGAAATTCTAAAAGCAAAGGAACTCAAGCTACAAACCAAAATACCTTCTGCAAAGCTGAAAATAATCACTAACACAAAGAAATGGGTGTTTAACAAAAGAGAGATAATTGAAGCATTCTTGAAAAAAAAATCCCACCCGCTAAAGTGAACGGAATATTTGGTTTGCAGTCCAAAAAAGCAAACACTAGAAAGACAGATGGGTAGCTAGATGGCACCATAGTGAATAAAGTGACTGGCCTGGAGTAAGACTTATCTTCCTGAGTTCAAATCTGGCCTCAGAAACATACTATCTGTGTGATCCTGGACAAGTCACTTAACCCTGTTTGCCTCGGTTTCCTCATCTGTAAAATGAGCTGGAGAAGGAATAGCAAACTACTCCAGTGTCTTTGCCAAGAAAACCCCAAATGGGGTCATCACAAAACAACTCTACCACGACAGGAAGACAGATAAGAACTGTTATCAAAAAAGGCTAAATTACCAAATCTTCTGTCTTATCTTTATCGACTATTTAAACAGCTTGTTGAACTATAAGTTAAAAGGAAGAACAAAGAGAGATCAGAAGAAGATAAAGAGGAAAAACTGAATTACTCTTAGGTGGACTAAACCTTATGACTCTCCCATGTAGATCTGTATCTAGTGGGAGGAATAGTTGGATTGGGGAGTGGGAAGGTAGGAGATAAGGATGGGGCTGGTGTTGGTGATGGGCCCCCACCCAGTCCAGAGTCGAGCTGAGGAGCAAGGGGCATTTCTTGAAACTCAGCGAGAATGAAGGCTGTGGGAGAATAGGTTCAAATCAGTGGGGACAAATAATGTCCTCAGAAGAAGGGAGATTGAAAACCAGTCCATCAGCCAATGATACATAAAACCCAATACGTGAGAAGGAAGTGGAAGAAAACTAACCTCTGCCAAAACCTTGAATATGAATGGGTTAAACAATCCAAGGAGACCAAGAGAATGGCAAAGCATAAGAAAACAAAACCCAACATTTCACTGCAGGTAAGAAGCAAGTCTAGAAAATGGTTTTTGGAGGCAATTGGGGTTAAGTGACTTGCCCAGGGTCACACAGCTCGTAAATATCTGAGATCCTCCTGACTCCAAGGCCAGTGCTCTCTATCCATGGTACCACCTAGCTGTGCCGAGAAACATAGTGAAAATGAGAGTCTGGAACAAAATTTACTGTGAATGAATGAGTGAGTGAGTGAGGGAGTGAATGAAAGAAAAAGTATTTAGTGTTTACTGTGTACCAGACACTGTGCTGAGTGCTGGAGATACAAAGAGGGAGGTTTACTCTTTTGTCCAAGATTTCATCCTGTAATTGAGGGAGATGATAGGTGAAAGTAAGGTCTTCTGCAGAGCCTGTGGAAAACTCTAATGATACTGATGGGGATACCAGTAAGAAAGCAGTCCTTGCCCTCAGGAAGCTTGCATTCTTTTTTTTTTTTTTTTGGTGAGGCAAATGGGGTTAAGTGACTTGCCCAGAGTCACACAGCTAGTGAGTGTTATGTGTCTGAGGCTGGATTTGGACTCAGGTCCTCCTGACTCCAGGGCCAGTGCTCTATGCACTGTGCCACCTAGCTGTCCTGGAAGCTTATACTCTAATGGGGGAAACCACACATCTGGAGGAGTGTTGTTCCAGTTTAGAAAGCCACAGGGATGATAAGCAGAGCCATACTTTCTACTAGCAGTGGCAACATTGATTTGGTCATTGTTCCAGAGCTGGACAGGGGAAGCAGACAGGGATTAGTAAGCCCACCTCAGCAGGGCCAACGGCAAGAAGATGACTGGGGTGTAAAGAGAAGGCTGACTTGGGCCAGACAGATATCATGGGCCAAGGGAAGCCCTCGTCAATCAAGACAGCGTGGGTGCTTGGCTGGGAGTTCCAGAGCTGAGTGGGTTCGAAGCTGCAGGGCTCGGTCAGTAGTACTGATGGGGCAGCTAGAGGGTGTCAGGCCAGAGGATGGCCAGGGTGTGAGGGCTCAATAAACATTTATTGGATTAGTCCAGCCAGGGAAGCCAGCCAGCTGAAGCCAGCAGGAATCCAACGGTCGAGTCATTAAGGGTTTTCTATGTGCCAGATACTGTACTGAGCACACAGTGGGTTAATGATAACCTAGATTAGGGTGGCAGCAATGGGGACCCAAAGAAAAGGGTAGATGAAAGAGCCTTTTCAAAGCTGTCTTTGGTCATTCCGCCCTGACACCCTCCTGGAGGGGAAAACAGGTTTTTAGAGTCCAGAGTCTTTGGTAATGATAATGGCTCACATTCATCCACTGCTTCACTGCTCCCCAAATAATCTTCCGAAAGCATAGGTCACTGTCTTGCTGAAGAATCCCTAGTCTGTCTCTGAAGTAAAATACATACTCCTCTGTTTAGTATTTAAAGTCCATCAAGGTCTGACTCCAGCCTACCTTCCCAGATTTATTTCATAGCATTGTTGTTCAGTTGTTTCAGTCATGGTGACCCCCTTTGGGGTTTTCTTGGCACAGAAAGTGGTTTTATTAATGAGAAAACTGAGGCACATAGGGTTAAGTGGCTCGTCCAGGGTCACGTGGCTATTGTCTGAGGCTGGATTTGAATTCAGGTCTTCTTGACTCCAGGCTTCCTCTTTCCACTACACCACCTCGCTACCTCTTATTTCACATTCCTCTACCTCATACGTTCTTTTTTCCAGACAACTGCTGTACTTTGCATAGAAAATTCCATCTTTCCTTCCCATGCTCCCCTTCATCCTCCCATTTCTCTGTCTCTCTTTTTTTAAAATTAATTTATTTTTCGTTTTCAACCATCACTTCCATAAGCTTTTGAGTTTTAAATTTTCTCCCCCTCCCTCCCCAAGATGGCGAGCCATCAGATATAGGCTTTACATCTACATTCCTGTTAAGGAGTATTTCCTTGTCTGTTTTGCTGTGTACATGTTTTATCATCCCAGTAGACTAGCTCCTTGAAGGCTGTTCTACTTTTGACTTTGTAACGACTTTGTATCCCCAACGCTAGGTGCATAGTGTGTGCTTAAATGCTCTGTTTGAATTGGATTGACAGTTCTCTCCCTACAACAGCCTTGTGAGGTAGGGGATTTATTATTATACCCATTTTATAGGAAACTGAGGCTCAAAAAATGTTAATTTAATTTAGCAAGCACTTAAGGAACTATGGAAGTGGTAAGTGATTTGTCTAGGGGCAAACAGGTTTTTCATTGTTGGCCTGAGTCTGTTTAGGTCAGTAATTGCCCAACGGTGTTTATTGGTTGATTCTGGTTCTGTTTGCCCTCACGATCTCCTCCCTTCCCTAGGTCAGCCTCTACAAATGTATCTTTGATGCCATGGTGCGGGGGCAGGTGACGTCTGCCAGCCTGGTTCACCACATGAAGCTTTCCCCAGAGGTGCTGCTGGGGCCCCAGGTACACAGTCACGCCCAACAGGGGGGCTTCACTGTGAAGTCCTTCAGAGATCTCCTGGAGCTGACTTTCTTGTCCCTGAATCTGTCTGACCTCCCGGTCATTGATGCTCTGAAGATAGAGTATAGCCACCAGGAGACGGACACCGTACTGGGCATGGAGATGGTGGTCTTTGAGGAGAAACAGGTGAGCAGGAGCAGAATCAGGAGGGGGAACAGCTGCCCTGGCACGGCCCGAGTAGAGACGGAGCCCATTCCTTCCCCTCCAGACTTCCCTCAGCTACAGTCGCTGTAGGGACCTGAACCCTCTGAACTGAGAGGGGAGGTAGAGGAGATTGGAGGAGGGGTCGGAAGATTGGGGATGTATGAGAAGTCAGGAAAGGGGTAACACCCCTAGTAGCACATGGCGCTCCATCTCCCACCTTTGCATTGGCCGTATTTCCCATGCATGGAGCATTCTTCCTCCTCACCTCTTCCCCTTCACTTTCTCCAAGCACCACCTTGGAGCCTTCCCTGATTCCCCTAGTGCTGGCCTAACTACCTTGCATTTATTTCATATTTATTCTGTTCATTCTTGTATGTTTCCTTTTTTTTTTTGGTACCCCAAGCACTTAGCACAGTGCCTGACAAACAGTAGGTGCTTAATAAATGCTGGCTGATTAATCAGTTGATTATATACATGTTGCCTCCCCTGATGGAATAGAAGCTCTTGAGAGTAGGGATTGTTTCATTCTTTGTATTGGTATCCCTAGGGCTTAGTACAGTGCGTGGAACACAGTAGGTGCTTAATAAATGCTTGTTGATTAATTGTAGAAGTACTAAACTCAATCCAAGCTAAGAAATATTTTAAAAATTATTGTTATCTCTTGTTTTTACATCATTTTATTTCCAGATAAAGCCCTCCCTCTTTCCCTCCCCACTGGACATCCCTTGGAACAAAGAAGAGAGAAGGAATAAAGACAGATCAGCCAGAATAACATGTCAGATGAGTCTGACTTCAGATACAGTATTCCACACCTCTAGGCCTCCATGTTTGCCAAGAAGGGAGAGAGGTGCTTTTTCTCCTCACTTCTCCCAAGGCCCAAACTTCAACAAACATTTATTAAGTACCTACTGTATGCAGAGAACTACGCTAAGCCTTGTGAGAGATATGACAAAATGAAAAATGGTGCCTGCCCTTCAAGGGTTTACATTCTATTAAGGTGGATATAACATGTCTTGCCCATTTCTGTGTTTGGATACTGGGGAGGGGTGGAGGAAGAGAAGGAAACAAAGGGAAGAGAATAAGATTTGTAAAGCCCTTGCCTGTTTTACAGATGGGAAACTGAGGCTCGGAGAGCCAAAGTTACTTACCCAAGGTCACACAGCCAGTAAGCATCAGAGGATTCAAACCGAGGTCTTCCTGAATCCAAGTTTTCCATTCAACCACCTGGCCCTCAAGCTACCCATTAATTATTTGGGGAGATGAGGCCCATGCCTACAAAATGATACATGACGCATAATTTAGTAGCAAATTGAGCAGTCTGTGCTTTCAGAATTAAAAGAAGGTAGAGGCCATCTTTCAGGTCACTCTAGCCCATGTCCATCTTCTTTCCCCTTCTTTAAAAAACAAAAAAAGAAGTTTTATGGATCTCTTTTGTTTTTTTTTGTTATTTTTCCTGCATAAGGTGCCCCTCCTCCACCCTCCTCCCCAAATGAGCCCTTTCTTTTAACAGAGAAAGATAGTTAAAACCAGCTGATACGGTGACTGTTTCTAACTGCGCACGCAACATTCCATACCTGTGATCCCTCACTTCTCTACCAAAAGGAGAAAACAGTTGATTGGGCAGGTTCAGACTTGTGATTATATATTATATATGTTGGGCATTCCCAGTGAGGAAGACTCCGTCTACTGATGTCTACTGAGAACTTGCCTAGAACATGTAGCTTTAGGAGTTGTCTGGGGTACTGACAAGCTAAATGAGGCTTCCCTTGTCCCTCAGATGCTTCTGTGTCAATCCTGACTCAAACTCAGGTATTCCTGATTCTGAGGCCAGCCCTCTGTCCTCTGTGCTCCCCTTCATCCTCCCATTTCTCTATCTCTGTCTCTCTTTTTTTAAAATTAATTTATTTTTAGTTTTCAACAATCACTTCCATAAGTTTTTGAATTTTAAATTTTCTCCCCTTCCCTCCCCAAGACAGTGAGCCATCAGATATAGGCTCTACATCTACATTGCTATTAAACATATTTTCACATTAGTCATGTTGTAAGGAAGAATTAGAACCAAAAGGAGGAACCACAAGAAAGAGGAAATAAAACACAACAGAAGAAAAAAAAGAGCAAATAGTATGCTTCGATCTGCATTCAAATTCCATAGTTCTGTCTCTGGATATGGATAGCATTTTCCATCATGTCATGAGATTGGAGATGTCTTAGATCCTTGCATTGCTGAGAAGGGCTAAGTCTATCAGTGTTAGTCATCACACAACATGGCTGTTATTGTGTACAATGTTCTCCTGGTTCTGCTCACTTCACTCAGCATCAGACCATGCAAGTCTTTCCAGGTTTTTCTGAAGTCAGCCTGCTCATCATTTCTTATAGCACAATAGCATTCCATTACATTCATATACCACGACTTGATCAGCCATTTCCAAATTGATGGGCATCCTCTCAACTTCCAATTCTTTGCCACCACAAAAAGAGCTGCTGTAAATATTTTTGTACATGTGGGTCCTTTTCCCATTTGTATGATCTCTTTGGGATGCAGCCCTAGAAGTACTATTGCTGGGTCAAAGGATGTGCACATTTTTATAGTCCCTTTGGGCATAGTTCCAAATTGCTCTCCAGAATGGTTAAATCAGTTTACAACTCCACCAACAATGCATCAGTGTTCCAATTTTCCCACATCTTCTCCAACATTTATCATTTGTGGTACCTCAGAGTCATTTTGATTTGTATTTCTCTAATCAATAGTGATTTAGAGCATTTTTTCATATGACTATAGATAGCTTTAATTTCTTCATCTGAGAACTGTCCATATCCTTTGTCTGTCTCTATTTCTCTCTCAGTCTGTCTCTGTCTCTCTTTGTCTCTCCCCTTCTTTATCTGTCTCTGTCTCTATTTCTCTCTCTGTCTCTCTTTGTCTCTCTCCTTTATCTGTCTCTGTCTCTATTTCTCTGTCTGTCTCTATCTCTCTCCTTCTTTATCTGTCTCTGTCTCTCTTTGTCTCTCTCCTTTATCTGTCTCTGTCTCTATTTCTCTCTCTGTCTGTCTCTGTCTTTCTTTGTCTCTCTCCTTCATCTGTCTCTGTCTCTCTTTGTCTCTCCCCTTCTTTCTCTGTCTCTGTCTCTGTTTCTTTCTCGTCTTTGTTTGCCTCTCTGGCTCTCATTCCAGAAGGGGAGGGTTCCCCTTCACCAGCCCTTCTGGGATGGTGGCTCCATGATGTGCCATGGAAAGAGGCCTGGCTTCAGATCTTGCCTCCAATGCTTACCACTTGTGTGACATTGGCCAAGTTATTTAATGTCTCTGGGACTCAGTTTCCTCCTATGTAAATGTAAATGGTGGGTGGGGGGCTGGACTAAACAGCCTCAGTGGTGCCTTCTTACTCTGTGCAGGACCCTGGGGTCTGAATGGACAGATGAGCGGCTGGGAAAAGAACCGAGCTGGGGCGGGCTTACCTCTCGTCCCCTTGGTTTCGCCCCCGCAGGTGAGGGACAAACTTCGACATCACCTCGGGTACTGGACAGGACTCAGGGAGCCCCAGGGAGTTGACGTGAAGGAGGCATGGAAGTGCCGGATGTGCGACTATGCTGCCATCTGTGAATGGAGGCAGAGCGGGGGGATGAGGACGTTGAGCCAGGAGCAGCGTGCCAAGAAGATGACTAAGTGAAGGGGACCAGGCCAAGTCAGAGGGCCGGGGAAGACCCAGCGGAGCCAGCCCCCTCCAGTCCAAGAGGAGTCCTCGGCCGTCCCTGACCAAAAGTCCCACGGGAGGGATTGGTTGGGGAGAAATTGTGGGCACACGTTCATTTCTGACCCACAGCACTGCCTGATTTCTTTGGCTCTGGCTCCTTACAGATTCATGATATGCGCCTCAGGGATTATGAGAAACACAGATTCCCCCTTTTCTTGGAGATAAGTATGAAGGAAGGGTCTGACTCCTCCACCAGAGTGCTACTGCCCTCGTCCTGGAAGGGGCTGCTCCGGGACTGCCCAAGTGGCCTTCTGGGATGGCAGGGATAGAGGAGGCCACACCCTAGGGGCAGTTGGACCTTTTTTTTTTGCTTAAAGAAAATTCTGCTTTTGTATTCTTCCCCAATAAAGACTTTAATTTTTCCAAAGCAGAAGGGCTGGTAGCTCCCCAATAACCAGCTTTACCGAGGTCACATGCCAACCCAGGAGCAGGCTCTAGCCACGAGCCAGTACTCCCAATGTGATGCTACAAGTGAGGGATGTCCTTGAGGTGCAGCTGGCCTAGCCCTTCTGCGATGGCATCTACTTTTCTTTCATAAAAACTTACCACTGTCCTTTGTTTTTGGGTTTGTTTGTTTTTTTGCAAGGCAGTTGGGGTTAAGTGACTTGCCCAGGGTCACACAGCTAGTAAGTATCAAGTGTATGGTGTGAGACTGGATTTGAACTCAAGTCCTCCCGACTCCAGGTCCAGTTCTCTATGTACTGCACCACCTCGCTGCCCCAACCCCTGTTCTTTGGATTTATGTCATCTACATTTCCAAATCTTCTCTCCCTTCCCCAAGAGAACTATCCTTTGTAACAAAGAGTAGAAAAGAAAGGAAAGGGATGTGAACGCATTGACCAGTATGATGATACACTCAGTATCTCCAGCCCCAGCCCCTTCCCTCAGGGAAAGGGCTACATTTTCTCCTCTTCTTTGGGTTGAAGCTTCAGCATTATAGCTGCATAGCCTTCAGTTTGAGCTTTTTACCTTCCTCCCTCCCTCCCACTCCCTCTCTTCCCTCTTTTCTTCCTTCTTCTCTCCCTCCTTTTCTTCTTTTCTTGACCCCTGCCTTCCTATTTCAACACTCATGGGCCTGATCCCTCGGCCAGTTCTCACTTTCATAAGAGCAGCCTGGTGGCTCCCCCACCTAGGGGCCCACCGTAACGAATTAAATTCCTCACCGTGCCTCAGAAGCATTTTACTTTTCAGTACCCATCTGTGTCACTACCTTTGATCCTAGGAGGGAGCTGGAGCAAGAGTTATTCTTCCCACTTGATAGAGGTAGAAATAGAGGGGAAGGAAGAAACATTTATTAAGTGCCTACTCTGTGCAGGTACTGAGCTAAATGCTTTACAAGTATGAGTTCATTTGATTCTCACAAAATCATAGAATTATCATAATAATGAATTATCTCATCTGATCCTCACAACAACCCTGGAAAGATAGGTGCTATTATTAGCCCATTTTACAGACAAGGAAACTGAGGCAACCAGGGGTGAAGTAACTTGCCCAGGATCACACAGCTAATCAGTCAGAGGTGGGATTTGAACTCGGGTCTTCCTGACTCCAAGGTCAGCACTCTTATTAGCAATGTACATAAAGTGCTTTGCAAACCTTGACATGTTCTGTAAATGGTATGGGCAGCAGCAGCATCCCATTTGGTTCTCACAATAACCCTGGGAGGTAGGTGCTTGGGGGAGTCAGGGTCTTGCCCTGGGTTACACAGCTGGTGAATGTCTAAAGCAGGAACCCAAACTCAGATCTTCCTGGCTCAAATCCATGCTGTCTCATTGCACAACTTCATTCTAGCCTTCCCAGCCCGGGCCGGCACAGAACCTCACATGAAGAGGCTCTCATGTCAGACAAGGGCTTGACAGGACTCCTCGCATGCTTGCATGCTGCCGGCACTAGGGGTACACTGGAGTCCTCCAGTCACAGGAGTCTGGTAGGCTGGTTTCCAATGATCCTTGGGCTGAAGTGGATGCCCTTGGGGCACGAGAATCTGCAATAAGTTTTCCCTTTCTCCCCTGCCCTGGCCCATCTCCCTAAAACAAGATTGTAAATTTTTTTTGTCGTGCGTCCTGGATTCCTTCGGCAGTCTAGTAAAGCCTTCTCAGAATAATGGTCTCAAATAATTAAAGAAAATGCTCAATTTCAGTTAGAAGTCAGTGAGAATAAAGATATATATTTTTTCTCAACCCAAGTTCATTGACACCCTAAAATCTGACTCCAGGAGAACTGCTAAATAGAGACTCGGTTCTTGGCTCCTTCCTCGTCTTGTGTGTGCCCCCCTGCCCCACCCCCAAACCCAGCTCAGAGCCCTTCGGTCTCACGGCAGGGGTAGAGAGGGCAAAGTAAGGGAGCCGGGAGGCAGAGGGAGAGATCCCAGCTCTGCCCTGTACTGCCCTGCCCTGTGTTGACTCAGAAGTAAATGAAACTGAAAGTGAGTCTGAGGGAGAGAAGGAAAGCGAATCTCAGAGGTTCCTGGTGGAGAGGGCTTCAAGAGCCCCGGGAGGGTCCTGGGGAATGGTGGGAAGAGAAATGCTGGCCCTGTACCTGCTCAGCCCTGGTGAGTTCTGACCCTGAGGAGCTGCCAGGCTCACCTTGCCCTGGGGATGTGTTTGGGGCAGCCCCGCAGATGCTGTGGCTGCCAGCCCTCCGGGCTTCTGCCTAGAGGCAAGTGGCCCTCCCCTATTCCTCTTGTAGCCCAGGGAAGGGGCTCCAAGAGGGGACTGCCCAGGGAACAGGGAGGGGCTCCGAGAGTGGACTGCCTAGGGTGCTCCCTCGGAGAGGAACGGAGCAGAGAATGTCCTAGGGCGCTCCCTGGCCAAGCCCCGCAGCTTGGGAGGTGGCCCTGGCCCTGACTTAAGGATCTCCGGGTCTCTGAGGAGAGGGCTGGGCGTAGGGGCTGAGGTTGCCTGCTTTTTGCCGGGCTGTTCCCCCAAGCCTCCCCAGATCCTGGGGGTCCTCCACTGAGGAGGGGTGGAGCAGCCTGGCCACCTGGCCGCAGACAGACTCCAGAGGACCTCAGGACTTGGGTTTCTTTCACTTCCTTCTCCTGGAAGGCTGTTTCTTCTCGTTGCCGTCCGTCCTTCTCTCAAAGAGAACATCAGGGAGCTGATGCCAGGGCATGCCAGGGAATCGGACTTAAGTGAGGCAGGGCTGCGCGAAGTCACTAGCCTCACCTTCTCCTCCGGAACCATGTGGGTCCAGTGGCCAGACACAGATCAGGACAACCGGAGAGCAGAAGGAAGGAGAAGAAGAGGAAGCTTAGAGCCATTTACACACTCTTCAATCCAGCCAAACTGCTTTCTTGCTGTTCTTAACCTAAGTGTTCCATCTCCCATCCCCCTCCCCTTCCGCCTTTGTAGTGGCTGTTCCCCATGCTCGTAATGCCCTCTCTCCTCACCGCTGCCTCTCAGAACTCTTACCTTCCTACAGTGCTGAGCTAAAACCCCGTCGACTACACAAGACCTTTCCTGACCCCCCTTCAAGTTGCTAGTGCCTCCCCCAAATATTATTTTTTATTAAATTGTATATGCTGTCCACAGTATTATTTTGTGTATGTTCTACATATGGGAGGCAGCATGATACTGCAGATAGGGAGCTGGCCTGGGTTTGAGCCCCCTCTATGAGGAATACTGGCTGTGTGACCCTGGCCTAGTCACTTAAACTCCCAGTGCCCCAAGCAACTCCAAGTCTGCAGAGGCATAGGGAATTTCCTCCTAAGGGAGGTTACCACCCCTATGAAAGTACAGATCAGGACAATTTTGGGGGTATACACTTCTATGTGTCTGTATTTTCACCCAGGAGAATATAAGCTCCTTGAGGGCAAGGACTGTTTCTCTTCGGTCTTTGTATCCCTAGCACAGTCTGACGCATTTGTTGTTTGGTCGTTTCAGTCACGTCTGACTTTCGTGACTCCATTTTGGGTTTTCCTGGCAGAGATACAGGAGTGGTTTTCCATTTCCTTCTCCTGTTCATTGGACAGATGAGGAAACTGAGGCAAACAGGGTGAAGTGACTTGCCCAGGGTCACACAGCTAGTCAGTGTCTGGGTCTGGATTTGATGAGTCTTCCTGATCTAGGTCCAGCGTTCTGTGCACCCTGGCACCACCTCACTGGCCAAGTCTGGCACATAGAAGATGCTTACTAGATTCTTACTGATTGACTGATTGAGGCAGGGCTGACCCCAAGATCCTCAGCTCATTGGCAGGGATCGCTTTGGCAGCAGTGAAACTGGGCTCATCATCGAATCTCAGCGTTGGAAGAGGCCATCCACTCCGATCCATGATCGGCTCATGAACCTCCAACCAACTGGTCTCAAGGGCAGAACGGTCACTTTCTCCTTTCCTCTCTTATTATCTTAGGGCTGCTATGGATTTCAGGCTGGCATGTGGTGGAGGCTGGCATGAAGCTGAGGAAGGTCAGCCAGCTGCCCTGCATCTTGGAGATCCCCGTAGATCCCTCCACGACCCTCGACAAAGAGCCACGCCCTCAGTGGCAACATATTCAGCTTGTGCTAAGCAGTTCTGAGAGCCAGACCCTGGCCCGCCAGGCCAGTGATGACACCTTCCTATTGTACGGTAAGTGTCTCTTGACCGCCATGGGGAGAGGGATGAAGAGGGGCTTCCAATAAGGGTTCCCTGTATCCCTGCCAGAGTGGGTGGTGGGGTGAGGACTGGAAAAGAGAGAGACAGAGAGAGGGAGAGAGAGGGAGAGAGGGAGAGAGAGAGAGAGAGACAGAGAGAGAGAGAGAGGGAGAGAGAGAGAGGGAGAGAGAATGTGTGTGCCTTTGTAGGTATGATTGTGTGAACTTAGAAGTGTTGGTATGTGTAAGTAATGAGTGAGCCCATTAGAATAGAAATTTCTATAAGGTAGGGCTTGTTTACTGCTTTGGTCTTTGTATACCCACACTGGGAAGGAGAGAGGCATCAGAAATACTAACTAGGAAGCCAGGAAGTCCTGGGTTCAAGTTTCACCTCTGGTACAACCTGGCTGTGTGACCCTGGGCAAGTCACATCTCTCAGTGCCCTTCACAACTCTCCGTCTCCGCTGCTAAGTTGTAGAGAAGGGAGTAGATGGTGTTTTTTTCACCCAGGGGTTTCCTACACTGATGAAATCTCAGGTCCAGGCCCCCAGTGACTCCCACCCAGTAAGTGCTTAGTGATTGAGTGTGAGTGGTATCTACTTCCATTCACAGTTTTTTTGGGAGGGGGTGGTGTGGCTCAAGACAGGGAGAATCCCCTGGGTCTAAGTTCTACCTCCCACCCAGATCCACAACTCCTCTGAAAAGTACAGTCTGAGAGAACTGTTTGGAACACTTAGAGGTTAGGTGACTTGCTCAAGGTAACACGGCCAGTATATGTCAGAAGCAGAATCTGAACCCAGGTTTTCCTGGCTCTGAGACCAGCTCTGTATTCAATATGCCACATTTCCTCCACCCACAGTAGGCCATTCGTAAAAATTTAGAATGGAATGAAATGGAATTGGAGCGAGTGAGCATGGAGGTGAGCCATTCTCTGACCCCTCACGTGTATTTGCAGACAAGGCAGGGGTCCTTCTCCCTCATATGGACAAGGATGTGGATAAGCTAGAGTGCAGGATGAACCGCTACTTCACCGCCAACACGCAGATCCTGTGGCCGGGCCTCCCTCGGCACCAGGCCCAGTTGCCCACCTGGTACATTGTGACTATCACCCACACAGACAGCAGTTTCAGAATCACCACCTTCTGCGTCCAGCCTGCTAACCCTGCCCAGGGCCCTGGGCCAGCACCCCTCTCAGGTCAGCCACCCCGCGGGAGGCCAGCTATATAGCCCGTCCCTGTCCCCATCCCTGTCCCTGTCCCGGACACCGCCTCTGGATTAGTCCTGACCTCTCCTTTGTCTCTGCACCCCTATCCCCACCTCCACTGACTGCCCCCATCCTGGTCATTCTCCAGCTGACATCGCCCTCCTGCCCTTTGCCCCCATTCCTTTCCCCGCTGATAGGAGGCCCCCAATGCTGCTTCTGTGCCTCTCCCCCCAGGAGTGTTTTCCCTTCACACCAAGGCCTCCAAAGTCCAGGTGAAGCTACAGGGGTCGGTCCTCCTCAGCTGTGGATTCACCGTGGACCATACCCCCCGAGGCTGAGGCTGTGGACGTGATGTGGATATTTCGGCAGAAGGGGGGGTGGCACCAAGAGGTTCTGAAGTATGCTGGCAAACAGGGCCAGGTGACCCACCTTCACAAGCAGGCTGAGGCCTTCCCAAGCGAGATTCCTCGTGGCAACGCCTCCGTTCGGCTCACCAACATGGCGGTCAAGGACCAGGGCAGCTATTTCTGCTCTGTGAGCATAGCCGGGCTCCACGGACAGCTTGGCATTGACGTGGCTGTTGTGGGTAACTAACTCTCTCTTTCTCTTTGTTCTCTCCCCTGAGCCGACGAGGGGGTGATGGAGGGAACTGCCTCATGACCTCAACAGTATTTGTCCTCCTGATGTCCCCACCAGCCTGGTCAGGCCAGGCATTATTGTCCCCATTTTGTAGAGAAAGAAACTGAGACCGAAAAGCAGCAAATGACTTGTCTAAGGTCATTTAGCTCCTTTATGAATATGTGTGGGTGCAGTGGTCTTTCTCTCACCTGGCCTCATAGAATTTTGTACATTTCTCATAGACTTTACTTTCTAATGTATCATTATTATCAATGAATATGCCTTATCTGAAACCCCGTCCCCCAACACATCCCCTGAACTTGGCAATGTCTGGATAGCCCACGTAGGCAACCTAAGTTCTGTGGCTCCCCGTGGCCTAGGGAGAATCTAATTCCATGGCTCCCAGGGTGACCTTCCCAATGATCTCAGGGTTCTGGAGGCAGGACAAATCAACCGATCAACTGACAAGCATCTATTAATACCTACTGTATACCAGATAGTTGGCAAGCATTTATTAAGCACCTACTATGTGCCAGGCATTAAGTGCCAGGAATACAAAGAGAGAGAGAGAGAGAACAAAGTGCCTGTTCTCAAGGAGGTCCCAGTCTCAAGCATTAGGACCCAAGGAGGCAATGACAACAATGAAACAGGAACTGACCTCAAGAAGCTTCCATTTGAATAGGGGAATTAATAGTAGTTTTTATGTGAGAGTTTTGGGAAGGGGTTCAGAATAGACCTTGGATTTAGTCCTGGTTGGAAACTTCCTCTAACAAAGGAGATGGCCAACCACTCAGAATCTTAGTTTTAGAGTGGTGTCCAGGGTCCCACAGCTGGCCAGTGCCAGAGGTGACCTTCCTTACTCTGAGGCCAGCTCTCCGATCCTTTCCCCTGCCCATGGCGCCCACACCAGCGCCAGTCCCCAGGAACAGCCTCTTCCTCCCTTCCACGGCACTCAAGGTCCCGTTCTACTCTTTCCCCAGAGGCCCCCAAAGTGACGATCAGCCCCCAGACCCCAACCCTGACCTTGAAGGAAGGGGAGGAGCAGAAGCTGGCCTGCGACGTCAGCCGCTACTTCCCGCTAGAAGCCCACGTGCAATGGCTGCGTGAGCCCATGGAAGGCCGCATGCTCCCCGAGGTGGTGAGAAATGTCATCTTCAGCAATCACCGGCAGAGCAGTGACGAAACCTACAGCTTCTCCAGCTACTTTCTACTGAAGGCCTCACTCCGGGATGATGGTGTACGCTATACCTGCCGGGTGGAACATGAGAGCCTGCAGTTCCCCATCAGGAAAAGCATCACGATCAGGGTGACAGGTACTTGTGGTCAGCCCAGCTCTGGGATCCCCATCAACCCCCAATCCCTCCTTCCCGTCTCCAGGGATACCTGCCTGGGAAGGGAGGGGAGGGCATCTCACTTCAGCCACATCTCCCCAGAGTTGTTTGTCCTTCGTTCTCAAAGAGGACCATGACATCAGGGAGGTGACACCATGACGCGCAAGTGAATCGGATTTCAGTGAGGGAGGGCTGTGCAAGGTCCCCAGCCTCACTCTCTCCTCCAGAGCCGTGAGGGTCTAGTGGCCAGATATAGACCAGGACGACTGGAGGTGGCCCTGGATGCAGTGGGAGGTCCTTCTGAATTCTTAACAAAGTACTCCACCATCAGACTTGGCAAACAGGACATCAGATAGACTGGGTCAGTCTCACCTTGACATTGAATGTTAGGAAGATGGGCGACGGGTGTAGGAATGATCAGAGTAGTGAGAAATCAGTTGGGGAAGGATCCCTGAAAGAGGAAGTACAAAAGAAAACCCCAGGTGAGAACAGATCAAAGATCACTGCTATCCTTGACCGATTCCCTTTCTACCTGCCCCAACCCCGCTGACCCTTCCCATCAACTATGTGATGGTGGGCAAAGAGCTTAATCTCTGTGCCTCAGTTTCCTTATCTGTAAAATGAAGATGTTGGAGTGGATGGCCTTTGAGATAGGTCCCTTCTCACTCTTTCATTCCAAGCTGATGGTATATGACACTGCCATGCCTGGCCTAGAGGTCAGATTACCAAAAGCAAAAGTGACATCATAGGATCTTAGACAGAGAGTAACAGGAAGAGACCTCAGGGGCCAGCAGACACAACCCTTCTCATGACCTAGGGAGATAAGTGATGTGGATAAATGGTCACCCAAGTAGGAAGCATCAGAGGCGAGATTTGAACCCAGGTCTTTGGACTTCTGTTTCCATTCGAAAGGAGCAATTGGCGCAGTGGGTAGAGTACCGGCCCTGAAGTCAGGAGAACCTGAGTTCAAATCCAGCCTCAGATCAAACACTTTATACTTACTAGCTGTGTGACCCTGGCCAAGTCACTTAACCCTAAATGCCTAAAAAAAAAAGGAGCAATTGATTTCTGTGATGGAATATCAGACAAAGTTGATACGTTCTTGTCCTGGTGACAGCCCATCATTAGGCCATACCGATTCTCTCTTCATTTCTCCTCCTCCCTCCCCCCTCCCCCTCCCCCTGTCCCTCTTCCTCCTCCTCCTCTCCCTCTCCCTCCCCCTTCTCCTCCTCCTCCCCCCTTCTTCCTCTTGATTCTCCTCCACTTCCTCCTTGGGATAGCCTGGCCTACCCCCCCCCCCACTTGATTCAGCTTCATCAAGCCTGGAGTTTTTCAAAAAGCAGCTTTTTACTGGGGAAAGAAATGAGATGCCAGAGCATAGTGGCTGGGGAATTCCTGGGATTTCAGATCCAACTGGAAGCTTCCCTTGGAGAATTCTGCCCCAGGCTGCCTTTTCTTTTCCCTCATTGGCACCTTCTGCCCATTCTCCTGCTGCCTCTCAGTTCTGCTTTTCTCCGGGGGGGGGTGGGGGGAGAGGAAGATTGAGGGATGGTTTTAGAATCCAGTGGCCTCAGCTTGAGTTAGGGCTCTCAACTGAATGACCGGGCTCTCTCTGGGTCCCTGAGCCTCAGTTTTCTCACGAGATTAGGGAGAGGGGCGGGCCTGTCATTTAGTTGGTCTAGGGAATTCCTATGTGAGGAAACTCCCCTCCACCAAAGCAGGTTGCCACCTCACCTACAACTTTGTGAGTTTCCTTTCCTATAAAATAAGGAGTCACAGGGCAGCTAGGTGGTGCGGTAGATAGAGCACCGGCCCTGGATTCAGGAGGACCTGAGTTCAAATCCAACCTCAGACACATAACACTAGCTGTGTGACCCTGGGCAAGTCACTTAACCCCATTGCCTAGGCAAAAAATAAATTAAAATCAAATCAAATCAAATAAGGGATCAGATCTGATGGCCTCAAAGGTCCCTTCCAGATCTAACATTCTGTAGTCTTCTGTCATTGGAACACAGATAGAGCTGGAAGGGACATCAGAGGCTATTGAGTTCAACCTTCCCATATGACAGATCAGGAAATTGAGTCCCAGAGGGGTTAAGTGACTGGCCCAGCCAAGGTCATATGGACCTCCTGGTCCTCTCCCTCTAGTCCAGTGTCCCAGGAAGAGTTGGGGAGCTGGGGCAGCTTAAGATGTAACTGTAATGAAAAATAACTGGCATTTGTATTGCACCTTATGCATACTGTCTCTGATCCCCATTTTGTAGAAAAGGAAACAGAGGCAGGTAGGAGTGAAGTGACTTGACCAGGGTCACACAGGTGGTAGGTGTCAGGGGCAGGATTTGAACTCAGATTTTCTTGACTCTAGGCCCAGTGCTCTAACCACTGAACCACCTGGCTACCCCAAAAGGTGAAACCCTAGGAGGGAGAGTGGCCAGGGATCCCTTTGTGTGTGTCCCTCCGGGAGCTATTTCCCAAATCCTGCTCCTCCAGCTTTCTCAGTCAGCCCTTCTTAACATGAGAGGGACTCCCCTAAGGCGTGGTGGGGCCGGGGGCTGGCCTGGCCCAGGGTCCAGGCCAGCTGCTCATAGGGCTGTCCTTGTGTCTCTGCAGAAAAGTCTGGGCCGGGGTTGTGGCTTCTAATCATCTTTGCAGTCGTGATGACTCTGCTTGGGTACTTTTTGAAGTATCTGCACCAAGGTAAAGACCAGCATTCATTTGCTGGGCTGCTCTGGGGGGAGGGGGAGGGGAATCAGCAACACTCACTGCCCCTGTTGTGTGTTGGGGGGTGCTGCTCTTCAATCTAGTCCCATCCAGAATTGCAAGGCCTACTGGAGGGTGCATGCTCCATCCTTGTCCTCCCCTTGAGCCAACAGCCTCCCACGGGAGAGATATCTGAGGACCTTCGGGACACACAGTAGTCTGGGTCCCGAGAAATCCTTGGGTCAATCAACAAGCATTTAATCAGTTGCCCACTCTAGGGTGGGCACTGGTGATGCAAGCACACAAAAAGCAGCCCGACCCTGTCCTTGAGTTTACATTCTATTGAGATACACGTGTGCACAGAGCAGTACGTAAGGATATGTACAAAAGCAGGGCCCGATGATTTGGGAAGGGGAGTGTTAACAATTTGGGGAAAGGGAGAAGTCTTTTGGGAGAAGTAGCCCTTGAGTTGAGCCTTGAAGGGAGCAGAGGGTCCCAAGAGGCAGGGGTGACAAGGGAGAATAGGGGAGCGCAGGGGAGAGTATCCCTTGGGTAGCTGCGGGAGGGATGGATTGGAGAGGGGAGATGCCAGGCACAAGGACTAGCATTGGGAGTTCAACGCAATCGTCCAGGTGGGAGCAAATGGAGACCTGGATCTTCACGGTTGTGGGATCAATAGGGCCAGAGATCCTGAAGAAATGGAATCTATAAGACATGGGCCTTGAGGGAGAAAAGAATCAAGAATGATTCTTTGACTGAAAACCTGGAAGAACGATGGCACCATTTCAAAGGAGGGAGATATTTAGTGAAAAAGATAATGAACCCTGTCTTGGACATATTGAGATTGAGGCGCCTGTAGAACACCCAGGCGGAGCTATCCAGCACGCAGTTGGAAATCCTGGGCTGGAATTCAGCACAAAGATGAGGATTGAATACCCAGAATTAGGAGTCATCTGCATAGAGATGATGCTTGAATCCATGGCAACTGTTGATCTCAGCTAGAGTGTAGAGAAAGAATAGGAGAGCGTCCAAGACTGAGCCTGGAGGTCCACTTACGTAAAGGAGGCAGAACATGACTACAAAGACAAGAAAGAAACAGTCCTAGCCTCCAAGGAAGAGGAATATCCAGTCAATCTAACTCTTTTCTTGTCTTTCTTTTTTCTTCCAGTGAGAAGCATGGACAAGGTAAGACCTATATCTAATTTCTATTATCTTCTTAATGAGATGTTGGGGGATGAGTGCTGGGCTCTCACATCCTTTCTTCTGTTGTATTTCAGAGAAAGCCTTACTAGGAATTCAAAGCACATGCTGGGAAAAGGAGAGACAGAGAGACCTTTGGAATTCAGTGGCTGAGAGCCACCCAGTGCTGTATAATTAACATACTCTTACAACTTGGGCTGGAAAGACCCTGAAGAAACATGGGTTCTAGCCATGCTATTGTGTGACAACAGGCAAGTCACTAGACCTTTGTGAGCCAGTTTTCTCATTTATAAAATGAGGATAATGAGACCTACAAGTATGAGTACCTCACCGGATTGTGAGGAAATGAGATAATCTACGTAAAGCACTACATAAAGTGTTATCTATTGTTTAGGGTCATTGTTGATAAGGACCGACGAGTTGACATTCATTCATTGAGCAAACCTTTAGTTACCAGTCTAGAAAACTCTTCTCCCCATCCTGCCATTGTGTTCACCTTGGGCCAGTTTCAGACCTTCTCTGCTCTGCCTTCTCAACCCTTAACATTGTCATCTGACATATTAATTTGACCTGCCATCTTCCCTGCTTTGGACTCCCAGGCCTTTCCATCTGCCTAGGCAGGGGACCTTTCAGTCTTTCTATTTGTATCGCCAGCACTTGGCACAAAAGCTTTTTAATTCATTCATTCATTTTTCATGTACGCACTGGCCTTGTGAGCAAAGCCTACACGTGTGATCAGTAGAACCTCACGTTGGGGTCATGAAGGGTTGCTGTGATGTCGGTCACTGGCAGATCACCCCCGCAGCCCACCTCAAGCCCACTCAGTACTTGCTGCCCGTTTTGCTCAGCTTGGCCCTGGGACCTGCCTTGCTGCCGTCTAGCTTCTCAGCCCACTCTGCAGCCCATGCCAGCGATTACCAATGCTTCCATTCATAACACGGTTTCTATGGTGCCCGCCACTCCTTTTACGGTTATGTCACCTAACATGGTTGTTTTTCTGGACACCTTCTGTGGGTACCCCTGTCGTAGACTTTGTGAGCTAAGCTTTTGGTAATTGAGAATTAAAGAAAGCATGCTGTGTTAATGTCCTAAATCCATAGAATCCACCCACATGCCACCTTCTCCTCCCACCAGAGCCTCTTATAGCGTGGTCTGTTACCTCCCTACAGTGTAGGGAAAAAGCAGAAAGAGTCCTGTAGGGGCAGTTGAAAGACCTGCATTCAAATTCCTCAGATATTGACTTGCTTTCTGATCCTGAGAGAGTCACTGAATTTCTGAGCCTCAGTTTCCTCATCGGTACCATGGGAATAACATCAGTATTGTAATACCTACCTCATAGGGTTGTTGTGAGGCTCAAATAAAATAGTGTTCTGAAAAACCTCTACACAGATGTCATCTATGTTGGTACTGCTTGGGTTCTGTCCCAGCTACCTTTCCCACACCCAGCATCCTCCTACAGATGAAGGAGGGTTACCCCTTGGCTCCTTTGTCCTAGGGACAGGGTTTGGGGCAGCCAAGTATGCATTTGGGCTGGAAAATACACCAGCATCCGTCTAGATGCAGGAGGCACCTTTTCCCTTTCCAGCCTCTCATTTGAGGGAATGGGGAAGGGGTCCACTTTGGGAAATGCTCAGGCAAAGCAAAGGCGGAGACTGTCTTTTGCCTCTTTTTGTAACCCCGGCACACAGTAGGTGCCTAGTAATTAGGAGTAGCATCTGGGGTAAGATGTCCACACCCCCAGCAGGAGAGGCAGCTCTATCAGTGACCCAGGAATTACCTGGTGGGTGAGTGAGGCCAGCTTCTGGGGACAGCTGGAGCCTCTGGGGTACACCTGGCATAATGTGATTTTTGATGTCGACACTTCCACAAGCTGAGGGTCCTTCAGTGTACAGAGGGAAGGGGCACGCGGTCTGTGTCCTCTCTGGGCATCCTGGCTACAGCCAGACTAGGCAGGATCTCAACTTAACAAACAGTTATTGTCTCCTACAAAATGGTCCTGGCCCTTGTGAAGCTCCTGTTCTATGAGACATGAATAATAGAAGACCTACGGATTCTTCTCTCCTCTCTCCTGGGAGCATGACTAAGTAACGGGAGAGAAGAGGATGGACAGAGACTGGAGGCGCACCTGCATAATTGCCCAGTAAAGTCTCCCTCTGGCACAGTGGGAGAAGGGTCTTCCTTCCACATACCCCATAGGCTATATGCTACCCTTCTGGGAGGGGCTACCTGCCCTAAAAGTAGTTCAAGATACTCTGTGAGTCTATACATACTTGTTCATGAGCCCCCACTGATGTGATGGCCCTTAACACTCAACCAGAAGACACAATTAATTTAAAGCAAAAGATATTTAATGAAACAGTATAATAAGAAAAGTTATAGTAAAATGTTTTCCCCATAAACCTGGGACGTACTCTCCCACAAATACATGCATCATCACAGGGATAATAGATATGCAGGAATCAAGTCTGGTCATGGATGGATGCACATGTAGAGTATTTTTGACCTCCAGGCCTGGCCTCTGATGGTTTTTTCTATCTAATTCATCCCAATAAAGGATGAATTTCTGCATCTTGTTTATAATGGAAAGCAATGCAGCTGGTCATACCATTTCTCTGCATTATAGGTGTCTATACATCAGGGTGGTCAGAGAGAGGGGAGCTCCAGTTAGTGCAGATGGAGACAGGTGGGGGAATGGTGCCGTACACGTGGTTTCTACCCACCAACTGCTCCTGGCTGCCAGGCACAGCCTCCTGGGCACATGGCTGGGGAGCTTCTGTGAGTGTTTGCTGAAGCCTTTGGCTATGGGATCAGCTCTTTCTCATGAGAAGAATTGGTGCTACCCTGTCGAACTTTTCTAGAAAAATCAAGTCTTTGCCTTAACCATAATAACAGAAATACTCCCTCTCTTGAAGCCAGCAAAAACCAAAGCCTTCTCAGCTTGCTGCCACAAGCAGTGAGCTCTCTCTTTCAGTCAGTCCCATCTACAAAGCTTTTCAGCGCAGCGGGAGGTTTGCCCCAGCGACCCAGAACAAATCGCAGAGACTTCCCTGACAAAACCTCTCAAACTTGATCTTTCAAATTGAGCTTCCTAGTGCAGGGTCCGAGTGTCCCCTGTCAGAGACCTCCACTTTGATCCCTCCCAAGTTTTATCTTTGAAGGCTAGACTGCCCCTAGACATCATTCATGCGGGGGGTTTTCACCCAACACTGCCCAGCGAGGCTAGGTGGTACAATGGACAGAGCCCTGGGCCTGGAGCCCGGAAGATGAGTTCAAATTCAGCCTTCAACACTTGTGGAACTCTGGGCAAATCACTTCGCCTCTGTCTGCCTTAGTTTCCTCCTCTGTAAAATGGGGATAATGATAACCCCTATCTCCCGGTATTGTGAGAGAATGAGATACATTGTAAATCAAATGAGCCAAGCACCTACTAAGCACTCTATAAATGTTGCCATTATTATTACTCTCAACTCCAAAGCCTCTGTGTAGGTTGTTGATGTTTGTCTTTCATTTTCTTTTTTTTTTCTTGGCAATGGGGTGGAGTGACTTGCCCAAGGTCACAGAGCTAGTAAGTGTCAAGTGTCTGAGGCCAGATTCGATCTCAGGTCCTCCTGACTCCAGGGCTGGTGCTCTATCCACTGCACCACCTAGCTGCCCCTGTCCTTCATTTTCAGAGGACCAGTGACATCAGGGGCTGACATCTTGACTTGCACGGAAATTGGATTTAAGTGAGGCAGAGTTGCGCAAAGCTGTCAGCCTTCCCATTATCAGTTAAGTGAGTGGGGGAGGGCAGGGCACACACACTGAGCTGAAGCTGGGGGCAAGGACGTTCTCTCCCCTACCTAGCCCCATTCCCGGTGTTCTACATAAACAAGAGGCTGCACACTGGAAACGTCTGCTCTCACCCTTCTAGCTACAAAGACCCTGGGGACTGGGGCTGGGGGAGGGAGCTGAGGAGGGCATGTGGGGGGCAACTATGGAGAGACTGAGACAGGAGGAAGGGGGAGATTCAGGGGAAAGGATGGGAAAGCGAGAGCATATTAGGCTAGGGTAGAGATGTTCCAGGGTCTCTGGCACCTAGAGCGATAGAGCGCTGGGCCTGGAGTTAGGAGGACCTGAGTTCCAATAGGAACTCAGACTCTGACTGGCTGTGTGACCCTGGGTAAGTCACGCCACCTCTTTGGCTCAGTTTCCACAACTGCAAAATGGGGATCATAATAGCACTTATCTTTCAGGGTTGCTGGGAGGATGAAATGAGGGGATACTGCTCAGGTTGGATTACAGCGTAGGCTCATGGTCAATGAGCATTTATTTATTAATAATGGCTAGCATAGCGCTTGACAAATATTATCTCATTTCATCCTCACAACAACTCTGGGAAGTGGGTGCTATTATGATCCCCATTTTACAGATGAGGAAACTGAGGCCAACAGGAGTGACGTGACTTGCCTGGGGAGGTCACCTAGCTAGTGTTTGAGGGAGGATTGAAACTCTGGTCTTCCTGACCCAGGCCCAGTGCTCTGTGCACTGTGGCGCCACCTAGTGGCCACTGACCATTTTGCCGGGCAATGCTCCAAGTCCAAGACCTGGGGATCACAGATTTAGAGGGGGAGGGAACCTTCTGAGTCATCATGTTCAACCCTCTTATTTTACAGATAGGGAAACTGAGGCTCAAAGATGTTAAGAGTGCCTGAGAGGCCATCAAGTTCAACTCCTTCATCTTACAGATGAGGAAACTGAGGCCTAGAGAGATGAAGAGGACCTGGGGTCTCTTCTAACTCCAAGATTTGAAAATTCACAATTCTAGTGAGAGGGCAGCTGGGTGGCACAGTGGATAGAGTGCCAGCCTTGGAGTCAGGAGGACCTGGGTTCAAATTCTGCCTCAGACAGACCCTGTGTGACCCTGAGCAAGTCACTTAACTCTATTTGCCTCAGTTTCCTCATCTGTCAAATGAGCTGGAGAAAGAAATGACAAATCACTCCTGTATCTTTGCCAAGAAAACCCAATGTGGTGTCACAAAGAGCCAGACATGACTGAAACGACTCAATCACTACGTTCTAGTGAGGCCCTGGGCCCTGGTCAGACTACTTTTGGTGCGCTGTGTCTGGTTCTGGGGACTATGCTTTATTCAGAAAGAAAACTGACAAGATGCAGCTGGCCCAGAGGAGAGTGACCAGGGTGCTGAGGAGGCTGGAGACCACGTGGGATGGAAGCTGGGAGTGGAGGAGGGGCTCTGGGGCCTCGGCAGAAGCTGTGGCCACAGCCAGCCCTCAGCCCCGCTGCTTGGCTCAGCCACACCACACGGGGAAAGCTGAATCATAGCTCACTTTAGCTTGCAGGTGGGAAGGGTTGTCAGAAGCCTTCCTCAGCTCCAGCTGCCTACGGGTCCCCCCCTTCCTTTCTTCCATTCCTGATTTAGACACTGAGGAACAGGGAGGTATATTCTATATCTTTTTATATTTTGGCATCCCAAGCTTTTAATCTTCAATTACTCAAGTCATTTTAATTGCATTTTGTGGTTCGTGAGTGCCTCCTGTCTTTTAAAGAAAAGAAAAGAAAAGATACCTTGTTCCAGCTGGATTAATATCAAATTTAGTCTTAGCCTAGGATACTGTGAAATAGAAAGACTTCATGTCTAGTCAAAAGAGGGCCAAACTGGGAGTCAGAGGACCAGGGTTCGAATCCCAGCTTTGCCATTTGCTAGCTGTGTGACTTCAGTTTCCTTCTCTGTAAAAAGAGAGGTTGAACTAGGTGGTGGCCTCTAATGTCCCTTCCAGACATAGGTCGAAGATCCAATAAAAGATGATAAATCTCTCTGAGCCTCAGTTTCCTCAGCTGTAAAGTGAAGATGTTGGACTTGATGGCATGAAATCCCTTCCAGCTCTTTATTATTATTATTATTTTTGGTGAGGCAATTAGGGTTAAGTGATTTGCCTAGGGTCACCTTCCAGCTCTTTAGCTATAAAAATAGCTGATCTATAAAATGGGTATAAATGAGATTATATATATTTTGACGGAGTTAAAATGGAAACAGCCGCTTGACAAGTCACTACCCTGTTATTATTATTATTCCTTGCAACGTTCTTGGGGGACCCGTGCACGGAAGGGGGACAGTGCTGTTTGTAATTGAGTAAAAGTATTGGTGCTCAGTCTGTTAAGTATTTCTGTGACAACCCCAAGAGCTAGGAGGATAGTGGCAATGATACTCCCTCTTTTCACAGGGGTTGTGCATGAGCCCTGGGCCTGGAGTCAGGAAGACCTGAGTTCAAATCCTGCTTCAGATACTTGCCAACTGTGTGACTCGAGACAAGCCAATGAACTGCTGTTTGCCTCAGTTTCCCCATCTGTAAAATGGGGATCATAGTAGCATCTACCTCTCGGGGTTCTTGCAAGCCTCAAATGAGGTGATAATTGTGAAGGGCCTAGCCCAGTGCCTGGCACATAGAAAGTGCCACATAAATGTTAGCTAGTATTATTATTGTTGTTGTCATTATTAACCAGTGGGCATTTCTTAAGTAGCTACTACGTGCCAGGCACCACGCCCAGGTGATTGGGGGTGGGGACAATGACAAAAACGAAACAGTTCCTACTCAAGGAATATATGTTCTAACAGGGGAGAAGTTATTATTATTATTATTATTATTATTATTGAAAGGTGGAACTGCTTCCTAGAACATGATTTTTGCCTTTTGTTGACTATTGGTAGCGCCCAGCCAGCATCCAGGGGTTGTGCCTACATCTAAGTCCCAGAGTTGAGCTGAGGGAATGTGGCTTGAAATATCATGTGAATGGGGTGGATTTTATTCAGAGAAGGCTGCCTGTAGGTGGGGAGTCTCTTGCATTTTAAAAGAAGTGAGGATGGAAAGAGGACAGTCCAGACTGGCCGGGTCAGGAAGTCTGAGGCTGTGGTCCCACCCAGAGAATCTCATACACTGATGGACACAAAATATGTTATTTATTGTGAATTTCTGCAAAGACACATTTAAGCAACAAAATATACATTTGTGAACTTTTTAGAATTCATTTTATACATTAACCAATACACCGTGTTACCGTAGCAATAAATTAAATGTACACTATTTACAGGGCATAGACAATCAGACTCTACAAAGCACCTCTCCGCTCTAACAAGGAAAAAGGAACAAGGAACGTGATAATCACCACCGCTGTCAGAGCTGAGCTTGGCTCTGAGATTTCATCACTCCCTGGAACTCTTTTCACAGGTGAACATTGCTGCACTTGAGGGGGCATCACAAAACTACATTCATGAAAAAGAAAAAGTAGGATCTTCAACCATGCTAGAAGATAAGCAAGAGGAATAGAAAGGGACAGGTTTATTCCTTCAAGCAGAAAATAAAGTACAGGAAAGTGAAACGTCACAAAAGAAAAGGATGGATGAGAATTCATTTCCTCTTGAGCTCACCTATATCCCACTGGAGCTGCCCAGGCTAGACATAAAGCAGGAAGCCAAGTACCCTCCTTCTAGGGCCATCTTGTCCTTGTCTGCTATGCTCAGCTGCAATTGACTGACACTTCCGTAGCCTGACCCATCTCTCTTTCCAGGGGGATGGGTATTCCAGTGACACACACAGTAGTTTATAAGACCAGCCTCACCAGCATGGCACATCTTTCTTAGGACTTGGAGGAGAAAAGAATGGAACTGGAGCTTGGGCAAATAAAATTTGCCTAGAACTGGCCCTGAGTGCCCAGTAATCTTTCTTCTACTTCAGAGTAATTCCTGGGAAGTCCTGCCCTTGGCAAATACTAACTCACCACCACCCCAGGTAATTAGAGGAAGACCATTCCTTTGGTCTATTATCATTTGAGGGCCTACTTCTGTGAGCCTTGCCCTTCCCCCCTAAACACTTCCCAGTTCTCTAGGCCTGATCTTTATGAATGTAGGAACGTAATAAATAGACATTTATTTCTGCACAGTCCTTGGGGCAACATCTAAATGAATTGATGTGTGCCCTACCATGAAATCTAGCATCCCATTCTACTCACTGGGGGAATGAGGTGGTGGGGTAGTATGGGATAGGAAAGACACTAATTTTTTTTGACACTACTCCTTTGCTGTTTGCCAAGAGGGAACTGGGGTGGGTTTAAACTATACCTTGTTTTTGGCCCCAGCCCCAACTCCTACAAAAGGCTTGGGGTTGGTGAGCTAGCATGAGCTCAGTGACTAAAATGGATCAAGGATCTAGCTGGCCATCTGGACATTTCATTTTCTTGGTGGGCTCAAAGTCCTAGGAAGTCTTTGCTAGAGAAAATCAACAAATTCTCCTTCCAATTCCATCTCATTCAAATCAACACTGATTAAACACTTACTGTGTTACTTATCTGAGGCCAAGTCCTACACCACCTAAGAAAGTTGGACTTCCATATCCCTTACTCAGGCACCAATCTTAAGAGCCCAACTTATTCACTTTGGTAGAATCCAAGGACGCAGTTAACGCTATTCATTCACACTAATGGGGGTGGGGATGTGATGGGGGTGGTGGTAGGGGTGAGCATATGGAAAGAACACTTGACTGGGATCGGAGACCTGGTGTCTAGTCCCAACTCCGTGGCAATGTGACCGTGGGTGAATTCATTCATGCCTCTGGGCCTCAGTTTATCTCCTCCCTAAGGGGAAGGAGTAGGATGAGATGGTCTCCAAAGCCCCAGCCTCTGATTTCTAGGATTTTGAAGCCTGCCTAAAATAGCAATTCCAAAGGAAGGCTGCCTCGTCACTCTGCAAACATAAACAGTCATTCTAGCTGACCTAAGGTTTGCCAGGAAAGGTTCTGCTGGGGCCACTTTAATGAACGGTGAAGAATCAGCTTGTCTTATTGAGTTAATCAGCAGCTGTAAGCAGTCGGGTGCCACCAACGTGCCTGAAAACACTTGATTTCCTCAAGCAGATGCAATCTTCCCCCATCCCTACCACTAGCTATAAGCCTACCTGGCAAACAGTTTCTTCATAGACAGCACAGAGGCAAGCTTCTCAGATTCCCAAGGAGAACCATCCAAATTAACAAAGCTGAGTGCTAATAACCAGCAGAGTTATGCTAATTCTCTATTCCTCACACCTAACGTCAGTAAGTCCAAAGAGCGATGCCAAAGGCCAAGAGTCCAGGAGAAGGGCATGATCATTCTATAGATGCAACTGTAAGAGAAGCTCTCAGGGACCCGAAGGCCCCCATCAGTAGGAAATACTGTGCTGTCAAGTCTTTTAGGTTGTTTAAAAGCCAAGTTCGGATTGCAGTACTGAACACAAATTTGAAATCCAGAGGCACAAGGAAGAACCTTGTTCCTAGCCTTGTTTTCTTCCTTCTCCTGGGACCGGGGACACAGATGGGCAGATAATTTTCACTCTTTAAGCCAACATGGTAAGTATTTACAGGATGCTGGGTCTTCATGCCAGACCCAAAGGGAGGAAGGGCTATTTCAGAGGCTACTGAAGCCAACATATAAGGAAATGAGAATTCAAGGCTGCTGGTCTACTCTCACCAAACTCCATCTCCGAGGAGCAGCAAAGAAGACAGACAGCTGCCTGCCTGGAGGCAGGCTGAATGGGTTAGAGCCAGACAGGGTGGTAGGAGGAGATGGGGCCTGATGCTCCCAGGGGTGGGGGAGACACATTACAATCTAAAAACGCAATCACCCCAAACCATGATTAAAGGCACTGCTGCTTCCAAGCAGATGGAAGCAGCTACAGTCAAAACTTACTTATTTGACTAATGTGAGTAGGGGACAGGACAGGACTAGGGGAAGAAGGCTCAGGCTGGATTAGTGACAAGTGAAAAGAAATAGAGAATATTCTGCAACTAAACATTGTTTATGACTTTCAAGGACAGACAGACACAATGAAAAGTGTGGCCAAGTCCTACCTGACCTGCGGGAAAAAGATAAGAATCACATGTAATAATCACATTGTTTATGTACAAATGGGTGCTGCCAAAGAAATTTTTAAGAGCACCTGACTAGGCCAACTTTTGAGAGACGTTCTTCATAAGAGCAATCTTATTTAGGCTAAACTTATTTAGAATAAACTCCTCTCCTTATAGGTAGTGTGTCGAGGGAAATTTCAGGTGGGCAGGGTGGGAAAGGGGAAAGAGGACTGGCTGGGGATGGGGGAGCAGGGAGAGAGCCTGGATCATCATCCTATTTCTGACACTAAGTGACCTCGAGCAAATTATTTCTGCAAATTGCTCAAATTGTCTTGAGCAAAAGAAACCTCAGTTTCTTCATCTTTCAAAAGATGAGGTTAGAGCATGTAACTTTGAAGCTCCCTTTTTTTTTTTTTGGTGAGGCAATCAGGGTTAAGTGACTTGCCCAGGATCATACAGCTAGTAAGTGTCATGTGTCTGATGAAGCTCCCTTCTAACAAAATAAAAAAGGACCTTAGCCCACTTTTGAATTATTACAAATTCCAAATCAACGGGGTCCTTGTTTCTAAAACGCATCATGGTGAAGTCAGCAGGAAATTATACTGTTGCTCAAGAAAAAGGAAAACTGTCCCCTTCAATTTGGGTGAGGAAAACAGACCCGGAGGCATGTCGTGTATGAGTTGTTTGATTGGAATTAAGTGCCTCTGATCCATTCCTTAAAGCAGTTTGAATAAGAGCTCTCCTTGTGATAGGTGTTTTTGTTAGGGAGGATCTTGGAGGCCCCTGGCATGTGGACCCCAAGAAAGACGCCCATCACCAGAAGCTTCTGGACCTCATTAAATTGTTTGAGTACCTAGTTTGAATTGAGACACTGTACACTATTTTGAAATTCAGAGGCAACGCACATTTTGGCCAGGACTTTGAGTCAGTGGGTATCTTTGAAAGCAGTGAGGCTGCACTTCCTCAAAGGCGTTAGCTATCTCGGACTCTAAAATCAAATGACAAATTCAGCCTCCATCTGCACCAGAAGCATCTGTGGCAGCATCATGGGACGTGAGTCAAAGGGCCTCATGCTGCACCAAACTTGTGTTCGGTTCAAATCTCTGATTGAGAGGATGGGCTGAGTGTGGTCAGAGGCGGGACAGCCCTTATGAATCAGGCTGGTCCATAAGGAGGTGGGGTCCTTGGGACTAGAGGGAACAGATAAAGGAAAATAGCCTGCTCTGGCATGGAGCCAATGTCACATCTGTGCCCTTCTGCCCAGGCTCGGAACTCCTTTGGGGTGAGCAGAAGTCCATGGACAGAATCCCATCGATGGAGAGCAGGTAGTACAGGGGTTGGGAGGGCAGGGCAGGAAAAAGGGAAGGGGTCTCAGCCACAGACCTGGAATAAAGTCTGCTTTAGCCATGATGGCACACCAGGGGACGTTCTATGGAATCTGGCATGTGGGACTGACTTTTGCCCTTAATATTTTGGAAAGTCTGAGATTGAGTTGATAGGGGAACCTTAAGCCCACCTCCTGGGCATACTTCTCAGTTAGCTCTCGCTGTCCAGATCTCTAAGAGGTAAAAGCATCCACTGGGCCCTGGTGTAATAGAAAGTCAGCCTCTGGGCTAGGAACATCGATTCAAATCCTACCTCTGAAGCTTACTACCTCTGTGACCTTTAATAAGTCACTTTGCTTTCATGGGCCTCAGTTTCCTCATCTGTAAAATGAGAGACTAGATAGTCTCTGAGGTTCCTTTGCCTGCTTTGGATCTATGATCCCAGGAGCTACGTCTGCTCTTGTGATTTCCAGCTCTCAGTCTTAAAGCCTGGGCAAGAGAAGTGGATGAATACTAAAGCACACCCCTAGTGGATTCCAAATGTGAGCAGAAGCCTTTATCTGGGTCCAGGTCTCAACAGCCTTGGCACACTTCTATCTTCTCTCTTGGAATGTGCTGACTAATGACCATCTACATAATCTCTCCTAGTCCCTCCTTGACCCTGCACTTGACCTCTGATCACTTACAAGGAGCTGCCCATCAGAGCTAGGGAAGAGGAGGGGAAAGGGAGTCCCCTTGTAGCAGCCATGGAAAGTGACCTGTGGTCTGAATGAAAAGAGGTAGGGCCGAAGAGACGTCTGACTTTGGACATGGAAGGGTGCAGACAATCCACATCGATGAACATCTCTCCCTACGGTGCTGAGTAGGATCACCGGGATGTTGGGAGAAGCTGAAGGGAGCAAGGGACAGATTTTTTTCCCTAGCAAATGCTTAATAAATGCTTGTTGAGCTAACAAATGAATGCTTTGGGAAGCCCATTGGGATGAGGGATGGGATGGCCTGACTGGTCCTGATGCATTTTGCCAAGACTCTCCCAAACTTGGTTCCTGGGAGGAAGATGGCAACCATTAGAAGAGTGGAACTCCTACCTAGAGACATCTTCCCCGGCCACAGGAGATGTCCAGGGCAGCTTTACTCGAGACATGATGATGTAACTCGCAGGAGCCTAGAACAGACCATTGACCTTCAAAGCATCTCCTTCCTTCCCTGCGCGAAAGGTTTGCTTCTGGCTTTCCTGGCTCCCGTCTCACTCTTTCTCTGTCTCTTTCTCTCATCCTCCCCAAGCCTGTTCCCAAAAGGAGCATCTGAAGGAACCTCTCACCCCCTTAAACAGAGGCTGCTCCCTGAAAGAGATATGGAGGTTCGGGGCCCTGCCAACATAAGTCTTGGGCCTTCCTGGCACTTTATAATGAAATTTTGATCAGGGAAGGGAGCAGGATGGACTAATTAGGCTGGGAACCCAAAGCCTGACCTCTGCCCACCATTCACAGAACCAAGATGGAGATGTACCATGGTGGGGACCAGAGGAGACAGAGTGCTAGGGGAGGAAGCTTAGGGCAGAGAGACCTTTTTCTGGCCGTGCTCATGGGTAGGAGAGAGCACAGATGCACACACAGCATTGGCCAGAGGCCCAGCTGTGGCACAGGCTGGGAGTACGCAAAGTGAATCAACAAAGAGATCTATGGGCATGGGCCCTGGGGGGGCTGGGTGCAGCATGTTCAGTGTATGCTACATGGTACAAGAAGCCTCCTCTCAGAAAGGTGGGAGGCGTGCCCGCCAGGGAACATCGGGGAAGGTTACGGAGGGTGCTGAGTGGAAGGCTGGCCTCAGCTTGAAGCCAGTGGCGTGGGGACACTGGGCAAGGGAGCAGCTTCAGGGAGTAGTGTAGTGGACAGATGTTCCCAAGGTCTTGGTGGAAGAGAGGCCATCTCCCTGGGCTGAGGCAGGACTGCCCTGAAGGAGACAAACACAGAAGACGGAGAATGTTAGCAGCAGGGCTGGGTGATGGAGTCCATTCAGAGCCATAGGATGGGGGCAGAAAAGATGCTAGTCAAGTGTTAAAGAAATGATGTTCATTCCCTTGTCCCCTTCCCAGAAAACTCAATTCCCATTTAAGCCCTTTGGGGGCAGGGACTGCCTAGCACAGTGCCTGGCACATAGTAGGTGCTTAATAAATGCTCATTGTGTGATTAGCAGGGACTGTTTTATTTTTGTCTTTGTGTCTTAGACTCAACATCAAGCCTAGCACATAGCAGATACTCGATCAAATTAATTCAAACAATCAGTCATATAGAATGTAAGCTTCTTCCAGGCAGGGGGATTTTTGTCTCTGTGTCCTTAGAGCTTAGCACAGTGCCAAGCACACAGCTGGTGTTTAATAAGTGCTTGTCAATTGCTTGAATGATTGAATCAACAAACATATATGGTATAATATTTGTAAAGTGCTTAATAGTGCCTGGCATGTAGTAGGTGCTTGATAAATGCTTTGTTCCCTTCTTTTTCCCTTCCCATACATTAAATCCCTACTATGTGCCCAGCACTGTGCTAAGCATTAAGGACACAGAAGCAAAAATAAGATGACTTCTGCTTCAAGGAGCTTATCATATTCATCTATATGACTACTGGACTGTTGGAATTCACTTTAATTCAATAAGCATTTATTAACTCTCTCCTCTTGTAGTCAAATGCAGTCTACTCCCTGGCCTGGCCCCAAACCTAGCAGCTTCAGGGAAGAGAGGATCTGGATTCTGGCCCACTGAATCCTGTCTCCAAACTTCCCAGGCTGACGGAGCCCAGAGTTGGCTGACTCTCTCAGGATGGCCTTTACAAAGTCAATGTGAAGGTCAGAAAGGGGATAGAAAAGAGAAGCCCCATCCCACCGGGCTCCAAGGGGGACTATCCCTCTACTCACCTTTGACAGGTGAAGGACTTCTCTTCCCCACTAGTGACCCTGCTCCAGGATAAAATCAGAACAAAGACTTCACATGATCATCAATTGATTAGCAACACAAAAAGCATTTCTCACCCATCGTGTGCCAGGCATGTGCAAAGTCAAACGGGGATAGCACAAAGGGTCTGCTTTTGACACACTTCTCTGCAGGAAGGAGGCGAGAAGGGAAGCCCAAGGAGACCCCCAGTCTCAGATAATGAAAGGTTGCTTGCCCTTGAATTGGCTTTCTAGCGTTCTAAAGTACCAGGTAATTGATGCTCAAAATAACGGCATCCCCTAAGAAGCCTTGACTTCGGGAAACTTCCACTTATTGGCTGTGCTCATTCTTTCCCATTATGCAATGCTGGAAACAGACAACCTCGCTTCTCAGACTGAAGCTCAAAACTTTTCTGGTTTAATGGGAAACAGGTAAGTATTTAGTGGCAAAAAAGACTTTCATCTTTGCTGGGTTGTGGGCTGAGCATCGAAGTAAGGGTAAGTGGAGATCAGAAATCAGAAATCTAGAATCACCGGATCCAATTCCCTCATTTGACACAAGAGGAAACTGAGGCTGAGGGAAATTAAGTGACCTGCCCAGGACAGGATAATAAATAGGTATAGAATTCAGTAGCTTGTCAGGGGACACCAAGAAAAATTTTACAAGGGGGACCTCACATGGTAGACCCCCCACACCCTCACCAACACCAGCAGAATAATGATAGCTAACATTTCTTTATGGTTTGCAAAGAGTCCTCACAGCAACCCTATGAGGCAGGTGTTATTATTATCCCTGTTTTAGAGATGTAGAAACATAGCGAGGCTTAGTGACTTGCCCAGGGTCACACAGCTAGTAAGTAGGAGGCAAGATCTGAACTCAGGTTTTTAGAATGCCAAGTCCATCCCTCTATCCATTATGCTATCCGATGAGCAGGTGCTACCCAGCAGTAACAAACTACCTGAAAGTGAGGTTTGGCCCAAAACAGATAAAGGGACAGCCGACCTCCGGGTGCTCAACCTGGGATCCAGGAATTCTAGTTTTTAAAAATATCTTGGTAACTATTTCAGTGTGATCGGTTTCTTCGGTAATCTTGTGTATTTTATTTTATGCATTTAAAAATGTTGCTTCAGAAGGGGTCCATAGGCTTCTAGGTGGTTTTGTGGATAGTGTGTGGGGCTCAGACACTTACTAGCTGTATGACCTTGGGCAAGTCACTTGACCCTGCTTGCCTCAGTTTCCTCATCCATAAAATGAGCTGGAGAAGGAAATGGCAAACCACTCCAGTATCTTTGCCAAGAAAACCCCAAAGGGGATCATGAAGAGTTAGACAGGACTGAGACAATTGAACAATGAAACCACAGGCTTCAAGGGACTGCCATAGGAGTAAGCTATACAGAAAAGGTTGGACCTATGTTCTAGAAGACAGTAGGGAGTTGGTCTTGCATTTTGTATACGGATAGGTGGGTTCTCCATTTGAATATGGGAGGGGGGCTCCAATCCGCTGGGGACTCAAAAGAAATAGTCTTCCTAAGAGGCTTTGACACAGAACAAAGGGCTGTAGGATCTCCAATTGGACAGTAGAGGCCTCCCTCCTCCCAGCCTTCCAAGCCCATTCCTTCCTACACCCCTGACTTCTCTGCCAGGCAGGGCACATCTCCAAATTGGAAAAAAGGGGCAGATTTTGCCTTTGCTTTCCTCCCCATCTCTAGACCTCTACCTCTGCTCCCATTCATATGGAATGCTTTCAGCCCAGCTTAATCCTAACTACAGTGACAGCTGATAACTGATACAGCAAGAGCCAATAGTGATGGAGTTTTCCCAGGGGGCTCCTGATGACCCTGAGCCTTGAAGAGTCAAAACAATGAACCTTGAGTGGTTGCATTTCAGGCATTCTGGGCCCAAAGGACCCTGAGAGGTACCCTTCAAATCAGATCCTGTGCGTTCCTTGTATGAATGAGGCACTCTCTGATGTTCCCCTGGCCCCCCAACCCCTTAGGTCCCTCAACCCCCATGCTCCAGAGCCTCCTTCATACCGAGCTGGAACTGGTGTGGCTGAGCTTATCGAAGCGGAACTTCAGATTGGACCTTGGAGAGTTCCTGTTCTTCAAGTCTAGGAGAAACAGCCAGGGAAAAAATTAGGAAGGGAAGGCATTTCAATCAACCAGTCAATCAATGAACATTTATTAAGCACCTACTGAGTGCCAGAGAGGCAGATAGGGGGAACCACAGTGCACAGAGAGCCAGGCCTGGAGTCAGGAAGACTCATCTTCCTGAGTTCAAATCTAGCCTCAGACACTTAGTGAGCTGTGTGATCCTGATCAAGTCACTTCACCTTGTTTGCTTCAGTTTCCTCATCTGTAAAATAAGCTGGAGAAGGAAATGGAAAACCACTCCAGTATCTTTGCCAAGAAAATCCCAAATGGGGTCATGAAGAGTTGGACAGGATTGAAAAGGAGGGACAGCAGCAAATGCCAGGTACTATACTAGGCTCTGGGCGTAGGAAGACAAAAGTGAAACAATTCCTGCCCTCAAGGAGCACATGTTCATAGAGATGTGACTACAGGATACAGATGAAAAAGATACACAGCGATGGGACCCCCGGTGGCATAATAACAACTGGGGGGATCCCGGAAGGCTTCTTGTAGGAGGCTGCCCTTGACCTGAGCCTTGAAGGGAGCTTAGTGTTCCAAGAAGCAGAGACAGAGAACAAATTTGTTGCTTTGTCTCCGTCATCTTTTTTCTTTAATGTGTTTTTGGCTCCCCAACAAGCCACCCATGAATGTTCTGAGAGCCTTGAGTATGTCTCATGTTTCTTTTGCATTTTTGCATGTAGGCAGAGTAGATAGAGCATTGGGCTTGGAGTCAGGAAGACCTGAGTTCAAATCCTGCCTCATACACTTACTATCTGTGGGACCCTGGGAAAATTACTAAACCCCTATTTTGCCTCAGTTTCCTCAACTGTAAAATGGGGACAATAACAGTCCCTCCCTCACAGTGTTGTTAAGATCAAATAAAATAATATTTATAAAAAGTGCTTAGCCTAGTGCCGGGCACATAATAGGCATATGTTGTTATTCAGCAATTTTTCGGTTATGTCTGCCTCTTTGTGACCCCATGTGGGTTTTTTGGGTTGCTTTTTGTGTTTTGGTTTTTTTTTTCTTTGGCAAAGATACTGGAATGGTTTGTTATTTCCTTCTGCAGCCCAAATGAGGAAATGCAGGCAAACAGGGTGAAGTGACTTGCACAAGGTCTCACAGCTAGGAAGTGTCTGAGACTGGATTTGAACTCAGCTCTTCCTGACTCCAGGCCTGGCACTTTATCTGCTGTACCCCCCCTCGCTGCCCAGGTAGGCCCTCTATAAATGCTTATTTCTTTTTCCCTTTACCTTCACCTGTGTACAGCCCAAAGCTCTGTATCCAGCCATGACCCAGTCAGTGTTGGTGATGAGAGGATCAATGGACTTTTTGTCCTGGTTTGCCCATGGCTAGGGAAGGGTAAGTGCCAACCTGGACCACACTCAGCTCACAGCCTTGAGGCCTGGTCTTTCAAACACGTTGTAAGGAAAATTGAGACTGTCACCAGACAGCTTGGCGTGCCTCATCTATCTGGGTGCTTCTGAGCCTTGGCTGACTCCCTGGTATGACTGCGGCATTTACTGTCTGATCCCTGTCGTGTACGACACTGAACAGAAAACACTTCAGTGTTGGGAGCATCAGCCCTCAGTGGGACGAGTCGAAGCAAGACCCTAAAAAGCAAATGACTCTGGAAGTGAAATTACACATGTGACTTGGGACGTGACTGGCCCTCTGGTTTCTGAAATTTCCTGGTTACCTTGGCCAAAAATTCCCCTGATGTGCAAAGCGCCTGACACATTACTTATCACCCTCACTTCGTGATTCATCACATACTACTCTCTCCTATTACCTAATTTTTCCTAGTTAGACTGGGAGCTCACAGAAGGCAGATGCTCTATCTTTTTGGCATCTCCCACACGTAGTATCTACTACTTGACAGGGCACACATTCAGCGCTGAACCAATGTTTGCCGTTTACACTCACTGGAGGTCTTTAAGCTCTCCTGTTGGACACGTTGCATGAAGATTCATATTCAATGGTCCATGGGTTGGACTCAAAGGCCTCTATCATCCGTTCTATTATCATTGTCATTATATGTTATGGCTGATTTATTGCCAAGCTGCTAGAAGGGATGGCCAATTGAAGGGACTGGGAAATACTCTGCAGAGAAAGTATGCTATAGGGTATGTGTGTTGAACCATGGTACAAGAAGCCCATGGAATGTAAACCACTAGAAGGCAGGTAGATTTTGCTGTTTTTGTCTGTGTCCTCTGTGCCTTGTACTCAGTTGGGACTTAGTAAATGCTTGTTGAATGAAAGCTAATTAAGCTTTTCACTATTGGTCCCCAGAATGATGGCGAGCTCTCTGCATCCAACGACCCAACCCCCCCGGCCAATCACACAGCTGTCTGCTTTCATTGTCTCCCTAGCGACAGGATGCCTACCCTGAGCTTGCTCGTTCTTCTGCTTCGTTTGTGATAGGATGCTTCACTAAGGAGGAGGTTGGGGGGGCTGGGGATGCCATCTGTGGCTGCGAAACAGCACAAGATCACTGATCCACATGGGCATCAAACCTGCCACTTCAACCACCTTGGTGCTGTTGTCTAACCAACCAAACTGGGCACCCTGTGGACGGACAACCAGAGCGCAGGGGCCAAGGGAGGAGGTGGGGCTGCTTCCTGGCACACTCCCACACCTGAAACCTCACACGCTCATAGCATCAGAGCTGGAAGAGCGAGGGTCGGAGACGAAGGTGACTCGGGATCATTTAGGGGCATTGGATCATAGATGTAGAGATGGAAGGATCTCAGAGGATTATTTAGCAAACAGAGTGAAGTGACTTGCTCAGGGTCACACAGCTAGTAAAGGTCTGAGGCCAGAAGTCAATTCAGGTCTTCCTGACCCCAGGCCCAGCACTCTATCTGCTGAGCCACCCCGCTGCCAGGCAAAGCCAAGTCCTCAGATTCCACATAAAGCACACCTCCCCACTGCACTGCCCAACTCTACCTGATTCTATGGCTATAGTCTCCAGGGCCCTTGAGCCTCCCTCTCCACCAGAGATCCCCAGGAATGCCCATCAAGGCTACATTGGGAGCCACAGAGAAGCAGTGGTGCCCACTGCTGCATCCCATAGCCACACAGTGACTGTCACAGAAGTCACAGTTTGCCCAGAACCTCCCCATCTCAGAGTTGGGGCTCAAACCCAAGCTCCGTTCTCGGCTCTACCAGGCCGCCACCTGCAGGACAAGATCAGATGCTATCAGCCACGGTGAAGGGGTTCTCCCCATAGGCTACCCAGTGCCACCCCATCCTGGACATCACTGACCTGTCGGACTCCGGCTCATGATAACAGGGGGTCGCTGCTGCTACTAGGCTGGGGCTCTCGATGTTCAGGGACGGGCTGTAGACAAAGACTTCCTGCTTGAAGGGTGAAGCTGTGGAGGGCTGGCTGCTCTGGGGGGGAGAGAGACGGGTAAGAGGATGGGCAGCTGGATGGTTTTTTACATTCACCCCCATATCACATCCCTCCTCTCTGGCCACTCCCCAAACTCGGTCCTGATGAAGCTTCCCATGCAGGTGGGTCTGGAGACATCAAGTTCCTCCCTGACCTGCCTTGACCAATCCCCTCCCCAGCCAGATTCCAGGAGAGCAGAGCCCCTGACTCATCACAACAGTGAGGGTCAGGGACTGGAACTCCCTTCACCAATACAGGCCAGCCCTCTGCATACAGCTTACAGTCTTAAAGACTTGCCTAGGGACGGAGTGGTTCAACGTGTCTGTGCTTTCTGCCAACAGAATGGAAACTTCTTGAGAGCAGGGATTGCTTCATTCTTGCTACTTGTATTCCTGGCGCCCAGTGTATGATATGGGCTTAATAAATGCTTGTGGATTGATTAAATTCAAGCCTGCCTCTCCAGCCATGAAAATAGACCGCTTTTACCTTTGTCAGAGATCACAGAATCACAGATTTCAAGCTGCTGGGATCTCAGAGGCCAGGGAGTCTCATCCCCTCTTTATATGAATGAGGAAACTGAGGCCCAGAGAAGTTAAATTATTTGCCCAACATCATATGGGTGGTAGAGGTGAGATCCAAACCCAGGTCCTCTCTCACCAAAGCCAGGCCCCTTCCCACTCAACCAGAAAAAGTAGCTGCATCCCCTGCCTGAACCGAAGAATTTGTTGTTGAAGTAGGGCTTTCCTAACCAGGTCCCCCTGGTTAGTACAAAAGAAAGAACAATGGATTTGGACTCAGAAGACCTGGGTTCAAATCCCACTTCTGACACTTCCTAGCTGTGTGACCCTGAGTAGGCCACTAAATTTCTCTGGGCCTCAGTTTTCGCATCTATAAAATGAGTAGGTTGGACTTTGTTATTCAATTGTTTTCAGTCACGTCTGACTCTCCGTGACCCCATTTGGGGTTTTCTTGGCAGAAATGCTGGAGTGGTTTGCCATTTCCTTCTCCAGCTCATTCTACAGATGAGAAAACTGACGCAAACAGGGTGAAATGACTTGCTAGTAAGTATCTGAGGTGGGATTTGAACTCAGTAAGATGAGTCTTCCTGACTTCAGGCCTGGCGCTCTATGCGCTATGGCGCCACCTAGCTGCCCGAGGGGCTGGGAACAGATGGCCTCCAATTTCCCCATCAGCTTTAAATCTATGGTCTGTGATCCAGCCAACCCAGTCCCTGCCCGCCTGCTAGTATCACTTTCCCTGCCTGACACGTCAGATTCCTGGCCTCTCTGTGAATTCATGTCTCTGACTTCCTTCACACCTGGCTCCAGGCCTCCCTCCTCCCTCCAGAAAGTCTTCCTTCCCTCACCTCAGTCAGGGTCCTTGCCCTCCTTGCCTCTGTTTCCCCATCCATGCCTTGCTTTCATATTCAGTCGATACACAACAGCCAATGTCTTGGAATCTTGGATCTTCCCTGACTTTTGTAATCCTCTCTTCACAAGTCCATAACAAGTCCACAGGACTTAGGGCTGAGTTTGCACACAGTAGGTGTTACTCATTTCCAGCCCTTTGTTTCTCTCTCTGCAGAACATCTATGATGTTCTGGGGGTCTTCCCACCTGGCAGTGTTGCTCACTACTTCCTCCCAATCCCTTTTCCAATTAGTCACTGAGTCTGGTGGCTTTCACCTCCTTGGCATCTGCTACACCTATCTCTCTTTCCTCACACCAAACTACCTTTGCTATCTCATCTGGACTAATGCAATAGCTTTCTAATTGGGCTCCCTGCATCCAGACTCCCTTCTCTCCAATTTATCCTCTGCACAGGTGCCAGTGATATTTTGAGAGTACAGGTCTGTCCACGTTACTCCCCTGCTCAAAAACCTTCAGTGGCTCCCTATTGCCTTCAAGTTACATTATTCTTTTTGTCACTTAAAGCCCTTCACAATACGACTCCAGTTCATCTTCACAAGCCATTTTCACACTATCCTCCATCACACATTCTAGCTCCAGTTAAACTAACCTCCTGCATGCTCCTGGTACAGGGAATTCCACCTCCCACTTTACAACTTTGCCTGGAATGCTCTCCTTCCTTAGATCCGCCTCTGGGGACCTCAAGCCCCCTCTGAGGCTCAGCTCAGGGGCTTCCTCCTTCAAGACATCCTTTCTGATTCTTCTACTTATGAGAGCATCCCAGTGTATTGCAGGGATATCTATCCTGTATTTACTTATCTGTGAACATGCTCCATCCCTCTAATAGAATGTAAGCTCCTTGTGGGCAGGGACTTTTGTCACATAGCACATAGTGGGTGCTTGTTGAGGAGTATCTATTTAGAATGTAAGCTCCTTGTGGGCAGATACTTTTGTCACATAGCACATAGTAGGTGCTTGTTGATTGAATATCTATTTAGAAGGTAAGTTCCTTAAGGGTAGGAAATGCCTCACTTTTATCTTGGCATTCTCAGCTGGCACAATGCTTGGGGCACAGTAGGTGTTTATTGACTGGCTATCTCCCTAAACAGAACATAAGATCTTGCAGGCAGGACTTTTGTCACTGTACTCCTAGAAGCCAGCACGGTGCTTGACTCATAGTAGGTATTTAATAAATGCTGTGTGTGAGTCCCAAGGTTGGAGAGAAGAGGAAGGGCCAGTGGAGGGCCCCGGCCCAGGCCTTTCCACTTCTTGGCCCTCACAGGCATGAGTGAGAGTCTGGGTTCTCTCTGGGTAGCGGCTCTGCCTACCACAATGTCATACTCCTCCATGGCCTCGCTCTCCCCGGCTGTGCTGCTGAAGCTGCTGGTGCTGGAAGAGGACCGGGAGATGCTGGATCGGCCGTTTTCCTTCAGCTTGACAAAAGGCCTGGGGAAGAGAGGCAGAAGGGGTGGGAACGAAGCCCCTGCCCCCACACACACAGGGCCCCCCGCCCCTGCAGTCACTGGGTGAGCACAGTGCCAGGGCAGCTCCTCCGATCCAGCCTGAGGCTCCAGCCCTCCTCCCTGTGCCCCCTCTGACTGCCCGCTGCCTAGCTCCTCCAGAGAAGGTCTGCCCGCTTACTTCTCTTTGTTGGGGCAAATTTCTGGAGAGCTGGGGTTGGACGAGGTTTCTGATTTCACTTCCTGAGAGGAATGGCCACCATCTGGAGTCTTGGGAGTGCTAGAGACACTGTCACTGAGGAGACAGGAAGGAGGGAAAAGATAACAATAATAATATTAATAACTTTTACATATAGGATTTCAAGGTTTTCAAAGGACTTTACATGCTTTATCTCATTTGATTCTTACACTATTATTATCATCATCCCTATTTTACAGATGAGGAAACTGAGGCAGGTTAAGTGACTTCTCCAAAGTCACATATATAGTAAATTTCCGTGGCAGGATTTCAATTCAGGTCTTCCTGCTGCCAAATCACGTGTGCCATTTAGCTCCTACGCCATCTAAGTCAAAGGCTAGTGATTCATAAATCTGGCTTTTTCTCTCACTCGTGGTGGGGGTAGGGAAGGGAAGGAGGATGCAGCAGTCACCAAATTATGCCTTCAGAGTAAGGTTGTCCCTCTGGGTCAGAGAAACGTTCTCCACCTGCAAGTCCTTGGGAAGCTTTAGAGCAGAGCCCATGAAAGCCTCTCTTTATCCCCACCTTCACAGCCTTTCAGGAGCCCTACACAGACCCACATCATTCTTCTCTAGTTGTTTTAGAGCCCTGAGTCAGGACTCCAGTGCTAATGAGAGAAAGTCCTGGGCTTGCAGACCACATGGGCTGTAATATAACTGCCACTTATATAGCAATTTAGAGTTTGCATTACAGCATTTGGGCCTCTCGACATCTCTGTGAAGTAGGTGCTATCAGCACAATTATTCCCATTTTACAGATAGGAAACTGAAGTAAACAGGGTGAAGTGACTTGCCCAGGGTCACACAGCTAGTAAGTGTCTGAGGCCAAATTTGAACTGAGGAAGAGGAGTCTTCCTGATTCTAAGCCCAGAGCTCTATCCACTCTACCACCTCGCTGCTCTGGTCAGGGTTATTACTATTTTTTTTTACATTCATATAAAAAAATGTTGAGTTCCAAATGCTCTTCTCCCTCCAGTCTCTATCCTACCCATTGAGAAGATAAATGATATTATACCCATTATACAGGTGAAGACATTTGGCCTGGGTTATACAACTAGTGTTAGCACTGGGACTAGAACCCACAGCTTGTGATTTCCCTGTCTCTTGGTGGCATGTTTTTAAATGGAGACAAGGCATTTGTCCTAATTTTTATATGTAAGTTGGCCTGATCTGCCCCTACAACTAAAGAAACGCCTGACTTTGGGCCAGAGGGGGCTAGAGGCCATCGTATCCATTTACCTGTCTGTGCCAGCAGTTCTTAAGATCCAGGGATCTGTGAACCTGTGTGTGCTTGTGTGCTTTATATTTTGCCAACTGTATTTTAAGATACTTGGTTTCCTTTGTAATCTTATTTCATTTTATGCATTTAAAAGCATTTTTTTTTGTCTGAGAAAGGGTACATAAGCTTCATCAGACTCCTCGAGGGGCCCAGGATACAAAAATCCTCTTTAGTCTATGGAGAGGTTCTAATGGACTCATAACTGGGATCACCAGATGGCAAATGTGGAAGGGCCTTAGCCACCCGGGGAACTGGCCCAAAGTCACACAGGTTGCAAACATCAGAAGCTACATTTGAACCCAGGTCCTCTGACTCCATAACGAATGCCATTTCCAACATACTCCGCTGCCTCCAACCTCCACCCCTGTGCCCGAGCACTCTGGGGGATGGGACAGCAAAGAAAGCACAGTCATGAGCCCCAGGATTTACCATCGTGTCCGGCTATCAGCCTGGCCTTCGGAGCCCGTGTGCAGGCGGGGGAACAGCCCTGACCTCCGCTTGATGGGACTCCTCGACTGGTTCTTCCCCGTGGCTGCTGCCACTGGAGGCTGCCGGATGAAATCCCAAAGTGAAACCCTCACGTGCCAAACGCCTTCTGGGGTGAGGTCCCGTGCGCCGTCTTTGAGGCAGGAGCTGTGCTCCCCGCCCCCCTGCCCCAACACCCAACTCTCCAAACACTTCCCTGCGCCAGATGGATCTCCCCTAGCCAAATGCTCTTCCTCCTCTCCCCTTTCTCCCTCCCTCCCTCCCTTCCTCCTTCTCTCTCCTCTTCCCTCTCCTCCTTCCTCCTTCCCTTTCCCCTTTCCTCTCTTCCTCCCTCCTCCCTTCCTTTCCTTCCTCCTTCTCTCCCTCCCTTCCTTCTTCCCTCTCTCCCTCCCCCCTCTCCCCTTCCCTTGTTCTCTCCCTCCCTTCCTCCTCTCTCCCCTTCCCTCTCTTCCTTCCTCCCTCCCTTTCCCCTTTCCTCTTTTCCTCCCTCCTTCCTTCCTTTCCTCCCTCTCTCCTTCCTTATCTTCCTCCCTCCTTTCCCTCCTTCCCTCCCCCCCCTCCTTTCCTCTCTCTCTCCCTCCTTCCTTCCCTCCCAGAGCCCCGCACTTACCGAGAAGGTGGTCTTGGTCACTTCCGCGCTGTTATGTGTGATGCCCCCGCTGAGGCTGCCTGGGATCCCTCCGCTCTGATGTTTCTTCTGACTCCCCACCATGGTCTCCATGGAGTGGCTGCGCACCCGGATGGCTCTCTGCAGAGAAGAGCGTGGGCACCAGGGGGAGCCCGGGGGCAACTCTAGGATATCTTTCGTCTGGATTCGAATACATCTATGCCTGGCACATGTGTCCACATACATGTGTGCAAACACACACAATACGTGCCTCGGACATGCACATGATACAATGCATTGGAGGCAAACATATGTAAGGCTGAACCAAGGTGCAATATTTGCCGATGAAAACACTTGTCTTTGCATCCCCAACACAGTGCCTGAAGCTCAGTATCTAAAAACTGCTTGGTTAATGATTGATCAGGGCAGAGCTTGAGGATAATGAGGTCATTGGGAGGATTCCTGGGATGGCGAGACATTAGCCACCATTAGCCACCTAAACTCAAGTTCTAAGCATCGCTTATTCCTCCGCCAGAACCATCCCTGTGACCCCTCCCTTTTGGGTCCCGATCCCTGTCTTAGAATCAGAGATCTAGAGCTGACCGGGAGTCCAATTCCCTCCTTTTACAGATGGGAAAACTGCAGCCCAGAGAGACTGTGACTTGCTCAAGGTCACATAGACAGTCAGCAGAAGAGCCAAGATTTGAACCCAGGTCTTCAGACCCAATCCTCTTTCTGTCATATCCTTGCACCCTCTGGAACTTTGGCTACAAACTGCCTTTCCTATGAGACCTGTGCCCACCCCTCTGGAAACACATTGTATAGAGTTTTTGTTTGCTTATATAGGTCTCTGTTGTTTCCTCCCAATAGGGTGTAAGCTCCTTGAGGCCAGGACTGTTTCAGTTATGCTACTGCATCCTCAGGACATAGCACAGTGCCTGGCAAACAGTTGGCACTTAATAAGTGCTTGCTGAATTGGTGAATTGTGGAGTCACAAGCCCTGAATTCAAATGCTGGCTCTGTTGCTTCTACGTGTGTGTTCTTGGGCAAACCACTCACCTCTTTGGGTTCTGGTTTCCTCATCTGTACAATGATGATCCCTACCAGCTCTAAATGTACAACCTGCAGCAGTGAAGGGACTTTAGCCTTTGTTACTGAGGACTGGTTGAAGAAACCAGGGGAGAGAAGACCTGATGGGCAATATGAGAATTGGCTCTAAATATCTGAAGGGCTGTTTGTGCGAGGAGGAGTAGATTAACTTTGTAGTCCTGAGAACCAAGGAGAATTTCTAGCCAATGGGTGGAAGTTACAGGGAGGCCAGAGTGGTTCAGAGGAAAGAGAGACGATGCCAGAGAACTCAAGATCCAATCCCAGCTTGGCCACTTCCTAGCTGTGTGACTTAGAACAACTCATTTAACCTCTCTGGGCCTCAGTGTCTTCATCTGTAAAACGAGGGAGTTGGACTAGAAGACCCCTAGGGTCCCTTGGAGGATTCCATGATCTCATCTTTAATCAGCCAAGTGTAAGGATCGATTTCCTAATAATGACAGCTATCTGACAATGGGCAGGGACTGCCTTCCTCATGAGATTGATCTGTGTCGTTTCTGAAGTCCCTTCCAACTTCAAAATTCTCCAATTAATTCATTAAATATTGAAGAGTCTAATGCGTGGGATCCCAACCTCATGCACATATTAGGAACGTGATCACGGGCAAATAATTACTTTACCTGAGTTTCTCCATCCATAATATGGATATAATAATCCTGGCCTGAGAGGCAGCCTGGTAAAGTGGATAGAGAGTTGGCCCTGAAGTCAGGAAACCTGGGTTCAAGTCCTGCCTGTGTGACCCTGAGGAAGTCACTTAACCTCTCAGTGAGGCAGGAATTCTCCAAGACTACGTATAAGTTGTCAAGCAGTGCTTGTGCTGACTGAACCACATTTTCATCCAGTTTTCCACCTGAGTTTGAATCCTGCATCAGAAACTTATTAGCTATGTGACTGACCCTGGGCAAGTCACTTAGCCTCTATGGGTCTCAGTTTCTTTATCTGTAAAATGGAGATAATAATACCATCTTCATCATAGAGTTGTTATGAGAATCAGATGAGATAGCTCATTTGGGTATTTGCAAACCTTAAAGTGCTATATAAAAGCGAGCTATTGTTATTATTGCCTTGTTCACACATGTACATGCATGTATACATATGTGAGGGATGCATGTGCCATTTACTACCTGTGTGACCTTAGGCAAGTCCCTTGGCCTCAGTTTCCCCATCTGTAAAATGAGGGCATTGGATTGGATGGCCTCTAAGGTTGCTTCCAGCTCTAGAGCTAGGTTCCCATGGGCACAAACACGTTTGTATGGTTATGGCAGCCATTGGACCATCGAGGGCAGGCTTTCCAGCTCACCATGAAGTGTGCTGAACATTGCCAGATACCCCATCAATGGAGTTAGGTTGTGAAAGGCTTTGAATGCCAGAATAAGGGGTTTATAGTTGATTCTAGAGGCAATAGGGACCCAAAGGGTCTTCTTAATCAGGCATATGAAAAATTCTACCTTCACTGAGGTCTCTCAGGTTCAGAAATTCTCCCTTCCTAGAAAGCCATCATGGAGAAGGCTCGTGCCTTGTCTTCCGGCTTCAGCCAATTAAGTAGATTAATGGAGGGGGCAGGGTTATTCACAGAGCGAGCACTCATTCTCTGGAGCCACGTTTCCTCCAAACTGAGCATAAAGAATTAACACCCTCCCCTGGCCGTGCACCCTTCTCTCAGATGCCAAGCCACAGACTCACCACCAGAGATGCATCTCCCCTCCAGCTCACAGAACTAGGTCTCTTAGCAACGGTCTCCTGAAATGTCATTAAAACGGCCATGTCCTGTTGGCCGCCTCACTGAAAGATGACAACAGCCATATACTTTGCAAAACAGAGAAGGGCTGTGGGTGGAGGGCAGAAGGGGGAGCTGGAGCGGAGATGCCCTTATCAAGATGGTAAATTTCTCTGGATGCTGTGAAGCCTCTAAGATACATCACACAAGTGTCCATTTAAAAAAAATCATAGTGTCACATATTTATAGCTGGAAGGGACTTTCTAGCTCATTTAATCCAACTCCTTCATTTTATAAGTGAGGAAACTGAGGCACAGAGGTATAAAGTCACAAAGGCAGTCAGTGGCAGAGAAAAAAACTTGAATGCAAGTCCTCTGATTCTAACGACAAGCTCTTTCCTCCAAATCACAGAGCCTCCCTAACTGAAAGGACTCCTAACTAAGCAGGTGGTCCAAGCCGAAAGCAGCGAGAGGCGCCATCAAAGTTGGCAAACACTTCTGGGTGGGCCGTTAAGGGAAACTTCAGGTGCTTGGGGGCATGGATATTGATGCCAAGGAAGGTAATCTTGCCCTCCCATTAAACCTCCAATGTCATCTCAAAGAATCATAGACCTGGAGCTCAACGGACCTTAGAAACCATTGAGTCCAACCCCCTTGTTTTATAGATGAGTAAAATGAGGCATACAGGTTGAGTGACTTGTCCAAGGTAACAAAAATAATAAGGATCTGAGATAGGATTTGAACCAAGGTCTTGCTGACTCCAGGTTCTGTGTCCTATTATACTGCAGACTTCTCTATCAGAGACAGAACATTGGGCTCAGAGACTCAGATTTTCAGAGCTGGGAAAGGACCTTTGAGACCACTTAGTCCAGCCCTGTCCTTTCACGGCTCAGACAAATGAAATAACTTGCCCAGGGACCTGGGTGGGTGGGGAGATAATTCTCTTGTCAATAGGGAAGGGAGAAAGAAAGAAGCAGTGGGGATACTTCCCAGCCCATGGGACAATGGCCTGATTTGGGAAGACAATGTGGCTAAGCAAGTCACTCAACCGGGGCAACAAGGCTCTGCCCTGTGCCTCCTCTTTTCTCCACACGTGCACTTTCTGAGATATCCTCAGCTTCCATGGATTCAGTGTAGATGTATCTGGAGGCAGGCTGACTCCCAGATCTATGGATCCAGCTCCAATCTCTTAAGTCCACTCTTGGGTCATCAACTGCCTATTAGATACTTCCAACTGGTCCTCTTGTACACAATTCAAATTGAATACATCCAAAACAGAACTCACCATTATCTTTACACATTCTATGTTCCAGCCTACTTACTTACTTCTCATTCCTTGCTTAAGACATTCCATCTCTCATCCCATGCTTTTGTACGGGTCGTCTCTCATGTCTGGAGCACCCTCCCTTCTCACTTCTGCCTCTTCAAAGCCTGAGCTCCTTCCAAAGGTCAGTTCAAGGGCCACCACGTCTACGAGGTCTTTCAGAATCCCTCCCATTGCTATTGCCCCCCCCATTATTTTGCATTTACTCTGTATATATATATATATATATATATATATATATATATATGTGTGTGTGTGTGTGTGTGTGTGTGTGTACATACCTATTTATAAATGCACATTTATAATATATACTGTGTATATTTGTATTTACTTGTATTGTCTTGTATTGTGTTGTTTCCCCTGATAGAATATAACTTGCTTGAAGTCAAGGATTGTTTCATTTTGACCTTGTCTCCCCAACATAGTACCTGGCACATTGGACCACATCTGTGATTTCATCTCTTGGGAAGGAAACTGTTTCCATCACCGTAGATATATATTTGAATTCATACATTTATGTATATGTACATAACATTATATACACATTTAATACATCTTATGATATACTATATATATACATATTTAGAAATATATATTTGTAATATATACTATGTACACTTGTATTTATTTGTGTTGTATCCTCTGTTAGAACATAACTTCTTTGAAGTCAAGGATTGTTTCATTTTTGACCTCGTCTCCCCAGCACAGTGCCTGGCACATTGGACCACATCTGTGATTTCATCTACATGGGGAATTCCTGGTGAAAAACCTGCATCAGCTTTGCAATTTCTAGTCTTAGAAATTTCCCTGGAACACTGAGAAATTAAGTGCTGTGGTTAGAGTCAGAATTCGAACCCAGGTCTTGCAGGCTTCAAGGCTGGTTTTCTCCCTGTACGCTATGGTTGCCTTGAAACTTAACCAACACTTGTTGACTAATGGCAAAATTTCACCTGTTTTTTCCATTCTCAACCAGATATTTCTGTGCAGTACAGACGGCCAATGACTCCCAGGTTCTCCTAGGAAGCCTGAGAAAGAGGAGAAACTGAGGATGATGGACAGAAAAAAGAGAAAAAGTAAGAGAGGAAGGAAAGGAGAAAAGGGATAGAGACTAGGAGACAGACACCTGATTCTTTCTTCTCACCGTTAGCCCATGTTTCTTTCATTAGGATTTCTGGAGTCACTGAACAAAAGTGTAAAGTCAGAATCCTGTTTCTAGGACACTGCAGTTATGGGTCACCATTGAGCAAAGAGGTTCACATCATATTGGCAGTGACAAATACCTGAGTGAGTGTCTGGTCTCCCTTATGACCCACAGCATTCAACCTGAAGCTGGCTGGCCAGGGATGAGGGGCATCCTAGGGACTTTTTCTGTACATGTTATTATCTCGGGATCAAACCCATATTTTTGGCCTTGGTGTGTCCTAAGGTCTGTTCAGGGCTGGCTCTCTCTGTCTCTCTCTGTCTCTCTGTCTCTCTCTCTTTCTCTGTCTCTCTGTCTCTGTCTGTCTGTCTGTCTGTCTCTCTCTTTCTCTCTCTCTCTCTTCCCCTCCCCCTCTCTTCCTCTCTCTCTCTCTCTCTCTCTCTCTCTCTCTCTCCTCTGCCTGTCTGTCTGTCTCTGACTCTGTCTGTCTCTCTGCCTATGTCTGTCCTATTTCTCAGTAAGCTCATCAATTCCCATGGATTCAGTTACTATCTCTATGCAGATGAATGAAAAGCATTTACTAAACACTTACTATCTGACTTTCAGATCTACACATTCAGCCCTAATCTCTCTTAGTGACCTCTAGTCCTCCATCATCAACTGCCTACTGGACATTTTGAACTGGATGTCAAAGTTCCCATGCCCAAAACAGAATTCAAGACCTTTTCCTCCACACCCACCCTAATTTCTCTAGTTCTCACAGGGCACCACCATCCTCTGTCACATAGGTTCCCAACTCCAGAGACCTTCTTGATTGGTCAGTGTCCTTCCTAGCACCTCCCCCACCCGAGCCAATCAGTTGCCTAACCCTGTTGATTCTAACCCCATATTTCTCATATCCCTCTTTCTCTCCCCTCACACAGCCTAGCTCATGCACTTACCATCTCTCACCTGTACAACTACAACAACTCTAATTAAGGTAGCAGTTTGACCACGTCACTGTCCTGCTTAATAAACTCCACTGTATATAGGACAGAGCACTTGACCTTCTGTCTGGCATTTAAAGATCTTTAAAGTCTGGCCCAAGCCAGCTTCCATGATGTGCATTGACCTCCTTCACAAACATCATAGTCCAGGCAAACTGGCCTCCATACCATTCCTAGTACATGACTTTTCTCCCATATCCCATGCCTAGAATGCATCTCTATGTATTAGAATGTCTCACTTTCCTCAAAATTCAAATAAAGCTCCCCTTTCTACAGGAAAATTTTCCCAATGGTGCTTTTAAGTTTACTTCGTATTTTTCTCTTTCCTTATGTTTATACACAGTTTCCCCTGATAGAATGTAATCTCCCTGAGGGCAGGGATTGGTGACTCCCCAGTGCCCTGCACAGAGCCTAGCCTGCAGTAGTGGCTTCACGGATGCTTGCAGACTCACGGGCCCACCCCACAGCAGACTGAACCATCAGGACTTTGTCACTGGCTATTTCCACGGGGGTGGAGTGGAAGAAGAGGGGGAAGGGAAGGAGTTGGAGCCGCCACGGCTGTGTCCTTGTCTGGTGAAGCCACAGGGGATCCTTAGATGACCGATGCGGGCTGGCTCTGTTTTCAGCCAGCAGGGGTCAGGTTCAGACCAGTGGAACAGCCATCGGATCCTAGCAGATCTGGGAGGAACTCATTTCCGATGACTGAATGAATGAGTGCTGGACAATTTGGGTCCGCATTCCAGCCCTGCTACCAACTCTCTGCATGACCTTGGCCAAGTCCCTTTCCCTCTCCTAAATCCTTAAATTATGGGGGTTATTCTAGATGACCTACCTCTACATTCTTTTTTTTTTTTCCCCGAAGTAACTCCATTCATCCTTGGCCAAGTCACTTTCCCTTTCTGGACCTCAGTTTCCTCCTCTGTGAAATGAAGGCATTGGACTATATGATCTTTACAGTCCCTTCTGGCTCTAAATCCTATCATGCCTAGGGCACCTCATATATCTCAAAGAAATAGGGGAGGGGGGCAAGGAGGGATCCGCACCTGTGACAGACGCATGGGCTAGAGGCAGCTGGGAGGATGCCACTACTTGGAACCATCCACTGCTCCAAGGTCCTGTGAATTGGCTGGTGCTCAGGGGGTCAGACCTACAACCCCAGCTCCCCCGGACCCGTATTCCAACAAACTCCACCAACTGGCTTTGGCAGGAACAGAACAGAGAATCTTAGTGCCACAAGCAATGTCTCACTTTGATTCTGTGCTCCTCTGGCCCTGTTTTGTCCCCAGGCCTGTGTCCATAGCGCAGAGCAATGGTAGAGGGACCAGAGAGGTGGCTGAGGGGCCAGGCCCCAACATCTATATGGTAGGTGAGGAAGTTTGGGCTCTGCAGCTGGGAGAAGAAGAGGATCTAACGGGGTATGACACTTGGCCAGATGTCCTTGGCGTTACCATGGAGATGGGTACAAAAAAAACCAACTAAAAACAAGGAAGGGGACGTTTAGCCAAGAACGTGATCCCAGACCCCTGTGGGAGGGATGCAGAGCAGAGCAGAGTATCCCGACTTCTTGGGATAAGACACTAAAGCAGGTGAACAAGAAAGCTGGTGGTATCTCCTTCCCTAGACCTCTTTAGGAGTGGACTCAACATTCAATCATAAAGCACAATTCGTGGGCTGCCCTTCTTGAAGAAGGTAGGTGAGTGAGATGACCTCAGCATGCTCTGGGAATCTCACTCTGCTTTATGCCTCCAGCTTTGATTTCTCTATCTTTCCTAGAATCCCAGAACATTTCCTCATCTGAACTATTTCACTCATCCCTCCTCCTCAATCGGGGTCTTGTCCTAGCCCTTCCCCACCATTTTTTTCCTTGCTCCTCCTCTTCTGATTTTCCCTAATGGGCTCTGCTTTCTCTCCATCACTCGGCTAGTAGCTTTCCTTCGGCACTTAAGCAGACCCCTGAGGACCCTCCCGCCAGCTTTAGCAATGTGTTGCTCACCCTTCCATAGCCCTGTCTTTGGATGAATCTGGGCCATGTGCCCTGACTGAGAACCAAAGAAGCAATGCTGTCTGCTGGCCAAGGAGTCCGGGGAGAGGGGATCGGGTAAGAGGGGAGAGAGCTTTCCCTAGGAGAATGCTCTTCCCCTGGCCTCGCCTGGTATGCTATCCAAGGAGGAATCAAGAGCAGGAGAATAAGAATGCCATCCCACTGGTTGTAGATAACCCCCGAAGTTAACCTTTCCACAAACCTTCCCCAACAAGAGACGGAGTCCAGCACCTAAACTCTCCTCTATTAGAATGTAAACTCCTTGAGGGCAGGGCCTGTTTGTGTCTATCTTTGTATCCCCGAACTTAACAATGCCTAGAATATGGCAACCAGCTCAGAAATGCTTGTTTAATGACTGACACAGTAACCTCTGGTGTTTGGTCTTGCTGACTCCCCCGCCCCAGCCTCCACCCTGAAGGCTAAATAGGGGTTCCTGCCTGCTGTCCCTGGCACCTGAGCCAGGAGGAGAGGTGGCAGAGGGCGTCGCCATCCTCCTCGCGGCTCAGGCGTCCTCCCTCTCATACCCATCCGTTTCCAGGCACTCTCCTTGCCACCTTACAATATCTCCAGCACCTGTTCCCTCCTCCCTGCTTACAGGGCCACCTGGGAGAGGGCTGAGTTATTTTTTATCTTTCTATCCCTGGCACCCAGTGCAGTGCTCTATATACACAGAAGGTACTTGCTAGATGCCTGCCGGATTTTAATTTCGATGGTCAGAGATTCCATAAGGGGCAGAGAAACAGATTTGGGAGGCATTCTTCTGCTCCACCTACTGCCCCCATCTCAAGTCTACTGCTCCATACTAGTACACCTGCTGCCTTGCTGATCAGACCAAACCTGGCTGTCATCCGTGGACTGGGTTTGGAGCAGACCGGCCATCTTCAAGCAGGCCTTTGGGTCAGTCCCCTCCTTTCCCTGCCCCTCCCCCCGCCAAAGCCGAGCTTTCATGTTCCTTTACCTTAAACGACTCCAGGAATCCTCCGTGGCCCCCGTTCTCAAACTTGTCCTCCTCAGGCCCCAGCCCCAGCATAGTCTGAGTGTGGGTGTGCATTTCATCATGAAGATTGTCCAGCAGGGCTGCCCGGGTCCGGTCCTGAAAGAGCAAAGTGGGGTAGAGCTGTGTCGGCAGGGGCTCTGTGCGACAATCGGAGAGTTTCAAATCTCAGAAGCCGTCAGAGCAGACCTGAGCAGGAACCCCTGCCACAACTGGCTGGACAGGTGTTCGTCTGGCTTTTTGCTTAAGCACCTCCAATGAGGGGGAACCCTCATCACCCTCATTCCACCTTAAGATAGCTCCAGCTGTCAGCAGCAACACCGAGCCTGATCTTTCCTCTTCATGATTTCCCTACATCACCTCTCTGGGCTCAGGCAGAATCAAGCTAACCCCTCTTCCTCATTCAGGACAGCGTTCCATGCTCCATGACAGGTATGAGCCCTTCTCTTCTTCATGCTTGATCCCATCTCTCTCTCTCTTTTTAAAAAAAAATTTATTTTAGGTGAGGCAATGGAGTTAAGTGACTTGCCCAGAGTCACATAGCTAGTGAGTGTTATGTGTCTGAGGCTGGATTTGAACTCAGGTCCTCCTGACTCCAGGGCTGGTGCTCTGTCCTCTGCGCCGCCTTGCTGCCCCTTTCTCTTTTCTTTCATCCTCGTTGAAGGAATAATGACAAATCATATAAGCCTAGTGTCCTTACTTCCTTACCGTTCCCTCTCCTGGAATCCCAGAAATGGAAGACCATCAAATCCAACCTAGACCTGGCCAGAATCCTCCTCATCTCCTCCTCACGCAACAGACTGGACGAGGGGTCGTCCGGGCTTTACCAGAGGACCTCCAGTGAGCAGGCGCCAGCAGGTCACTCTACTTTGGGATGGTTTTAATTGTTAGCAATAGCCACCATTTATATAACACTTTCAGATTCACAGAGTACGTTACAAACATTAGCTCAAAGCAACCCTGTTGAAGTAGGTGCTCTTTATCATCACCATTTTACAGATGAGGAAACTGAGTCTGAAAGAGATTGACTACTCCAGTTACATGGCTTGTTGTTGTTTGGTCATTTTCCAGTCGTGCCCTACTCTCTGTGATCCCTTTTGGAGTTTTCTTGGCAAAGATACTGGAGTAGTTTGCCATTGCCTTCTGCAGCTCATTTTACAGATGAGGAAACTGAGGCAGACAGGGTTCTGTGACTTGCTCAGGGCCACACAGCTAGTAAATGTCTTAGGCAGGATTTGAACTCAAGTCCTCGGGACTCCATGTGCCGCATTCAATCCACTATGTCACCGGCTTCAGCCTATCTGCCTCTTTACAACTTTTACCCATAGTTCCCAGATCTGCCTTCTGGGGCCAAGCAAAAAGAGTTAATCCCTCTTTTGTGGGACTCCGATTGAGCCTGCTCTTCCTCTGGCTTAACACCCACAGACTCCAGGGACCCAATGAGGCATTAGGGGAGGGCTTAGGACTCAAGGTGACCACACTCCTATCCCAGTGGCTGTCAGCTCAGGGTGTCAGGAACAGTCAAGCACTTGGACCATCTGGGTCACAGAAGCTGCAGGCAAGTGCTGAGTCCAATAAATCGTGGGATGGGGGTGGGGTCGCCGGGGGAAAAAGGAGAAGGAAAATGTCTAATGTGGCACAGGCCAGGATTTCTGCCAGGAATGGGGGTGTGAATGAGCTCTAGGGGAGGGTGGGGCAAAGCGGGAGATGCTGTGGGGTCAGAAGCTGAAGAAAGAGGAAGGGCAGAGGTTCCTCCTGCAAATCCAAGTCCAAGCTAGAAGCCTGGAGGCAGGGGCCAACACCAGGACCGTAAATCATCCTAGAGGGTAGATATCATGGGCATTTCAGAGAAGCAGACAGAGGGACGACGGAGAGGCCAGGACAAATAACTGGTCATCTGTAGAAGAAGGGGGACAGCCAGGTAGCTCATAGTGCACAGAGCGCCGGGTCTGGAGTCAGGAAGACTCATCTTCCTGAGTTCAAATCCAGCCTCAGACACTTACTAGCTGTGTGACTCTGGGCAAGTCACTCCACCCTGTCTACCTCAGTTTCCTCATCTGTCAAATGAGCTGGAGAAGGAAATGGCAAACCACTTCAGTGTCCACCAAGAAAACCCCAAAATGGAATCACAAAGAGTCATACAGGATTGAAATGGTGGGAGAACAAGGGACTGTACCTGTGATTTTTATTGGCATATGGAACTTCTGGTGTGGAAACCCCCTCCACTAATGCAGGTTAGCAACTTCTTTTTAGTTTATAGATTCAAAGAGTTGCCTGGAGGCCTAGAGAGGTTGTGACCTGCCTAGGGTCATGGGACCAGAATGAGCCGGAGGCAAGACTCGAACCCAGGACTGCTTGACTGCTAGGTTGGCTCTCTGGTCTTATTGCCTTCCTATCACTTATATGTGCTGCACGATATTCCCTTTAGGCCTCCCAATAGCCCTGTGAAGCAGGTACCATGTGCATCGTCATCGTCTTTTATTATTATTATTATTATTGTTATTTTGGTGAGGCAATGGGGTTAAATGACTTGCCCAGGGTCACACAGCTAGTATCATGTGTCTGAGGCCAGATTTGAACTCAGGTCCTCCTGGTGCTCTATCCAGGGCCAGTGCTCTATCCATTGCACCACCTAGCCACCCCTCATCATTATTTTATAAATAGAGCTTAGGGAGGTTAAGAGATTGCCCAGGCTCACACAGTTGGTGAATGTCTGAGGGACCTGCCCCTGCGTCTGTCCCACGCTCTCCTGGGCAATGCTGTCTCTGGGGCAGAGGTCCCAAACGATGCGTAGCTCTTACCTCAAGCTTCGCAAACTTGTCTGACTTGCAGCAGGCGTTCTCAGCGTTAGTGAGCTTGGTGAGCAAAAATTCCCGAAACTCGGGGCTCTGTAAGAGATGGAAGGAATCATGAGACCCCTAAAGCCACCTGAGGCTTCATCCACTGGCAGCCTGCCAATACAGTCGGAGTCCTCCCCTACATCCATAAACCCGCTGAAAAACTCCAGGGAGGTCTGTTCTAGATCCCCAAGCAGCCAGCCCAATAGAACAAAGAGCCTCGCCCAGGAAGGACGAGGACGTTTCCATTTTTTAAGTTGAGTTGGGCCACTGGGGCAAGTGAGAGTGACACATACATGTGGATGTCTGGGTGTGTTTGCACTTGTGATTTCATCCATTTAGAGAGCACTCTGGGACTAAACTCTCTCTGTCAATGCTGGTCCCCACCATCTCTGCACTGTTTGGTTTTAGAGAGTTGTCCAGAGAAAGTGTCAAACTCCTGACCCACAAAAGTCCTGAATGCAGCTGGAACCAGGTTAAAATGTAATTGGGAAATGTTTAACAAAATAAATGAAAATACGATACAACATAGATAATGTGAATTTGTGGTTTTCTAAGTCAATAGGGCCGATAGGGAGTGTTTCTCTTTGAATTTTACACTACTGACCTAAAGAATTTTAGAAGCTAGGGGACTTGTCTAGGGTCACTCAACCAGTATGTGTCAGGGTCAGGACTTGAACCCAAGCCTTTCTGATTTCAAGGCCAGCTCTCTCTTCATTATACCAGGCTGCCTTTCTATGATTATAGGGCCCTAGCTCTAGAGCTAGAAGGGGTCTCATAGGTCATCTCATCCAACCCCTCATCTTATAGATGAAGAAACCAAGCCCCACGGAGGTTAGAGTTATGCCCAAGATCATGCAGGCAGTGAGCCTTGAAGATGGAAGACCCAGGTTCAGATCTTGCCTTTGACAGGTACTGATTGAGTGACGCTGGACCCTTAACCTCTAACGTTCTCTAGATCAGTTCTGTCAAAGTCAAATAGAAACAGATCGCTGTGGGCTATATTGATTTAGAAAACCACAAATTCACATTGTCTATGTCATATTGTATTTTTATTTATTTTGTTAAACATTTAAACTCAATTTAATTTAATCACTTAATCTCTTATTGCTCTAGGCAACTTTCTAAGACTCTAAATTATGGAGCTGCTAACCTACATTGGTAGAGGGAGTTTTCTCACCTGAGAATGTTGGATTATCAAGGAAATTAGAGATCCAGTCTCAATTTCTCTCTCACTCTCTTAATTCACACACACACACACACACACACACACACACACACACATATCACAATTGAAATAAATTTACACATTATTAAATATGATTATATTTTATGCATTATATATCTATATAGTTGAACATATTCAGGGTGTCTCAAAGGTCTTAGGGCAGTTTAAAGCTTTAATAGCTTAAAACTGTCCTAAGGCTTTTGGAATACTCTGTATAAAGAATTGGGACAACGTATGATATATTACACATATGCTATGTCATCCTAATTCTTTATACATACATATGCCTATATATGTGTATGTGTGCATGCATGTATGTATGTGCACATATGTGTATGTATAAATATGTGTATGCATATGTGCATGTACTCTAATACACATTTATATAATAAATTCATGCATGTATTGCATGTATATGTATGTATATTATGTATGTATGCTTATATGTAGTTGTAGTTCTTTTGGAACAAAGAGGATAAATGGTCTCAAATACCCACCCCATCATCCTTTACCAGGCTTCATTCATAAAGATCAGGAGATGTGGAGAGTTGAGGGAAAGACTCCTCCACTCATGGAGGGGCTACCCAAACTTGGGCCTTAGTGGGAAATGAAACTCAGTCCCCAGCCAACTGTTGCCAGGGACTCTCAGAGCTCTTCAGGGGTCCAGAGCTCACAGGAAGAGATGGATGGAAGGTAGAAAGGATGAATTACCTTCTGGAACACTGGGGGGCTGGGCAAGGGTGGACCGAAGAGTGGTACATCCTCTCGAGCAGTGACTGAGACCTGGGACAAGCGGAGAGTCAGAAATAGGGAGAGGAAGAGATGAAAGGGAACAGGAGGTGGGTGTGGTTGCCCGGGTACCACCAAAGACACCCACATGCTACTGAGCCCAACCAGCAGGGAAGCGCCCGTCGGCCCACGTGGCAGCTGGAGGCAGCTTGCAGCCAAGAGTGTGGCCGAGGGCACGCAGCCCCTCTGCTCTACTGGAAAGCAATGCCTCCCTTGGCAGGGAAAGCCAGCTTCTCCTTCCAGCCTTGTTGCTGAGCAACCTGGCTTCCTGCAGGGAGAAGTCTTCCTTTCCCACCCAGATACAAGGGGGAAATGATGCATCAGACATGCAAAGCTATGTTGTCTTCTGGATGCAGAGATGGTACTTCTGGCCCCTGGGAGAACTAGAACCGAACTTGTCTTCTTATAGTCGAGCTGGGCTACATGATCCATCCATCTACCCTCCCCATTATTATCAGCGGGGTTGGATATATTATGGATGTAGAAAAGGCTCACAAAATAAACACAACCAGGTAAGTGGGAAGTACTTTGTAATTTATCAAAGTGCTTTCCCATAGGTGGGAGAACAGCCCAGGAAGGCAGGCAAGGCAGACAGTGTTAGTCTCAATTTACAAGTAAAGAGGAGTCAGAGAAATAAATTGTCCAAGGTCACACAGTTGGTTAGAGTTAGCATTAGTGCCCGGATTGGAACCCACATCTCTTCTGACTCCAAAGGCCAGTATTCTTTCTGTTGGGCCAGGAGTTGTTAACCTGGGGATTGTGGGTTTCATTTTTATTTTTCCCATTTGATAACTGTATTTCAATCCACTTGGCTTCCTTTGTAATCCTATGCACTGGTAATTGTATCAGCTAGGCAGTAGGGTGGTGGAGAGTTCAAATTCTGCCTCAGATACTTCTTAGCTGTGTGACACTGGGCAAGTTTCTTAAACCCTGTCTGCCTCGGCTTCTCCATCTGTAAAAAATGGGGACAATCATAGCCCCAACCTCCCAGGGGTTATTGTGAGGATAAAATGAAATAACAATTGTAGAGTGCTTTGCAAGCCTTAATGTCAGCTTCTATCTATCTATCTATCTATCTATCTATCTATCTATCTATCTATCTATCTATCTATCTGTCTGTCTGTCTGTCTCTGTGTGTCTATCTGTCTGTCTGTCTGTCTGTCTATCTATCCACTCATTTGTTTATTTATTGCACTTAAAAACATTATTCTGCGAAGGAGCTCATAGGCTTCACCACACAAAAGACTAGATCATGCTGGTTAGCACAGTGTCTGGCATAGAGTAAGAATACTGACTCACTAGTTAACCAGCCCATATGATGCTGGGTCCTAGGACCTTGACCTTGTTAACACCAATTTAGCTTAACCAGGCACAGATGGGCAGAGGCAGGAGGCAGCAGGAGCGTTTGCTTGGTGCAGGTCCTTAGGCCCTGGCTGTCACCGGCCTGCCTGCCCTTCCCTAAGTTTCTTTCAGCTGGGAAACTCTAGGATTTAGAATCTTTGTTGTAGGAACCCTAGTGTAGAGATAACCAGGCTGGAATCTCTCTCTGTCCCTCTCCCTGTCTTTCTCTTCCTGTCTGTCTGTCTGTCTCTGTCTGTCTCTCTTCCTCCCTCTCCCTGTCTCTTCCTGTCTGTCTCTCTGTCTGTCTCTCTGTTTGTCTGTCTGTCTCTCTCTGTCTCTCTGTCTCTTTCTCCCTCCCTCCCTCTGTCTCTCTGTCTGTCTCTGTCTGTCTCTCTGTCTCTGTATCTTTCTCCCTCCCTCCCTCTGTCTCTCTCTGGGTGTCTCTGTGTCTCTGTCTTTCCCTTCCCCAAACTTTCCCATTGATGGCCATTTTTGCTTTCTATCTGGGAGGCTGTGGGGGGAGGGGAGGGTTTGCCACTGCTTATCGGACAGTCTGCCCTTTCCCATTCCCTGCTGCCTGCTGACGCGCGCCTGGCCTTGGCTTCTTGCCAGCTTATCAGGCCTGCAAAGTAGGGCAGATGCAATGAGGCTGGTGGGCTGGGGGAGGGGAAGAGCCAGCCTAGGGCAATGCCAAGGGAAGGTAGGGGGAGGAGGGGAGAGGAGCTTACAGCTGGTCAGGCTTCTCCATCCCTGGGGCGCTGAGACAACAGCCACAGGGCTCGGCCTCAGGAAATTATTGGTGAGCTCTGTTGATTGGATTTCTGGCCTGGCTCGCAGCTCTCCCACCACACAATGCATGCCCTGCTGCTGATGGGAGAAATCAAACCTCCAGCCAGCATGGCCAGAAGGCTCTGAGTCTCAGTCTGGGTCTGTGACCCAGGGACCAATCAGGCCACAAGCATTTATTAAGTGCTTTCTGGGGTCACTGTGCTAAGTGTTGGGGGTGCTGGAAAGGCAACATCATGGTTCCTGCCCTTCTAATGGGGGAGATAAGAAGTCAATAACTAGGTATAGAATTAAGGTAGCTTGAATGGGTGGAGAAGTAGCTTCCTACTGTAAGCCCAAGGGACAGATGTGTAAGAGGAGATGTACAGCTTTCCCTAGGCATGGTGCCCCAGCCCTGGCTGTCCCAACCTTCCTCATCATGTCCACACTGGGCTAAACTCCACTCCTTCTTAGGTTGCTTTGGGTGGACTCATCTCCCCCACTTGACTGTGCCATTCCCCTAAGAGCTTCCTTTGTCTTTCCTATTCCCCCAAAGTGTCTGGCGAATGTGTCAGCAGCCTCAAACTTGGCTGACCCAAAGGATCACTAGAATTGCTGAGGGCTATGCCACTCCCATTCAAGTGGGCTAGTTTCCATTCCCTTTTACCTTGTAGGACGGGGTCTCTCCAGTTGGGTTTTCGGCTTGGACTACGATGTAGGCGTGCAAGAAGTTGGAGGCGATCATGTCGGGGACAAAGGGAGTGTTTTCTTCTTGGAAGATAATAGCCACGATGTCATTCCCGATATGTCTCTTTCTCTGGAGCTGAGCCAGAAGAAAGCAAGAGTGTTGGGCTGTTATTGTGAGTCAGGAAGAAAATAAAGGGAGAACCCAACAGCCACACTGTCCACAACAGTGTCTTGGTGTTTGTTGTTGTTTTGGGGAGGCAATCGGGCATAAGTGACTCGCCCAGGGTCACACAGCTAGTAAGTGTCAAGTGTCTGAGGCCGGATTTGAACTCAGGTTCTCCTGAGTCCAAGGCCAGTGCTCTATCCACTGCACTACCTAGCTGCCCCCAGGACAGGGTCTTGACCAGTGTTGGCAGGACTGTCATTCATATGGTCTGGTTCTAGTGGGCTTCAGTGACAAGGGGGATGAATCTGGAGTCAGAGGAGCCTGGGTTCAAATTCCACCACCTGTGTGACCTTGGGCAAGTCACCTAAACTCCTGGCTCTCAGTGACCACATTTCTAAAGTGTGTGTGTGTGTGTGTGTGTGTGTGTGTGTGTGTGTGTGTGTGTGCGCGCGCACGCGCCAGATGAGGTCCCTTCCAATTCTCTATCTCTTATTCAGTGGAAAGCTCTGGGGTCAAAGGACCTGGGCTCGAATCCTGCCTGTGCCCCTTAATGTCTGTAGGCAAGTCACTTTGGCCTCTCTCATCAGTTCCTTATTTGTGAATGTTGGGGCTGAACAGGATACTTTTCAGCTCCAAAAGGATGATCCTATAAATTAGACCACAAGCCCCCTGAAGGCAAGAGTCATCTCTTAGCTAAAGGGGGAGAGGGAGAAAGGAAGCAAGCATTTATAAAGTGCTTACTATGTGCTGGACACCATATTAAGTCCTTTACAATTATTATCTCGTCTGATCCTCACAACAACTATTATTACTCCCATTTTACAGTTGAGGAAACTGAGGTGAACTGAGGTTAAGTGACTTGCTTAGGGTCACACAGCTTGTAAATATCAGAGAATGGATTTGAACTCAGTTTTTCCTGATTCCAGGCCCTATTTGCTGTGCCACCTAGCTACCTTCATTAAACTTTATATCTTTCCCTAGCAACAGGCCCAGGTACTCCAGAAACACTTGTCAAATTTAATCAAATTATAAGCAAATCCCACTTTAATGTCTGGAAACCCTGATACAGCACACCTTGGTCAGCAGAGATGTTCTCTGAGCCTAATGAAAGGAGTCCCTGGTGCTCTGAGCCCCTCTGGGTCGTTTATTGATTGAGGGACTGAGTGTGCATAAAGATCGCTCCTACAGAACCAATTAACAGAGGTGAATGGGGCACACCGGTCTGGGAAAGTCTTAATTAGCATCTCTGTGCTTGAGCCTAGTGGCTCAGAAAGCCAGGGGGAATGAAAAAGAGAGACAACTTTCCCTGGGGAAATTTCTTTCCCATTTTCTGAAGATGAGAAAATTATAAAATAAGTCCTCATAGAATTTAGCTAACAGGCAGCTTTCATAGGATCAAAGATATAGAGCTAAAAGGGACCTCAGAGCTCATTGAGTCTAATCCCTTCATTTTACAGATGGGGAAACTGAGGCCCAGAGAAACTAAGTGTCTTGTCCAAGGTCACATAGCTAGTAAGTATCTGAGGAGTGGTTACTAAGTGTCTACTGCGAATGAATGAATGAGCATTTATTTAGTGCTTACTATGTGCCAGGGCCATGCAAGGTGCTGAGGATGCATATACAAAAGTGAGACAGTCCCTGTCTCCAGTGAGCTTACATTCTAATAGAGGAAGACAACATACATAGGGAGCTAGGGACAGGGACGAAACCTATCGCCTGGGGAGTCACAGGGATGTCCAAGTGATGCCATGTGGCAGCCAGTTGTCACACCCTTTTCAGAAACAATGGTAGCATTGATTGGGCTGGAGGTGGAGGGGGAAGGGAGGCAGGAAGAGTTGGCCAGATGTCTGGGGTGAATAGGGGTGAAGCATGGTCTGGGGTAGGCTACGTATAGCGGATCAGGTGAGTTTGCACTGACTCATCGACCAATTGTGATAGCCCAGCTTCAAAGTTGAGGGGGTTAATTCCCCTGGGGGAAGGGAGTATGGGCTCTGGAGGTCAAGCTGAAAGGGTCCCTGGTCCAGGTATCAAACGGTGTAGAAAGTCCTAGGCTAAGTACTTAAGGGGAATATACGAAGTTAAACAGAAGTCCTGGTCCCTGCCCATGGGGAGCTTGAGATCAGTCTGAGAAAAAGAACACTTTCCCTCATGAAACCATCTGAGGAAATGGAAGAAGCAGCATCCATGATCCCAAGGACTAAAGGGGGCCCTCAACCAAGAGCAGATTCGAATGGGAGTGGAGAGAAAGTGTGAGCGATCTGGGATGTTTCCTGGAGAAAGAGGGCCCTTAGCTGGATCTTGAAGGAAGTCATAAGTATGGCTGGGTGGAGAAAAGTGGGGAAGGGCAACCTAGGGAAGAGGGAGGAGGAATATAGAAATGTGCAGAAGAGGGATTTAGCAAACCCAGTGCCATTCAGGGGTACAGAGAGTAGGTCGTGTTGGCTGGAGGGGAAGGGACCCCAGTAGGGGATGACGGAAGAAGACCCAAAATACACAAAACGGCAGAGGGCCTTTGTGAGTTGGGGGAGCTGCGTCTCTCTGTAAGGGGCCATAGGGAATGACTGTATGTAAAGCCCTTTTGGAGAGAAGAACAACTGATGCTCACATTTGTTTTGGGGACACTCAGTATTGATTTCAGAGCCAACTCATTTTCTTTTGTACCAGTTTTGGGTGGCTCTGTGTGTATGTTTTTCCCCTGAGAGGAACGCTGTCACTGTGGTTGCATTTCTACATCTGTGCTCGCTCCCCGGGCTCCCTGCTCTGGAATGCCACTGTTGGCACGCAGACAAATGGCGCCAAGGTTGGGCAGGGGCCTGCTGGCTCTCTTGGAAACTGACAAGGAGTAAAAGGCCAAGAGCTACAGGAGCGTTAGAGAGACAGCTAGGGATGGAGCTGCCAAGCCTGGCCCCCTCGAAGACACAGGCAGGGTCTTGCCAGGGGGCTAAAGGAAGAATTTTGACCAGAGTCAAAATATAGGAAAGGCTGATCATATGATGTGTGTGCGTGTGGTGGTGGTGGTGGTGGTGGTGGTGGGGAGTCTTAGGATCCTGAAAGCAAATATCTGCCTCAATTTCTCCAGGTAAGAAGAATGACAAATCCATTGGTTTCACAACCATTTCCAATAGTGGTTACTATGATTTGGCAAATTTATTAAATGCTTACCGTATACAATATACTTTTCTTTTTTTATACACAAATTGGAATGTGCCTATGATGTAGGAAAAGCTCAGCACTGAAGGCAGCCCCCCAGATAATTGGAGCAGAGCAAGTAGTGGGATGGAAAAAAAGACCAGAGGAGGTATCAGGGACTTTGGCCTCTTGCCTTGGCTTTCCCCCTGTCATGAGGCAGTACCCACAGAGTGGAGAGCTCTGGATATAGTCAGGAGACCTGGACTGATACGCCAGTCCTGCTAGTTACCACCTACGTGGCTTTAGAAAAATCTCTTCACTTTTCTGGGCCTCACTTTTCTACTGTGCAGAATAAGGAAGTTGGAGAGGATGGCCTCGGAGGTCCCTTCAAGTTCCAAATCTATGACTTTGTGACTTCCAAGGTCTCTGCCAGACTGAAATCTATGCTGTTACCTTGCGCTCCTGTGCCTCAGTTTCCTCTCTTCTACAGAATGAGCACAAGAATATCTGCTCTACCATGGGGATCAAATGGGACCACATACAGAAGAACAGTTTGGACAGGACAAAGGGCTGTATACATGGGACTCATTAATTAAGCCAGGTAATGGGATCAAGGGGCCTCTTTCCAAGGCCAGTCCCAGTCCCCAAACCCCATTCACACAGAGTCTTCACCTGGAGTGCCCCTTTCCCCAGGATGAGCCTCACCAAACCAGATTACCTGTTGGGCGTCGCCTTCAGTAAATGGCAGCTTTGTGGAGACATGAAACATGATCTCCCTGTCCCGGAATACAGTGTATACTGATTCCAACCCGGTCTGGCCATGGGTGACATCCAAGCCACCTCGGAAACTGCCAAGGAAAGAAGGGCAGGAGAGAGAACCGAAGAATGAGCAGCAGAAAGTCCAGCAGAGGGAACCTGACCACTCGGTGTGATGCCCCTGAGGGAGAGGCAGATAGGGCACTGAACAGGGGAGGCAGGAAGACCTGAGTTCAAATTCCACATTGGACTAGCTGTGTGTCCCTAGGAAAATGACCTAACATCTCTGTGCCTCGCTTTGCTCATATATAAATGAGGTGGTTGGATTTGACAGTTCCAAGGTACCTATTTCTAAATCTACATTTCTATGATCCAGGGCTGGGGCATGGGTGGAGGGGTGGGGAAAGGACAAGAAGAGATGTCAGCATGAGAAGAGAGGAGATAGTAGAGAGGAAGAGGAGAATAAGGAAAGAAGGGAGGAAAAAAGAGATAGGGAAAGGGAGAATTTGGGTCGAGTGAAAGGAAGAGAAGGAAAGAGGAGATATAAGAGGAGAGTAAGGAGGGGGGGAGCCAGAAAGGGGAGAGGAGAGGAAATGAAAGAGGAGTAAAGACAGGGCGCAGGGGGAGAGAAGAGAGAGGAATAAGCAGAATAAGGCCAGAAGGGAGAAATGTGGGGGAAAGGAAAGGGAGAGACGATAAAAGAAATAAAGGAAGGAAGAGAGGAAAGGATTACAGGATCATACATTTGGAAAAAAGAAGGGACTCTAGAGGCCATTAAGTCCAACCCTCTTATTTTACAGATGAGAAACTGAGGCACAGAGAGGTAAAGAGACTTATTCAGGGTGACATAAGCTAGTAAGTATTTGAGGCCAGATTTGAACTCAGGTCCTCCTGACTCCAACGCCGGAGCTTTATCCACTGTGCCACCCTAACTGCCCCAACCTCTCCAGTATCTTTGCCAAGAAAACCCCAAAATGGAATCACAAAGAGTTGGACACGATTGAAAAACGACTGAACAACCCCAACCACAACAATGAATACCTTCCTGTTACCCTCACAGGCACAGAGTATTAGAATAGACAAACAGACAAAACCTATTTGAATCCAGAGCTTCCTGACACTAAGTGTCTAGGGCTTCCTCTATGATGCCACAAACAAATGAAGCAAGAAGAGAAGAGAAGAAGATAGTGTAAAGAGAAGGGGAGGAGAGGACAAAGGAAGGGAAGGGAAGGGGAGAGGAGATAAAAGGGATGAGAGAAAGAAGAGGAGAGCGTGGAAGAGGGGAGGGTGAGGAGTGGGGAGGGAGGAGGAAGTGAAAGGAGAGAAACAGGAGGAAAGGGAAAGTGAGAGGAAACAAGGAGGGGCCAGAGGATGGGAGAAGAGGAGATAAGAAGAAAAAGGGAGAGAGGAACAGAGGGGCTGGAATTCATTTAGCTGGGGAAACCAGATGGGAAGTATCTTTAGAACAGACCTATACCAGACTTGCAGAAATTCTAGCAATGAATTAGTTATTTAAAAATACAAAAATTCTTTTTCAAGATTTAGGGTATAGCTATACAATACTGTCCACCCATCTGGATATCTGCAGGCCTAAACATGTGGGTACATGTAGACTCCCTGCCAAAGGCAGAGCCAAGTGCCTACCCCAGAGACTGGCCAGATCTCTGCTATGCCCCCCACCTTCTGGAACCAAGAAGTCCTGCGTTTAAATCCTGCTGGAGACACTTACTAGTTGTGTAACCCTGGGCAACTCACTTCACTTTTCTGTGCCTCAGTCTCCTCATCTATAAAATGGGGATAATAATAGCACCTACACTCATAGGGTTGTTGTGAGCATCAAAGTAACTCATTAAGACATGACGGACTCTGACAATCTTATTGTTGTTATTTTTTGTTGCTGTTTATCCTTCATTCTCGGAGAGGACCAATGACATCAGGAGGGTGATGTCACAGCTTAAAAGTGAATTGTATTTAAGTGAGGTGGAGCTGTGCAAAGTTATCAGCCTCACTCTCTCCTCCAGAGCCATCTAGGTCCAGTGGCAAGATATACAGCCCAGGATGCAATGGGGGACCTTGGCCTTTTTAAGTTAAGGTCTTTCCTAGGTCTGAGCCTATCTGTGGCAACACCCATTCAGCAATTCAGGCTAAGTAAGAAACAAGGCAAAGAATGGCTTCTTTTACCTAGTCCACAAAAAAAAAAAATCAATCTGGGAGGGGAAGATCCTCAGGGTTTCCGGCCAAAACAGAAACAATTGCTATTTACACTCACTCTGAGCCATAAGAACCCAAACAATGACCAAGAGAGGCTTGGGCTGGGACCTATTGCTGGCCAATCGATGAGAGCCAAAGTGATCTGGTCCATAAGAAAGCAAGCTAGCCTGTAAACCCCAAGATACCTTGTGAGGTTTCAGCGATGAAAATTTATATTCCTTTGGGCAGAGCACCTGCAGGTACCTTAAAGTACTATATAAATGTTAATTATCATCAGCACCATCCAACATAGGAAGTAATTTGGAAATTCCATTCCCTGACACCAAGAAAAATTGGGGAGAATCAGGCCAGGGCTACACAGCTGCTCGGAGCGGGAATGGGGAGCACAGTGGGGCTTTAGGCAGGTGCCCATTTCTTGAAGAAAATGAAATACGACTTGACCCCAGCTCTTGATCTTTTAGCTCTAAGGAGTGAGGCTGAGAAAGGAAATGGTGTGTCTGGAGTAGGGAAAGAACACTGGCCCGAGTGTCGGGAGATCTGGGTGCTGGTCTTGGTGCTGCCACTGACCAGGCAGCTCACTCCCCTTCCCTGAACCTCCATTTTGTATGTAGCATTAGGAGGTTGTCTCCCCATCCAACCACAAGCTCCTTGAGGGCAGGGACTGTCTTGTGACTCTCTGAGCCCCAGCACTGAGTACTGTGCCTGGCACATAGTAGGCACTTAGTAAATGTTTATTGACTAATTAAACTCTTGAGCAGGTAGATTGTTTGCTTAAGTCTCTCTATATTTGAGAAGAATTTGTGTATTATCAATACTGTTTGTTAGAAGTTTCACAGAATTGGGAGTTCCTTTACCATTAGCTCTATTTCCTTTCCCGAGACTAGATTATACAAGATTGCTAGTTGGTCTTCTGTTAGTTTGAAGACTTTATGTTATACATATAAATTTTATTAAGTATATAACATATGAAACATCTTTATATATTTATGCATATATTTATTATATATTAAATATATTTTATATTTATTGCTATATTTTTTAAAGGTTGTCTTCTATTTTGTGTTCTCCAGAGGTTGGTAGGGATCACCGAGGCCTTCTAATCTCCCTTCTCTCATTTAACAAATGAGGAAACTGAGGCCCAGAAAAGGCAAGGGAACTGACTTGCCCATGATCACACAGGTAAAGTGTTAGGTGGGATTTGAACATAAGTCTCCTGACCCTGAGTCCAGTAATGTTTCCTCTATAACCCACCAAAAAATATTTTTTAAAAATGATTTTGTGAAGATAGTAGCATCTTACAGTTTGATTCCTCTGACTCACAGCTGGGTACATTTGATACAGTGGGGAAGCTGGCAGGCCTCTTTGAGGGCTGGATCAAACGTTGGCCCGGGAGCCATGTGCCACCCAGATCAGTCAAATCGACCAAACTTGGGGGCTCTCCCTGGAGCCAACTTTTGCCAAAGAAAAATAGGGGCTTGTAGCTTTAAATCCAATTATATTTTGGTTGGTTGACATTTGAGGTCAACCCCAAAGCTGGATTGGGTTAGGGAGCCCTGGGCCATAGGTTTCCCAAGCTGTACCTTAAACACCGAGGTGTAAGCCAAAGGTGTGTTGGCTTCAGGTGGGGCCTTCTCTACTCTTCTCCTAGTCTATGTCAATGGGAACCAAGCAGTCCTATTTATTAAAATGTATGCCTCAAACCCCATACATTGAGGCATAGCTAAACAAATCATGGTACTTGAATGTAATGGAATACTATTTTTGATAATAACAAAGGACATGACTTCGGAAAAGCACGGGAAGATTTATATGAATGGATACAGAGGGAAATAAGAAGAATCAGGAAAACAATGTACACCATGATTATGACAAAAGAAAAAAAAAGTGAGAACTAAACCCTGTGTGATTATAATGACTGGGTCCCAAGAAGAGAAATGGGACCTCTCTTTTTTCTTTGTAGAGGCAGGGGACAATCAGTGTGGAGTAAGGCATACACTGTCAGATTTGGTTGATATATGCTGATCAATTTTACTGAATTGCTTTTTTTCCTCTTTTTAAAATTTGTTGTTACATGGATCAGCTCTCTGGGGAAGGATCTAATGGGACGTGAAGGGGACATAAAACTAAATGAGATAAAAATAAAATAAAATGTACCCTTTAAAATCTTGTAGTGTGATGGTGTCTCCCAGTAGACTCAAGAATTCTTTGAAGGCTGGGCTCTCTTCATTATTTCCAAACAGCTCCTCCTCTAGCGTCTGAAAAAAACAAAATAAAACCGAAAAGGAGGAAAGCATTGTTTCCATGAGAAGGAGATGAGAAAATAATTCTTTTCTTTGTCCCCCTTCCCAAAACAATCACTCCCCATCCCCCTAGAACCTTAAAGATTTCCAGAGCACTTTTCTCACAACAACCACGAGAGGGTGGGAGGGAGGTCATCAAAAGAGTATTCCATTTAACTTTTTCTTCATAGGGAAGATTCTTTTACATGAAGGTCACTGCTTTGATGAGGGTAGTTAGCTGATGGTAAAGACCTCTGAATTTGGAATTAGAAGGCCTGAGCTCAAATCCCAGCTCTGCTTCTGCTGAGCTACCTGCTCTGAGCCTCAGTTTCCTTATTTGTAAAATGAGAATTGGACCAGATGGTCTCTGAGTTCCCTTCCAACTCGAAGGCCACGATGGTGAAACATTTCCATAACATAGACATTGCCCATCAGGGAAATCTGCCAGGTTATAGTAGGTTGTTTAAAAAAAGCCAAGTTGGCTCAGTAAACACCTTTTCACGTGCCATGGCCGCTAATTTGGGAGGCAGCATGGGGTCAAGAACAGAGAGTCAGTCGGCATGCCTCTTTTGGCCATCACTGTCTCTCCAGGGACCTGAGACCTCCCTCTCCACTCCCTCCCCACCTCTAAGAAGAATCGAAAGGGTTAGGGAGGGACAGCAAAAACAGCGTTGACCCTAGAGTGCGATAACCAGGGTTCGAGCCTGTGACCCCGGAGAAGATGTTTAATTTTCTGGGCCTCCACAAAATGAGAGAATGTTGATTAGATGATCTCTAGGGTCCCTTTCTACTCTAACTCCCACTGAGTCTCTGACTTGGGGAAAATGTGGATGATTTCCTGCCATCCAATCCCACTCCTGGGAAAACGACATTAAGTCTGTGTCCTAAAAGTCCCTGGGTGGTTCAGGAGCGTCATAATTCTATACAGAGAACAGCAAAGAGCTTTAATATAGCAGATCCTCATGTCAAATTTCCCTAGGCAGCTGGTTTTCAAAGCAACAATCTGCATATATATTTTTTTTAAAAAGGCTTTTATCTTCCCTTTCCTTTTCCCAACAGCATCAGATACATGAACAACACCCGCTTGCCTGCTCTCAGAGGTGTCTGGTTAATGGTAAATAATTACCACCCTGCCGGAACATTGGATTCTAATCACCTTGTGAGATCGGCATCGGTGTATTTCTGAACAAAACCACTTTCATTTACGGGGTTTGCATTAGCAGAGCTGTACCCAATAAAAATGCAATATGGGAAAATAATTAGAGAGCCTCCCTGAATAATCTTCGCTAAATTATAAGATTCATCTGTATTGGGCTTTCAGATCCTGAAGTCTTGGCTTAATTAGAGTGTTTTTAAGCGAACACATGTCTCTTGTGGTCTAATCTTCAGATGAGGATATTAACTATTATCTGGCCAAGAAAAATAAAACATCTACCAGCATGCTGAAAAAAAATCTTGTTTTCCTCTGTAGAGGGAGACTACAGGGTCACAGAGCTAAAGCCAAAAGGGTCCTTGCAAGTCACTGGATCCAATGTCTTTATTTTACAGATGAGGAAACTGAGGACCAGAGAATTTAACTGACTTGTCCAAGTAAATGGTGGTTGAGAGTGGGGGGTTATGGGACCTCTTAGTACTATGGGCAATTATCTCCTATTTAGGCCCAAGCCCTTATGCTTCTCCTTCCCTTCTCTCCCCTTCCTTCCTCCTTTCTTTCCTCCCTCCCTCTCTCCTTTCCTTCCTTCCTTCCTTCCTTCCTTCCTTCCTTCCTTCCTTCCTTCCTTCCTTCCTTCCTTCCTTCCTTCCTTCCTTCCTTCCTTCCTTCCTTCCTTCCTTCCTTCCTTCCTTCCTCTCTTTTCTCCTTCCCTTCCTTCCTTTCACTTTTACTGAATACCTGCTATACTAGAAAACACTCTCGGAGAGGAAAGATGAACAAGACCCAGTTCCTGCCCTCAAGAAGCTGATAATCTGATAGAGGAAAAGACATATGTGTATGCGAACAGCTATGCTATTATGAATCATGAGAGATGTTTTTAGATCTGTAGTGCCTCTGTCAGGAGAGGCACCATGGGCACTGTGGCTTAGTGAATGAAGAGCTGGCCTCAGCATCCAGGAGATCTGGGTTTGTGTCCCCCACCTGCCTGTATGATGTACTGGCTGAGTGATCCTAGGCAACTCCCCATCTCGGCGCCCCCAGACAAGTTTCTACACTCAGTCCTAGACTGTGAGGTTCATGTGAGGTAATGGATGGTAAGCCCTTAGCAAAGCTTACACGCTGGCAGAAAGTCAGCTATGAGTATTCCATAACCATAGTCTGAATTCATCAGATCCTCACAACAAACCCCCATTTTACAGATGAGCACTCTGAGGTTCAGAGAGGGTCAGTCACTTGCAGGTGGTCCTAGAGATGGCAGGCGGCAGTGACAGGATTCGAATGTAGGACTCTCCTGACTCCCAGGCCCGAATTTTCCCTGCTTTACCAGACCGTGAAGGGCTATAAGAGGCATCCAAAGGGAGGGTATGGGAGGAGAAAGAGCTTGTTTTTGCCTGGGAAGCCTGTGTCTGCTAGAGTAGGGACGAGGCCATGCTGACTCATCCACCCTCTGGAACCCAGTTTCCCTGTGGTCCCATGGTTCACATGGCACGATCAGATGTCTGAGCAGGGTTAGGGAGTCCACAGTGGGCCAGGGAACAGCTGCTGTTTTCTCTATTTAAAGCTAAATGGCTCCTATAGAGATCCCACCTGGGGCTCAGGCGCTATTAGCATTGCAGAGAAAGGCTGGCCTCCTTTTGGTATCTTGTCCACACTTTGAATGTGACCTTCATGGGAGGAGTGTTTAAGAAGAAAAAATGCAGGGCAGGATCTCTTAGGCTCTGCAGCAGAATTCAATTCAACTCAACTCAATTCAATTTAACTCAATGATGACTTATTAAGCATCTACATGGCACATGGATGAAAGCAATGACTCTGTTATGAGAGGACCTGGATTCAAATCCTGCTTCTGACACTAGCTCTTTGACCTTGGTCAAGTCCTCTTGACCAAGGACTTTTTAATGAGTCCCCTATCCACTATACCACACTGTCCCTGTTTCCAAGTATCCTTGCATTGGGTATGATAAAGAAACCAAGTACAGAATCACAGAACTATAGAATTTAGGGTGTGAAGGGCCCTCAGAGATCTTCTGGTCCAAACCAGGTGAGGAAACTGAGGCCTGATTGACAGAATCCCCCAGGAGCTGTTTGACTGCGGCCACTTTCACTTCCTAATCTGTGAAAAAAGAAAGGATTAGAGGAGGTGGCCTCTGGGGTCCCTTCCTCACTAAATCTTTGATTCTAAGTCATTTCCTTTCCTCGGGCCTTAGTTTCCTCATCTGTAAAATGAAGAGGTCAGACAAGCCAGTTTCTGAGGTCCCTTCCAGCTCCAAATGTGCGATCCCAGAGTCCTCTGAGTATGGCATGCCAGGTGTTGGGGATAGAAGGATGAAAGTGGCTTTGTCTCCAGCTTCCAAGTGTTTAAGTAGCAGAGTGGATAAGGCAGACACACAAATAGTTATGGTACCAGGGAGACTGGGAGGCTGGGATGGGAGCAAAGAGAAGGCAAGAACAAAGGACCCTCGAGAAATCTGAGGAGGGCAATGACACCAGGGGTGGGGGCAGATCGGAGAAGGTTCCACGGAGGAAGTGGAGCTGAGCTTTGACAGGAAAGATTTCCCACAGGTGAGGCCAAAAGAGAGCACAGAGTGGGATCTGGAACAGCCAGGCAGCCAGTTTGGCTTGAACATGGTGTGCATGAAAGAGAAGAGAGGGAAATGAGGCTGGAAAGGTCAGCTGACCCACACGTGACCCACCATGTCCTGACTCTGTGCATGTGCATCGGCTGGTCCTCCCACCAGGAATGTTGGTCCACCTCCTGGCTTCCTTGTGGCTCAAATTCCACCTTCTGCAGTCTTCCTCTCCTGTCATTGCTAGTGCCCTCTCTGAGATCATCTCCAGTTTCTCTGTCTGTATCTCGTATATACATAGCTATTTTCATGCTGTCTCTCCCAGTAGAATATGAACCCCATGAAGGCAGGACCATGTTTTTGCCTTTCTTGTACCCTCCAGAACTTGGCACAATGCCCAGCCCAGTAATGAACACTTGCTGACTCGATAGGACCTGATACAATGAGGCCCCACTGGGCTTGTGTTGACCAATCCACAATCCCCAGCTCACCTGGCGGGCTTTTTGATAAATGACGCCAAACTTGAAGGTGTTGTTGACTTCGTGCTCATCATAGGACACAATCATTTGGGATGCCTGCAGGAGAGGGAGAGGAAAGGAGTCAGGCTGATTGCCATGTTGGGAGTGGGGAAGGCAAGAGCGGGGTCATCTCTGAAACAAAATCCTGTCAATGGAAGGAAAATTCCACATGGAGGAAATGAATAGCATGAGGGGTAGGCAAGGTAGACACGTCTGGATAAAGAGAACGTGGGAGGGAGAGCTGTTCCCAGACAAGACACTTGGTCATTGAGATCCCAAGTGTCTTAGCTGTTTCTCCAAATCCCGATTATAGGATCATTTAGAGCTGGACGGGATCTTAGAGATCAGTCCAACCCTTTCATTTTAGAGATGAGAGAACTGAGGCAGACAGGCTAGGAGACTTGCCCAAGGTCACATGACTAGTAAGGATCTGAAGTAGGATTGGAATCTAGGTCTTTCCCAGTCCAAGTCTCTATCCACTATGCCACACTGCCCCTGTTTCCAAGTGCCCTTGCATTGGGTATGATGGGGAAACCAAGTACAGAATCACAGAACTATAGAATTTAGAGTGTGAAGGGCCCCTAGAGATCCCCCGGTCTAAACCAGGCGAGGAAACTGAGGCCCAATGGGCAGAATCCCCCAGGAGCTGGTTGAATGTGGCCAAAAATGACAGGGCTGGCTTGATCCCCAAGGTCTCTTCCCAGCTAAAAATGAGATGATTCTAGCTACCACTTGGAATCAGCACGTGAGTGAGCTGATGTATGTACAGGTGCTGCCAATGTGATCAAACCCAGCATCCACTCACTAAGCCTCTAACCCTCCTCTCGCCGCTGATTTGTTTGGAAAGCCTTTCTTCTTTGATAACCTGAAGGCATGCTTCAGTCCAGCCCCCAGCCAAAGGAATTACCAGTTCTAAATTAGGGAGATTCGCTTATCTTTTTGTCTGTCTGCTATCTGTCTGTATTCCACCTCAGGCCCCATTAGAGCTAAAGGCCTTCAGGGTAAGGATGGTTTTATCCTGATTTTTGTCTCTGGAGCACTTAGCACAGAGCATAGTGAGCCCTCAGTAACGAACAGTCTGTTGGTTGATTAATCTATATAAGATCACATATCTCCAACTGGAAGACACCTTGGAGACCATCTAATCCAATCATATCATTTTACAGATGGGGAAACTGAGTCACAGGGAGTTTGGGGGATTTGTCCAACATCAGAGGTAGGATTTGAACCCATAGTCTCTTCTGTAAACTTCCACTGTACCATGATACCAGCTTACCTCTATCTATCTATCTATCTATCTATCTATCCATCCATCCATCCATCTTTCCATCCATCTACCCATCTATCTGCCCATCTATCCATCTATCTGCTTATATATTTATCCATTTGCCCATCTGTCATCTATCTATCCATCCATCCATCTATCCATCTGCCTACATATTTATCTATTTGCCTATTCATCTATCTATCCATCCACCCATCCATCTGCCTACCCATATCAATCTCATGCCAGTATGCCATAGGGGATAAGGAGCTGGGCTTCGAGCCAGGCAGACCTGGGTTTAAGTCCTGTCTCTGGCACATCTTGGCTGGGTGACCCTAAGCAGGTCCCTAAGACTCTCAGTGCCCTGGGGAGCGCTGTGATTTTGCGTTCCAGAGCTGGTGCTGACATGCATTGACAGAGGGAGCTTCTTTGCCTAGATCTTCCCCATATTAGTGAAATCCTAGGTCTGGACAAAAATAAAGTGTTTGTGTACGTGTGTGTGGTCAGTGACACTGGGTAGAGACACACCAAAGAGAATTAGCCAAGGAATCAAGGCTGCCTGGCTCTGAGGGCCCTGATCTTATTTGCTCCCCAGGGCATGAAGCCACTGCCTGGCAGATGAGTGACCACAGCCCCACTTCTCTGTACTTGCAGGTCATGGTTACCTTCACTGGCTACTTAGCTCTCCCTGTTGGGATGGGGAGATCACGTCTGCACTGAATTCTGCTTCTTTCTGATCATCTGGTGCTGCGTGCTCCCCTCGGTCCTCCTGATCTAACACAAACTTGGAGCACTTCTGAGGGTCTCGGGGCTTGGCCTGAGTCTGGGAAGCTCAGCCTGTCACCAGCCTCTCACCCAAGGCTGGCAGGTTTTGAGATGGGCATGGCTGCTATGGGGTTTTTGTTTTCCCTGAGACAATTTCTGGTCCACATCTAATTAGCCTGGTCTGCTTGGCCAGTAGCTGAGGCTTATGGGTTGGTTTTTTTTTTTAATTGTTGCTGTTTTCCCCCAGACCTGAATTGAGGTCAAGAACAGGCTATGTCCTAAGGAAACCAACTAACATCCTCATGTATAACTGGCCTCTGGTTTATTAGCCAGAGCTGGAGAAAGGTTTGGAGACCAGAGAGCCATGTCAGTGAAGTCATTCCCTGGACTTCAATTCTTAAAAAACTATTTCATGTGCACAAGCTGAAATACTACAGTGATTCCCGGCCCTGATGGCCACCCTGAGGGTATGGCAGGGGTATGGGGGAACAGAGGAGCAGGCACCATTGCTTGTCTACACAAGCAGCAATTTGTTTCAGGATATCAAGCCACATGCTGTCCGAGCCATCTGATACATCAGCACCTCGCTTTTCTATTGTCCTCACTCTAACACCTGATTGCTGAAGATAGCGTGGGGTAGTGGAAAGAACATTGAACTGGGAGTCTGCAGTTCTGGGTTCTAATCCAGAAGCTTCCACCACTGACTCAGTGGGTGACCTTGGGCCATAACATCCCCTCACTGCGACTCAGTTTCCCCTTCTATAAGATGAGGGTGTTGGACAAGATTGGTGGTTTTCAAACTTTTTTTTTTTTGCTCCCAGCCCAATATTACTCTTCGCTATGATGAATTTCAGAAAGCTACGGGATGATCTGAGATTTATTTGCAAGTGATTCTAAGCTTCATACAACTCAGGGAACTTCTTGGGAAGCTTGGAGCCCACTGGTATATTGTGACATACCCTTTGAGGGCCACTAGACTACCTAATCACAAGGGCCCCTCCCCTTCCAGCTATGGCAGCCTATGAGATGGCATGCCATTCACCTTTCCTCTGGCATGGGAAGTGATCCATTCAGATAAGATGGAGACCTGGACAAGATGGAGACCTGGGACCTAGAGCTGGGATATGCATAGACCAGTGGTGAGAGCAAGAAGGACCAAGATGATTTTTAATGGTTATCACAGTCAAAGGATATGAACAGGCAGTTTTCAGAGGAAGAAACTAAAACTATCTATAGTCATAGAAAAAAATGTTCTAAATCACTATGGATTAGAGGAATGCAAATCAAAACGACAGTGAGGTACCACATCATACCTATCAGATTGGCTAACATGACAAAACAGGACGATGATAAATGTTAGAGAAGATGCGGGAACACTAATGCATTGTTGGTGGAGTTGTGAATTGATCCAACCAATCTGGAGAGCAATTTGGAGCTATGCCCAAAGGACTATAAAATTGTGCCAGCAATAGCACTTCTAGGTCTATATTCCAAAGAGAGAATAAAAAGGGGAAAAGGACCCACATGCACAAAAATATTTATAGCAGCTCTTTTTGTGGTGGCCGAGAATTGGAAATTGAGGGGATGCCCATCAATTGGGGAATGGCTGAACAAGTTGTGGTATATGAATGTAATGGAATACTGTTATGCTATAAGAAATGATGAGCAAGCAGACTTCAAAAAAACCTGGAAAGACTTGTATGGACTGATGCTGAGTGAAGTGAGCAGAACCAGTAGAATGCTATACACAGTAACAGCCACATTGTACAATGACTGACTTTGATAGACTTAGCTCTTCTCAGCAATGCAAGGATCTAAGACAACTTCAAAAGATTCATGATGGAAAATGCTAACCACATCCAGAGAAAGAACCATGGAGTCTGAATGCAGATCGAAGCATACTATTTGCTCTCCTTTTCCTTTGTTGTTTTGTTTTATTGCTTCATTCTCATGGTTCCTCCCATTAATTCTAATTGGTTTTTCATCAGGACTAATGGGAAAATATGCTTGATATGAATGTATAAGTAGAGCCTGTATCAGATTGCATGCCATCTTGGGGAGGGGGAAGGGAGGGGGAGAAAATTTAAAACTCAAAATATTATGGAAGCGAGTGTTGAAAACTAAAAATTAATTAATTATTAAAAAAATAAAAGTGGGAGACTTTAAAACAAAAAAAAATGGTTACCACAATAAGCAATAAAGAAAGGGGTGGCGGTATAAAGGATAGAGAGACAGCCTCAGAATTAGGACACTGTGGGCTCAGTCTACCCCCTGATGTGCACTGATTGTGTGTCCTGGCCAACTCAGTACCCAAGGCAGCTCTCTAAAAGACTAGAAGTAGCAGACGAGGTGCTGACCTGCACTGCTGGAAGGCTTCTTCTCACTGGGAGTTATCAAGACCAGTGAAATTTCAGGTCTGGTCCCCTCTCTACCACCAAGAAAAAAATCACAATGAATAAGAACAAGATGAGGAAAACCTTCCTAGGCTGGGGTGGAGAGGACTCCTGGCCAGTGGGTCATGAGATCATGAGAACTGTTTCTGGGGGATGCTGTCCTGGAGGAAAGAGGCGACATTTCCAGGTAGGGCTTCATGGGCATGGGAGGTGTAGTCTTGGGTATTCTCACCTTGGGGTACAGGACGGGATTGAATTTCAGTCCCACAGCATCATCACAGAAAGCCTGCAGAGAGACAAGCTCATGCTTTAGAGACCAATCCTGTCCTCCCCTTCATACATACATATACACTTTCATGCACGCATGCACATATGTGCACGCACACATGCACAAATGCACACACACACGTACCATTCCTTTCTTCTTTGAGGGAAAACAGACCATGTCCTTCCCAAAATGATCATGAAATATCCTCCCCACTATCTGGGATCTGCAAAAAGACCTCTCCCCCAATTTTAGAATTACTTGGTGAGGAAAGGAGGCCTGTTAGGTATCCCCCCACCCCAGGACTTCTGTTTCCACCCACCCACCTACTCACATACCCTTTATTCCCTCCCTAACATCCATGGCTCTTTAATTGACTCTTTCACAACCCAGATCACTCCATGGCCACCATGTTTCAGCAAGCAACTCCCTAGATGATCTTATTTAGGAAGAGTGACATTGGGAATCCACAGGGCCCTTTAGAAAATTCTGCAAGAGACCAGAGAGCATGGCTGAATGTGGGAGGGAGGAGAGGGGGCTTGTCTAGAGATGAAAAGAAGAGAGAAATGTTCTGTTATCTAGGGAAGTACTGCGATTCTCCCAACCATGGGTCTTGTTCCTTAAGGCTGAGCTCATCCTCTGTAGTCACTGCAGGCTCTTCCCCCAGATCTCCAATAGTACCTCTCCATTGGAGCCCAGGAATGGGGAATCAGACACAGCATTTACTTCTGGGTCTCTTCCTGGCATTGATGGCCTCTCAGAGTCAAGGACCTCAGGGGAAATGGTAATTTGATGGTAAGGACGTCCATCCTTGCTATTTTCCAACCTTATCTCTGCTCCAACAAGGTCTAACTCACTATAGCCCTCAGAATATGTCCCATACACAGACCCACAGAGTGTGGCCAACCTGAGGCAAAGCTATGCTCAATACCAAGGGGATTTGGGGGGCCTGAGAGGCTGCCCTTCCTATCCTGACCCTATGGTTATGAGTCTGGAATGGCCCTCTATTACCTAGCCCCAAGCCCACTCACCAGAGCTATAACCAGGAATTTTTGTCCCTGGGCAGGCAGCACAAATGATGCTGTATTTGGGGATTTGGGGGGAGAAGCAGAGACTCAGAGACATTGCAGTTAGCCTGCTGCTGGGGGAAGGTCTGGTCTAGAAGCAGGGCAGAGTAGGGGAAGAAATCCATTTTCTTGCACAATGCGAAGTATACCTGTGGAGGATTTCTGAAGAGTGAGAAACAGCAATACCAACTAAATGGTTGGGACCACCTCACCCAGCCTGTCAACTAGTAGTTTTCTATCTTAGCTAATTATTCTGACTATCTAGAGTGAATCTTCTTTGTTCCTATGCTGCCAATAGGCCCAAAGTGCCAACAGTGTTCTCTAAATCTAGCACCCTTCAAATTTGGTGTCCTAGGAGCAAAGCCCTTATGGCCCCACCCTAGTTATAGCTCTGGCCCTCACAGCCATGAAGTCCAGGCAGAACCCTGGTGGCATCCACGGCAGGCATGTGTCACCCACTAAAGAGGAGAGTCCTGCCATCAAATTCTGATGGGTCCAAACCCCACAACTGGCCACCCCTCCCCCCAGAGAAGCCAAGGTTTCCCAGACAAGGCTGCTTTCATTTTTGGTCTATTTACCTTTGCAATCTGAGGGATGCTGGGGAGCTTGCTCAGTCCCGCCAGGGGAATCCGCTCATGAACCGTTTTCACTTTGGACCTAAGGGCAGATGAGCACAGGGTGAGACAAGGATCTCCGCATTGACGGTGGGATTCAGGTGCAGAGGGAGGGAGAAGAGTGCCCAATTTCATATCCTAGATGTATTTGGGGAAGTTAGGTGGTGCAGCGGATACAGCACTGGGCTTAGGATCTTCCTGAGTTCGAATCCAGCCTCAGATACTTACTAGCCGTGTGACCCTGGGAAAGTCACTGAACCTTGTTTGCCTCAGTTTCCTTACCTGTAAAATGAGCTGGAAAAGGAAATGGCGAACCCCTCTAGTGCCTTTGCCAAGAGAACCGCAAATGGGGTCACGGAGAGTCAGATACAACTGAAACAACTTACGACAGCTACTTTTAGGTTTTAACAACCAGATTTTTATACCTCAACTTTCTGCTCTGATGCTAATTAGTGTGTGATTGCCCCAGGCCTCAGTTTCTCCCTCTGTAAAATGAAGGGATTGGTATGTTCTCTGTCATCCCTTTCAGCCCTAGATCTATGATTTATAATCCTATGAATCTTACTATAAATGCTTTGGGGAGCGGGCTATTTAAAGAATCCCTGTGGGATGAATCATTCCATAATGCAAACAACTTCCCTCAGATCCATCTGTCGGGTAAGTCTGGGTATCCAGGTGTACCCCGCCTTTGAGCACACCCAGTATCTAGAGGGCTTTACATAGCTACAGAGCAGGGCCAGCCTTGATATGAAAGGATGGTAGAATTGGAGGGACCATCAGGAACTCCCCCTCATTTTACAGTAGGGAAACTGAGGCCCCAGAGAGAGAGGTGGTGATTAGTCCAGGGTCATGCAAGTGAATGGCCGTCCAGGACCAGAACGTGGATTCTGACTCTCAGTATGCTGCTCTCCCTGCTATAAATCAGGCAAGAAGGGGGTGATTATTTTCTTTCCGACTAAAGGACCCCTTTAGAGACCAAGTGCCCTTCACACACATGAAATCAAACGCTCTTCAGAGATCTTAGAGGGGCCATGGACAGCACTCCTTGAAACCCACTCAGTGGCCACTTCGAGGCCGTCTGTGTGGGATTTCTGTAGAGGACGGTCCAGGCGGTCACATCAGCATCATGGCTGGGACATGAGACGCGGAGGCCCCAGGCAGACCGCTGTTGGAAGCTCAGTGCCATTCCCCACTTTGGAGTTAGAAGGCACCTCAAAGGCCACTGAGGCCCTAACCCTCATTTCATAGTTGGAGAAACTTGGGCCTGGAGAGGTCAAGGACTCACTCGGGATCACGCGGGTGCATTTCCGCTGCTTGCCCTCACATCCCTTCTCGGAGCAGAGGCAGGATGGAGGAGTCCCGTGTCCCTGCTATTTGCCCTGGGTTTGGAAAGACATAGGAATGCCACCCCCAAGAAATGCCATTTGGGGACATCACCCAGTTTCAGATGAAGTTCATGGTGACTCTAAATAGCATTTATATAGACAGCTAGATGGCGCCATAGTGCACAGAGCACTGGCCCTGGAGTCAGGACGACCTGAGTTCAAATGCTAGCCTCAGATACCTACTAGCTGGGTGACCCTGTCAAGTCATTTAACCTTGTTTGCCTCAGTTTCCTCATCTGTAAAATGAGTTGGAGAAGGAAATGGCAAACCACTCCAGTACCTCTGCCGAGAAAACTCCAAATGGGGCCAACAACAAAAGCATTTATACAGTACATGTAGGTTTATCTCATTTTAGCTTCAAGAGGGAGGTATGATTATACCCATTTTACAGAGAAGCAAACTGAGGTTCAGAGATGTTAAAGGCATCACATTGCTAGTAGAAGTCAGAGGCCCAATAGGCCTTAAACTGAGGTCCTGTACTCTATCTACTGTGCCATGCTGCTGCTCAAATACACTAAGGCCTTCCAAATGTCACACAGTCTCCGGGCATAGCACCTGGCTAACAGTAAGTGTTTCATAGGTTCATAAATTTATAGCTACACGAGGTCTCAGGGGGGCACCTAACCCAACTCCTACTCCCTTTGGCAAATGAAGAAACTGAGGCACAGACAGGTTATGTGACTTCACTGGAGTCACACAACTAGAAAGTGTCTGAGGTGAGATTTGAACTCAGGTCTTCTTGACTCCAAGTTAAGTGCCCTATACAATTTGCTATGCTGCCTTTCAATAAATATTTGAGTGATTAGTTGATTGATTGACTGGGATTAAAGGGATGGCCTGAGGTTAGATCAGCAGAATTTTTTTTTCTCTGGTTCCCTCATGGGGATCATGAAACCCATGACCTTGGCCTCATCGGTGCCTAAATATGCTCAAACCCACTGAAGAAAATTCAGCCCAGGCTGAAAAATATACCAAAGGGAGTAAGAGTACAGAGCCCACGGCGGCTCTAGATGAGGGGTCTGGTGCTCCAGGCACCAAGGGACAGGGTTGGAGATGGCCCAAGGATGTAGCCAGGCCAGTCTTCCTCATCACAGCAAGACAGAGGCAGGACGGTATCCCCTGGTCTACTCAGAAGGGCAGCCCTAGTGCAGACACCAGGCCCCCAGCAGCATCGTGGTTCTCACCTGAGGATGATTCGCAGGTATTCGATGCCTTCCGCCTCTTCACACTTGATGGACAGAATCAAGTTTCCCAGACTACTGGCAGTACAATAAAAATTTAAATGATCCTAGAAACAGAAACAGAAAAGGTAAGTTAACTCAGAAAACCTGGGGCTGTCTGCCCACCCCTCATTGACACACCGAAGTCTCCAAAGTCTCAGGAGCTGAGTGCCCTCAAAGGAATGGGGAGATCTAAGAAGCCTAGGTTTTATGGCTAGTGATGTGTGCATGTGTGTCTGTGTGAGTGCGCATACATGTGTGTGCAAGAACTGTGAACTTTCTTGCTAATTTATACCGTGTGTATATGTGTGTGCGCGTACGCATCCATGCATGCTCCCTATCAAATTCAATCATGCTTATTTGCCACCTGTCCTTAACTATGCTGTTTTCCATTTTTGCATCCTCAAAGCCTACTGCCTTGCATGTAGTAGGTGTTTAATAAATGTTAATTGAATTGGATCAAATGGAAGGTGTGCTGTTGACAAGAACTGGAAACTTTCTTACTAGTGTATACTGAGTGTGTGTATGTGTGTGTGTGTGTGTGTGTGTGTGTGTGTGTGTGTTTTGGAGATGAAAAGTAATTTAGTCTCTTAATTTCTTAAAATCTCATTAATTCCTTAAAGTTTATTTTTTTTTAAAGCATCTGATTCTATAGCTAGTGCTTATAAAAGATTTTTTTAAAAGAATTAAATTTGTGGTCTTATGTAAATTTATTTAAATTCTCCTTTGTTTACCTAAACTTAACATGTTCTTGACAAATTTTTTAATATCTGGTGTCAATAAGATAACAGATTGTATATAGTACTATGTTTTTCAGCTTTTAAAAAAAATATAACCATCAAGACAAAGCTGATTTTTTCTAAGTTTGGTTAATATTTTTGAATATTTATATATATGACCACTTTATATAAATAAGTGTTTTCTGCATAAAAAAGGGAGGATAGAAGACAGTTGGAATGGGCAGTCTGAATTATAAAATGTGTTTAAATAGATGTCGTTTGGTGACTTTCAATCCATCCATGGCTACCAATGTGTTGCCAGGTCTGGGTGCTGCTTTGAAGGACAAATAAGGATGATTTGTACACAGATTGTTGTTAATGGTGGTGAAACGACTCCAATCAGCAAGGGAAAGGAACATAAAAGAGGGGTGCACGCAAGTATGTCAGTTACTCTGGTGACAATAACAACCCTCTGAAGTCTTATGCAAGGCAGGTAGTGTGGTGAGGTGTTATAGATGAGGGATCACAGACCCTCAGAGATGGGGGGACCTGGAGGCCAGAAGTCTGAGCCCCCAGCTTACTCAGGATTCCCTTTCTAAGAGCCCTGCCAAGCAGCTAACAGCCTCCCTGACTTCCAGCAAAAGCACTTCTTCTCCACCACCCCACCTCCCAAGGTGGCCTATTCTGCTGTTCTTCCTTGGGATCACAGATTTTGAACCCAGGTCCCTTGACTCCTAATCCAGCACACTTTCCACTGTGCCATGTTGCTTCTCACATGGCACTCAAGCCTCCCTCTTTCCACCTCCCACTCTGTATCCTGGGGCTGAGTAGGAGATGTAGAGTGTCTCTTTGCAGACAGATGAAAGCCCTTTCCCATACCCCCAGAGTCACCAGGCTAAATGTCCTCAGGCCCTTCAGCTCATCCTCACCAGGTGGAGTCTCCAGGTCTCTCAACATTCTGGGGCCCTTCCTCCAGACTTGGAAACTAAGGCTCAGTCAGGGGACCTGACTTACCCTGGCCATGAGGCACCCTCTGCTAACTCCATGACCCAATTTAGAAGCCTCACTTTTAAAACAAAATGGCGTGAAAGTGAGCCGCTATGGCTACAACTAATTTCCCAGAATCATAGATTGAGAGCAAGAAGGGACGTCAGAGGCCATCTGGTCATTTTCAAAGAGGGAAACTGAGGCCCAGGAAGATTCTACAGTAGCCTGTGGTCTTTTTGAACTCTGAGTGCCCGTAATCCTGCAATAACAGCTGATCAAAAAAAGGAATCAGGGTGGGTCCTCCCACTGGACACCAAACCTGTGAGATCCTAGTGAAGGAGGCTTCACCCGGCAGTCAACTCCCAAATGCTTGTGCTGAAGGGAAGAGGTTGAGGTATAGATAGCCCTACACACTGAATAACCCAAGTGGTTTGCTTTTTTTTCCTTTTCTTCCCATTGTTTTTATAATCTTTTACACAATTAATTTTTTTTTTCCTGATGCTGCTACTTTCTAAACAATCCTTTTCCTTAGGTTGACCATCCAATCAAGTTGCTTCTCTATAACACAATGATAGGGACGGAGACATAAACATGGATTCTGACCCTCTCCCTCTGTGGAGGGTGAGTCACTCCTCTTTGAAGCACTGTCACCAGCCACGGTATGCTGGTAAATGTTTAATAACCAGCTCCCTGAGGGGGTGTGGGGGGGAATGTATAGTAGTACACACTTTTAAATTGAATCTGAAATTTAGACCATCAACAAAACAAAAACAAAGCCCTAATGTGTAACCTTTGGGGATTTCCACAGCAGGCATAAAATCTCACAGTGGAAATTTAACAGCCAGCTCTTGGGAGATAGTATGAGCTGGCTCCAGCTCACCTCTGTTCACCAGCCATGACCTTGGAGAGTTCTAAGAAAGGAGACAGAGAAGGAAATTGGGAAAGGGAAGAGAAGGAGAAGGGGAGGAGGAGAAAAGGACTGGCAGGAGGGCAGAGGGGATGGAGGGAACAAGAAGAAGGGTCTATGGCAGGGGGCTGGGGGTTCTCCCGCTCACCTTCCCTAGGAAGTATTTCCTGTACGCCCGAGCTTCACCCTTGCACTCCAGCCTGTAGCCAAACATGCCGGGGCTGAGGTTCTCCTCCTCCTCCTCAAAGATGCTGCTGTCAGACGATGTCGGCGTGCCGATGTTTTCTGGGTCTTCGATCCAGTAACCCCCGAACTGAGGCAGGATGACCAGTGGATAAGGGCCTCCTTTTTCCACAATCTGGAAGCAATGGGGAAGGCCCATATTAGTTCCCTCTGGATGCCCTGTTGCAATAGGAGGGCTTCAGGTTTAGCAACTGAAGACTGAAGCGACAGAGGACAAATCTGAGAGACTTCATAGACTCGGGGCCTGAAGGGCCTCAGTAACCCTCTAGTCTAATTCTCTCATTTTACAGATGAAGAAACTGAGGCCCAGGGAGTTTAGATGACTGCCCAAGGTCACACAGTTAGTAAGAGGTAAGGCCAGTCCTATAGCTACAAAATCAGTGCTCTTTTCACTATCCCAAGGACTAGGGGATGGGGGCATTTGTGAGTGAGAGGGTTTACTTATCCTTTCTAATAGCTTTTCCCCACTCTCTGGACACAACTACCCAGGGTATCCTTAGAATGATTATGGATTATCAATCCCTTTTTACAAATAAGGAAACTGAGGTCCAGAAAGTGACTGACCAAAGGTTCCAGGGCATGTCAGTGATAGAAACAGGACTAAAATCCAGGTCTCCCAACTCCCAGTCCCAAGATACTTTGCCCGGAGACCACCCTTCTCATAGAATCATCGCTAGGGATGACTTTTCTCTCCTTCCATTATCCCAGATGATTCTCTACAGAGCAATCTGCAGTTTAGCTGGTAAAGAGGCTCATACTCACCTCATCAATGCTGGGATATGGGATGTAGTCATCCTAAAAGACAAATCAGAAGTCACTGCTGTTATTCCCTGATGGTACATGAAAGAGCTCCTTATGCCTCTAATTATTTTTGAGTTTTAAAGAGTTTTATTGATATTGTTTGCTTTCACATCATTGCCATGTCTAGACAGACCTCCTTTTGAGCCAGCGAGCCTTCCCTTTCCCAAAGAAAAACACTGAAACCAAGCCAACTGCCATCAGAGACAGCTGACAACTTCTCTAGGTAAAGGCAGAAGGTGTATTTCTTTATCTCTTCTCTGAGCCATCGGTGATAATGGCAACGGGCCAGGATTCAGCTTGGTCTGATGGCTCTCCTTTCCTACACAACTGAAGTTATTTTGTTCATCATTCTCTTGATTCACTTCCTACTCTACTGAGTGTCAGTTCAAAAAGGTCTTGGCCAAATGTCTCTGAACTCTTCAAATGCATCACTTTCTTGTGGTGCAGTGATTCCCAAATACATTTATGTGCCACAATTTTGTTCAGACACTCACCAGTCAATGGTCACACACAGTTTTTTGTTTTGTTTTGTTTTGTTTTGGCAATCAGGGTTAAGTGACTTGCCCAGGGTCACACAGCTAGTAAGTGTCAAGTGTCTGAGGCTGAGTTTGAACTCAGGTCCTCCTGACTCCAAGGCCAGAGCTCTAATCTGCTGCGCCACCTAGCTGCCCCTCATAGTTTCTTTTTTCTTTTCTCTTCCTTCCTTCTTTTCTTTCTTTTATTCTTTCTCTCCTTCCTTCCTTCCTTCCTTCCTTCCTTCCTTCCTTCCTTCCTTCCTTCCTTCCTTTCTTTCTTTCTTTCTTTTCTCTCTCTCTCTCTCTCTCTCTCTCTCTCTCTCTCTCTCTCTCTCTCTCTCTCTCTCTCTCTCTTTCTTTCTTTCTTTCTTTTTTTCTTTCTTTCTCTACCATGAATATTTTGAGATATATGAGACCTTTATTTCTTTATGACTGTAATTTCCCAATTGCCCTGTGGATAGCCTGGCAAAGGAGGATTCCAGGAGCAATGGGCCAAAAAATAGTTCCAGGCTCTGTGCCTTGGGGTGGGTTGAGAGGGAGCAGAAGGGAGCATATCCATCGGTGTTTGTTGTCTGACTCACAGACTAATGGGTAGGTACTAATAGAGGGTGCTGAGGCCAAATTTCTTATATTTTCCTTCTTTTACTGTTATGGGCTAAATAATAATAATAGCCAACATTTATATAGGGCTTACTATGTGCCAGGCACTGCTATTATTATTATTATCTTATTGGATTTTCACAACAACCCTAGGAGGTGTGTGCTAGTAAATCATTCCCATTTTTCATTTGAGGAAACTCTAACAGATGTTAAGTGACTCTGCCAGGGATGACCTTTACATAATTTTATAATTCTTCATGGCTTTGTCACTGGGATGTAATCAGCCTTCTCTCTGCAGGAAATGAGGCCTAGGCTATGACTTTTGGAATAGTTGCTAAAGATACAACTAGTAGGTTTCTGAGGTTGGATTTGAACTCAGGTCTTCCTGACTCCCCGCCCATCACTCTATCCACTGTACCACCCAGCTGCCCCAGTTTCCTGTAGATGGTAGTTGACTCTATGCCCCATAGAATGGAAATCTATCCACAGATTGGAGATTAATGAAGCGTCATAAAGGGGCGGGAGGAGTTGAAGTCAAGCCTCTGTTGAGGTAACCTCACCCCAGGAACCTGTAGTAGGAGTAAATCCTATACCCTGTTAAGATACCAGCTGAACCAGACTCCTACAGGTGATGGCTAAAACTGGTAATCAGGCTCAGATCCTCCCAGACAAGGGCTGACTCCTAGAGATAGGAACTGCCTCTTGACCCCTACAAATGAGAAGTTGCTCTCTGTAGCTGACAGAGGGTGCCAAGAAGTGGGGACAGGAGGGAAAGAGGTTGCCTGGTCAAGGAGAAGCAAGGTGCTACAACCACAGCCTCAGTTTCCCATTTGCCCTCTGGTCCCTAGAGCCACATCAAATCCACATTCCCCCACCATCACCCTCACTCAGCTGCTTAGGAACGCACCAGACTGACAAGGCCAGTCACTTAAATGGCTCTTGGTGAAAATCTAAAGGCCAAGCAGGTTGGAGATGGAAAATTGTACAACAAGGGCTTGATTTTCCGTCAGTCAGAGCCCAAATGCTCCTGTGATGTCCCTGCTGAGAATTACTCTTCTCTCTGCCCAGTTGAGAAAATCATTCTCCACCGACTCTGATCTGAGCCCCTCGTGGACCCATGTGGATGTCACCTCCCCCACTTAGCTCACCTTGTTTTTCTGGGGTCCTGGTTTCTGCTCCTCCAACTTGATGCCCTGGAATGACAACGAAAGTGTAGAAACCATCACAAACTTTGTTACTGATGGCTAACCTGGATATATGCTTTGCAGGACTTCACATGTATGATTGATAGCATAATTGCTTGGGACTGAAGGAGCAGAGAGAATTGGGAATCCATCACTTTTTAAAAAATGAATGTTAAAATAAAGCATAATTAATTTTGTTTAAAAAAAGTTTTGTTATTGCAAAGTGCTAGAGGAAGGCGAATCATCAGCATGTCCCTCTGGCAGCTAGCTCTCTAGAGCTGAATCTTTGTTTGAGGACCCAAATGGAGCAGCACAGCCATCTAATCAATTTAAACCAATTAATTCAGCACCAACTAGGCCAGGCACTGTGCTAGAGGACAAAGGCTGTGTGGCTGGGAGTCTGGACAGCTGGATTCGTATTGTAGCTGTCACTGGCTAGTTGTATGCGTGACCTTGGGCAAACCACTGGATCGTAGATTTAGAGACAGAGAGCTCTTAGAGGTCATGCAGCCCAGCCCCATTTTTGGGGAGAGAATGAAGCTGAGGTTCAGAGGTTTGCAATGACTTGTCCAAGGTCACATGGTTAGCAAATGGCAATCAGGATTTGAACTTTGGTCGTCTGGCTACAAACCCAGTACTTTTCCAGCTGAGCATTTATTGCCTCCCCTGTGACAGGGCTAAATAACCCCTTCCCCGCCTACCTCCTAGGGCTGGCATAGGACTCAAGTGAATTAATAGACATGAAACCACTTTGAAAATCACATATCTTTCTGCAGATGGAGGGAATTATTTTTCCTAGGCATCTCTGCTTGGGTTGTTATCAGATTTTCTGCCTATTAAAAAGAATGAACCGCTGCCTGCTCACCCAGCTAGCTCTGTGAATCATGAATCTGAGCTCTCTGATGATTATTGGGAACAGTAATAAGGGATAGTGGAAAGGGTCCTGGACTCGGCATCAGGAGCCTCCTCTGAGCTCTGTAACTCACTAGTTGTGTGGCTCTGCAAGTCTCCTCCTCTGTGAAATCTGGGGGGCCCTGGGATGGGAGCGGAAGGCACCCTGATCCACAGCTCACAGACCTAGAGCCCGGAAGGGATTGCAGAAGCCATCTCAGCCAGTCCCTCTCTTTTACAGATGAAGAAACTGAGGTTCAGAGAAAATTTATATTGAACTTTATGGTTTACAAAGTGCTTTATATACCTTGTGACAGTTGGACTTCACCACAACCCTGGGAGGACTTATTATTATCCCCATTTACAGATGAGGCAACTGAGGGTCAGTGATACTGACTCGCCCAAGGCCAGACAGGTAGCAAGTGGCAGAGTTAGTATTTGAAGCCGGCTCTTCTGACTCTAGAGTCAGCCTCCATTTCATGTTATCATACCGCATCTGGATCAGAGTTCAAATCTCCTTTCTTGCTAAATTATTATCAGTGTGATCGTGGGCAAGTTGATCAATCAATCAATAAACATTTATTAAGTTCTATGTGCCGGTCACTGTGCCAATCACTAGAGTTAAAAAGGGAGGCCAATGACAGTGCCTGCCCTCAAGGTATTTGTAATCTAATAGAAATCCCTGCCTCCAAGGAGTTTGTAATCCATTCTCTGAGCTCAGGCTTCCACCACTATAAAGCAAGGGGGTTAGACTCAGTGATTTCCAAGGCCCCTTCCAGTTCTCAAGCCCCAGAGAATGAAATGTTCCAAACCAATTCTATACTGGCCTGGATGTGCAGAGAGCAGTGGGGACCAGGGCTGCCTCCCTCACCCCGACTCACCCAGACCTCCTGCAGCAATGGGAGTGGAGAGTTAGGAAGCAGCCAGAGCCTTTTATGGGAATTCTCCATGGAGATGCCTGCTTTCTGCTCTGCAGAGTCATGGTAGGACCAGGGCAGGGAGAGGGCATGGGTAACCAGGCAAATGCCAAGGGGGGTCTGCATCAGGTCTGATATCAGGAACTGAGCTGACTTTGGTTCAGCCCTGTTCCCCAGCTCTACCTCCTTGCCCCTACCCAGGGGTGACAGATAAGGCTCTATAATCAGAATTAAGGAGACTTGGATTCAAATCCTGCCTCATACACTGGCTGGGTGAATCTAGACAAGCCCCTTAATTTCCGTGTGACTCATTTTCCCCATCTGTAAAATGCAGGGGTTGTGCTTGATGGCCTCCAAGGTGTCTTTCAGCTCTAAATCAAGGCTCCTTTGTTCCTAGAGCTCCATGTTAATCATTAAGTGGAAATGTGGCCACTTTTTAATTACTGTAAGACCCCAATTTCCTGGAACGCTTAGGAATCAAGTGGCGTTGGTTAGTTGGATTTCTTGATTAGGCAGATTAGTAATCAGCTGCCCTTTTTGTTTTAGCCCTCACCAAAAAGGTTTCTAAAGTGAATCAGTCTGTTCTCTGGGTCCTGGAGTACCTCCCCATGTCTCCAGATCTTTCTTTGATGAGGAAGGATCATGCTGGCCCTTGAGACTCTCATTAAAACCCCACCAATCACCACAGGGGACTAACACTGGAGCAGAAGAAGGCCTTTTGTTGTTCAGTCTTTTCAGTAGTGTCTGACTCTTGGTGACCCATTTGGGATTTTCTTGGCAAAGATCCTGGAGTGGTTTACCATTTCCTTCCCCAGATCATTTTACAGATGAAGAAACTGAGGCAAACAGGGCTAAGTGACTTGCCCAGGGTCACACAGCTTTAAGTGTCTGAAGTTGCATTTAAACACATGAAGACCAGTCTTCCTAATTCCAAGCCCAGGGCTCTATCCACTGTGCCACCTCACTACCCCGGAAAAGGTCTAGACTTTTAAAAGGGACTCCAAGTCTTTTCTCCCTGTAACTCTGTGTTGGATATCAGTGAGGGTGACTAAAATTAGGAGTGTGCTTATTTCTAAAACTAGACACAATTTGACTACGCTCAGCCTCCCTGGGCCTTCCCAGACCATAATGCCCTTCCCTAAAAGCCACTCCCCCACGTGTGTCTCACCCTAGGAGAATGTAAACTCCTTGAGGGCAGGAATGGTCTTGTGTTTGTATCAGAATCCTCAGTACCTAATACAGTGCTGGTACAGGGTTTTCCTTTAATAAATGTCCTCCTGTCCATTAGTGTGTTTATTCATCTGCCATCATAAAGAACAAACAAAACTTTAACCTTTAGGTGGTGGGTGTGGCACGTTCCCAAAGGGAGGCGCACTCCTTCTCTCCCTGCCAACCTGGGCTCCGGGAAGTCCAGGAGGAAGCGGTCTCTTCCCATGCCAAACTAACTGTTCATCCCTCTGTGATTCTCCCCCCACATCCACCTTCCCTCCTGTATTGTAGTGGCTCATGTAGGTGCCTCCTATGAGATTGAGGTCCCTGAGGCTGGAGGGGTGTCCTACTCTGAATCTCCCTCCCAGCACCTCCATATCTAAGATGCTCAATGAGTGTTTCTAGAATGAGGGACAACAGCTCATTGCCCAGTGGTGCCAGGCATCACTATGATTGAGTTTCCATGCATTGAGGTTCACAGGTAGCTCTGCAGGGGTGTGTGTGTGTGTGTGTGTGTGTGTGTGTGTGTGTGTGTGTATGGGGTGAGGGTTGGGAAGTAACTACAGGGAGGGAGGATCATAGATTGAGAGTTGGAAGGGCTTCTAGGCCAGTCCCTTCATTTTACAGCTGAGGAAACTGAGGCACTGAGAAAAAAAGTGCCTCTATCTCTCTAGTCACTTTACCAAGCTGATTGGCCTCAGATAAGGCAATCAGAAGGCTACCTCTTCCTTTGATAGTGGCCAAGAGTGTGTGGGAGAGCCCTTCCTCCCCAACAGGTGTTGCTTCGGGTCAGAAAAGGCCCTCCAGCCCAGCACAGGCCTGCTTCGCGGTGGTGGCAGAGCCAGAGCCATTGTCCCAGGCAGGTAAAGAAGTGACCTGAGTCAGAGGTCGGTCACCCTTGCCTTGTGTTAGTCATAACCCCTTGGACCTTCTGAATAGGCAAAAGTGGTGGTATATCAGTATTTGCCAAGCCAGTCCAAACCCTGCCCTTCCTTCCAGCTCCAATGTCCCTCTTGAAGCTTTTCCTGAGCCCAATCCAAGCCAAACTTTCACTTCTCCAGAGTAACACAATCTAAATAGAGTCTAGCACTTGGGATGACCTTTAGCCTCAGTTTCCTTAGGTATGAAATGGGGATGAAGTTATCCACTTCACAGGGTCCTTGTGAGCAACCAATGAAATAAATCTTTGCCAACTTTAGAAAGCTATAAAATGGACCAGATTGAGCATTTCCTTGGTGTAAGGAATTCCCTCTAATAATGCCAATCAGTACAGGCTCTAAAATGGTTCTTAGAGCTTTGCCCAGGGTCACATACCCAAATGCACCAGAAATGGGACTGGAATTCAAGACTTTCCTCTCTGAGCCCAGGTCCCTATCCATTAGGCTACACTGCCTCTCTTTATCATCATCATCATCATCATCATCATCATCATCAATATTGCTATTATTTATTATTATTACGGTTCCTTGTATTGCTCTCACGAGATGTGTCATGTTCTTAAATCTTATCTCCCCAGTGAGCTATAAATTCAAGAGCAGGGATATATCATATGTGGATAGAGCACTGAGTCTGGAGTCAGGAAGACCTGAGTTCAAATCTGGCCTATGACACTTACTAGCTGTGTGACTCTAAGAAAGTCACTTGACCACTGTCTGCCTCAGTTTCCTCTTCTGTAAAATGGGGATAATAATAGTACCTACTTCTCAGGGTTGTTGTGAAGATCAAATGAGATAATAATTGAAAAGCACTCTGCATCATGCCTGACACATAGTGATCACTACATAAATATTAGCTATCATCACCACCACCATCATCATCATCATCACGATCGTCATCACTATCATCATCACTGTCATCATCACCATCACCATCATCACCATCATTGTCATCATCACCATCATCATCATCATCATCACCATCATTGTCATCATCACCATCACCATCATCATCATCACCATCATTGTCATCATCACCATCATTGTCATCATCACCATCACCATCATCATCATCACCATCATTGTCATCATCACCATCACCATCATCATCATCACCATCATTATCATCATCACCATCATTGTCATCATCACCATCATTGTCATCATCACCGTCATCATCATCATCACCATCACCATCATTGTCATCATCATTATTATTATATTTTTTCACCTAGATTCCAACATGGAAGCTAGAAAGACATGGCTACTAGTCCAAGCTTTGCCATGGACTAGAGTCATGACTTAAGAGCTGGAGGGATCCTGAGAGGTTGCCTCATTTAAGAATCTCTGTCACAGTTGTAAGAGACCTTAGGCAAGGCCTAGGCCAACTCCCTCATTTTTAAGGCCTAAGAAATCCAAGTGCCTTCAGGTAGTAAGCATCAGAGGCAGGATTTGAACCCAAGTCTTCTGGCTCCAAATCAGGGCTCTTTCTACAATACCATGCTGCTTCTTACATGACTATGGGCCTCAGTTTCCTCCTCTGTAAAATGAGGAGGTTGGACCAGATGTGCTGTAAGGTCACTTATAGCTGTGACATTCTCAGATTTTGAGACTTTTGGACTAAAAGACCATCATGCCTTTAGCAGAGAGGGTTTTTTTTCATTCCTCAATGAAGAAGAATGAATGTATCCTGGAACACGCAAATAAATATAAGGCATCTTCCCCAGCTATCCCAGAATAATACTTATAAGAAATATTTAGATAGCACCTTAAGGCTTTCAAAATGCTTTCCACATTATCTCATTTGATTCCCACAACTCTGTAAGATAAGGGCTGTTTTTCTTATTTTACAGATGAGGAAACTGAGGATGGGAGCGGTTAAATGACTTACTTGCCCTGGGTCACATAGCAAGTAAGTATCTGAGGTAGGATTTGAACCCAGGTCCTCCTGATGTGGAGTCAGGGGACCCGGATTCGAATCCCACTCTACCTCTTACTACCTGGGTCATTTCAGCTGGATTGGACTGGATGATTTCCAAGGTCCCTTCCAGCTCTGCATCTAGGATCTGATGCTTCCATCAGACCCAATAACCCAAGTCCAGCTCTTTACCTGCTAAGTACACTGACTTCCATTAAGTATGAAAGGTGCCCAATGAATGGCAGGGCTGCAAGTAACTCAAGCATAGGTCTCTTTTTTTTGCTGGATCCTGGATCCACATAACCCACCACTAGGGGGCACACTGGTGAGCTTCTCAATACTGGTGGGTCCCATGTTGTTGCTGTATCTGTCTGTCAGAACTCTCTCTGCTCTGAGGCCCAGTGTCCTCATCAATCAGTCCATTAAGTATCTATTAAGCACTCACTAGGTGCTTAATACTGAGCTAGGTGATGGGCATACAAGTACCCCCCCCCAAAAAAAAAACCATCTCTGTGCCCAAGGAGCTGGCCTTCTTAATGGCGGGCAAGGGAGGGACAACCCCATGACTGGGACACTTACTTGCATCTTCTCCAACATCTCGAAGAATTCTGCAGACTGTAAGACAAAAGAGGGGAGGGGAGAAAAGGGAGAGAGAAACAGAGAGGTCAGTGAAACTGTCTAAGAAAATCTTTTCTCCTCCCCCCAGCAACAAAGAGCAGCAGACGCTGGACAGAGACGGAATTAATTTGAAACATGAGAAAGGATAATTAGATTTTGTCTTTGCTGGGCTTGAAGACCAAAATATTCTACTTGAAAAAAAAAAACCAAACACTTGAGGATATTGGCCAGTCCTAAGGCAGAGCTGAGGAGGGGGAGGCTCTCAGGAGGCCAGAGCTCTGGGCAGCCAGCTCATTCTGGGCCAAGCAGTGATCCCTTTGGGGGTAGGTGGCTACAGCAAGGCTCCAGGCTGTCTCAGGGAGCCAAAGCCATTAGCCCAACCTGCTGGGAGAAAGCCTACATGAAGACAGCTAGCATGGACAAAGGTTTAGGCTTACAACAGGGCCAGGGGGTTCAGGGGGTGATGTCATGTACTATTTGGGATCTCATCCAGATGGAAAACCCCCAAACCAGCTTCTTCCCTTCTTGAAGGAATGCCAGGGATTATCCCAGACATCCCTGGTGCTACCTTTGTAATGTCCAGGGGAAGAGGGCAAGGAAATGGGGAAGTAGGTGGCTCCAGGGACAATCAAGCCAGAGGCCTCCCCTCCCCTCCAGATGAGCTGTTCTTGCAAATCAGAAGCTCAATCATGCAATCAACCAATAAGCATTTATTAAGCACCTACTAGGTGCAAGGCACTGAGCTGGGGGCTGGGGACACAAAGACAAAAGCAGAAACAGTTGCTGCCCTCCAGAGGTTTACCTTCTATTATCAGTGATATCCACTACCAGGGGTGGGGAACCTGTGGCCTCTGAGGCCACATGTGGCCCTCTAGGTCCTCAAGTGTGGCCCTTAGAACAAATCCCCTTAATGAAAGGATTTGTTCTGTAAAACTTGGACACAGTCAAAAGGTCACACCCAAGGACCTAGAGGGCCACATGTGGCCTCAGAGGCTGCAGATTCCCCATCCCTGCGCTAGACAAATGTAGATAAATTAATGAGTTTCTGGAAGGTAGAAAGGGAAGGGAAGCTGGTTTGGGGGAAGGAAGCAGCATGGTACAGTAGATAGACCATTGACCTTTGAGGCAAGGTCCTGAGTTCAGATCTCACCTCTGACACTACCTATATGAGCTTGGGCCTCTGTGGACCTCAGTTTCCTAAAATGTAAAGGGTGGTAGTGGACTGGGTGACTTCTGAGGTCCTTCACCGCTCTAGAGCTATGACTTAGGGAGGTGGCATGGTGGAGAGAGCGCAGTGGATTCAGGAAGACCTGAGTTCAGCCACTTACTAGCTGTGTGACACCCCCTGCCTTCCAAGTCACCTGACCTCAGCCTCAGTTTCTTCACTTGTTAAAAAAAATAGCACCTACCTCACAGGGCTGTGAGGATTAAGTGAGGTAACATATCTTTGCAAATCTTCAAGCACCATATAAATGCTAGCTAGCTCTTCTGTGATCTCCAAGGTCCCTTCCATTCCAGTGCCATGGTGCTCTCTGGAAGAGACCCTCTCCTTACCCTCAGTCCCACAGGAGCGTGCCTTAGCAAAAAGCCCAGCTCCATCTGGACCGTCTCAGGCTGGTGCTGAAAGCCCCCAATAACTCAGAATTGTAGATGTCGAGCTGGAGGGGACCTTTGAGGTCCCTGAGTCAGCCCCTCCCCCAGTTTTACAGATGAGAGCGTTGAGGCCCAGACAAGGTGAAGTGATTCGCCTACGAACACAATGCCGGTGTAGCTCCAGGTCTTCCTAAGTCCAAAAGCACATTCTCTCCTTAATGGCAGGCTGCCTCTCAAAATCCACAAAGGCCGTGATCTAGAAGCAGATGGCCGAGTCCCCAGTGCCAAAGTTAACAAGGCAGCCTCGGCTGGGCCTGCGGCCACTTCTCTGTGACTCAGTTGGCTTTCCAAGCAGGCAGTTATTGTTTTCCCATAAGAACGAGCCTCATTTTCCATTCAGAAGCACGGTGAGTAAGCGGGACGGCTTGGGCTGGTAGATTCTGCCTCTGGGACCCAGCTAAAATCCCAATCGGTAGAGGCCACATGGGCACAGCCCAGTGAGACACCCCAGCTAGCCAGCCTGGGTCCGGGACAACAGAGCACAGCTCGAGGTCTCCTCGAGAAGGGAGGAAGGGGTGTCCCCTCCCCCACTTTTGGCGGCCGGGAAAGCCAGGACACCAGACTGGTTTTCCAAACAGGAACATAACACGGCAACTCTCTTGCTGAGCCGTCTAACTTATTATTAGCAACAGCCACTGCCGCCTGGGAGGGGACCCGCTGCCAGCTTTCCTCACTGCAACCACCACTTTAGCAACTTGACAAGTCAACCATGAAATAATTGCCCAGAACTCAAGCTTGACATACAAAATCATAGCCTGGGAAATAGCGTTTCTGTTTAACTCCCTCCCCAGCCTTAAGAAACTAGGCCTGTCCTTAAAGGCGAAGCCAACCTCAGGAGGGAAAGCCTGGATTCTAGACTTGGGAGTGACCTTCAAGCTCATGGAATCCTAGCCCTACCCAAGCAACCAAAATGATCATTTCTTTTTTTAAAAAATTTTTTAGGCAATTGGGGTTAAGTGACTTGCCCAGGGTCACACAGCTAGTAAGTGCCAAGCAGTTGGTCTGAGGCTGAGTTTGAACTCAGGTCCTCCTGACTTCAGGGCCAATGCTCTATCCACTGCGCTACCTAGCTGCCCCAAAATGATCATTTCTTAAGAGGGTCCTGTAGAACGATGAAGGTTAAATTAAGGTTCAGTCCCTGCCCTCACAGAACTCATAGACAGGGAGGGAGAGATGACATTAATAACTATATTTGTGTCTGACTTGTGACCCCATTTGGAGGGGTTTTCTCGGCAGAGTTTCCTTGAAGTGGTTTGCCATTTTCCTTCTCCAGCTCATTTGACAGATGAGGAAGCTGAGGTGAACAGGGTGAAGTGACTTGCTCAGGGTCATACAGCTCATAAGTATCTGAGGCAGGATTTGAACTTGGGAAGATGAGTCTTCCTGATTCCAAGCCCAGTGCCCTATCCACTATGCCACCTAGCTGCCCCTCTATTACAACTGACCACAAAGCAGCCCAGTAACAACAATCTGAGAAAACCTCAAGCAGGAAATGGTTAAATGATAGAACAGTGGTAGCTCACACATCTATCGCACCTTACATACATGACCTCATGTCATCCCCACAACGCTCCTGCAACCTTGCTGCGGTATTTTTTCTCATGTGACAGATAAGGAAACAGATTTGCCCGTGATGACACAGGCCCTAAGTATCAAAGGCAGAATTTAAACCCAGGTCTTCCTTATGCTAACTCACTAACACCAGTGCTTCTTAAGAAGGAGGATCACATGGAGAACTGGGGGAAAAGATGCTCAAGGAATGAAATCCTGTTGGAAGCAGGCTTGGCTGTCGCCCACTGACATTCTTTTTTTTGAGTTTTTTTTTTTTTGTGAGGCAATTGGGGTAAGTGACTTGCCCAGGGTCACACAGCTAGGAAATGTGAAGTATCTGAGGCCAGATTTGAACTCAGGTCCTCCTGACTCCAAGGCCAGAACTCTTTTCACTGCACCACCTAGCTGCCCCTGCCCACTGACATGCTTAATGGGGGTGCACATTATTTAGTCTCAGCTCCCAGCTGAGCTCCCCATGGCCTGCTCATTTCATGGTACCACCAAAAGAAAAATAAAAGGCAGCATGGCATCTGACTTGGGCTGCCCATGCAGCTGCTTCCACCACTGAAAGAAAGCAGTGGATCTGAAAGCCAGGGAGGCATGATTCCCGGGGGAGGTGACCGTGAGGGTGGCTGGGCTACTCAGCCAGAATGCTGGCACTGGGCACACTGGGCTGGACTGGATGATAAGGCCAAGGTCCTGGGTGCATGCTACACGTTCTGATTGATGGATTGGTAAGAACCTTGGAGACTTAAAATCGGAGTCCTTGGGTCCAAATCTGGGCCCTGCTGTGGTTGGAGGCACCACCGTGGGGTGGGAGGAGAGAATGAAAGACAGAAAGAGGGATAATCTTAGAGCCGGAAGACCGGGGGTCCAATCCCAGCTCTGCCTTGACTACCTGGTGACCTTAGGTAAATCATATCTACCTCAGTTTCCTCATCTGTAACATAAGAGGGTTGGACTATTTGGTCTCTGAGGTCTCTTCTAGCTCTGAACAGACAATCCCATTTACTACCTGGGTGACTGTGGGCAAGTCAGGCAGCCTCTCCAGGTCCTACTTACTACCTGCATGACCTTGTAAAAGTCATTTAACCTACTGGGGACTCCATTTTCTCATCTATAAAATGAGGGGCTTGGACTAGATCAGTCAATCAACTAATAAGCATTTATTAAGCCCCTACTACGTGCCTGTGCTAAGCACTGGGGTTACAAAGACAAAAAAAAAGTAACTCCTGCCTTCAAGGAGTTTACGTTCTATGGGGAAGACGACCTTTGGATATTTGTCTATGCAGAATAAATATATCCAGAGTAAATACAAGACAAACCCAAGGTGGTTAGAGAGCGTGGGCACTGGCCTGTTCTAGAGCCTGGGATCGGAGACCATGGCAGACACTAGCCACGGCACCCTCAGCAAAGTACTTAGCTCAGCTTTCTCGGTTGTAAGATGGGCATAAGAATATTTGCTCTACCTGCCTCCCACATGGTTGTAAGAAAAGGGCTTTGCGAACCTTAAAGTACAATAGTAACATGAGTCATCGTTAACATCACTCGATGAACATAAATCGCTCCACTAATCCCCCTCCTTGGATGCACTGAGTGAAAACCCTTAAGAGAGATTGCGAAGATTTCCGTGGCAGCCATTCTCACTCATGGAAAACCAATTCAAGGTGCGTGTCCTTTGGAGGTGGGAGACCATCGCTAGAGTTGTCTTCATGGACAAAAGACAGCCTCTGCTTCCAAGGAGGAGGGGGGAGCTGTCTTTGGAGTTCCTTCCCCAGCGCCTAGTCTACTCCAGGGCTCACTGTCTGACTGTTGTCTCTCTTGGAGGTTCCATCCAATCCAACCCAATCCAATGAGTTATTAAGCACCATACTGAGCGTGTAGCCCACACTCAGTTTACAATCCATTGGGGATAAGACAATAGAGAGAGCTTAATAAGCTACATTCTCAATCAACAAGCATTTATTAAGCACTTACTGTATACCAGGCACTGTGCTAAGCACTGAGGGTATGAAAAACCACAATTGGTCCCTACCCTCAAGAAGCTTACATCTGGCTGGGCCCATCCACCCGCTAGGTTTCATATTCATTATTCCTTCCCTCCCCCTAACTCCCCTTATTGCTGGTGTTTTTTTCCCTTAAATTACAATGCAGCTATTTTATTATATGTATACACACACTGTCTCCTTCAACGGAATAGGGCAAGGGATCTTTTATTTTTGTATCTTTAGTGCTTGGCGCAATGCCTGAATGAAGGAATGAATGGGGGGGGAAGCATTTATTAAGTGCTTACTGTGTGTAAAGGACTGTAATGAGCGCTGAAAAGTAAGACAGTCCCAACTCTGGAGGAACTCATATTCTAATGGCAGGAGACAACACACAGGGATCGCTTCAGCTGCAAGTCAGATGGAAAAGTCCTACGGTCTTTAGGCTGCATATTTTGCCAGGCATATAGTAGGTGCTTAATAAGTGCATCCTGATTGCTCTTATCTTCTTTCCCCACTTTGGTCCATCCTGTACACAGCTCCCATCACTGCCAGATCTGTCTTCCAAAATATTCCTGGTATCCAGTCACTCACCTGCCCAAGAACCCACAATGGCTGGGGATTTCCCCTTGGCATGGAGCCATTCATTTATAAGTTAATCCCATCTATTAAAAAATCAAACTAGATGAAGCAGCTCCATATCCTTGACTGAATCAATCAATCAAATATTTACTGAGGACGTCCTCTGTGCTTGGCAGAAGACCCAACGGTGGTGATAAACTTGACATATGCAGACAATAGCCAGGGAACCTACTGGCCTAGACTGAAGGGGGCACCTGGCTGGGTGTGACAGAAGGGAGATGGACCCTAAGACAGAGAGCTTAGCACTCCCTAACTGGGGGACCATAGGCAAGTTAGACCTCTCTGGGCCTCCATGTGAGAAGAGTAACATGTATATTGCATGCCTTACCTGGGCTCTGGTGAGAAAAGCAAGTTCAAGCAAGATCAACACAAACTATTATTATTCCTTCTTTCTCATTAATTAAATTAAATCCCTAATTTTGAGGTTACCTCCTCTAGGAGCCTCTTTCCCTTTCTATAGTCCTTGGTCTGACAAATTTCATAATGAATGTACTTATCAAAATAAGTGCTAACTAACCTTAACCCTAATGCATCTCTCTGTCTCTCTGTCTCTGTCTGTCTGTCTGTCTCTCTCTCTCTGTCTCTGTCTGTCTCTGCCTGTCTGTCTGTCTCTCTCTGTCTCTGTCTGTCTTTGTCTGTCTCTCTGTCTCTGTCTGTCTCTCTCTTCCATTGTGTCCTTCATTAGGGGCAGTGAGGTGGTGCAGTGGATAGAGTGCCCAGACTGGAATCAGGAAGACCCAGTTTTGTGACCCTGGGCAAGTCATTTTACCCTGTTTGCATCAGTTTCCTTCTGCAAAATGAGCTGGAGAAGGAAATGGCAAACCACTCCAGTAGCTTTGCCAAGAAAACCCCAAATGGGGTCATAAAGAGTCAGACGTGACTGATAGGACACTTGATACTTACTAGCTGTATGGCCCTGGGCAAGTCACTTAACCCCAATTGCTTTTTTAAAAAATGTTATTGGGGCAGCTAAGTGGATCAATGAATACAGTTCTGGCCTTGGAGTCAGGAGGACCTGAGTTCAAATCCAGCCTCAGACATTTGATACTTACTAGCTGTGTAACCCTGGGCAAGTCACTTAACCCCGATTGCCTCACCAAGAAAAAAAAATGTTTATTGATTAATTAATTGTACTCTCTGCGCCACGCAGGCCTGATGAGAATAAGCTACAATTGTTTTTATCCCCATTTTACAGAAGAGGCAGCTGAAGTAGTGTCAATTACTTATGATTGCATAGCTGCTAACATCCACAGGTAGGATTTGAACCCAGGTTTTCCTAACTTCAGGCTCAATGCTCTAATCAGTACACCCTACTGCCTTCCCTCTAAGGCTCTAAGGCAGTGTGGCTCACTTGGCCTGTCCAGCCTTCCTGGTCAGCAGTCTGTGGGCAGTTGGCCAGTCCCTGGCTTGAGATCAATGTTACCTTTGAGTTCACCCCTCCCAGGGCATCCTTGAGGCAGGATGCCATGGCGGGAAGAGACTTCAGGAGAAGGGAGGGAGACGTATTTATGACTGGGCTGGTCACCCACTCAAAAAGGGAGATGCCCTTTTGGCAAGAGGCATACCTCCGGCCAGATGGAAACCAACTAGAAAATCTGTCCTTCTCACTTCCCCCCTGAAAAGCAAACTCCGCCCAGTGAGTTGGCACAGCCTCGGGCTGTGACCATGTTCCTCAGAGGATGTTAGGATTAGAAACAGTATGGTGTTTGTGTGGTCTGGAGTCAGAGGACCTGGGTTCAAATCCTGGCCTGCCCCTTCCTAACCCTGTGACCTTGGGAAGGTGACACCTTCTGTGGGTGTCAGCTCCTCCTCCATCCAATGACAGGGCTTGGTTTAAATCTGAGATTCTCTCTATCTCCAAATGCACGATCTGGTAACTGAGTCCAATCCCTCATTTGACAGGAGACAAAACTGAGGTGGAGAGAGATGAAGTGGTGTCTAAGGTCAAAAACGTAGCTAGCAGCAGAAAGGGGGTGTGATGCTGGGTCACAGAGTCCCAGAACCTCACCCTGGTTGCACCGAAGATAAGAGCTGAGGAGATGTCCCCAAGGGAGCTGCAGGGATGGGGCATGGGGGGCACTTCCACACCCCAGCCTCACCACCTGGCTCCTGTCACCCTGAAGCACCAGGCCCCTCCCCAACTCGTCTCTAGACAGCAGCCTTCCCTGCCTTTCTCCACCGCATACACGCACATCCACACAGGTGCACCCACACACACCTACACCCCCCCCACACATACACACAGAGACACACACCTACACATACCCACGCAGACACACACACACACACACACAGACACACACACACACCCCCCTCGGGCTCCTCCCTCCTCCAAGGCTAACACGCCGATCCACACTGCGTGGAGACAAACAGCTGCCAGGGTACCAGGGGCCACTTGCCAAATGTCAGCTCCAGGGAGTGCGGGCTTCTTCCCCGGGGGGGCCTTGTGGCCATCGGACTTACCAAAATGTTCCTTAGGAAATCCATCATCTTCCTCCCCTAGTCCCTCTGCCCCAGGCAGCTAGGGGAGCCCTCTCCCGACCTGTCCCAAGGATCGAAGCAGCCTGGGCTGGTGTCTTAAAACAACTTCCTCAAGATCAAACAAGGAAATGCTGGGTTTGGGCATCTGCCCAGGACTGTCCTGCCACCCTGACTTGCTCTGACCTTTGACCCCATCCCTGGGCTGCCAGATGCCAGATGATTTTGAGGGGGTGGGGTGGGGAGGGAGGGGCCGCCTGCCCACAGCAGGTTATTCAGGAAACACTTTGTAGGAATTGAAAAAAAAAAAAGGAAAAGTAAATAAACAAGGTGATTTTTTTTTCTCCAATCATTCTTTCCCTTCCATTGATGACTTAGAAGCACCCAGAATGCTTCTGGTTTGAGATCCAGCTTGAAGGGCTGGGCTGGGCTGGAACACATAAGTGATTGACTCCAGCCGTGGGGCAGTAGATGGAGTTCAAAGGCTGGGGTCTTAATCTTGACTCCCTTTACTGACCACATAAGACCTTGGGTAAGTCCCTTCCCCTCTCCAAGCCTCAGTCTCCAGTATAAAGGAGACAAGGTGGGGGGAAGGTGGGAGAGAGAGAGACTGTGTAATGACAGTGACCAAGCCTGACCTTGAAGAAGAGAATAAATGTCCTCTCTTTCTTTGCAGAAGTGGGTGTCTATGGCTGTGGAATATTGTATACACTACTAGACTTAGTAGATGGGATGGTTAGCTTTGTGGAACTGATTTTCCCCCTCTCTTGTTTGTTTTTTGCTAAAAGGGATGGCTGTCTACATGAGGGACATATTGGGAAGTGGTGGTAATGTAAAAACACAAGATAGCAATAAAAAGTTGTTTGTTTTTTTAAACAAAGGTCAGAGATGGACTAAATTAGTACTAAGGGCCCTTCCAGCTCTAATACTTTAGAACCTCTGAGTTCTTGTTGGAAACAGTGCTTTGGATGGGACCTTGGGGTCTCTCGCTAAGGGCCAAGGACGCCAACTCAAGGCATCTCATTTCTCTGTACCTCGGTTGCCTCCATTTTTGAAATGGGCAGCCTTCATCTGGCCCCATCCACTTCCAGATGTGAAGGGAGGGAGCTTTGGACAGGAGTAGAAGTCATCTGGGAAGGTGAGGGATTATCTGTACAATCCAAGAGATTTCTGCATCTCCACAGAGACCCACGTGGCCTTGGCAGACGAAGGCACAATTTAAAAATAAATGGACTGGGAATACAGCTGAGGCCAGAAAGCCCCAGAGTGTGGGCCTTGACGGACGCGGTGATGCTGCTGACGGGAACAGAGATATGATTAAAGAGAAGCCGACCTCCTGGGACGCTGGCCCAGGGCCCCCCTGACTTTCCAGGTTTAGAGAAAGAACAGGCTTTGTCTGTGAAAGCTGCATGCACAGAAGGTTAGATCCAGGGCTACGGGGGACCGAGAGGTCTGCTGGCCCAACCTCCTTGCTGCACAGATGGGGAAACTGAGGCTCAGGCTCACGAGGTACGATCAGAGATCTGGAAAGGACCTCAGTCCATCTGGTCAGCTTCCTCATTTTACAGTGTAGGAAACCGCTTCCAGCTGGCAAAGGTGGGACTCATACCTGGGCCTCTGACTGAGCCCAGCCCTCTGTCTACAATACGGATGCTGCCCTGTCCTGACCCATCTGCAGCAGGGAAGATGAGATTTCTGAGGTTTCTCTGAATTAGAAGTGGTGAAAAGAAATGAAAGGCCTTTCACATAAGGACCACCAAGACCCCTCCCCTCCATCAGCTCAGTCTCCCTCCAGCCCTAGCTGGTTTTGAATGTCTCACTCTACCTGCCCTAACCTCTTTGGCAAATGAAGACCATCCCCCCCAGCCAGGCCCAACCCACCTCCACCCCACCATATTACCCAGAGCATCCCCAAAGTCCTAGTTCTGGGTTTTTTGGTGAGGCAATTGGGGTTAAGTGACTTGCCCAGAGTCACACAGCTGGTAAGTGTTAATGTATCTGAGGCTGGATTACCCAGAGCATCCCCAAAGTCCTAGTTTTGGGTTTTTTGGTGAGGCAATTGGGGTTAAGTGACTTGTCCAGAGTCACACAGCTGGTAAGTGTTAATGTATCTGAGGCTGGATTTGAACTCAGGTCCTCCTGACTCCAGGGCCAGTGCTCTATCCTCCGCGCCTCCTAGCTGCCCCCCTAATTCTAAGCTATGAAAATGAAAACAGTGCTAAGGGTTTGGGACACCCTGTATTAGTTTATATCTATAACATGCTTTAAGGACTCACAGTCACTCACTGTGACTCTGTAAAGTCTCACCTCCATTTTACAGATGAGAAAATTGAGTCTCAGAGAAATGAGGTGAAGGTCATGGGAGTAGTCAATCAATCTGTACACGCTTATTAAGCACCTACTATGTGCTATGATCTATGTGCACTGATTTAGACGTGGAAGGGACCTCAGAGACCTCTGAGTCCAAAGCCCTTATTTTTACAAATGAGAGAGTAAAATGAGGTACAGGCACCCAGCGGGAGGGGCAGGATTTGAACTGAGATCCTCTGAATTCAGAGTCAGTGCCTTTCCCACTGCACCCAGGTGGGCAGCTGGGCAGGTTGGGAGCTGGATTCAGGCGCCTGTCTCCTTTTCGATAACCCCCTGCTGGTCCCAGAAATATATCTTTATCTCCGCTCTTCCCTCCCTTCATCCTAACCCGCCATCCCCAGCCCCCCACCAGATGTGCAGTACATTTCTTTTCTCCACAATCCCCTCCCCAGTCAGCTTCCTCTCACTGGATTTATTTAAGCTCTTGGTGGATGCTACAGTTAAGAACACAGCCCAAGAAATCTCTGCAGGAGCTTGGGGGCTGGAGGAGAAGGGCTAGGCAAGGCACCACACCTCCCTTCCTGCGGAAGGCACCAGGGTGCTCCCTAAAGATGGCAGGAGGACTGCTGGGTGACCTTGGATAAGTCATTTCCCCTGATCTGTGCCTCAGGCTCCCTGTTTGTAAAATGAGGTAATTACCTAATGCCCCTCTCAGGTTTAACATCCTAGGATTCTATACTAACTCCAGCAGAGCTAGGCCTTGTGGGCTACCCCTCACTGCTCACTGGCCTACAGTTCACTCACTCCACCATCTGTCCTCTTTTACAATTAAAATCAGGATATTCACTCTCACATTGGTCATACAGCTCTTCTCTCACTGGCAATGACTTTCTTTATCATTATTATTATTATTATTATTATTATTATTGCTTTGCATTTTGGTGAGGCAAATACGGTTAAGTGACTTGCCCAGGGCCATACAGCTAGTAAGCAGCACGTTGCTGGGGCTGGATTTGAACTCAGGTCTGAGCTCTATCTACTGCGCTGCCCCAGGCAACAACTTTTTTTTTTTTAGGCAATTGGGGTTAAGTGACTTGCCCAGGGTCACACAGCTAGTAAGTGTCAAGTGTTTGGTCGGAGGTCAGATTTGAACTCAGGTCTTCCTGACTTTAGGGCCGGTGCTCTATCCACTGCACCACCTAGCTGCCCCAAAGGCAACAACTTTCTAAAATCACCCAAGATCACCCATCCAAGCATGCTGGGCCTGGTGACTTGAGCTTACCCAGCAGAACACAAGCACCCTCCTCCTATCTCACTGGTCCCGAGGTTTCTCCTTCAGTTCAGTCATTTTTCAGTTGCATCTGACTCTTCCTGACCCCATTTGGGGTTTTCCTGGCAAAGATACTGGAGTGGTTTACCAATTCCTTCTCCAGCTCATTTGACAGATGAGGAAACTGAGGCAAACAGGGTGAAGTGACTTGCCCAGGGTCACACAGCTAGGAAGTACCTGAGGACAGATTTAAACTCAGGAAGATGAAGTGGGTTCCAAGGTCAGTGCTCTACCCACTGGGCCACCTAGCTGCCCCTAGGATGCATGAATGTCAGAATGCAAACAGAGAGGGTTAGAGAAGACAAAACAAATGTCCACCACAGTCTCAGAGCCATGTCAGTGGGGAGCCACAGAAAGAATGCTCGATGTGAGGCCTGAGGATCTGGGTTCGAGTTGTCCAGGTCACCAGAGCAACCTTTGGCAAGGCACTCGTCAGGGTCTCAGTTTCCTCAGTTGGGTTGGCTGACCTCCAAGGGCCTTTCCAGCTCTGAACCTCGGCTCCCATCTGCCATTTTGGTAACTCATTCTCTTATAGGGGCCGAACTGCTGCGAGGCTGGTCCTGAATCAGAATATTAAGGGGCCAGAGGGAGAGGGGAGGAGGCAGCAAGGGGCAAAGCGACCACGCTCAGTGATTGTCAGGAAAGATGCAGGGGGGAGGAAAGGGCCAGGCAGCTCCCCCATCAATCACATCAGCCTCTCAGCCTTGGGCACAATGCCATTCTTCACTGTCAGAAGCCCTGCTATTAAGAATTACTAGGATCATCATTTAATTATGAGAACAGCTTGAAAAAAGGGGGAGCCGAATCCTAAATGAAGAGTGGTCCTTTGTCTGTAGCTATCTTCCTGTGTGTCTGCGTTCCTGCAGCCGAGCCTAGGCCTGCGCTTTGACATCCATCAGTGGGGCGGGGGTAGGCTGTGAGCCCAGCTGCTGTCTGTAAGGGTGCGTTTCCCTCTTCTCCTCCGTTCCCCCCTCCAGTCTGTTACCTTTGTTTTGTGCCCTGGCCTGTGGATACCCCATAGTGTCATGAAGAGGAAAGAATGATGGATAGAAGACCTGAGTTCAAATCCTGACTCTGTCACTTGCTACCTTCTATGACCTTGGCAAGTGACCTAATCTCTCTGGGCATCAGTTTCCTCATCTTAGCCTAAGAAGGATTCGGGGGCCTATGTGTAGAAACCCATCACCAGATGTGGAAATGCATGTCCCAGTGTAGATGCTGAGGCAACAGGGGGTAGTGAATAGAGTAGTTGGAGTCACAAAGACCTGGGTTTAAATCTGACCTCAGACACTTAGTAGCTGTGTGGCCCTGCAAAAGTCAATTCCTCTCTGCCATAGTTTCTGTATCAGTAAAATAGGGATAAGCATATTTATAGTACCTACCTCAGGTTATTGTAAGGATCAATGATACAATCCCTGTAAAACACTTGGCAAACCTCAAAGTGCCATACAGATTTTAGTGATTATTGGTAGTAGTAGTGTGGTGTTATTATTAGAAACTTCTAGCCTGGTGTAGAAACGCCAGTGCTTGTGTCACATGTCCAGGTGGGGAGGGGTGCACAGAGAGCCCAGCAGCTCCTGGGCTGGTGGGGGTCCCTGCTCAGCCCCACCGTTCTTCTTCCAGCTACCTTGGTCCCAGAAAACCTGAGCTCCCCGGCTATAACTAAGAGAGCCCTGGTTCTGTTTGGGTTGTCACTTCCAGCTGGGCTCTGTGTGTGTGTGTGTGTGTGTGTGTATATATATATATATACACGTGTGTGTGTTTTGGTTGTGACACATTAGAAGCTGGCACGGGGGAGTCTGAGCCAGACTGGGTTACTCACTCCTCCCTCCCAACCCACAGTGGTCTCTGTTTTTTGGAGAAGGTGCCCCGGTAAATGATCTCACCTCCCTCCGCCGCTACTGGGTCTGTCTTATTTATCATTCTCTTTCAGCTCTCTCGAGAAAAAAAAAACCCACCCCCCTGGCTCTTACAGAATGGCAGGACAACAGCAGCATCCTTGCCTAGCACATCTGGAGTCTGGGTTTGGAATCTAGGGCAGCTGGGGCATTCAGAATTCAGGGATAGGGCAGAGCCAGGGAGTGAGGTCTTTGGGCTAGAGAGGGGCAGGATGATTTAATGACAGGGCACAGGGCCAGGACTTTGGTTGTCCAGTGCCAATCAGGCCTCCCAGCCTCTTCCCTGCCCATTCTCTTCCAATCCATAAACAGGTAAATTCCGAGAATCACGAATTGCCTGGTCTTTCTCCCCAGCCCTTTGGCCTCAGTCCTCTTTTCTCTATCTCCACCCTCTCTCATCATGCTCTCATTTATTTCCATGGCTTCAATTATCACCTCTATGCAAATGAGGCATGTGTCTGTCTGTCTGTCTGTCTATCTATCCCTCCACCCATTCACCCATCTATTTACTTACCTATCCATATATTCTATCTGTCCACCCATCCACTCATCTATCTATCTATCCGTCTACCTACCTACCTATACATCCACTCACCTATTTACCTATCTGTCCATCCAGTCACCCACTCAACCAATCATTACTCTCTTTCATTTTTTTCTTTCACCCTTTCTCCCTCCCTCCCTCCTTTCCTTCCTTCCTTCCTTCCTCCAGCCACAATCACGGTCCTGGGCTTTAGTCCTACATTTCTGACACCTGCTGAACATCTCCACTTGGACGTCTTAAGCACATCACAACTGAACTAACTTATCTTTCCAACAAAAAGCTTCTTGAAGGCAGACACTGTTTTCATTTTTTCCTTTCTGTTGCTGGCACCAGGCCCTCAATGAGCACTTTATACTCATTGATTGAATTTGCCTCAAACCTGTCTCTTCTCTCAACTTCCTATCTCACAGAATCAGCCCTTTAGATCTAGAAGACAACGGAGCCCAGCTTCTTCTTTTCCACTGATGGTCCCAACATCTTCCTGGTCAACTGAGCTCAGAAGTTCCCAGTTATCTATGACTCTCCCCTCTCCCTCACTGCCCCACAGACAATCAGTTACCAAACCATACATTTGTAGGCTTGAAGCTGAAAGGAAGGACTTAGAAGTCATCAAGACCATCGATCATCAAACTGAAATAGAAACAGATCCCTGAAGGCTGCATATTGACTCAGAAAACCATAAATAAACATTATCTATGTTGTCTATTTATTGGTTTTGTGAAATATTTCCTAATTACATTTGAATCTGGCTCCCCCCACACAGCTGCACAATTGATGCACCTGTTTTACATCCTTGATTCACAAATGAGGAGCCTGAGACCCAGAGAAATGATTTACCCAAGGTCACACAGGCTGTAGACGCAGAGCTGGGATTCAAGCCCAAGTCCGCTGACTCTGATCCCAACTCTATGTCCACCGTACCATGCTAGAAAATCTCTCTTGGAAACTTCTGTCACTTCTATCCCTTTCTTTCTACACCTTTGGCCTAGTTTAGGCCTTCATATCCTCTCACGTGCACTACTATATGTAATAAGTGCTACTCAAGGGGCAGCTAGGTGGCACAGTGGAAAGAGCTCCAGCCTTGGAGTTAGGAGGACCTGAGTTCAAATCCAGACTAAGATACTTGACACTTGATAGCTGTGTGACCTTGGGCAAGTCATTTAACCCCAATTGCCCAGCCAAAAAAAAAAAAAAAGAATAAGTGCTACTCAAAACAGTCATTAAGTCACTTCCCTTCCTTCTGTCCCAATGTCTCGATTACTTCATGTACGTGACATTTGCTGTTTAACTTTCGTATTCCTTTATTAGGCAGAAAAAAAGTGGCCCCAAAGCTAAGTGATCAATCTCTCCATTGTTTAAGAGTTTATTATCCATTCTATAGATTATCCAGGTTCTCTTCCTCATTCTCCCTGCACCTGGTCTAGCTCCATTCAGTATAACAAATACTCATTTAGTGCCTAATTCTATATACTATACACTATGTAGAATGGAGACTAGGAATTGAGGGGAGATAGAAACTTTGATATGACACGGTCTTGGCCTTCATGGAATGTGTAGTCTACCAGGAGAGAAGGCACTAATAATAATAATGCAAACTAATATGTGATAGGAAAGATGTAGACAAGATGTTCTGTGAGGTCTAGGGATGGGAAAATCATGACAGAACACGGAGAGAGGTAGGGAAGGGAAACATCCCAAGCATAGGAAGGAATATGAACAAAGGGTCGAAAAGCATACGGTGCTGGAACCCAACTAAGGCACCCATCCCATGGAGATGCCATGTGCTGGAAGGATCTGGCCCAGCCTAGCTGCAGAGCAATTCACTCATCAATTCTGCAACATAGTCCAATTGGCGAGGACTTTCCAAAGAAAGAAAGCAGCATGTCAAGGTCCTGATATCCCAGGGTTATGTATCGCCTTTGCCGCTTACATTTCTTACACATGTGCTTCACTACCATTGTACAAGTTCTCTCCTCTCTCTCCCTTCATGGACTCTGTGTGGGAAGAATGTGTTGTAACTACTGTTTTTGTCATACCATTTGAATAAATATCTTTGATAAGATAAAAAAAAGCATATGGTACTGGGCTGGAGTGCTGGTATGACCATCTTACCTGAGTGGTCTTGGGCAAGTCACTTCAAAGTTAGCTCATGTGTAAAATGTGGAGGTAGAACTAGAAAAAGCCCAAGGTCCTCTCCAGCTCAATAGCAGTGCCAGGTGGTAGGCATAGTGAGCTGCCATACTAAGAGCCTGAAATTTATGACTTGAATGGTGGCCATACTAAGTGTTTCAACTTTACTCATCGGACAAGGGGGAGAGTTTTGAGCAAATGAATGATGGAAATGTCTCTGTGCATGAGGGAGATAAATCTGGCAAAAGGGTGGTTTAGATGGAGGAAGAACGTACAAGCCTGAAGATCTGTTGAGAAGCTACTGCAATAGTCTAGGAGAATGATAATGAAAGTGATGGTAGAAAAGTAGACAAAGGTGACACAGTGGATAGAGTGCTGTCCTGGAGTCAAGAAGACTCCTCTTCCTGAGTTCAAATCTGGCCTCCGACACTTACTAGCTGTGTGACTCTGGGCAAGTCACTTCACCCTGTTTGCTTCAGTTTCCTCACCTGGCAAATGAGTTGGAGAAGGAAATGGCAAACCGACTCAGGAGGACCTGAGTTCAAATCCAGCCTCAGACACATGACACTCACTAGCTGTGCGACCCTGGGCAAGTCACTTAACCCGATTACCTTGCAAAAAAAAAAAAAGAAGAAGAAGAAAAAGAAAAAAAAAAGAAATGGCAAACCACTCCAGTATCTTTGTGAAGAAGACTCCAAATAGGGTCAGAAAGAGTTGAATATGACTGAAAATGGCCAAAGAATAACAGACAAATGTAAGTGATATCTCAGAGATGGAACTCAGAGGACTTGGTGAGCGGATAGGAGAAATAAGAGCAAAGGAATATTCTTTAAAGCATTTTGTAATTATATCTATATAGGTCAACTTGCCCCCAACAGATTGATTCCCAAATATTTAGCCATTCTGTAGTTATTCTGAATAAGATTTCTCTCTTCATTATTTCCATATGGATTTTGTCATTGCTAAAAAGAAACACTATTGAGTTTTGTGTATTTTGTATCCTGGTACCTGAAGCTATTATTTCAATTAGTTTCTTTTCTGATTTTCTAGGGTTTTCTAAGTAAATCCTATTACGTTGTCAGCAGGTGCAGATAGTTTTATTTCTTCTTTGCTTATGCTTTTCCCTTTAATTTCTTTCTCTTGTCTTGTCAACAGTATAAGCATCTCTGGCACGTGACATGAACCCATCCAATAACAGTAGGGAGAGAGAGCATCCTTGCTTTACTCCTGTGTTTATTAGGAAAAGTTCTAATGTTTCCCTTAAGCAAGGGAAGAGCCAAAATAATAACTAAGGTTCATATCAAATTTGAGGTGCTGATGGGACATCTAAGCAGAGAGACAGCTTTCGTCATGTGGCAGGAAGAACACAAGACTTGGAAACAGGATAGATGTGGGTTCATTTCCTGCCTCTGACACTTACCAGCTAGGTGTGGATAACATACCAAATCTCTCAACCTCACTTCCCTCCTCTGTCAAATGGGGAGAATAAAACCAGTAACATCCACCTTACAGGTTTATCGTGACAGTGTAGAGAAAGCTCTTTGCAAACTTTTGAGTGCTCTATAAATGGCTGATCTCATTATTATGTCTTGTCGACAGTTGGGGATTTGGGTCTAGAGCTTGGGAGAGAGCTCAGGGTGAGAGATGCCTGGTACTAGGAAACTCATCTGCTCTAGCATGAAGAAGGAAGCTGAGGAAACCGAACCTAGTCCAAAGGGATCTAATTCAGCTAACGGCAAAGCTGAGGTTTGTGGAATGTCAGTGGATTTCAGTTTTCCAGGTCCTCCTTGCTCATCGCCTTTCATCACCCCCATTATCCATGGATAGATAACCTCAAAGTTGTAAGAGACCTCAGGTACCACTTAATCCAAACCAGACTCCAACAAGAATTTCCCCTCTGAAGCACCATCCTTTCCTTAAAGACCTTTTGGGAGATCAAGTGAGATAATGTGTGTAGAGTTCTCAGCATAGAGCTTGGCACATAGTAGGTGCTATTTCCATCCCTCCCTCCAGGGAGGGGGAGCTTCCGTGTTGGGACCACTCCATTTCCCTGACTTTCACCCAAGGCTCCTAGCTTTTCCCTTTTTAAACAGAACGAGGCAAATCCTTCTTCCACTCTGATCCAGCCTTGATCTCTGATTTCATCGGCACAGGGAATACCCAATAAGGAAATTCCCTCTATCGATGAAGATGAGCACCTGCCCTGTAACACCTAGCCTTAGTGGCTTATTTTTTGAGAGGATGAATGACTTGCCTGGGATTCCATAGTCAGTCTGGGTCAGAGTTGAGATTTGAACCTAGGTCTTCCTGTCTCTTAGACCAATTCTCTCCACCCTATTCTCATGACTGAAACTTAATGAGAATCAGTCACTCAAGGAGTGGTAGCTACCAGGTGCCTAGCACTGTGGTGAGGTTCATAAAGGAGACCTAAAGAGGAACAACGTGGATGGGACAATCGCCCTGCCCTTCTTGCTCCTGACCTGTCCTAGAAATGAGGGGCTGTATGGGGCAGTCTTTGCCAGCCCAAGTCAGAGCCACCAACAGTGGAAGGTGCCAGCTTCCTCCTCAGCAAAGTCAGGGGACAAGAAGCAAACGTTGTCCCTTCTACCTTACTGGCTGGCCTTGCCATTGAAAGCCAATTGGAGGGAACTGGAGTTTGGCAACAAGAAGTCTCTGGTTTTGCTCCCCGACTCCTACTTAATTATTACCTAAATAAATACTGCAGTCACAGAATAATCTTGGCAGTCCCCAGGCACCAATAGCCTAATTATACTTGTTCACTACAGTGGCTGCTTGTGGGCCTTCATGTTAAATGAATTCCTTCCTCATAAGCCAGATGCCAAAAAACACACCAGTCCTTTTTTGGTGGGGGAGGGGATGTGGAGTGCAAGGCAGCTTGGTGGAAAGGGTTCGTTAGAATTGAGTTCAAGATTGGGGGGAAAGAGTCGTCTGATCTAGGTACAATTGTCCTGAGAAGTCTGAAAAACGAGTATGGATCATAGGAGCACAGGGTTAGCTATAGAAAGGACCTTCCAAGTCATGTAGTCCAATTCCCTCCATTTTACATTTGAGGAAACTGAGGCACAGAGATTAAGAGACTAGTCCAAGTCATCCAGGCAGTAAGAGGCAGAATCAGGATTTGAACAAGGGTGATGGGACTTCAAATTCTCCCACAGTAAACTCACAGTAACAGGAAGCATCCTCCTGCCCCTCAGTACCTCTGTGACCTCGGGTACTTCCCCACATTTCCTGGGCTTCAGCTTCCTCAGCTGTAAAGCAAGGAAGTGACCTTGATGACCTCCAAGGTCTTTCCACCTCTAAATCTGATTATTGTTAGACAAACCACCCAGATGCATAAATATGCACGTGCACACACACTTGCAACCAGACTCACATACAAGCGTAATAAATGGATCTTTGATGGATCTGAGAATGCCAGGATGGCCCTCTGGGGCTCCGAAGAATGTCTAATCCTTTTTTCCACATGACAAGCTTTTAAATACTTAAAGGCAATGAGCATAATACAGTGGAAAGAATGTTGGACTGGGTATCAGAAGGCCTGGTTATGAACCCTGACACACACCAGGTTTTCCCCCATAGTCCTCTGGGTCATCTGCAATTTCTGTTCATCAGTGATGGTAATGTTCCATGTCACTCCCCTCCTCTATAAACACCAGTAGCTCCCTATTGCCTTGAGTATAAAGCATAAACCCTTCTGTTTGACTTTTAAAGCCTTCACAATATGGCCCCCACTCCATTTTCTAGCCTTGTTATATTAATCTTATTCCCCATCATTCCTTTCTAGAATTTCTCTACCATCCTGAAGCCCCTCTGGGACCCAGCTCTTCACTCTCCAGCCCTGGAATTCACACATCAAAGAATTAAGAACCAGCTAGCTCCTGTGGCCTCTCCTTTGATTGGACGGTTCCAACCTCCAAATGTCTTGTGTTTATTCAGAATTTACTTATATATGTTCATGTTGTCTTCTCCCCATACAATGCAAGCTTCTTGAGAGGACTGGCTCATTATTTGTTGCTGTATCCCCAGCACCAAGCACAATGCTTCTTAATATAACAATAAACATTTATTTAAATCACTTTAATTAGCTCAATAAACTATTTTAATAAAATTAATAAATTATTTAACTTAATAAAGAAGCATCAATAAACAAACAAACACTTAATAAATGCTTGCCAGTTGAATGGTTACTTGACTGATACCATGTGAGGCTTTGGGTAAATCACTTAACTTCTCTGGCCCTCAGTTTCCTCATCTGCACAGACAAGGAATTAGATGCCACTATTTTCATCAATACCAGATGCAAGGTGATGCCCTTGGCAAGCCAACTCCAGGAACCTCTTTACCTACCTTCCCAATATCAACGTGCTACCCATCTTTCCAGCCCTTCCCTTTAGCTTTCATTGCTTTATATGTCATCAGTTTCATGACAGCAAAAATAGCAGTAAGGATGGAGCGGTGTGGTTCCTTCCAGAAATGAAGCCGTGGGTCATACGACAAGGATCTCACATTTACGGCACCAACTACGAAAGCAACTCTTATACCTAAAAACTCTTTGATTCTTAGCATCCTCTGCTCCCCAGCCCACCTCCCCCATCCATTCCTCCACTGCTGTCCCCACAGAAGCTAAAGACGCTGCCTAGGACTAGGGTCTATTTTGTGTTCGGATCTCTTCTCTTGGTTCACCATGGCAGAAGACTTCTCCCCCTAGTGGCCAACCCAGTAGGGGTGAGCCTCTTGGTACTTAGGTAGGTAGGTCTTTAGCTGACAGTCAGCCACTCTTGAAATTAGTCTAAGTGGGCAGGAAATGCCAGTGTGCATAGCACTAACACTGCCTTCAAGAATCTCCATGTGCTGAACAGGATATATGAACAGACATAACAAATGAGTACATACCGTCCCGTGTGAAATTTCAGAAGCAGAGGATGGGTGGTCACTATCTTTTCAGAATCACTATTCAAACAGAATTAAGTTTTTATTGGACTCTCCTAAAGGTCCCCCGAACTGAAGACAAGGGGAAAACCAGGGAGAAGCAGTGAATCATAGAATTTTAAAGTTGGAGGGACATCGGGGGGTCATCAAGTCCATGGGTTATTAATCTAGGGTCCACAGATCTTCAAGTGGTCCATGGATAGATTTCAGGGGTCTATGAACTTGGATGAGAAAAAATTATACCTTTATTTTCAGTAACTTCTGACTGAAATATAGCATTTCCTTCACAAAGTGCTGAATTAATGTATACTGACTGTCTGATTGAATTAAATACATGATTTGGAAAAGGGGTCCATTGGTTTCACCAGACTGGTGCCAAAGAGGTCCAGGATACAAAATGGGAGAAAGAAGCCCTGTTCTAGTCCAGCCCATAGCTGAAAAGGAATTCCTTTTACTGTATAACTGACAAGTGGCCCTCCAGCCCTGCTTGAAGACATCCAATGAAGAGGAAGTCACCCCCCTTCTGGGCAGTCCATGCCTAAAGTGGACTCTGCTACTACCACCCACTGCTCCTGGTTCTAGCCTCTGGGATCCAATCAGAACAAGGCAAATCCTTCTTCCTCCTTCTCTCCTCCTCCTCTCCTTCCCGCTCCCTTTCCCCTCATCTCCTCTCCTTCCTCTTCCTCCCCCTCCTCCAGGAAAGTCCTTCAAATACTTGAAGACAAGAAAGGAAGAGGGTGAGGCAGACAGAACACAAGCCAGACACTCTCTACCCGTTCTCTCCATCCAGGCCCAGCTCTCCAAGTGGAAGGTAAATACATTCAGCTGAGACATTGGAGGGAGGAGGGAGGAGCAGAGCTTTCAATCACTTCAGTGAGAGATTGCTCCTGACAACAAACCATGCTTTTCAGACCTTCTTAGTTGTAGCTCCACGACAGGAAATTGTCTATACCCACACCCTTATCTATTTCTACATCTATATCTGTACCTATGTCTATAAAAAGAGATATAAGTATAGATATAGATATAAATATTGGTGTAGATATATATATATACCTACAGATAGATAGATTATAAATATATAGAGAGATATAGAGAAAGGCAAAAGTATAGATATAGATTAAATATAGGTGTAGGTACATATATATATATATGATTATAAATATACAGATATGAGAAAGGTAGAGATATAGATATAGGTATATAGATACAACTATGGATGTAGGTATAGATTAGATATAGACATCTCCCAAGATTAAAAGATCTTCAGACAAAGTATCTTTAGGGAATCTCATTATTAATGATTACAATTAATAACACTTGCTCACACTTTTAGAGTGCCCCTGTGAGGTAGGGACATTTATTGTTCTCATTTCACAGGGAAGAAAACTGTCTCAGAGATGCTTGGTGACTTACCCAGGGTCACACAGTGCCTGAGGTGGGATTCTAACCCAAGTCTTCCCAACTCATTCATATCCCGGCCCTTCTTGGGGAGTGCAAATGACAAAGGATATAACAAAGATGCAACATTCAATCAAGCCTTACTTCCCAGTCATCGGCAGCTGGTTTGTTTAGTGGAGAGAGGTTGCTTCTAGTGAGGCCAAGACCATGGGTCTGATTGCTATGGGGGATGGGGGGGCAGAGATTTTGCCTTATTTTCTGGCCATTGATTATCTCCCACTCATCTAGGACAGTCATTTAGCAAATGTCTGCCCTTGGACATAAAAGTCCAAGAGCAGGAGAGAAGATGGTTCAATATAGTCCATCCCCTGCCCATCAACTGGGGAATGGCTGAACAAGTTGTGGTATATGAATGTAATGGAATACTATTGTGCTATAAGAAATAATGAACAGGCTGACTTCAGAAAAACCTGGAAAGATTTGTATGGACTGATGCTGAGTGAAGTGAGCAGAGTCAACAGAACATTGTGTACAATAATAGCCATGTTGTGTGATGACTAATAGTGACAATCTTAACCCTTCCCAGCAATACAAGGATCTAAGACATCTCCAAAGGCCTCGGGATGGAAAATGCTGTCCATATCCAAAGAAAGAACTGTGGAGTTTGAATGCAGATCGAAGCATACTGTTTGCAGTTTTTTTTTTCTTCTGTTGAGTTTTGTTTCCTCTAGAAAGAAGAACCAGAAGGTGGTTCCTCCTATTGGTTCTAATTCTTACTTACAACATCACTAATGTGAAAATATGTTTAATAGGAATGTAAATGTACAGCCTATATTAGATTGTGCACCATCTTGGGGAGGGTGGTGGGAAGGGAGGGGGAGAAAAATTTTAAACTCCAAAGCACATGGAAGTGATTGTTTGTTTATTTATTCATTTATTTATTTGTTTGTTTGTTTATTTATTTATTTTTGGCTAGGCAATGGGGTTAGGTGACTTGCCCAGGGTCACGCAGCTATGGAAGTGATTGTTGATAAATCAAAATAAATTAATTAAAATTTAAAAATAGTAAAATAAAAAAACATAGTCCATCCCCAAGAGTTACAACATAAAAGACATATCTCTTTAGATCAAATGAGATAATATCTTATATACTAATATATTATATTAATTCTTAAACTAATAATTACCTAAATACATGTTATTTATCAAGAGCTTTGCAAGCCTGGAAGTGCTATATAAATGTATTATTGTTATCATTATCATCAATGGTATCATCATTATCATCATCATCATTTTAACACAAAGAGTCTGATCATGCAGGTCCAGGGAATTCTGCTGCAGGGCTGATCTTTTCCTTCTATCTTACCTCCCAGCTGTAAGGCTGAAGCTGGTCATAGCTCCTCGCCACATGAGACAGGGATGGCAGATACATACACTGCCTTTCTTAGACACAGGCAGCACCCTCACCTCTGTACTCTGAGTTCTGAGAGGGGTTTGCATGCCAAGTCCTCCCTTCATAGAGGAAGCCTGGAATCCCGGAGAGACCACTAGCTGTGGAGTCAGAGGACCTGGGTCTGAATCAGCCCTTGCTACTAACTACCTGGACAAGTCCAGCTTCTTCATGATGGGAGGGTGGGGTGTGGGTGCATTAAGTTCACAAAGATGAGAAAACACAAACATAGTTAATGTTGGACAGTCCAGATCTCAAATCCAGTATTTTGTACGTAGGTATTAATAAACAGATCTCCTCTGATAGAGTGTAATTTCCATGAGGGGAGGAATGATTTGTTTCATTTTTGTCTTTGCATGGTTCCCGACATATACACAGAAGCTAATAATAATAATAATAATTATTATTATTATGGCTAACATTTATATAATTCCTACTATGTGCCAGGTGCTATGCTAATACCCACACCCTTAACTATTTCTACAGCTTTATCTATACCTATATCTACAGCTGTATCTATAAATAGATAGCTATATCTATCTATAAATATATAGAAACAGATAAAACTGCAGATATAGGTATAGATATTAAAAGATATAGGTATACATATAGGTGCAGGTATAGGTATATATGTGATTATAGATTTTTTTTGCTTTATAATTATTATCTCATTTGATTCTCACAACAGCTCTGGGAGGCAGGTGCTTTTATTGTCCTCATTTTACAGATGAGGGAATTGAGGCAAACAGGTTAAGTGACTTGCCCAAGGTCACACAGCTAGTAAGTGTCTGAGACTTGAACTGAGGTCTTTGTCGAAGGCAACTAGGTGGTGAAGTGGATAGAGCACCAGACCTGGAGTCAGGAAGACTTAAGTTCTTACTTATTAGCTGTATGACTTTGGGCAAGTCACCTAACCCTGTTTGCTTCAGTTTCCTCACCTGTCAAATGAGCCAGAGAAGGAAATGACAAACATCTCCAGTATCTTTGCCAAGAAAACCCCAAATAGGGACATGAAGAGTCGGACATGACTGAAAGAATTCAACAACAAATTTTCTAATGCTCTCTCTATCCACCATGTGCCAGCTGCTTAATCAATGTTGGGTGCTTGACAGATTGCCTCTAGGGAATCATGAGCTGCAATAGAAGGATGACGTAAGGAAGAGGTGCAGAACATGAAGAGGAACTCACTGGAGGGAACTCCTGGGGTGAAAATTCCCTCCACCAACACAAATCTGAAAGTCTAGCTTAACAGCTTTAAAGCTGCACTAAGACTTTTGGGACACCCCTGTACTATCTCCACTGGGCCTTACATTAACCCTACAAGGTAGGTACCACAGAGTTTTATCATCCCCATTTGACAGATGGCAAGACTGGGGCTCAGAGCCTTGAGGGAGGTCAGAAAACTGAGTCTGGGAGAAGTAACTTGCCCATGATCACCCACAGCTAGTTAGTAGCAGAGGCAGGATTTGAACCCAGGCTCTCTCTCTTTCCACTAAAGTCCCTTCCTCTCCACTTGCCCTTGTGACCTGAGAAATGAGTCACTTTGCCACCCTTCATTCCTTCCTCTGTAAAATGAGGGAGAATGGACTCTAAGGGTCACTTCCAGCTTCAACTTGGCATAATTCTGTCATTTCCCCCCATCCAGTTCATTTTAAGTTTCTCACTGCTGTTGCTGGAGAATTGAGCCTGAGGGGAACCCATAGCTGTGAGGGCACATGTGGCCCTCTAGGTCCTCAAATGCAGCCCTTTGACTCAATACAGACTTCACAGAACAAATCCCCTTAATGAAAGGATTTGTTCTGTAAACTTGGACCCAGTCAGAGGGCCACACTTGAGGACCTGGAGGGCCACGTGTGCCCTTGAGGCTGCAGGGTCCCCAGAGTTTCTCACACTTTCCTTTATTTCCTGTTCATCTGTTCTAACCCCTCCCTCCCCCCGGGTCATTTTCATTTTTGAGTGGGTAATTTGTTTTTCCTTTGTCTCCCTGACTTTAAAATCAAATGAGCTAATGGCTGAGTCCCCGGTTTTTAAAGGGGGCTCTTCCCTGCTGGAAGCAGCAACAGCTCCCATTTGTGACTGTCTCTGGAGGAAAGAGCATGGGATGTTGGGTCAGAGGACCTGTGACCTTGAACATGTCCCTGAGACTCTCCAGCTAAAGCACTTTTCCTCGCAGCCATCCAGTGAGGGAGGTCTGGCAAGTGCCGTCACTCCCTGCTTTACATCAGAGGAAACCGAGGCTTGGAAAGGTTGTGATTGTATGGATCACAGATTCAAAGCTGAAGGGACCTTGTTATTGTTGTCTTCAGTTTTCTCCGACTCTTCTTGACCCCATCTGGGGTTTTCTTTGCAAAGATACTGGAGTGGTTTGCCATTTCCTTCTCCAGCTCATTTTACAGATGGGGAAACTGAGGCAGACAGGGTCAAGTGACTTGTTCAGAGTCACACAGCTAGTAAATGTCTGAGGCTGGATTTGAACTCAGGAAGATGAGTCCCCCTGACCCAGACCCAGTGCTCTAATTTTTGCACTACCTACATGCCTAAGGGCAGAGACTTCCGAAGCAGTCTAATCTAAACACCTCATTTTACAGAGAAGGAAAATGAGGTCCAGAGATGCTGAATCTCTTGCTCAAGGTCACATAGGTAGTAAAGGTTATAGGTAGGATCTGAACTCTGGGCAAATCACGTAACGTCTCAATTCCCCTGGCATCTAAGATTGTTAAGTGACTGAGAGGAGGTGCAATTGCATTTGTAAAAGGAGTTCCCTCACCTGGAAGTAACCTGCACCACTGAAATCATAGATCCAGTTCCTATATCCTATCTTCATGCTCCAAAGACTTGCTTATGGACATGCAACTATAAAGAACTCAAAGCCTGGTATTATGGTGGCCCTAGGCTTGGAATTAGGAAGAGCTGAGTTCAAATGCAGCCTCAGACCCTTCCTAGCTGTGTGACCCTGGGCAGGTCACTTGACCTCTCCCAGACTCAGATTCCTCATCTTAAAGTGGATAGTCTCCTAGACTTGCTGTAAAGATAATAAGAGACTTGCAAACCTTAAAGCACTCTATAAATGCTAGCTGTGATTATTTATTATTATTATTGTCTCTATGATCTGATAGCTCCAAGTTTGGTTTGCCCTCCAGTGCACTAACCTACCACCAAAAGAAGGCTGGAGGTGCTCGAAGTCTGGGCCTGTCAGGTCTAGATGGGGGCAGGAATAGCCACTTTGCAGCCCTCCATCCCTGCCCCTCTCTGGCGTTCTAAGATGACTTGGACCTTGTCTTAGTGAACTTAGTTGGGCAGCTAGGTGGCGCCATAGGGCATAGTCAGGAAGACTCTTCCTGAGTTCAAATCTGGCCTCACTGGGTGACACTGAACAAGTCACTTAACCCTGTTTGCCTCAGTTTCCTCATCTGTAAAATACACTAGAGAAGGAAATGGTAAACCACCCAAGTATCTTTGCCAAGGAAACCCCAAATGGAATCACAGAGAGGCAGATATGACTGAAACAAGTCAACGACAGTGAACTTGGGTCCAGGGTGGGACGGACTGCCTCTCTGAGAAAAGTGGTTTTAACTTAGTTACAAAAACCAAAAAACTTAAACAACATTCCATGGGAAACATTTAAATATAAAAAACAAACAGGTGTTTGAGGGAGTCACAGGGTCATGGGAAAGAATAAGGGAGAATTTGCCACACATGAAGCTGTAACTATCTCTGGGCTTCCAAATTCTCTTCAAACTGGTGCTGATGTACATACGGACTTTCTAGGGTAGATGAAATCCAAATGCCCACAGAACGCTAGAGTGCCAGAGCAGCAAGGGATCTTAGAAGGAGCTGAGACGCAGAGCAGGTGAGGGACTTCCCAGGTCACAGGTCCCAAGCTGGAAGGGCCCTCAGATGCCAGCCAGTCCAACCCCTACATCTTGTGAAAGACAAAATTGGGGGCCCCAGAGGGGAAGTGACTTGCCCGAGGTCACACAAATAGCAAGTGTCAGAGATGCTCCTAGGAACCAGGGCCTCTGGGTTCGGCCTGGGGGGCCACATTTCAGGAAGGCCATTCACAAGCTGAAGGTGTGAGCTTATACCACATGGGGTTAAGTGGAAGGAAATGGGGATGTTTAGCCTGGAGAAGAAAAGGCTTAGGTGGGACTCGATTTTGGTCTTCCCAAATCTGATTGGCAGACACCTGGATGCAGGATGAGACTCGCCAAGCTTTGGCCCTGGAGGACAGGATCCTGCCTCTGCCACCGCGTGACCCTGGGCAAGTCATTTCGCTTCTCTGGGCCTCAGTTTCCTCATCTGTAAAGTGAAGGAGTTGGGGTAGATGATGTCTGAGGTCTCTTCTACTTTGAAATGTGTTATCTTATAATCCTGTGAAGTTACCAAAAAATGAATCATGCTTTGTTTAAGGAAAAAAAAATCTAGGGGAAGCTAGGTGGTACATTGGATATAGCATTGGCCCTGGAGTTAGGAGGACCTGGGTTCAAATCTGGCCTCAGACACTTACTAGCTGTGTGGCCCTGGGCAAGTCACTTAACCCTGCTTGCCTTAAAATAAGAGAGAGAGAGAGAGAGAGAGAGAGAGAGAGAGAGAGAGAGAGAGAGAGAGAGAGAGAGAGAGAGAGAAAATCTGACTAATTAGAACCATCCTAAAGTGGATGGACTGCCTCGTAACTTCTCTCTAAATGGGGGTCTTCAAGCAAAGGCTCGCTGACTACTCATCTGACACACTGTGGAGGGAGCACAGCCACAGCTGTGTACTAGTCCACACCCTCATTTTATAGATGAGAGAACTAGAAAGGTTTACCAGCTTGTCCAAGGTCACCCAGCTCAAAAGTGAAAGAGGCAGGATTTGAACCCAGGTCTCCTTCAGAGCCTGTGCTCCTTGTTCGGGTACGAGCTGGACTAGATGGAGTCCGAGGTTCCCTCCAACTCGGAGATTCTAGGACCCCAAATCCAAGCCTCTTCCCAACACAACACACAAGCCGAGGCCTGCTTTTCTTCATTCTAGACCGGCCCTGCCCTGGGCCATCCAGAGCCCAGATCCCCTCTTTGCCACCCAGCACAGCAATGAATGCATTAATGTTCCACTGCGTTTGGCTGCGCTGGACTGCAGGGCATCTGGGTTGTTTCTAGCTGTCCACATCTTGCTACACATCACTGATTTCTGTCCCTTTGGGGCACATTCCGGAAAGGGGAATTACAGAGCCAAAGGATATTTGGTTTTAGAGCCTTCCTCACATACCAACCAAGCAGGGGAAGGGGTGGGTTTTGAATCACATCCTGGTTTTCTCAAGGGTCTATGGCCCCAGCTGTGGTTCTGTAGCCTTGAAAATGGTATAGGCTCCCACCGTCCATCAGTGACTTCATGGACCACAGATTTAAGGCTTGATGGGGCCTCAGATGTCTAACCCCCACGTTTTACAAGTGAGGAGACAGAGGCCAAGAGAGCTGAAGGGTTAGAGGCAGAATTCAAACCCCTGGGGAAGTAAATGCCTCCACATATCTCTAAGACTGTTGTAGAAAAGGTACCCAGAAGCATTCATCTCTCTGTCTGTCTGTCTGGCTGGCTCTGTCTCTGTCTCTGCCTCTCTCTCTGTCTCTGTCTCTCTGTCTCTCTCTGTCTCTGTCTCTGTCTCTGTCTCTCTCTCTCTCTCTGCTATAGTAATCCAGAAGAGGGAGGGCACTTTGGGTTGAGCTGAGCTGCTCAGGGAAGGGTTCAAGGGAGAGGTGAGACTGGAGGTGGTCCTCCAAGGATGAATACTATCAGCATCAGCAAAGTCAGAGAAATGCAGGGCACATTAAGGGAAAATGACAGAAAGGGTGCTTTGGCTAACGTCCACTCATGTCATGACAAAAATGATTAACATTCCCAGTTCTAGGACTTACCTGCCTGCCCAATAAATCCCCCCCCCTCCTCGCGACATCATTCAGAAAGCACTTATGAAGCACCTCCTTGGTGCAAGGTTCCCTCCAGGAGCAGGCAATCACCATGGAGATAGTGGCTGCCCTCAGAGAGCTTACTGTCAGGTTGGGATCTGACTTGAGCTGGCATTTGCCCCCTCCTCTCCTCCTCTCTTCTGAGGCTCCGACCCTCCCCCACACCCCCACAGAGAAAGCAGGTTTCCCAGAATGACTGGGCAGCCCATCTGTAGCATTAGCCATGGAAGTGAGAGAATTGGAGATTACCAGCGATGGGTGGGAGCTGATGGCTGTTTGCCTCGTCCCTCGATGCCTGCCTGTCTCTGTTGACTCTTAAGCATGTGTGCCTGTTTGCTCTCCCAGTCAGAGCCACACTTGCTGTCTCTGTCTCCCAGCAACGCTATCTCCATGAGGGAGGGGGGTGTCACACCAGGGAGGGAAGGAGGTCTTGTTCCACTAGATTTGTCCTAGGGAAATGTCACCTGGGGCAAGGTTATCTGGCTGTGGAAATTCTGCTTGTAATGAAGAGGCCCCCACTGACTTGGGGGCACATCGGACAAGGAGATAAGGGTGAGCTGGCATGCTCTCCCCAGCACACAACAGCAGCTCCATGTGTTGGGAAGGAAACGAAGCTGGGAGGCGGGGGGATAAGGAAAGGGGAGAGGCATTTAGGAACAGAATCTAATCACTGAGCTTGGAAAGTAGCAGGTCAAGACTGTGTATAATGCAGCAGAAACTAGGATGGGTTGGAGTCAGAGGACCTGAGTTCAAATCCTAGTTGTGTTACTTACCAGCTGTGTGACCTTGGGCTGGGCCTCAGTTTCCACATCAGCAGATTAGACTAGATAATCCTAACTCTATGATTCTATGAACCTAGGATCAAACATCAGTGAGGCAGAGAGAAGCCCCTTAGAAATGACCCGCTATTCCTTTACTCTCCTCACAAACCTGTCCAAAGAACTCTGGACACTTCAGTCCTCATCCTAGGTGCTGTTAACTCTCCAGAGAAAGCCCTTGTCCAAACTGGGCCTTAGCCTCTGCCTCCATCCCACAGTTACTTTCCACCCCCTCTAGACACATCTTGTAGATATCTCTTTGTGTATATGTCCTCTCAGTCATTAGAATGTAAGCTCCTACAGAGCAGGAACTTTCCAATTTTGTGTCCCCAGTACAGTGTCATTTAATAAATACTCGTGGAATGATTGTAAAAGAGGAGGGTTGAATGAACCCAAGGATCCCAGACTTCAAGAATTGGGAGGTGCCTTAAAGATGATCGGTTTCATTTTTTCATTTTGCTGTTTGTCCTTCATTCTCTAAGAGGACCATGACATTAGGGAGATGATGCCATGACACGCAAGTGAATTGGATTTAAGTGAGGGAGGGCTGTGCAAGGTCACCAGCCTCACTTTCTTCTCCGGAGTCATTTGAGTCCAGTGGCCAGATATAGATCAGGATGACTGGAGATGGCCCAGGATGCAGTAGGAATCCTTGAGATCCTTAACAGGTCTCAGTTTGACTGAGGCAAAGTCTATTCAGTGATTAAGGTTTACTAAGAAATTTTGCAGAGGAAGAAGCTGAGGCCCGATGTCACAGAGCAAGTTTGGGGCAGAATTAAGATTAAAAGCCAAGACTCCAGACTCCAGTTCAGGGTTCTGTTCATCACACCCACACTTGACCCCCAAGTGAGCTCGGAAATTCTAGACTTTATGGTTCATTCTCTAACCTACTCAAAGGTGCTCAACTTCCTTCTAACATGGCAGCCCTTGGAGGAGAGGAAGATGAAGGAAGAGAAAAAGGTAGGAGAAGGTGTGAAATGCAGCAAGAGGAGTTCAAGGAAGGAGGGGGAGTGGACCTAAGGGGTATGCTACTAAATGTTAAACAGTGGGCTCTCTGCAAAAAGCTAATAACATAATGCCTTTTTCAGTTTAATTCATATTATTAAAATTTTCTATCACTTTCTTAACTCTAAACAATCAACAGAATAATAAACCAGGCCCTGATTTGCAGTTTGCTGGTTTCCATGTAAAGTTCACGCTGAGAATTCACATATCAGAGACCCCACAAGCACAGTCTGGGTTCTGGGGGGAAGGGGATAAGGAGGATGGGCAGAATATGAGCAGCGTGCTTTAGATTTGGCCAGAAAGCGGCATTAGGTAAGGCCTTTGAAGACCGAGTCACTGAAACTTGCTGGGCTTCAGTTTTACCATCTGTAAAACCCAGTTGGGCTGCAGGGCCCTAAGATTCCCTTCTGTCTTTACATCCAGGCATCTAGGACCCTTTTCCTAATCTCTTGTTAACAGGAAGTGATCTTTTCTCTCCCTGTATCACATCCATACCGGTCTCTGTAGCACTTATCAGGATGGTGGGGGGCTGGCAAGCCTCTAGGCCCAGCCCCCTCCTTCCTTCTCCTCCCTTTTTCTCTTCCTTCATCTTCCTCTTTCCTCCTTCCCTATAGATGCTGCCACCACCCTCCCTTCCCCCATCCCAGCTCCCATTCCAGAGCCAATCAGCCATCTCATTAACATCCGACATTTTGGAAACTTCCAGGCCCTGATGCCAAATCAAATCAGATCCCCCACGTGCCATTTGCTAACAAACCCGATTCCCTCCCAGAGCATGCTCGCTTCAGCCCTGATGGCCTTGAATTCCATTTATAATTGAGATCAGACGTCCAAACAGCCACTTCCATTTAGCTGACAGATTAGAGCTGTGGACCTTCTGTTAACCCTCCTTCCCATAAAGAGCATCAAGATTCTGTTTAAAGGGGACGTGCCACTGGTGCATGGGTTGGAGAACTCAGATCATATGCACCTCCTACCCTTATCCCTTCAAAAAAGAAAAAGATTTCTTGCTTCAGAGCTACGTTTTCCCTCAAGCCTCAATCAATTGAGCATTCCTTTGGGGAGCCCACCATTTGTGAAGAACCACAGAGATTATTCTCACATTACACAGAAGGAAACTGAGCCTTAGAAAGTTGAAGGCACTTAGCCATGGTCACACAGCTCATGAGTATTAGAGGCTGGATTCACAGGATCTCAGCTGTTACCTCAGAGACCATTAAGTCCAACCCTCTCAATTTCTAGATGAAGAAACCAGGGCCCATAGATGTGAAATGATTTGCCCCAGGTCCCATGGGTAGTAGGGGCAGCTAGGAGCCACAGTGAATAGAGCACTGGGCCTGGAGTCTGGAAGACCTGAGTTCAAATCTGGCTTCATATACTTACTAGTGGGATGACCCTGGGTAAGTCACTTAACTCTGTTTGCTTCAGTTTCCTCATCTGTAAAATGAGCTGGAGAAGGAGATGGAAACCACTCCACTATCTTTGCCAAGAAAACCCCAAATGGGAGTTAGGCGTGATTGAAAAATTACTGAAATTAAATACCATAGGTAATAGCATCAGGAGACAGGATCTGAAACCCGGCCCTCTGGTCCTAGGACTCTTGTCATGGCCCCACACAGGCTTGGGTTATGGGAACAGCTCAATAAATGCTGCTAGATGGCTAGAATGAGGTCACCCATGTGTGAGTTCATGAGAAAGACTTCTTCTTTCCCCACCCATCATGAGGTCCTCCACCCTCCAAACAAGGGGGCATTGTGGCTGATGGGATGTCACCTGGAAAATGTGCATCCCAGGGGCACACAGGGAGGATCAGGAGGGAGGAAAAAGTGGGTACTTAACCACTAATGAATTCAGGGAGGGCTGGTCTGGAGTGGGAAGGGGAAAAAGGCAGGGGCACAGAGCAGAGTCATCTCTCCTTGAGGCACAGTGTAATACCAGGTGGACAGGGAGACCTAGATGTTCCCTGTCTCTGTCCAATATGCAAATGGCCAATAATAGCAGACAATTAGACAATACATTAAGACTTGCAAGAATCTTTATACAACCTCTGCCACTGGGCCTGAGTGACTTCCACTCCGTGGGCTGCAGGCTCCTCATCTGTAGAATGAGGGGGTTAGACCCCAGTGAGGCTGGTTCTCCACCAGCTCTAGAACTTGAGGAGGCAGCATGGAATGATGGGTTTGGGGTCAGAGCACCTGCGTGACCTTGCCTTGGGCAAGCCTCTTAATCTCCCTGGGCCTCATCTTCCGTTATCTGAAAAATGAGGAAATTGGCCTCAAAGGTCCCTTCCAACTCTAGACCTATAATCCTACGTCCCTTACAAGGAGCAAGAGTGAGGATTACCCCATTTCACAGATGAGGGTACCAAAGTTTAGCTAGTTGGGTGGTGGCACTGAGATTCAAACCCAGCTCTTTCCTTCTTGACTCGAAGTTCAGGGGTCTTTTCAGGATACCACAATGCTTCTCAGAATCATAGATGGAAGAGCTCTTAGGACTACCTAGGCCACCCCTGCCCTCCCTATTTTACAGAGAGGGAAGAGAACTTGCCCAAGGCCACACAGCTGGCTCAGGACAGAGATATGGGACCAGCACTTAGGTCTCCGACACTCAAGGCAAGATTCTTTCTATCATGCCACACCAAAGATCCTGGGGGAAAAGAAAGTTCTCTAGACCTATCCCCCTATTTCAGCATCCCTTGTAGTTGCATCAGGGATATTTCTATCCTTCTCTGCTTTAGCTGTGTTGAAACCAGTCTGAGGCTGCTTGCCACCCTCCCTTGACCAGCCCTTCCTGGTCACACATGAATGAAGCCGAGACACACAAGTGAGAACAGCTGTTGGCATTAACTCAGGACCTTCCCCAGCTTCCCCAGCCCCAAAGCAGCTGGGGGGGGGGGGGGAACTGTCCAGCTGAAAACCGAGCTCCCAGACTCCTCCAGCGAGTGGGTCACAAGAACCAGAGACACCCTGCTCCACAGCAGCGGGATGGGATGGAGCAGAGGTGGTCTGACTGGAGTCTGAGGCTTAGTTAATAAGTGACCAGAAGGAACCCGATCTTCTTGCCAGCCCAGAGAGCACTGCTGTAACACACACACACACACACACACACACACACACATGCCCGATATGCAGACCAGGTCTCGGACCACAGAGTTAAATGGCAGTGATTTGGGAGCAGTGGGGGAAGGGAGATGGAAGGTGCTTTGATGGGAACGGGAGCCAGAAAGAAAACAGACTAGGAGGGGAGGATGGTGCTGTCAACAAAGTGGCCCTGAAACCTTTCACTGACTGACCTTGCAGCTGGGACCTCCCAGAGTCCTGCCTGGTAAGGGGAGAGGGTGGTAGGAGCAGCTTGTCTGGTTAGCCTGGTTTGGCCCAGGCCCAAGTTCTCCAGGGAGGAAATGTCTGTGATTCTTGGAGGAGTGGGAGGGAAGAGAAAAATCAGCCTGTTCTACAACTCTGGAGTTCCCTCTGTCTCAGCCACAAGCATTTCCTTGAACCTGGGTCCAGCACTGGGGGTGGGGCTGGGAGCTAAGAGAAGTAGAGGATTGTTCCTTGTCAACTCTGACTTGCTCAGATCCAAGTCACAGGCAAGTCAAGGCATCACCCTTGTGATGTCATCGGTCCCCTTCTAGAACGAAGGACAAATGACAATAACCCTTGCCTTCAAGAAGTTTACTGTCCTCACTGGGGAGGCAAGCAGGGCTGTGTGCCCGAGCTGCTCAAACTAGGAGATGTTCTTGATTCTACTTAGGAAAATGAGAGAGAAAATGTTAATAATGCTGATTAAACCTGAAAGTGGTGACTTGCTTTTTGGAGAGCCGGTTGGTAAACATTCCCCAGTAGCCTCCTAGGGAACACAGAGGAAACAGAGAATGATAATAAAACTATTTTTTAGGTACTAAATTGTAGACTTCAGGCAACAGGAGTTCCGGGGAGGGGGGGAAGATAACAGGATTGTAGATTTAAAGCCTGCCTTGTTTTACAGAGGGGGAGGGAGACTGAGGCCCAGAGACATCAAGTGACTTGCTCAAAATCACACAGGTGGTAAGGGATAGGGGCAGCACTTGAACCCAAGTCCTGGGACTTCTGCACTCTTTCCACTACATCGTGTTGTGAGTGGGGGTAGAAAAAAGCAGTGTGCTAGTACAGAACATCCACTGGACTTAGAGACAGAGGACTAGGCACCGTTACTTGGCTATTTACTTGGCAAGGGTTAGCCTGGCCAAGTCATTTGCCCTTCTCCAAACCTCAGTTTCCTCCTCTTTAATATAAGTGGATAGACCAGATGGCCTCTGCCCCCTTCCAGATCCATGACCCCACTCACTGCCAGCGTGATCTTGGGCAAATCCCTTCAGGGCCTCGGTTTCCTCATCTGGAAAGTGGGGGATTGGACTCTTGGGTCCCTTCCACCTCTTAAGTCCTGTGATCCTATAAAGCAAAGAAGGCCTCCTAGAGGAGGCGCCCTTGTACGGAATAGGGTCAAAATAAATATGTGCTGATTTAATTTTGGATGAGATTTAAAGCAGGGCCTTGAGGCAGCTAGGTAGCAGAGCAGATAAAGTGCTGGGCCTAGAGTCAGGAGGACCTGAGTTCAAATTTGGTCTCAGACACTTATTAGCTATGTGACCCTGGGCAGGTCACTTAACCTTTGTATGCCTCAGTTTCCTCAACTATAAAATAGAGATAATAATAGCACCTACCTCCCAGGGTTGTTATGAGGGTCAAAATGAGATAATATTTGTAAAGTGCTCAACACAGTGCCTGGCACATAGTAAACACTATATAAATGTTAGCTATTGTCATTCATTCACCCCCAGGATGAGTGAATGAAAAGCCCTGGGGACAATGACCCCAGCATCCATAAAGTCAGAAGTGTGCCTGTCCAGGAGAGAGGTGGAACTTTCTGGATCTGGCTAAGCCTGCATGAGCTGGGTGTGGATTTCCTGATTTGTGGGATGGCCCAGGCTGCCATCTCACACACTTCCAGTCCCTCTCTTCCTCTCAAGAGGGTGTGTGCTCTGGATACAGGCTGTCCTTCGTGTTAGCCCAAACCATGCAAAATGAAGAAAGTAAATCAGAGCGAGCGTGTGGGGGAGCGAAGGGAGAGGTGGAAAGGAAGAACATTCCATGCTTTCCAAGACTGTCTACTTTGGACCAGCCACTGTCTTGAATTACCTGAGCCTTGAAGGGGGACCCGAGGGGCTGCCTGGCCCAGGTTTATAGACAGCAAAACTGAAACCTGAGAATATGGGACTTGGGACTCTGGTCAAGAAACAACCCACTGCACAGAAATGCCTCTCACAGAGAGAGAAGGGGGTGCTGTACCCACACCTCCTAGGCCCTTGGGTCATTTCGACTCTGGCCTCAGACTCCTGAACGTGGAATCAATCAATCAGTCATTCAGCAAGCACGTATTAAGCACTTACTGTGTTCCAGCCGGTATTTATTTATTAGGCACCTAGTCCATGCCTGGCTCGGGGCAGCCGGATGGTACAGTAGATAGAACACTGGGCTTGGAGTCAGACAGGCTCATCCTGCTGAGTTCAAATCTAGCCTCAGATACCTACAAGTTATGTGACCCTGGACTAGTCATTTCACCCTGTTTGCCTCAGTTTCCTCATCTGTCAAATGAGATGGAGAAGGAAATGGCAAACCACTCCAGTATCTGTGCCAAGAAAATCCCACAAAGAGCTCACAAAGAGTCAGACACAACTGAAATGCCCAAACTACGACAACAGTAACAACATTACATGTTAGGCACTCAGGATACAGAGACAAAAAGAAACAGAAATAGTCCCTGCCCTCATGGAGCTTCCGCTGTATCAGAGGAGACACGTATATCTGTATGTACAAAATATTAGGACTGGGACGGGCATTGGAACTGGCTTCACTGACAAAAGAAACCAGCTGAGAGAGGAAACACCCTCTACTAACGCAGGTAGCGGCCACCTTCTCTGTCATGTAGAGTGTTAGAACAAGAGTGTCAGGGACTCTTAGATAGTTTGTCTGGTGACGCCTATGGACTCCCTCGCAGCAGAACTTTCTAAATGAATAAGATCAAATACATAGGATTACAAAGGAAACCGATTCTATTGAAACACAGTTATCAAAATATTCAAGAATAACCCCACAAGTTCACAGGCTCCACGTGAAGGACCCCTTTCTTGGAAGGTTGCTAAAGGCACTGAGCAGCTCTAGTGACCTTCCCAGAGTCACAGAGACAAGGCTGCGTCTCTCCACCACCCCACGCTACCTCACACACAAAATATCTATAACGTGAACAGAGGATCATTTTCTTTTTTGGTTGGAGAGAGGCAGTAACGCTTCAGAGCTGTCTCTAGCGCCTTCCCCTCATCTGCCTTCCCGCCCCCTTCATTCCCTGCCAATCTCCATCCTCAGTCTGGAGGGCCCTTTTCCAGGTCCCTCCTCTTTCTATCAAGATTTATCAGGCACTATTTCTGGTCCGATTCCCACGGCTCGCTTGGCCGCAAACAGGCTGTGCCCATCTTTTGAAAAAAGAAAGAAAGGAAAGAAAGAGGAAGAAAGTCCATTCTCAGTGCATGTTCATGAGGAAGCCCTCAGGGAAGAGGAAGAACTGACCCCTGAGACAGCTGTAAATGGGCTAGCCTGTGATGGCCCTCACAGAGTTCAACAACTTAAGGCTGTAAGGGAATTTAAAGGTGATCTAGTTTAATCCCCTCATTTTACAATTGGGGAAACTGAGGCCAGAAGGTTTCAGTGACTTGCCCCAGGTCACATTGTTGAAATGGGTGAAGCACCAGACATGGAGTCAAGAAGACCCGAGTTCAAATTCAGCATGTGTGACCCTGAGCCAGTCATTTTACTTCTGTCTGCCTCAGTTTCCTCATTTGTAAAATAAGGATAACAACGGCACCTATCTCCAGGTTTGTTAGGATGATAGTGAGATTATATTTGTCAAGAGCTCTTGCTGCAAACCTTAAAGTGTTTCTTGTCGCTGCCGACCCTTCGTGATCCTATTTGGGGTTTTCTTGGCACAGATAGCGGAGTGGTTTGCCATTCCTTCTCCAGCTCCTTTTACAGATGAGGAAACTGAGGCAAACAGGGTTAGGTGACTTGTTCAGGGTCACACAGCTAGTAAGTGTCTGAGGCCAGATTTGAACTAACAAAGATAAGCCTTCCTGACTCCAAGCCAGACACTCTATCCACTGTACCACCTAGTTGCCCCTTTATTATTATTGTTTTCTTCTTATTTATTCTGACTCCAAATTAAGTATATTTCCCACTAATTCCTTAAGCCTGGTTCAACTTAAAAGAAAGACAGTTTTTCAAAGGCACCAACCCACTGGGTTTGAACCGCTGGGATTTGGTTTCTGAACCAAATACTTGAAGTGCCACCCAGTAGTAGGTGAGGAGGTAGCAGGGTCTGGGCATTGGGGAAGAAGTGTGGAGGGGGATTTGGGGAAGAGGGGAAGGAGGAGAAGGAAAACAAGCCAGAGAAAGGAAAGGCAGGGAGGGAGGGCTCAGGTGGGCATTATGGGCACCCAGCCTATTCATGCCACCCACATAGTAGGAAGAAAAAACCCAGTCCCAGAGGGATAGAGCAGATGGTCCAACCTAGGCTTGGGGCTCGGCAGCTCAGCAATGGGTTAGAGACTTCTAGGAAGAGCAAATGAAAGGCCTGGTGCAGCAGAATGAACAGAATGGAGGTCTGGAGTCTTTGAGGCGCCCTCAACCACTGACTAGCTGTGTGACTTTAGACACATTGCATCCTCTGTGTGTCATCTGTAAGAAAAGGGGGCTGGCTGGGCTCGATGGCTTCTGAGGTCCCTGCCGGCTCTAGGTCTATGATCCTAGTGACAGAATCCCAGTGACCCTGCTCTGGACCGTCTAACACCTTCTCCTCCAAGTCTTCCCTTTCCATCTAGCCTCTACGAGGCTGCTAAGCAGCACAGCGGACAGAGCCCTGGACTCGGATTCAGGAGGATCGGTGTTCCCATCCTGCCTCAGACACTTCCTAGCTGTGTGGACCTGGGCAGGTCACATTCTCTCAGCCTCAGTTTCCTCTTCAGTAAAATGGGGCCAAGGGCTGTTATGAGAATCAAATGAGACAATATCATCAACACTGTCAACCTTAAAGCCAGGCACATTGAGTCTGTCTATGGTGTGCGTGTGTGTATGTGTGTATGTGCACACTGTTTTTGCCTTTCTCTGTGTCTCTAGCACTTAGCCCTGTGTCTGTGCTAAATGGGCACCTTATGAATGTTTGTAGATTGACTGACTGATCCTCAGAAAAGGGCACGGAGAAGTTCTCAAGTAACTAAAAGCCTCTGAGGTCCATGTCCTCTCCCTGGCACTCCCCACAGAGTTCACCACCCACTGGTCTGTCCCAAATCAAGCAAGGGATCCCGGTAAGAATGGCACTTCCAGGCCCGAGCCGCTGCCCTAACAACTCACATCAGATGAGCCCCATGGATGCGGCGGAGCCCAGAGACAGATTGGCCAGAGCAAACAGAGCTGCAATCAAAGAACAGGCTGGACCCCGACAAAGTGGCTGTAATTCGGGGGAGCAAATATTTGTCTTGACGTTCAAATGCACCTCCAGAGCTTATTTGAAGAAGGGAAAAAAAACAACCACCACCGTCTCCCCTGTTGTTCCAGCTCCTGCCTGCCTAAGCTGACAACAGGCAGTCCCTCCAGCAACAACAAGAAATGCTTCCCACAGATGGCTCCCTACCAAAATCATTTGGGTCCTCAGCTTGACCACCATCTCCCTCACCCATTGCTAGACAATCTGCGGCCACAGAGAGAAAGGAAGGCTTCTGAAAGAAAGAGGGGAAGAAGGAGGGAAGGAAGGAAGGAAGGAAGGAAGGAAGGAAGGAAGGAAGGAAGGAAGGAAGGAAGGAAGGAAGGAAGGAAGGAAGGAAAGAGGGAAGGAAGGAAGGAAGGAGAGAAGGAAGAAATGTGAAGGGAGGAAGGAAGGTTTCTGAAAGAGAGAGGAAAGAAAGAAGGAAGGAAATAGAAGAGAGGAAGGGAGGAAAGGAAAGAAGGAAAAGAAAGAGAGAAAGAAGAAAGGAGGGAGGATTTTGAACGTACCATAATAGCTTCAAAGAACTGAGAATGTCAAAGTCAGACTGAGCCTTGGAGTCAGAGGGGCACAGAATTAGAGATCCCCGGGTGTCAGAGACACCCAAACCCACTGAGTCCAAGCCCGCATTTTAGAGAGGCTGAGAGAGAAGAAAGGCTCCTCACAAGTCGCAGGCTAACCCATCCCCCACGTACCTCCCCACTCTGGGCCCACGGGCCTCTCCCAGAAGCCTTTTCTGACCACTGGAGGCCACATGCCCTTGGCTGGAGTTCTACGACACTTAAGACTGTCACTGATTCAAGGGTTTAATTAAACCCATGTTGTATTAGACAGTTTGTTTTCTCTTCTATCAAAGCATTTTAGTTTTATCAATTGATCTTATATCTTTTACCCTTCTAGTTATTTTCTAATAACCACTGTTCCCTTGTAGCAAAGGGTTAAGTAAAATAAGAATATCTGACAGCACATGCACCATTCTGTCCCAGTAGCCCCCCACCTCTCTACAAAATATGTCAAAGAAACACTAAAGAAGCAATCTGATAAAGAATATGGTAAACCAGGAGGGGAGTGTGTTTCATTATCATTTCTCCAGATCCAAGGTGGCCTCTGCACGTAACTCTTCATTCCCCAACCAGACTTTAAGCCCTGAAGGTTGCAGATCCCATGCATTATGGTGCACCTCACTCATACTCAACTAAACTAATGGTAGGTGCTCAATAATAATAATGAAAGTCAATATTAATATAATTATTTATGGTTACAAAGCACTACATAGATTATCACAACTGTTCTGTGAGGTTTCTGGGAAGCTATTGTTATTCCCATTTTAAAGGTGAGGAAAGTGAAGGTCCTGTTTGTGATCTCCTCAATGTCATGCAGCTCCTTAAGTATCCTAACTTAGATCCTGACCACAAAATGACCGTTGAACCCAGGCCACAGGCTGACCCGGAACCCTAATCTGATTCTTATTCTTAACAATCGAATGACCCAGATCCCAGACCCATAGCCTTAGACAGAGGGTGATCTCTATCTATGGGCACAGACTGACTCTCAGTTGGCCACTTCAGGGGGGAAAGGTTTAAGGCTGCCCCACCAGAAGGAAGGAGAAAACCATGTGTCCTCTCAAGGGTGTATCGAGCCAGAAGCATCTTTCACGGAGATAACAGAGATCACTCTCTCCCTGTGCTGTCCCAAGCAAGGACCATACAAGCCAGGCCCCGGCCTTCAGGGAGATGAATTCATTGGCCCAGAGCTGCAGGGCCTAAGCTGTCTCCTGTGTGGGAGCCCCAGGGAAAAAGAAAGAGAGGGAAGAACAGGTCCCAGCTGCCAGGGGTAATGGGGCATGTAGACGCTTGTGCACATACATACTGCCTGTTACAGTCTGGAAAGAGTGTATAATTCTTTTTCTTTGTCTCCAGCTCCAGATCAGTATTCTCCTGCCAGGTAGACTTTTTAGCATCATCTATTCACTGGGTATGTATCCCATAGGTGGTTCAGATAGAGCACTGAGCCTGAAGTCAGGAAGACTCATCTTTGTGAGTTCAAATCTGGCCTTAAACACTTACTGGCTGTGGGACCCTGGGCAAGTCACTTCAGCCTGCTTGCCTCAGTTTCCTCATCTGTAAAAGGAGCTGGAGAAGGAAAGGGCAAACCACTCCAGTATCTTTACCAAGAAAACCCTAAATGGGGTCATGAAGAGTCCTATACAACTGAAATGAATGAACAACTAAATGGTCCCGCCTTGTTTAAATCCTATAAGCCTAAAACCACCATAGCCCCCAACTTAGTGGCTGATAAGTTGGGTGTGGGGTGACTTTTTTTCACAAGCCCCAGTGAGGAAAACCATTCAGTCATCAACACCTTCCAGAGACGACAGCATGAAAGAAGGGAAATTGTGAATACATCTCTTGTTCTCTGGTGCCTCCATCTCCCTCCATCTCCCTCCCTCTCTCTCTCTCTCTCTCTCTCTCTCTCTCTCTCTCTCTCTCTCTCTCTCTCTCTCTCTCTTCTCTTCTCTCTTTCCTATGTCCTACACACACACACACACACACACACACACACACACACACACACTTCATTGATGCTCTCGCCTTCTAGGACAGTCATCAATTATCAGTGAGACCACATCTGCCCCCCTTACTCAATGCATGAATAAACCAGGAGATCCATTCCCCTCCGAAGGGTAGTCGTCAGTCATTGCTAAGTCTCCTCTCAGACCCAGCCTAGCTGTGGAGAAGAGGGACAGGATATTTCTCCCTAACTCTCCACGGTTCTGAGACCCTCCTGGCCCCGTGTCACTTTCATCTTTATACCTCACTGACTCCTCTCGCTTGGTCTAACTCAAGTTAAAACCAGTGCGGTGGGCCTCAGTACCTGGCAGGCAAGGGAAGGCCCTTAGGTGGCCTTTCACTATTCAGGGCTGAGCTCCTCTGAGATTAGTGTGTCTCAAGCAGTAGCGAGAATCAGGGAGAACAAATCCACACAATGCAAGGAAAAGAATGACAAAGACCGAGTAGTTTCAAAGCACCTAGGTTGGACTCGTGGATTGGCTGCCTAATCACTGTGTGACCTTAGGCAAGTTACTCTGCCTTTGAGATCTCCATTTCCTCTCCTGTCAAATGAGAGGGTTGACCCAGACCGCTTCTAAGGTCTCTTCCAACCCTGAGGCTGCAAGTTACTTAAGCCTCTGGGCCTCGGCTATCCAGTGAAGGGGCTCGATTTTCTGACTTTGGAGCTCCCTGCTGTTCCTAAATCTATCCTCCAGATGCTATGGAAATGGTGTTGGTCCCACTGGGCAAGCTCTCACTCCACAGCCCGTCCGGACCTACCTCCTCCAGGTAGCGCAAGCATCCAGTCATACGACATATGGCACCGTCGACCTAGTTGGTACTAAGCTTCATCCAATTCTCTTCTGAACCCGTTTTCCCATGGTCCCAAGCAGTTGCTGTTCTCAATTGTCCCTTGCATCATTCCAAGCTGGGCCTGATGCCCGTTCTCAGCTACAACCAGCTGGGCTATAGTAGAAAAGATGCTGGATATGGAGTCAGGGAGAGCAGGGATCTAGGACTGACTGCCATTCATTCGCCACATGGTCTCAGTTTCCTCATCTTGAAAATGGAAACAACAATATTTCCACTACCTGACTCACAAGGGGTTGTAAGGATCAAAAGAGAATTTACATGGAGTGCTTTGTAAGCTGTTAATCACTAAATAAATGCCAGGCAACACAAATGGTCAGAGAAATTGGCCCCACAGGAACAGAGCTTGGTTCATTTGTGTCTTTGTCTCCCTAATGCAGAGCACAGTGCCTAGTACGCAGGAGGTGCTTAATAAATGCCTGATGAATGAATGAGTGAATGAATGATGTGGAGTTGAGAGATCCAAGTTAAATCATGGCTCTGCCATTTTCTAGCTTAGTAACTATGAGTAGGTCCCCAAATTTCTCTGATATTCAGTTTCCAAACACATAAATGGGAGTAGTAGCACTTGCCCTCTTTATCTCCTGAGGTAGATAGGATCATACAGTAGATTTGGAGTGGGAAAAGAACTCAGTATCCAACTAATCTAACCGCTTTCATTTTCAATTTACCCACCCTATGCCTCAGTTTCCTTCTCTGTAAAAATGAGATGACTGGACTACTAGATGGCCCCAGAAGTCCCTTTCAGCTCTGGATCTGTGAGGAGGCTATAATAAGAGATTAAGTGACTTACCCACAGTCACATGGTTAGGAAAGGGCAGAGCCAGGATTTGAACTCGGGACCTCTGACTCCAAATCCAGGGCTCTTTTTTCTCTGTGATCTGGAAACCTTAAATGCTATGCAAATATAAGTCATTATCATCAATACCAATGCTCTTAGCTATTCCATTTCAGATGTTCGGAGCTGTGACTAGTGTCTCGTCATTTCATGTTCAAGGCTGAGTGGCACCTCTCACTCTTCAAGGCCATGCCTTCTCCCCCTAATTAGACCATAAGCTCTCTGAAGACAGGATTTATGTTTGCTTTCATTTTCATATCCTCAGGACCTACTTGGGTGCCTTCTGCGTTTTCACTTTGGGGTCTGAAACTGATTTCTTTAGTCTGGAGAACTCCTGGTGGGAGGACTCCTTCCATGACACAGACTGGCACCTGTTTTTTTAATTCAAGAGCTGTAGACAGTTGTCTGGGGCTCTGAGAGGTTAACTGATTTGTCCAGAGTCACCCAGCCCAGGTATCAAAGGTGGGACTTGAATCCATGTCTTCCCAACTCTAAGGCCAGCCAAGCCTTTATCTATTGTGCCCTCTAGCCTGGCCTGAATTTATGAATTTATTAATTGAATTTATGGCCATTTTGTGTCACATGCAGCCCAGTTCCACGCTGAGCTCCCCACCATCCTGGGCAGCTCCCCAAATCCTTGCAGACCTGTTGCCTTTGTTAACTGTGGCAGACGTCCCCAGAAGGCATTCTGCCTTCCTCATCATCTCTTCGAGTCCTCAGGCCAGCTTGGGGCATTCAAGGTGCAGCCTGGGAATTTCCCTTGACCCCAGACATACGCCTCCCCTCATCTGCTGATGGGCCATTAATCTCCTCACCCTTGCCAACAGCACACACCAGCTTTCTCACTAGTGAAGCCCCAGCCCGGCTGGGGCTCTGAGTAAAGGCAAATAAGCTCTGGAACCAAGATGAGGTGGACTAAGTGAGTGCAGGAGGAAGCAGGCAGAATCAATGGGGCCATTGTAATCGTGATAAGAAGCCCTTCCTCCTTTCTGCTATTACAAAGTCCAGCTCTAGCTTCATTTAATCTTCTGTGCCCTGTAAAGGGAGCCCAGGGCTCTAAGCAGCTGCTGGCAGGAGCGTTTTAAAGTGTGCCAAATGCCTGACACACTTGGCTTGATTTGATCCTCACTACAACCCTAGGAGTGATGTGGCAATTATCCCCATTTTAGAGGTGAGGACACTGAGGTCCAGAGAGGGTAAGGAACTTGTCCAAGGTCGCACAGATAGTTAGAGGACCCAGGTCTTCTGTTTCTAGGTCCAGCGCTCTTTTCTCTAGCCCACACTGACCATACAACCATCACAGAGGTGGTTCAGCGTGGTGTGCAGAGGACACTGGGGTGGGGAGACAGCTGGCTGGGTCTGAACTCCTACTTCCAACCTGATGAACTTGGGCGAGTCACTGAGTGTCTTGGCCTCAGTTTCCTCATCTGTAAAACAAAGGGGTTGGACTAGCTCTGAGGTCCCTTCCAGCCTGAGAGCTATGATCCTATAAAGCACTTAGCCCCCATGGGCCTCAGTTTCCCCATCTGTTGAATGGAAGGGTGGGACTAGCTGGTCTCTGAGGTCTCTTCTAGCTGGAGATCTATGAGGCCTTACCCAACCCCTCTTCATCCTAGCGCCTTTTCTTTGTGAGTTACTTCCTATTCAACCTGTATATAGCTCACCTGGCGTACATTTACTTGTGGTCTCCCCCATTAGATTGTAAGCTCCTTGAGGGCAAGGACTGTTTTTTGCCTTTTTTTGTATCGCATAGCGCGTGGCACATGGTAGGTGCTTAATAAATGCTTATTGAATCAAATTGAATGATCTTATAAAGCACTTAGCCCCCACGGGCCTCAGTTTCCTTATCTGTGAAATGGAGGAGCCGGATTAGACAGCCTTTGAGATCCCTGCTAGCTTGAGATCTGTGTATGATTAATAGCTGGGCTTTGTGACCTCCTTTATTGGCTGCATTTCCCCTGTGAACCCTCCATGTTGCTAAGGAGGTAGCTAGCAACATTACACCCACTCTGCACATTAAATAGTTAAGCCCCATGGTATAATGGCTAGAGCCCCGAACCTGGGATCTTAAATCCCAGCTCTGCCCCTCACTACCCATGCGATCTTGGACAAGTCTCTTAACTGCTATCTGCCTCAGTTTCCTCAACTGTAAAATGGGGGTAATAATAGCACCTACCTTGCAGGCTTGTTGGGAGAATCAAATGAGAATACATTTGTTAAGCACTTAGCATAATGCGTGGCACATAGTAGGTACTTAATAAATGCTTATTCCCTTCCCCCCCCTTCAGCAGAATGCCAAACGCGTAGTAAGCAAACACTTAATAAATGCTGGTAGAATGTTGACTGACTAGTTGACTCCCCAAAGAAACTTGAAGGAAAGCCCTGCCAGAGAAGTCAGGCTATGCCTTGGGGAAGGACAGCTGGAGGCTGCCCCGCCCTCCTCAAAGTGGCCCTCTCAGTCTGGGGGGTGCCCCCAGAACTGATGAGACTTGGATCCCAAGGCTGGAGGACCAATCCCTGATCTGCTCACCCAGTGAAGATGGAGGCAGCGATGGCCTGGGCCCCTGTACCTTCAGCCCAGAGACCTGGTTTACGAGGAGACTGTCCCTTTCTAGACTATGGGGAAGAACCTCTGGGAAGGGTGGATGAAGCAGCCACAGAGAAGAGAGAACCCTGGCTTTTAGGGGTCCATGGGAAGAGAAAGGGAGCTCAGGGCCACATTGTGGGGGAAGTAGTCAGAGCAGCAGAGGGGCTCTGTGACTATAGGCAAGTCATTTAACCTCAGTTTCCTCATCTGTAAAATAAAGACAATACCTCCCAGGTATTATTTACTATTCCCAGGAGCATTGTGAAGATCAAATAAGATTAAATAAAGAACTTTGTAAACCTTAGAGTACTATATAAATGCTAGTTATTATTATCATCTCAAGAGGCTTGTATCTACTTGGCTCCCCTCTCCCAGAGCTCTCCAAGCAGACCCATTCATTCCAGGGGAACATTTGACACGAGAGAGCCTCTCCTTTCACATTTCCCCTGTGCCTAGAGCTATCATTAGAGATAAGGAACCCAGCTCCAGGAACGGCTGCCCCCTCCCACCCCACTGCCTGCCCCAACTTCCCAGCTCCCCAAGAAAGTTCCTGGCTAGTTATCAGGGCTCCTTCTATCTCCATTACAGCATCAACATGTTCCCCTGTGACACAGACACACCTGAGTTACACAAATAACTTTCTCTTCATGAGGCCAGGCTTAATTGGTCCCCATCTCTGGAGCTGTCAACGTACCTGGATGGCCCAGCTGGGCCCCTACCTACCCCCGTCTCACCCGAGGGGACAAGGGGAGACAGAGACAAGATGCTGGGAAGGCTGGCTATAGAGTGTACAGAAGAAATCTTTTCCCCATTCTCCTCCCTCTCCCCAGATGCTGAAACCGAGTCACTTACCTTCATGGTTGGGGGAGCCGTGAGGGGAGGGGACAGGGGCCGATCTGGGATGGTCACATCTGTGTTGTTGGCTAGCTCCTGTTTCCTGAAAAGCCAAAACACGTAACAGAGTTAGTAGCTGTTTGTTTAAATGTCTCCCTCCCCTCCCTTAGGTAGGGCTGGACAGAACGGCCCCGAAGATGAGGGGGCCAGGAAAAGACCATTTGACAGTTCACTGGTTAAGAGAATCTGGAGGGGGGGCTAGAGTGGGCTGGGCACCATGTCAGAGAACCAGACCCTGGTGCCCCTGTCCAGGGGGGCAGCAGGCCCCATCTGGGAGCCAGTGCCTACCGGCCTTGGAGGCTGAAGATTAAACTCATCTCAGGTGACTCCCCGGGCAGGATGGGGGAAGAGAGAGGTGGATAAATAGAGTTTTGTTTCCATGGCAACGCATTTGCGACAACTTTCCTCCCTCCTCCCCGCCCCCAACAACAAACACACACATACACACTCCCCCCTTCCCATCTGGCGCTGCTATTGACCCGAGTATTTGTTCATGAACCTCCATCCCTGGATTCAGATAGGATGTGCAGCCTGCTTAGGGTGGGATGAACCCACCCCAGCCAGTGGAACACAGGGGAGCTGAGGGGGAGCAGGAGCTGGGCACGGATGGGGACCTGCAAGCTGCCCTGGGCTCTATTACCCGAGGAGAGGGAGAGAGGGCACCCAGGGCCCCCCTGGGAAAGCACAGAGCTGGCACCTGCCCACAGGTGCCTGTGGAATGCCCGACATTCCTGCTTTCCCCTCCCAGGAGGAAATAGGGCAGGCTCATAGAACTAGGGCCCAAAGAGACCTCAAGTCCAACACTCCCATTTTACAGATGTAGAAACTGAGGCCCGAAGAAGTTCCCTGTCTTATCTGTAAAACAAGGGTGCTGAGTTAGAGGCACATACTGACTTCTCTCCATGTTGTTTCCCCCAAGAAGGACATGAGGGCCTTCCCAAAACTTAGCACAGCTCCTGACACATAGTAAGTGCTTTATAATTGAGTGGTGAGTATTATAATATATGTATATATAACTTAGATAATATATATGATATATGATACAGCAATATATATGACATAACTTAGAAAGACTTCAGAAATTTGATCAGTGCAAGGATAAGTCAAGACCCAAGAGGGCCAAAGATGAAATCCATCCCCCACCTCCTGACAGGCAGAGATGCAGAACGAGGCCAGCATCTTTGGACCGGGCCAGTGGGAGGACATTTTCCTCAACTCTGCATATGTGTTATGAGGTTTTCGGGTTTTTTTAATTGTTCAATTAGGGTGGGAGCAGAAGAGGGAGAGAGAGATAATAAATGATAGTAAATAAATAGGTAAATTTTAACCCAAATAGATGGTTGTTGACAAACTGACCCTTAGGTTCTGTCCAGTTCCAGATTTAAGGGCCTATGGATTGTTTTTCTATGAGATGGGTGGGCTCACTGGCCGTGGCAGTGGTGGGGAGATTGGGGTGGGATGTGGGGTTGTTATTCAGATATCTCTGTGATTTACATGAAACCCCCATGCCCTCACAAGTAGAAACAACACTCTTAGCCCAGCCATACTCTTTCCTTATTAGAAAGCTGAGCATACGGTAATGCTTTGGGGGGCACATACTCTTGAAACACCCTTCCTCCCCACTCACCACAGACTCCTTGTCCAGAGTGTTCTGCTTCCCAAGAGGCAGCATCACCAGTCACTCTAATTAACCTCTTCCTCCTCCCTCTGTAACCTCAGTCTGGGGATGCCTGTCCATGGGGTTACAGGAACTAGAATCCTATTTTCTGCCCCTTCTCAGGGCCCTGAGTTCTGAATGAAACTAGAGTTGGCCTGTTCTGTCAAGGATGAGGTATCTCCTGAGAAAGGGGGGCTGCCTCACCAGCACTCTGAGGCTGCTCTGGCCTGGGCAGACCACCCCCTCTATCCCCACAGGAAGAGAGAGGGGACGCCTCCCCCCACCCTCCACCCCACTCCCAAGTCCCCAAAAATGCACACTGCCTAAACATCTCTTAAATCATTAAACCTAAGCCTGTTAGTTCCTCTTTCTCCCCCGCCTTCCTCTTCCCTTTTCTTCTTCCCTCAACCTTTACAAAATCACATAATTGCAGATTCAGAAGATCAGTCCAGTCCCATCTGTAGCTGGCCACAGTACACCTAACACATGGGCATCCAGCCTCTGCAGACCCCCAGCAATGGAGAATGCTCTGTTCCTCCCCAGGCAGCCCGCCACCTTTCCACGGCTCCAATTATTGAGACATCAATCTTTTTGCCACACTCTGACCCTGCTCCCTCCAATTGCTGGCGATTCTGTCCTTTGGGCCAAGTGCAAAAGCAGCTCTTTAAAGACTTGCAGTTCCCAGATCCTCTCTTTCTTTGTCTTCTCTCTTCCAGGTTAAACTCCCCAATGTATTCAGCCAGTCCTCCCACAGGACTACTCCTATGTTTCCTCCCATAGCAGTTTACTCTCATCTGCTGGTACCTTCCCTCCTCTGACTGTTGCTTAGTCATTTTCAGTCATGTCCAGCTCTCTGTGACCCCATTTGGGGTTTTCTCGGCAGAGATGCTGGAGTGGTTTGCCATTTCCTTCTCCAGCTCGTTTGACGGATGAGAAAACTGAGGCAAACAGGGTTAGATGACTTGCCCAGGGTCACACAGCTAGTAAGTGTCTGAGGCCAGATTTGAACTCACAAAGATAAGCCTTCCTGACTCCAAGCCCAGTACTCTATTCGCTTTGTCACCTAGCTGCCCAAGTATTTTACAGATGAAGAAATTGAGGTCCAGAATAGCTAGGCTCTTCTCCTTGCCTGGAATGCACTCTATCCTCACTCTCACCTCTTGAACTCAATCCCTAGCTGTCTTCAAAGAGTCTCTCCCGATTCCTCCAGGAGCCAGAGGCCCTACCCTTGAGAAACTTCCATTTCTTTGTACTCACTTCTCTGGGTATATAGTGTGCTTGGATTGGGTCATGTGATCTCCAAGACCCCTCCCATTGCTAAACCTATACTTCCACGATTCATATTTATCTTGAAACCCTTAGTTTGTTTTTTTAAACATTGTTGCCCAGTCACACTTCCTTCTATCCCGTCCTTGACCCAGATATGGTAGGGTATGTTTGTTCTTACAACATTTCATTTCCTTAGATTTGGCCCATCATTCTTCATGTACCCAAATCCTTTGAGATCCCAGTTGTGTAAAATCTAAAGCCCTTCATAACCTGGTCCCTGCCTGCCTTTCCAGTCTTCTCACCCTTCACTCCATTCCTTGTACTCTAAGATCCATCAACACTGGCCTTTTTCTGTTCCTCACACAAGACACTCCATCTCTAGACTCCATGTATTTGCACAGGCTCTGCCCCATGCCTGAAATGCTTTCCCTCATCATCTCTGCCTCGTGGATTCTGTGGCTTCCTTCAAGTCTCAGCTAACATCTTCCCTTCTGCATGAAACCTTTCTATTCCTCCATAATCTAAGTGCCTTCCCTCTGAAATTCCCCTCTGTTATATGACTTGTTTGCATGTTTTTTTCCTCATTAGACTGTGGGGTCCTCAAGACCAGGGACAGGTTTTTTGACTTTCTTTGTATCCTTAATGCTTAGCACAGCGCCTGGAACATAGTAGGGACTTAATAAATACTCACTAATTGGTTAGTTCTGTCTCTGAGCTTCTTGTCATGTATAAGCCTGGTAAGGACACCATCAGTGTTATCGTCAGAGTGCATTCAGTTTTCAGCTCTGGCCACCTGGATTTAGGTCTTTGATAAGCGGGAGAGGTTCCAGAGGAGCGTAATCAGAATGGGGATAGACCTTGAGTATATGCCTCGGGAGGACAAGCTGAAGGAAGCGGGGGTATTTAGTCTGGAGAACAAGCAAAGAAGGACATGCTGGCCGACTTTAAACCTTTAAAGGTCCCTCGCACAGAAGAGGAGTTCAGACTTTTTCTGCTGGTCTCTAAAAGGCAGAACCAGAGGCATGAGTGGAATTCACAAAGAGGCAAAGGTAAACTTGATATTGAGAAAAACTTCCCAATAATTGTCATTGCTGAGTCATTTCAGCCCAGTCTGACTCTTCATGACCTCACACTTCAGTATCTTTGCCCAAAAAACCCCAAATGGAGTCACAAAGAGTCAGACATGACTGAAACAGAAAAATACTGGAGTGGTTTGCCATTGCTTTCTCCAGCTCATTTGACAGATAAGGAAACTGAGGCAGACAAGGTTAAGTGACTTGCCCAGGGTCACCCTGTTAGTAAGTGTCTGAGGCAGGATCTGAACCCAGGTCTTCCTGACTCCAAGACTGGCACTTAATCCATGTATATATCACACTACCTCTGTCAAGGCTTGCTAGATAGAATGGGGGCCTCAGATCTTCCTCTATGACCAGTGGGGAGAAGCTCTCAGTCTCCTAATCTCCTCTAGGGTGAACATGAAACAGGAATCAGTCGTACTAAAGCTAATTACATGCACACTGAGCAGAGAATTAACATTACCTCCCCCTGAGGCCTCCCTCTCCTCCTTCTAGTGACCTTTGTCTCTACCTGTCAGTGGTGCCAGCTCAACCCTTGAAGAAGGACTCAGCCAGCCCAGACCAGCAATAAGGCTGGCCTCCCACTTCCATTAGATTGTCAGCTCCTTGAGGGGATGTCTCGACCCTTTTTGGACCCACGGTGCCTGGCACACAGTAGATATTTAATAAATGTTTATCGACTGTTAACAACAGACTTCTCGCCAGACATACATTTTCAGATCTATCTGGTCAATGTGTCAATCTGTTTTGCTGTACAGAATTTTTTTGTCGCAAGGGGAAATTCTTTTCAGGAAGAGGGAGCTGTCAGGAAGTAACAATAATGCATCAGTAAAACTTTTTTTTTTTAAAGAAGGGGGTCAGAGCCTTCAGATCAAAGCCTGGGGAGGCAGGAGGATGAAGCTGTCATCTTCCCCTAAAAACAAACAAAAATCCTACAGGGTCACTTTCCAGCAAGGCTGAGGACACCCTGTTCTTCCCCTAGAGATGGCTCCCAGGCAGAATCTCATAAAACAGAGTGTTACAGGAACCCAAACCTCACAAGTGCTGACTCTCTGGGCTGACTGTTTTAAAATCCCCACCAAGCCTCCCCTCCCTAGGATGCAGAAAGGGCCCTTCCCCTTCTTGGTGATGAGCTCATCCTCTCCCTCAAATGGAGTCCCAAACTTCTCAGGCATCGCAGGCCTGAGTGGCCCCTGGCTCTCTCTGCCTGCACCAGGCACTGTCTCACTTGCAGCCCATGTGGCCCCAACACTGCCTGTGTTTCATCTCCTTGCAGACAGCAAGTTCTTGGTTGTCATGGCAGCCCGCTTAGCTGCTGAGATAATGGGCCCCACACTGACCTTCCTGGCAGATAAGGCTGACCACACAGGAGAAGGCCTGAAGAGAACTCTGAGATGGGAAGTCCTCAGATATGGGCAGAGAAGCCTCCCCCAGACTTTATACCTGGGCTGAACCAACCCTTCTCTGCCTACCTCACCCATTCCTATAGCATATCAGCTGTAGGAGTTTGGAAGGTCTGGGTTCAAATCCCTCCTTTGCCAATTACTCCCTATGGGCAAGTCAAATACTAACCTCTCTGGACTTCAATTTCTTCACCTGCAAAATAAGGACAAGGGGTTGAAATCAATGATCTCTAAGATTCCTTCTAGTCCTAAAACTAAGATCCTATGATGATAAATAGGGTGGCTAGGTGGCATCGTAGTGCATGGAGCGCTGGGCCTGTGGTCAGGAAGACTCATCTTCCAGAGTTCAAATCCAGCCTCAGACACTTACTGGCTAGCTGTGTGATCCTGGGCAAGTCACTTTACCCTGTTTGTCTCGGTTTCCTCATCTATAAATGAGTTAGAGAAGGCAGTGGCAAACCATTCCAGTATCTTTGCCAAGAAAACCCCAAATGGGGTCATGAAGAATTGGACATGACTAAAAAAAAAAAAAGAACGAACAACAAATAATAAATCCCTTCTAGCCTGAAACCTTCCTTCACATACGTGCTCTTCACAGCATTAGTTTCCAAACACATAAGCAAGGGGAGAATGAGTGGATTAGATGGGGTTGGAGGAGGACTGATCACTGCTCAAGTTGAAGCCCTCCTAGAAAGGCACAGATGAAAGGGGAAGATTAGAGTGGTGTGTGTGTGGAGGGGGTGGGGGGTGGGGGGCATTGTCCCCTCTGGGCATCTCTGAAAGGCCAGCATTTGGCCTCTCCTGAATTCAGGATTATAACAATATACCAGGACTACACACAAATCCTCCTCATTTTTCAGAGCAGGGAAACTGAGGCTCAGAGAGGGGCCATAATTTGCCAGCACCTACACCAAAACACCTCAGTCGTGCTGACTCCAGCCTAGAGCTCTCTGTATCTCACGTTCTTTATTAAGAACTTCCAGGACTTCAGGGAAAGGAAGCAGCTGCCGATTTGTGGGCCTCCTGGAGGCAGCTGGAAGACCCAAGAATGCCTGAGGAGGCCAGGGAATGGAGGCCAAGAAACAGGAGGCCACAAGTCAGCATGGCTGTCTGGGTCCAGATGGGGGTGCAGCTGGTGGGCTGGCTGTCAGTGAGGAGGTGGGATCAGCAAACGGGAGACAGGTGCTTCCTCCCAGCCGGCCTGCAGAAGGGCCAATGCCTCTTAGGGTCTTTTGAGTCTAACTACTGGGCAAGTCACTTCCCGTCTCTCAGCCTTAGTTTCCTCAACTGTAAAATGAAGTGGTTGGACTAAATGGTCACTTCCAGCTCTACTTACCATCCTCTAAATCACTGCCCCTCCATGGGCCTCAGTTTCCACAGCTGTAAAATGCGGGGTTGGACTAGGTGACCTCCGAGGTCTCTAGACCCAGCACTAGATCTAGAGTCCTCTCTGGGTCTGCTTCAGGCTCTGCCAATGTCACATGCTGCCTTCCTCTGTCCCAGCAGCCTATTGGTGCAGAAAGTGGTCTGGACTGGGAATCAGGACATCTGGGTTCCATGTTCTGGTGATTAACCATCAGCTGTGTGTCCTTGAGCAAACCACATAACAACTCTCGGCTTCGATTTCCTCACCCCCAAAAGGAGGCTCACCATACCTAAGGGACATCACAGAATGTCCCTTAGGAGGGACACAGAGGCCATTTAAACCAAGCCTTTCATTTTACAGAGGGAAATGAGACCCAGACAGGGGAAGTTTCTTGCCTCAGGTCACACAATGCATTTGTGATTCCCCTCCCTCCTTTCCCTTTTGCAGGGAAGACAGTGAGATATTGAAGAGGGGGAGCAGGAGGGAGGGAGAGGGAGGGGGAGAGGGAGAGGGGGGGAGAGGGAGGGGGAGAGAGAGGGAGGGGAGAGAGAGAGAGAGAGAGAGAGAGAGAGAGAGAGAGAGAGAGAGAGAGAGAGAGAGAGAGAGAGAGAGAGAGAGAGAGAGAGAGAGAATAACTCTGCCTCAGGCTGAATTCACTGGCATGATACTCAGACCCCACCAATTAGGACCTGAGTCACCTTTCTGTGCCTGGGTTTCCCCATCTGTAAAATGATAGGGAGCAGGGAGGGAGGTTGAATAATGTGGCCTCTAAGCACCCTTCTAATTCTAGAGCTGTGATGTTATAAGTTATGACCTGCCTTGGTCTCAGTTTCCCCGTCTGTAAAATGAGAGGGCTGAATCGGATGACTTCTAAAATCCTTTTCAATTCTGGGGCCATTCTAAGTAGTAATTCATGATGGCAGAGGGTAGGGGCTGGGGAATGGATAGAGGCCTGAGGAAGACAAGGACAGCCCTTAGGCGGAAGCTCTATCTCTATTGTATCTCAACTAATAATAGTAATACCAACACTAATAATGACGGTACTTATGTTACCTGTGTTGCTCCTACATTATCTCATTTGATCCTTACACTAACCCATGCAGCAGGTATTCTGAGTCCCATTTTCCAGACCAAAAAGCTGACTTGGCCAAATTAAGTCATTGGCCAGTGGTCACCCTGCTAGTAATTGTCAGAGGAAGGAAGAGAATCTAGGTGTGGCCCCTGCCTCCAAATCCAGAGTTCTCCCCATTATACAACATGGCCTTTCTTATAGTCAAATCTTCTTATTCACTCAGTTATTAAGCACCTACTATGTGCCAAGCACAACATAGGGAGCTAGGGGTACACAGTCAAACATGAAGCAGTCTCTGCCCTCAAGGAGCCTCTATTCCATAAGAGAGGCAGAGGTATGGCAGAAAAAGTCATAGGGCCATAGCTGGAAGGGACTCTTAGGGGTCACTGAGACCAAACCCCCTATTCTACAGATAAGGAAATTGAGGCACAGAACACTTAAGTGACTGGCTCAGAGTCACACACCGGTAAGTGTCTGAGGCAGGCTTTGAACCTAAGTCTTCTGAGATTCAAATTCAGAATTTGAAAAGAAGCAAGGCATGACAACTTCAGAGGGCCCTACCCTCTTCATAATTTAGTCATTAAAGCTGGGAGGCTCCTTAGAGACCATCTAGTTCAACTGCCTTAATTTATATATAAAGAGGGAAACTGAGGCCCAGAAAAATGAAAGGAGTTTCCCTGAGGGCATACAGGATGTTAGTGGTAGAGATGGAAGGTAACTCAGGCAGTGAAGAGAACTCCCTCATGGAGTAACTTAAGAAACTCATCGAAATCCACCTTGTTACGTGAGCTTGGAAGGTCTGAGGGCCAGGCATGGAGACTGCATGCACAGGAGGGGACATGGAGTAGAGAAGAGATCAGAGCTTGGCAAGGTTAACCAGGGGAGACTTTGAACTAAGCTTTGAAGGGGAAGAAGGAAAGAGAATGGCCAGAGGTCCAGAGGGTGGAAGAAATCAGAGGGGGCTCCGCAAGTGGTAGAGCACAAGAAAAAAGGCCTAACTTTGGGAAAAAGACTCAAAACAGAGACAAGAAAAGGAATTCTGTTATTCAAATGCCAGCCATTTCCCAGATGAAATCACTTAGAAATAACTTTTTTAAGTGGTTCTCTCTGAGCCTAGGGGGAATAATGCAGTGTTATGGTTCACTAATTTACAAAGTAGATTCACACTCAGAAGTCATGTATTCCAACCTTTTTGTTTTACAAAGAGGGATACTGAGGCCTAGGGAGACAAAAATGACTGAGCTGAGATCACTCATTAAGTTGGTGGCACAGCTGGGAACAGAGCTGAGGTCCTGGGCTCTTCCCCAGGTTTTCTAGTTCCCTTGGGTTTTCTAGCTATTCCCATTTCACAGATGAGTAAACTGAGGCTAGAGAGATGTGCTCCATCTGTCATAAATGACTAGAGAGGGCTAAAGACATGCTGAAGCCTGAGAACAGAGGTGGAGATTGAGGAATTCTATCTCAGAGAACATGGTCCATGGACCACAGAAACCCAGAATCGATGGGGCAGTAATTAAGAGATAAGCTAACATCTCTGCCTGGCTTTAGGAAGACAGAATTAACTTAGATTAAAAAAGGAATTATGTGTATGGAGACATAACTGAAGTCCTTACAAAGCCCCAGATCTAGGAGAGAAAAACATGAATCCTGTTCTCAGAGTCCTTTAATCTGCTCCTGGAATTTCTTACTCCTGAAGAATATCACATCCATAGACCAAGAAACAAGTGTGTGGAAAGCATGAGCCCCCACTTCTAGAATTAGTTCTTAGGGGCATCTATTAGAACTGAGTTTAGCTGTATAGTTAGAATGACTAAACTTAGCCCCCAAAGAAGAAAAGGTACATTTTGAAAAAGGACCTCTATCCTTTTGCAGAGATGAGGTGGTCTGGCATGGGGAACAGACTGTCAGACATGGTTGATGTATTCATTAGTTTTGCTGAATTGTTTTTTCTTCTCTTTTTAAATTCATTTTTATTCATTTATTCCTTATTTCAAGAGACAGATCTCTGGGGAGGAGATGGAGAGAAGGAATATCTGGAAATGAGGGTGATGCAAAAAAAAAGGTAAAGAAAAACTAGAAAGAAAAAATATACTCTAACATGAAAAAAATTATTTTAAGTTCAAGGCATCATCTACCATCTCCCCTGTCCTTTGTACAAACTCCCCATGAGCAGTCATACAAATCATGGGAGAAGGAGTGGGAAAGAGAAGAGGAAGGAGCCTCAGAGCAGAGAATCAGTGAATCTCTGGGAGTAAAGAAAGATTCTCTCTAATCCACCACTCAGGACAAAACCCCTTCTAATAAGACATCACTGACAGACGGTTATCCAGCCTATACTTGGGCAGCTCCTGCAGTGATAGGGACATTGCCTCATTAGCCAGCCTGGTCCATTACTGGATGGTTCTAATTGCTATTCTGGGATGACCAGGACAGAGAGAAGTAGAGAGAGGTCAGCGGGGGGGCTCCCTTTCAGCAGCCTGTAGTCTTTCATCATCTTTCTTTTTGGTCTCTGAGGACTACTTTTCCTTCAGATGAAGACGACCAGCTGGGCTGACCCCTGTCTGTACTTCAGTATGCCACTGGGGTAAAGGATCTAAGGTCTAGCACCCACCATTGCAGCACCAGGGCCCTCACATGAAGAGGAGATGAGCTGAAGGGGAGAATGTCTGGATCTTCTAATGGTTTGGGAGAATGAGGGGAGGAAGGGGTTTGGAATGAACCCCAGCTTACATTCTAATAGAGGAAGACAACACAGAAAAGTGGGAATGGGGAAAGTACGTGAGTTGGAGCATGGTAGAGAAAGTCAGCCTGAAGAGGATGAAGAAATGACTGGCCTGAATATTTTCCTTAAAATGGAGGTTCCAAAAGAACCCAATCAAGGGAAAGGGCACTAGGGGCAGAGGGAAGTTCCAGTGTGAGAAGCCCAGGAGTGAAATGGTTAGCCAGGATGAGAGGTTTCTGTGGCAGGATAGAGGAAAGTGCCTATGTGATAAGGAGAATGTGCCCATATACACCAAAATATTTACAGCAGTACTTTTTGTGATGCTCAAGAATTAGAAACAAAGTAAATGCTCATTTGTTGGGGAATGGCTAAACAAATCATGGTTTGTGAACGTAATATGGAATGTTCCTGTTAGAAGAAATGACAAATATGGTAAATATAGAGAAGCATGGGAAAATTTACATGAATTGATGGTGAAGTAATCAGAGCCAAGAAAATGACATTCAGAATGACTATAACAATTTAAACATGAACAAATACACACACAGAGAGGGGAATGTGGCACAGTTATAAAGAATAAGCATGGCCTGAAAGAAAAGACAGGAAAACATCCCTTTATTCTCTACCTTTGCAGAGGTGGGAGGCCCATAAATATGGTACATGACATGTATTTCAAACTTTTTCAATATAATTATCAAATATGATCATTTCCTCCTTTTCTGTTGCTTTTCTTTTTTTGTCTTTAAGTTGTTTATTTTTAATTTTTCATAGAGATGGCTCTATGAGAGGGGATGAGGAAGAGCACTGGAGGTAATTACAGTGATAGTACAAAAAAAGACTTATTTTAAGATAAAGGGAAAAAAAAGAAATTAACCCTAGAAGGGCATAGGCACAGAGAAAAGACTAGCCAGTAGCAGGCAGACCTCTAACACTCATCCCTACTCACCACACAATACTAACAGACTACTGCAGAAACAGCATGGTACAGGAGAAATCAATCAATCAACATCTTTTAAGCATATACAATGTGCCAGGCACTGTGCTGAGAATTGAGACCTGAGTTCAAATCCCCCTTCTGCCCTGTGTGACCTGGCATGAGTCACTTAAGCTGGAGACCCTAGTTTTCTCCTCTGTAAAATGAGGACATTGTACTAATGATTTCTAAGGTCCTTCCAGCTTTAATTACCAATAAAATGAGGTTGTTTTTCAGGCTTTGGACCATCTGTTCAGTCTCTAACATGGTCATCCCCACTATCTTTGGCAAGTAGCCACAGCAGTCTCAGCTACCTGCCTCTCCCAGGTCACTGGGTCAAGGGTGTGAACAAAATATTCACAGCGAGTAGAAACCTGGGCTCCCCCCTACTTAAGGAAACCCTACATAGGAGCTTACAACTAAGATTTAAATGGAAGTCTGATCATTCTCAGCATAAAAGGATTCACACAGTGTACCCTTACTGCATTTCAGTGTTGATTAAAAGCACACTATATAAGAGAACCAAAAAAAAAATACCCCACTAAAATGTCTCTGATGTTGGTAGGGAAGTCATTGGGAAAATAAGAGGTAATTAACAGCAAAATCAATATTCACTTCACTTTTCTGGACTAAGTCCAGGTGGGGAAGCCCAACACACCTGCACTAGGTGCTATGGGGGCAGGAAAGGAAGAAGACATACCCTTAATAGATGCTGGGGTGGGGGGGGGAAGAAGAGAAAGGAGAGGGGAGAGGGGAGAGGAAGAGGGGGGAGAGAGAGAGAGAGAGAGAGAGAGAGAGAGAGAGAGAGAGAGAGAGAGAGAGAGAGAGAGAGAGAGAGAGAGAGAGAGGGAGGGAGGAGGAGGGAGGGAGGGAGAGGGAGAGGGAGAGAGGCAGGGAGAGGGAGGGGGGAGGGAGGGAGAGAGGACAAGTTAGGTACACCTGAGCTAAATCCTGGAAAAGGGATATGCAGCAAAGGCCTGAGGAGGCCTGAGCAGGAGGTGGTATGCCCAGGAAAGCCAAGTTCCCATCTCCTAAGCCCTCTGGGTGGGAGCAGAATACACAGAAAACCTGAACCCCTGCATGAGCTGTATGTGTTTTTCAGGGGGTAGGAGAGGAGAGAAGACACAAAAGAAGGAAGAGATAGTCCCCAACATCTGATCAGGTGCCTCCAAGGTCACCAAAGGCTAAAGCTGGACTACGGGGTGAAACACACACATTTCAGTCTCTTCTACCCAACAGGCCATGAAGTCTGTATTATTTCTAGGCATATGAGACGAGGAGAAAAGCCAGAAAAGGCTAAAACATGAAATCCAGAGGCTTTTAGAATGTAAGCTCTTTGGGGGAAGGGACTGTTTTTACTTGTTCTTTAAATCCCTAGCACTCAGCACAGTGCCCAGCACATAGTAAGTACTCAATAAATGCTTGTTCTTGCTTGACTTTAAGGCAACCTTCCATCTATTCTGTATCTTACATATACCAGTGTATGCTGTTTCTGCTTTTTCTTTTTATTTCCAGTACTCAGTATAATGCCTGGCACACAGCAGCTGCTTAATAAATGCTTACTGATTGATATGTATGTATGATATGTCACCTCCATTACTAGAAATAACCTCGTTCACTAAGGTATGGAAGAATGACCAAACCCTTTGCATCCTTATACTCATTATCATTATTAATCGTGTTTATGCAACACCCAAAAGTTTCAAAACACTTCAAGATCCCCGAGGCACTTTCTGTAGATTGTCTGATTTGACCCCAAGCATTCCAGCTGGCCTCTGGTTCTCTGAGATGTGTCTGGAGCTACACTGCCAACTTCTAGGTGCAGCTGGCTTTCCCAGATGGCTTCCTTACAATCCCCGGCACGTGTGTCTGGCTTTCTTTTGAATCCTCCTATAGCGTCTCATAAAATAGACTTTTAGTCAGAGGACCTGGGTTCAAATTCCTGTCTTTGCCACACTTAGGTAACCTTGGGAAAGTCACTTTCATCTCTCTGGGACTCAGTTGCCTCATCTGTAAAATGAAGAGGTGGGGCTAAGTGACCTCCACAGACTTTCCGGTCCAGGAATGCTGGCCTCCCCACACATAATGCTCCTTCTCCCATTTCCGTAACCCCCATGCCTCAAATTCATCTCCACCTCACAGATTCTCTCTCTTCCCTTCTACCTCTTAGCTTCACTGGCTTCAAGGCTCAGATCAAGGGGGAACTAGGTGATGCCTTTGAGTCAGGAGGACCTGAGTTCAAATCCAGCCTCAGACACTTGACACTTACTACCTGTGTGACCCTGGGCAAGTCACTTAACTCTGATCGCCTCACCAAAAAAAAAAAAGACTCAGATTAAGAGCCACCTTCTGTAAGAGACCTGTCCTGGTCCCCCCAGATACTAGTGCCTTCTCCTTGAAGGTTACCTGGTATCTACTCTGTATGTATCATGTATGTATTTGTGTATGTACATGTTATCTACCTTATTCAAATGTAAACTCCTTGAGGGCAGGGTCTGATTTTGCTTTCTCTTTGTACCCCCACAGAAATCAGTACACAGTAGCTGCTTAATAAATGCTTCTTGCTTGATTGACTGGTAGTAGCCTTTTACCTGGTCTTCCAGCTTCTGGTCTCTCTGCTCTCCAATCTTTCATATCCTGGCCATTTCAGTGTGTTCCCTACTAAAAATCTTCAGTAGTTCTCAGATCAAATACAAATTCCTTAGTCTGGCATTTAAGACTCTCCATAGTTTGTTCCTAACCTACTTCTCCAGCTCTATTTCTCATGTTTCCCTTTCGTGTGTTCTCCATTTTAGCCAAGCTAGTCTCCTTGCTGTCTCCCCAGACTCAACATGCCTTCTCCTGCCTCCATCTCTGCCACAAGACATTTATTCCCTCTTCATCTCTCCCTTCCAAAAGTCTTCTCTTCCTCCAGGGCTCAACTCAGATGCCACTCCCTCTAAAAGGCCACCCTCAATCCCCCCAATTAGAAGTCATTCCCTTCTCAAATACTCCTAGACCTTTTGTCATCAGAATGATAGGGAAGGGCTGTATATTAATAACAGAACAGGTATTCCATAGGGCACAATGAAAGAATAGCTCTTTCTTTTACCCTTTTATCTTTTATCTCTGTGTTTTACAAATAAATACTACCCCACCCAGAAGTGAATGTAAGTTACCTAAGGGCAGGGGCTGTCACAACACCCACATATGGTAAGAACTTAATAAGCATTTGTTGAATTGAATAAAGTTAGTTAAGTGCCTTGCCTGCTATATATACCAGACAGCATTTGGCTATACTGTGAGGGAAACAGTTACATTACCCCTGCCCTCATTTAGTTTCCAGGCTAATAAGACCTTCCATACTTGTTGAAATATTGCTTCCCAACGGATCCCTAGGGGTAAACTCCACAAAAGTTGGGACTGTGTGTCCACTTTGCCTCAGTCCGAGCCCCATCCCTCCTCATAGTGCCCAGTGAATTGCTTTCCATTTGAACTAACTCAGTATTCTGAACATGCTAATTACCTGAGGCCAAGATGTTATGTCAATCAAAATGCTGATTAGATTCCAGCCCATGCTGTCAGTGCCGCCCCCAAACAGACCTTGTACCTACCTTCCTTTTTATCTTTCTGGACCATCCTTCAGTGACATCACAGACACAGAGACTGCCATCACTAGCTACAATCAAATGGCATCATAAATGGAGATAGATCCCTAATGCTTCTCTTTGCCTTAACATTTCTTGTCTATGCAGCTCATGTGAGACTTCTTTACCTGTAAAGATGCCGCCCTAGCAATGGCGATGGAGTTGCAATGAATCATTCTCACCCCTGAAATGCCCAGTTTGGACCAATTTCGCATACTTGAGAGATGGCTGGCTACGTTAGGGGTGCTGTTTGTGGACAAGATGCAGAAGGAAGCTCACTGGTCCCCATCAAATTTGTGAACTTGAGATCTCAGCTACAAAATCCCCTTATCAGCCTCACAAGCCTGTCTGGTCTGGGCAGAACAGAGGGCAGAGGGGTTGACTACATCTGACCACAATAATATTAGATTCAACCAGTTTAGGAAGGACATTGATAAGCTAGAGTGTCTAGAGGACAACCAGGGTAGTGAAAGGTCTCAACTTCACATCACATGAGCATCCATCGCAAAAACTAGGGCTGTTTGGACTGGACAACAGAAGATTTGGGGGAGTTAGACATGACAGAAGTCTTCAAGTATCTGAACAGTCTGTCACATGCAAAAGAGATTAGATTTCTTCTTACAATTCAGAGCTAAGAGGGCCAATAGAGGCCTTCTGCTCCAACCCTCTCATTTTACATATGAGGAAACTGAGGCCCAGAGAGGTCAAGTGATTTATCCAAGATCACACAAGTCACAAGCAGAATTTGCAGAGGGAAAGTAGGAACCCAGGTCCTCTGACTCTAGGGCTAGGTTTCCTTGCACAGTAGTTGCTTAATAAATGCTTGGAGGTCTCCAAGAAAAGACAAGATGACCATAGGTTGGGTATGTTTAAAGGGAAGTCTTTTTCTTTTCTTTCTTTCTTTTTTTTTGTTGTTGTTTTAGGCAATTGGGGTTAAGTGACTTGCCCAGGGTCACACAGCTAGTGTCAAATGTTTGGTCTGAGGCCAGACTTGAACTCAGGTCCTCCTGACTTCAGGGCCGGTACTCTAACCTTAAGGGAAGTCTTTTTCAAGTATGGTTTGCAATAGATGGCCACTGAGGTCTCTCCTCACTCCAAGATGCTGTGAATAAAAAGCAAGCCAACAATCATGTCAAGATGCAGCCAGAGGCTGACTCTAGTAGGTGGCCAGAGGCTGACTCTAGTAGGTGGTGAGAGGCTGACTCAAGTAGGTGGTGAGAGGCTGACTCTACTAGGTGGCCAGAGGCTGACTCTAGTAGGTGGCCAGAGGTTGATTCTAATAAGTGGCCATCGGTTGACTCTACTAGGAAGCAAGATCAACTAGGTTCCCAGATTCGTGGCTTCTCTTGGGAGGGCTGCGGGATGGTTAACTCATCTACTCCAAGCCATTCTGGCTTGTGATCCCAACTCTGAGCTAGGACTCTGGCTTGGTTAACTTCCCTTCTAGTTCTGGAACCAATTGCAAGTCTCCCTTTCTCCAGTCTTTCCTGGAGATTCTGGCTCCTCTCCTGATCCCCACACCCTTGCCTCTTACCTTGATCCTTGATTCCTTCTCCAAGGACCCCTGTTCTATTCCCCACCCCCAAAGAACTCCACTCCACCCCAACAGCTAAGCAGTAGGGTATCACAAGTAATGAATTAAATTTGGTTCCCATCTTGGGAAAGAGTCTCGGATCCCCCATTGACTTCCCCCTCCCTTCTTCCCATACCATCCTGGGAGCCCCTAAACTTATGCTGTTTAAGGGAAGGATTCTTAACTGCCCTTTAACAGGGAAATAATAGAGTAGACCAGATCCAGGGAGAGAACACACTGCATTTGCTTTCAGCTTTCTCGAGAAAACACGTCCAACCCATGGCACATAAGCCCTAGAGAGCTGCTGATAAGCAGGCCCAACTCCTACCAGGGGAAGATGGCAGCTGAGAAGACGCTGTGCATTAGGGGCTTTCTGCCGAGCCACTTGCAGTTGCCTGGGTCACTGGAGAGCCCCATGATACATTGATGTCAATAACACAGGAGGGGCTGTCCAGCAGCACAGCCTCAGTCCCCATGGGCCTAGAAGGGGCTCAGGTCTGCAGCTACCCTGGGCACCTGGGGTCATGAGGACCTTTGGCACAAGAGCAGCTGTTGGGTTAGTGGCAAGAGGACCAAGCTGGTGGCATAGGGGTGGTTTGTGGTGAGGCCCCAGGTCCATCCCTTCCTGGCCTGATGCCATCAGTTATTAACTATACAACCTTAGTTGTCATTTAACGTCTTTAAACCTCTCTCCTTACCTCTGCCTCAGAGACCTTCTCTTCCTTTCAGATGCAGCCCAGACACCATGTTCTGCATGAAGCCTTCCCTGATCCCCGCCCCCACAGCTGTTAGTACTGTGGGGCAGCTGGTGGTGCAGTGGATAGAGTGCTAGGTCGGGAGTCAGGAACACCTACTCTCAAATCTGGCTTCAGACACTTACCATCTGTGTGACCCTAGGCAAGTCCCTTAACCTCAGTTTCCCTCAGTTTCCTCATCTATAAAGGGGGAATAATAACAGCACCTACCTCCCAGGGTGCTTGTGAGGAACCAGTGATCATCATTATAAAGCACTTAGCCCAGTGCTATATAAATGTCAGTTATTATCATCATCATTATTATTAAACTACTTTTTATGTATTTGTATTTATGCTGGATGTATTTCTAGATGTTCTTGTTTCCCTCATGAGAATATAAGCTCCTGGCCCATAGGGATTGTTTCATTCTTTGTACTTGTATCTCCAATACCTGGCATACAGTAGGAGCTTCATAAGTGTTTGTTGATTAATTGACTGCTTGATTGATTTCCTCATTTCATGAAACATAAGATTCTGGCCCTAGAGCTGGAGAGGACCTAGTCTTACTCCCTCATTTTATGGATGAAGAAACTGAGGCCCAGGGAGCTAAAAGTTTGGGAAGGGACTGTGGCCATATCAAAGCTGACCAAAGGTCATGGATGATTGCAGATTTAGAGCTAGAAGGACCCTTTGAAGACACTGAGGCCAACGCCCTCACTTTACATTCAGCTAGGTGGCAGAGGGGATAAAGCGTGGGAATGTGAGTCAAGAAACTTGAGTTCAAATCCAGCCTCAAACACTCACTGGCTGTGTGACCCTGGGTAAGTCATTTTACCTCCACCTGGTTCCATTTCCTCATCTGTAAAATGGGAATAATAGTAGCACCTACTTTCCAGGATTGTTGTGAGGATAAAATAACATTTGTGTGGTGCTATTCCAGCCTTACAGTGCTCGTGGAAATACTTACTGTTGTTGTTGTCGTCATTGTTACAGATAAGGAAACTGAAGCCCAGAAAAGGGAAATGACTTGTCCAGGGTCACATGCCTAGTAAGTATCTGAGTAAGGATTTGAACCCAGGTCTTCCTGATTCCAAGCCTAGTATCCTATCCACTCTGCCACTGTGTTTATAGATAGACCCTTCAAGGCCTAGCTCAAGGAAAAAGAGGTAAAGCAGAAAAAACACCGAAGTCAGAGAACCCAGGTGCAACTGCTGGCCCTCTGGACCTGTCATTTCCCTTTCTAGGCCTTGTTTTCCTCCTCTCTACAACAGGGGGTTAGCTTAGATAAGGGGTCTTCAAACTTGTTTGTGTCACAGGCCCCTCTGGAAGCACTCTGTCAAAATCAATGGAGTCTTCCTTGCAATATTTTATTTAATGTTTTATTTTATATATTCAATATTTTATTTATTATAATATATTTAATATTTTATTTATTTTGTTTAAGCATTTTAATGTTTTATTTTTTCCCCGATTACATGTTAAAACAATTTTTAAACATTTTTTTAAAGTTTTGAGTTCTAAATTCTATCTCTCCCTTCCCTCCCCTCTCCCTGACATGGTAAGCATTCAAATATGGGTTATACGTGTGTAATAATGTAAAACATTAAATAATATTTTGAAGTCTTTTACAAACCTCAAAGTGCTATATAATGTGCATAGGAGTACAAAAGAAACCAATTACTATGATTACAGTTATTAATGCACACAAGATATATGGAGTTACAAAAGAAATCAATTATATTGAAATACAGTTATCAAAATGTTTTCAAAACCAAGTTCATGGAACCCCAGATGAAAACCTCTTGGATTAGATGACCTCTAAGACCCCTTCCAGCTCTAAATTCTGTTCTCATCCTCCATGAAATTTTTTCCTGGCTGTCGATCAATTCAATTGTAAACTTCTTCAGGGCAGAGACATTTTTTACACATCTTTTTATCCCCTTTCCTGATTCCTCCCTTCCTCCCCCCTCAACCCCGGCCACCATGGTTTCTAAGTTTGCCCCTTGCACAGAGTAGATTCTCAAGTTTTTTGGAATATTGACTGCCTACCTCCCCCCACCCCCATCCTGATCTCACCCTTCTCTGAAAAGAAGCTCAGCCATCATAAGACCTGGTTCAAATCCCATTTCGAATGGATGATGCCTGCATGGCCTGGAGTATGTCATTCATCCTCCCTGGCCTCAGTTTCCTCATCTGCAAAATGAGGGTGTTGGACCTGATAATTTCCAGGCTCCCTCTGACGCTGTGAATCCCTAGAGTATTTATCTATGCCACATAATCCTACATTTAGTTATATGCTGATGCATAATGTTTTCCCAGCATTTCTTATCTGCCCATCCAGGGAATAAAGTTCATCACTGCTTGCGAGAACAGATCAAGGTCCAGGTGAGGGTTAGAGGTGAGAGCCCCAGGGTCTGAGGGAAGGTCAGGGGTAGTTAAGTGGTGCTGCAGATAAAATACTGAGGCTAAAGTCAGTAAGACCTGCGTTCAAATGTGACCTCAGATACTCCCTAGCTGTGTGATCCTGGGCAGGTCACTTAACTTTTGTCTGCCTCGGTTTCCTCAACTGTAAAATGGGGATAAAATAGTACTTACCTCCCAGGGTTGTTGTGAGGATCAAATGAGATAATATTTGGAAGTGCATAGCCCAGTGTGCCTGGTACATTAATAAATGCCTATTCCCTTCCTTTCCCTTTCTCTAAAACGAGGCTTGAGATTGACCATGGGGTTTCATTTCCTGCATGACTCCACCCCCACTCCGCCCCAATCTAGGAGGAATTGAAGGATAAACTAATGCATCTTAATCCGCCTTTTAGACAAGACCCTGCACTAAAGTCCTCCTCCGAAGCTCCACAGCAGTCCAGAGAGGGCTCTGGCTTCACAAAGACTACGCTCCAAGTACCAGCTGCCTGGAGAGATCATGGGATTTAGAGCTGGGAGGAAATATAGAGATTTCTCTTCTAATGCCTTCATCTGACACATGAGGACAATGAAGCTAAGACCAGGAATAGGCCCACATATTTATTATTGCTAACATAATAATAATTACTTTTTTTACTGAACATATGATTTCACAGTTTCCGAGGGACTCCCAGAGGAAGAAATTCCCTCTACCAATTTGGAAACCACACCTTCTCCGTAGCAGGGCACTGAGATTTTAAGTAACTTGCTTTGGGTCACCAGCTCTATCTCAGCCCTGCCTCTCTATTGTAATAATAACAAATAACAGCACATTATCTCCATCATTCTATCTGCTACTGGGGTTACTGTCCCAAAGATTCTTTTTGGGAGTCTACAAAGCTGAGCCTACACCCCAATAGTCAACTACTCACTTGGGCAACAGTTTACAGATCAGCAAATATAAAAGAAGATTAACAGGTGAGAAATTTGGCCCAGATCTTTCATTGTGAACCTAGTCCTTACCACAGTGACTGGCACCCAGTAGGTGCCTGAATGAATGCTTGTTGACTTAAAATTCATCAAAAAGATGAGACAGTAGTAATAAAAGTAGCTCCTATTTCTAGATAACTTCAAAGCTCAACTTAACAAGCATTTCTTAAGTACTTACTACATACCAGACACTGGGCTGGGTCAGGGACAGTATTACAATGCTTGGTATATAGCAGGTACTTAATAAATGCTGGTTCACTAGCGTAGGGGCATAAAGACAAACTAACCAGTCTCTGCCCACAAGAAGCTTACATTCTATGGGCGTCATGTTCTTTAGCAAGGAATGCAATCTTTATGTTGGGTGGTCCAGTGGATAGACTGTTGGATTTGCTATGGGGAAGAGCTGGGTTCAAATCTTGCCACTGACACTTACTAGCTGTGTGACTCCAGACAAATTTCATTTCTCTGAACCTTGCTCCTCTCTTGTGTAAAATGGGAGTAATGATAGCAACTACCTGACAGGGTTGCTGTGAGGTCAAATGAGATAATGGATATAAAGGTTTTTGTAAATGAGATCTTTCTCCATCAGTGGCAGCTGTTATTACTCCCATTTTACAGATGATTAAACTGAGTTTCTGGGAGTTTAAATGACTTGCCTACAGTGGCCCAATGGGCAATAAGTGACCAGGTCCTTTGGTTGTTAATCTTTCTGCAATATGCCACTGCTTTCTGCCTGTCCTCAGAGGCTCAGCCTCACCCAGCTCAGTTCAGAATGTCTCTCGACAGAAAGTTGGTCACCAGGTGAAGACTTGTCTCCAGCCACCATCGCTCATGAAGACAGTCTGCCAAGATGCAGGGGGACCCAAGACCTGTAGCAGTGGAGGGACCACACCCACTGAAGAAATCCTGGATCCATGAAGAAACCAGGAGAAACCAGAGCCCCAACAGCCATTTCCCAAACATCTCCCACAAAGCAGACAGAGACTGTACCTGATCTGCCTTTGCATTTCCCTTCCTCACCCAGTACCCAGCTCATCAGTACAAAGCTAGAAAGGACCACAGGGATCAGTAAGACCAGCCCCTCATTTTACAGATGAAGAAGTTGAGATTCAAAGGAGGGGAAATGACTTGTCTGAGGCCACACAGCCAATGAGTGGAGTTCAAACCCAGGTCCTCTGACTCCAAATCCAAGGCTCTTTCCATAATAATTATTCATCAATTACAATAGTGGCTCATGTTGATCTGTAAGGTTGGTGATGTATTTTACATTCATTACATTTGATCCTCACAAGAACCTTAGGAAGTAGGTGTTATTATTAGCCCTATTTTACAGAGGAGAAAACTGAGGCACAGAGAGAAATGAAGTGATTTGCCCAATGTCACATAGCTATAGAAGTGTGAGGCAGGATTTGACACCAAATCGAGTGTTCTCTCTACCACCCCAAGCTGCTTTAATAAAAGTCTGTTGAATGAAGAGATGAAATGCTTTGATTTCATTTTCAGAATTGGCACACCAGGCTCTTCCCTTCGGCAGAAAAAAAAAAGGAAAGAGCACATGGGGGGAAGCTAATATGGAAAGAGAGATCTAAAAAGTCAGAGAGAGCAGAGTGATGAGACACAGAAAAGATAAGGGGGGAAGGGAACGAGGGAGGAAACCAGAGAGTCAGAGTTGGTAGATAAAAGACTTCCCCTTAGATAAGAAAGCTAAAAGCCCTCGCTGGGGAGCCACAATGGGATGGGCTTTCTCCATTGTGCTGGGGACAGGAGCAGAGTGCTAATGGGAACCACACAAAGAGATGGGAGGGGGTCATCATTTCTGGGCTGCCTAAAGATAGCAAGCTGAAAGCAGCAATGGAAACTTGAACAGCGCCTGCGACTCCTGTCTACACATCTGTGGCCGCTGTGGCATCCATAGCTGCAAGCCTCAGGTTAAGTCTTTCTGAAGTCTTGGCCTGAGGCTATAGTGTGTGCCCTGCCTCCTGCTGCTCTAAAGCCCAGGTAAGCTACTCCAGCCATTGGAAGAGTGTTTAACGTTGGCTTGGTATTGCAAGGTCATAGATTTAGAGCTGGAATGGACCTTTGGGGCCATCAAGTCATTTTACATATGAGGAAACTGAGGCACAAAGCTATTAAGTGACCTTCCTTGGGTTCATTGCACCAACCCTTCATCCCTCTCCTTAAGTTATGGGATCAACGGACCAAAGGAATTTTTAGAAGGTCCAACCGCCTCATTTTACAGACATGGAACCTGAGCATCAGACAGTCAGTATTCTCAAGCTCACCTAGTGATTAGTGGAGCCAGAACACAAAGTCGTGTTCCTTGACTTAACAGAAGTTTAGTTTGAATCCTAGGGGCAGCTAGGTGGGAGGAGTACTGGTCCTGGAGTCAGGAAGATTCATCTCCCTGAGTTCAAATCTGGCCTCAGACAATTAGCAGCTATGTGACCCTGGGCAAGTTTTTTAACCCTGTTTGCCTCAGTTTCCTCACCTGTCAAATGAGCTAGAGAAGGACATGGTAAACCATTCCAGTATCTCTGCCAAGAAAACCCCAAATGGGGTCACAGAAAATAGGACAAGACTGAACAGCAGCATCTAGGTTGAATCCCAGATCTTATCTTGAACCATGGGCAAGTCTCTTTCCCTCTCTGTGCCTCAGTTTCTTCATCTGTAAAATGTAAGGATTGGACCAGATGATCTCTGAGATCTCTTCCAGTCCTGGATCTGTAGTCCTGTGATCCTATAAATTCACTTCACTGCCCTGAGTCTCAGTTTCCTCATCTGTAAAATAAGGAGGTTGGACTCCATGACTCTGAGGTCCCTGCAGTTCTGATTCTATGACCCTATGATCCTTTCATCTTACCCTCCTGTGACTAAGTCCAGTCCTCCTTGTACTACACCACATGGCCTCCAGTTAGCACAGAGAATTATGAAGTAGATAGAGCCTTCTTTAGTGGCTTGCTCTCCGCAGTCCACCACTCCACTCTCAATTAAGGCTGATGGCAATGAAAATGTATTCCCAAAGAGGATTAAAAAGCATTTGCTTGAATTTCCTCCTACTCTCCTATAATATATCCCTTTCCTTGTGTCCCTCATTTTTCCTAGAAGTCTCAGGTGAAGTCATGTTCCTCCTCTTCTCTGAAGCTCCCCTCCTCCTGTGCTCTGAATCCCATCCCATCCCATCTCATCCCTTCCTTTTCCTACCCTCTTATTAATACTGTTATGATTATTATTGACCGCAGTAGTACTAATATTGGCAAAAATGCCCATATGGACCTTACATTCCAGTACAGGATAAGATGCTTACAGAAAACTTAGCTCAAGTCTGTCCAGGGTGATGCTGGAGAACACATCAGGAGCACTGAATTGAATTCATTTCAACAAGCATTTATCAAACACCCACTGAATACAGAATGTAGAGGACACATTAGGAAGATCTAGGCATGAGTCACACCTCAGCCACAGACTGCCAGTCTTAGTGCTCCTCCCTAGACTAGATGTGCAGGGATGGAGGAAGTGTGACCCTGGCAGGGAGGAAGAAGAAGGAGGAGGAAGAGGAGGAGGAGGAGGAGAAGAAGAGTGACAAGGCTGAGCCCAAAGCCCTGACCGTACAAAAGCAGCTGGAGGAACCGGGGATGTCCAGCCTAGGGTAGAAAAGACAAGGTGGGTGGGGACATGGTAGCACTTGAAGGACTGTTATGTGGAAGAGACTTATTCTGCATTGCCCTGGAGGCTAGAACTAAGAGGCAACCCAAGGCTTGATGGAAAGAAAAGCTTCTGAACAATCCAAACTCTCCCAAGGTGGAATGAGCTGCCTCAGAGGGAGCAAATCCCTCCTCATATCAAACATTGAGTGCTGCCAAAGGATTGGTAAAGCCGGACCGAGGTCCTCTCCAGGGCTAGGGTTCTAGTACCAGGAGCAGAGGCAGGCAATGGTGCTGTCTCAGAATGGGCTTCCTTGGGATGGGCAGGAGCCCACGTCTAAATGAGGGGATGGCAGTGTGGTCAGGGCTCACAAAGACTGGTCACACCAAGAAGGGACAGGGATGTCTGGATGTGGGGACCTGTTCCTGGGAGAGGGAACTACCTGAGAGGGGTGGAAGTACTCGCAGCAGGGGCAGAGAGCCAGACACATGCTCCTGTCACCCTACTCACCTTGAGGAGAAGGGAAAATGTAATTTACTGTAACAAATCATGGGCTCATAGGAATAGAGCTGGGGGGACCTCAGAGGTCATCTCGTCCAGTGCCTCTCATTTTACAAGTGAGAAAACTGAGGCCCATGGAGGTACAGTGATTCCACAGAATTCCATAGCCTAGAGCTAGAACTCAGAGGCTACCTTCTTCCCATTTTACAAATAAGGAAACTGAGGCCCACAGAGGTACGGCAGCTTCATAGGATTATATAGGCCCAGAGCCAGAAAGGACCTCAGAAATCATCTACTCCAACTCTTCTCATTTTACACATGAGGAAACTGAGGCCTAGAAAGGTTAAGCAACTAGTCCAAGGTCACAGAGCATGTAATAAGTGCCAGAGCTGAGATTTGAACCCGGCTCCTATGACTCAAAATCTAGCACTTAGGAAGTCATATCCTAGAACACATCCAAAGACCTGTCATGTTATTTTTACCCTGTCTGTAACAATGAAGCAAGTCCTTGAAGCATACTGAATATGTCAAGAGGTATTACTATTGACATTAGCTATCCATGTCAACCATTTAAACCCCAACTGCTTCAAATCCTTGAAGACAGTGGGTGTCACAGAAAGCTTGGGAGCACCCAGAGAAGCCCCTTGAGGAAGCAGAGGGTGTGTGGGTTTAGAAGTCAGAAGCCCTGGGTTTGAATCACATCTCTGTCTCTTACCGGCTATGAAGACCCTGTGGACCCCAGGCTCCTCTTCTATAAGGTGAGCATCTTGGACTAGATGACCTCAAAAGTCATGACCAGCCTTAAAATCCTATGAACCTAAGATCTGAGTGGAGACAATCTTTTCCAGTCATCCTGATGGATGTGCATCTGGGCACTGGACCCAGATGGCTCTGGAGGAGAAAGTGAGGCTGGTGACCTTGCACAGCCCTCCCTCACTTACTTCCAATTCACTTCCACATCATGGTATCACCTCCCTGGTGTCATGGTCCTCTTTGAGAACAAAGGACCACCACCACCAATGACAACAAGAACCTGAGTTGTGGGAGCTGGAGGAAGAACCCACACCACAGTCACAGTCAACTCAGTGAACTCTAAGAGCCTCTTTAAAAACAGGCATCCCACCACCCCACTTAACAGAAAGAGCATCGGAGTAGGAAGCAGAAGGCCTAACAGAGGTCCCCTCCCCACTCTGACGCCATTCTAAGGGCCCTTCTAGCTCTGACATTCCCTGTTCTAAGGGCCCTTCTAGCTCTGACATTCCCTGTTCTAAGGGCCGTTCCAGTTCTGACATTCCCTGTTCTAAGGGCCCTCCTAGCTCTGACATTCCCTGTTCTAAGGGCCCTCCCAGCTCTGACATTCCCTGTTCTAAGGGCCGTTCCAGTTCTGACATTCCCTCTTCTAAGAATCCTCCCAGCTCTGACATTCCCTGTTCTAAGGGCCCTTCTAGCTCTGACATTCCCTGTTCTAAGGGCCCTTCTAGCTCTGACATTAACTGTTCTAAGAGATCTCCCAGCTCTGGTAGTCTTTAGCTGTATGACTGTAGATAAGACACTTAACTGTTTAGCATTTACCCTCTGTGAAGTGGTGAGGGTACTTCCTGCCAGGCCTGTTTCACAGAAGTGATTCGAGGCTCTTTTGGGGCATTGGAGGTGTATAAGGTGGTGCTACTGGGCCGTGGCTCCTGTGGAAGCATCAGACACCACTGTCACATTCCAGACACTCAGAGAGCACCATGGGAGCAAGAAACCATCACAACATCAGAGAGAGGCATGACGTAGTATTAGAAATATAGTGGGTGGGCGGGCTTTTTTGGTTTTGTTTTCACTTACAAACATTAGAAACAGTTGCAGTAGTATAAGCATTGCAACGTTAGAAACAGATACATGGTTTCCCTGCCTTCTCTGCAGAGGTGAGGGGCTATGGCTGTATAACACTGCATACACTATCAGACTCCATTGATGTGCTGGTCTTAATGAACTGCTTTGTAGAATAATCTTTCTTTTTTCTTTGTTATAGGGGATGGAGCTCTGGGGAGGGGGAGGGAAGGGATCTATCGGGAAGTGAAGGTGATGTAAAAAGAAAAGATCTCAATGAATTTTCAAGGGAAACAGGTACGTGGGGAAATATACTAACTATCCACACCAGGTTCCCATAGCTCAGATTGTGCCAACTGTTTAAACAGCCTCACCGGCTGGTCCATTAGTCTGGCTAGCCCCAAGGACAATATTATGAGAACTGGAGGAAATGAAGACCTAGGCTCCGAGGAATCAACTCTGCCCTGGAAAATTTTCTCAGCTGACTTTTTTTTTTTTTATTCCTGACTCTAAAACTCCCAGAGTTGGGAGCACTTTTGGAGCCAGAGACTCTAACAACAGGTCTCTTGGCATCCAACCCACTTGGCTCAGGGGCTAAGGCACCAAGAGTGAGACAGGATTAGCTTCAGCCTTCCCCTCTCCGAGGACTCAGAATGAAGAAGGGATGTCAACAAACTTGTCTCATCAGAAATCACAAGCTACAGGTTCCCTCAGGTCCTTGCCAACTGTAAGATGCAGGGATTCTGTACTCTTCAGAAGGTGAAGGACTGTTCTTGCTAAGGCCCATGAAGGTGGGGGCAAGGAGGGAGGAAGAACGGGAAGAAAGGCAGAATGAGAGAAGAAAGAAGGGAACTAAAGGGAAAAACCAGAAAACTAGAAGAGTGGAGAGTTTGGGGACCAAGGCCCACATGAAGGGACTTGCCCAGCAACACTCAAAACTGAGATAAGAACCCTGGTCTCCTACTCTTTCCACCAGGCCCTGCTGAGGAGGAAAGGCAGAGGGGAGGGGAACCATGGAAAGATGTCCAGATCACAGACTTAGAGCTGGAAGGGCCTTTGGAGGTAAGCTTGTTCAAGGCACTGGTTTTACAGACGGCGAGATAAAGCCCTGAGACATTAACTGACTGACAAAGTCACCCAGGTAGTTAGGTGGCAGAGCTGGGATTTGTAAGAGTCTAGAACCACAGACTTGGAGCAGAAAGGGACCTTGAAGGTCATTCAAACCCAGGGCACCTTGAGAAGAAGAGAAGATATGAATGCTTTCCCGTGACAAGTCTAGGCTGGAAGGGAATTTAGAGGTCATTTTTTTAGATTAAGAAAACTATGCCTCATAGAGGTTGTCACTTGTGCAAAGAAAGTCACAGAAGTAGTAAGTGGCAGAGCTGGGGTTTATAGAATTGAAGATTTCAAACTCCAAGATCATTTAAGTTCAATGCCTTTGTTTTACAGATGAGGAAACTGAGCCCTGGACAGGGGCAGTGGCTTGTCCCGGATCACCCAGGGAGTAGATGGAAGAGGTCCTCCAGCTATGGACATCAGAGCCACTGAGAGACACCAATGTCCTTGAGTCTGCTTCTTTCCCTTTGTGGATGGGAAGGCAAAGTCAGCTGGAGGCTTATATTTCCACCTTTGACCCCTGTGGGCCAGACATTACCACTCCCGAGGATCCCATTATTGGGTCTGGGGCATTCATTAGAAAGCCCAGTGGGGGTTTGTGGTGGTTGTTTCTTCATTAGTTTCGTTCATCTGAGGGCTAGGGTTGATGGTTGCTGACTCAACAGCCTAATTAGGAGAATAAGCACTTAGCAGCTCCTTTTCAGGAGGGGGCCAATTGAAGAAAATCAACTGTGGGTTTGGAAGAAGCTGGAAGCCTGTGGGATTCCAAAAAGAACACTGAACAGCTATGGAGCGCTGTACGTAGCAAATCGCGAGTGTCTCTGGGAGGCGAGGGCTCTGCCAGGCATGGGCTTTGTTGTTTAGTCATTTTCAGCTGTGTCTGACTCTGTGACCCCTTTTGGGGTTTTCTTGACAAAGATTCTGGGATGGTTTGCCATTTCTTTCTCTAGCTCATTTGACAGATGAGGAAACTGAGGCAAATGGGGTTAAGTGACTTGCCCAGGGTCACACAGCTAGTAAGTATCTGCGTCCGGATTTAAACTCCTGAGGTTGTCTGTTTCCAAGCCCAGTGCACCATTTAGCTGCCCTAGGTATAGGATAGGAGGCAGAATTCACAGATGGACAGGTAGGGCACAGGCACAAGCCCTGCCTGTGTCAGGGGGCAGCAAGGGCTACAATAATTTAGGGCCACTCTGGTGAGAAGGCCTTGCCAACCAGGCCTCCTCCAGAAGCAGCCAGTTTCCGTGGGCGTGCCAGCAGGCTAGTCCTCTCCCTGTCACCCGCAACACCCCATGCTCATTCCCACCTCCAGGCCTTTGCTCAAATATTCCCAAACCTGGAATCCATCTGGCCCTAGTTTACTCCGCTTTATTTATTTCAGTCTTTCTCAACCTTCAAGGCCCTCCCATAAGACTCTTGGTCCATGCGCCTAGCTCATATGATCAGAGACTTAGAACAATAAGGGGCCTTGCCCACCCCCAACCCCCGTCATTCAGCCTTTCCCCCTTCATTTTGCAGATCACCGAATTTTAACTCCAGAGGCCGTCTAGTCCACCCACCCCCCATTCTACAGGTGAGGAAACTGATGCCCAGGGGATGAAGTGACTTAGATTCATAGCTCCAGAGCTGGCAGGGACCTCAGAGCCCATGTTGTCCAGTTCCTTCATTTTACAGATTGGGAAACTGAGACCTAGGGAGATAAAGTAATGTGCCCAAGACGACACAGATGTAGCAAGTGGCAGAGAAGGGATTTGAACCTGTCTTCTGTCTCCAAAACTGGGATCCCACTTCCTCCATGAGATCCAACCTTCTAATCCACCTCCCAGTTGCAAGTCCTTCCATCTCCTCCATTTTTATCTTGTTTGCACCTAATTATTTACATGTTGTCTCTCCCATTAGAATAGAAGCTCCTTGAAGGCAGGGACTATTCTTCCCCTTCTTTGTATCCTCAGTGCTTAGCACAGTACCTGGCACATCTAAGGACTTGTTGATTGCAACGGAAAGTGTTCAATCTGGAATCTATTGAACTGGGCATCACCAGCTGAATTCCGTGTGACCTTGGGTAAATCACTTTAACCCTCCCTGGGCCTCAGTTTCCCTATCTGTCAAAACGGGAGGCTGGAGTGACTGGCACAGGTGTCTCCCATCTCCTAACCCCTGTTCCCCTCTCCCAGCAGGCAAGCACAGGTTAGCACCAATTTTTCTCCAGTTCTACTTGAGTGCATCAAGAAAGTTGTTCTGGCATCAATGCAGGTAGTCCCTCTTTCACCGCTTTGGGTCCCCTCCTCTGGGTGATTACAGCCCCTGAGTAAATAGCCAGGGGTTGAGAGGAAGTTGGTGTCTTCTGGCGCTGTGGCCAGGAGAACTGAACACCTGGGGCCAGCCCTCCAGGGATCATCCCCTTTCTTAGCCAAGCTGCATCTCAGATGACCCAATGTACGTCAGAAGGGCTGCCCCAGCCTCCAAGACATTCTGAGTTTCACCAAACCTGCCAGAGCTAACTCTAACCCTGCGGTTCATAGGATCATAGATTTCTGGCCAGAAGGGATCTTCAAGGTCATCTAGTCCAATTCCATTATTTTATCATCTAGTCCAATTCCATTATTTTACAGACAAGAAAACTGAGGCCCAGAAGTCAAGGTAACTTGACCATGGTCCTACAGATGGCAAGTGGTAGAGCTGAGATTCTAACCCAGATGTTCTAACTCCATATCCAGCGCTCTATCCACTTCTTCACAAGTTGCCAAAATAAGCTTCTTAAAGATGTCTGATGACTACCATTCACCAATAGATGAACCCTCAATGGCTCCCTATTATCTCTAAAATGGGAATCCAGACTGAAACTATGATTTTATTGGTAAACGGAACTCCCAAATGAAGAAACTCTCCACCAAGGCAAGAAATTCTCCTCCTGTGTAACTTATAGCCTTACAGCAAAGGTTCTTAACCTTTCTGTGTAGTAGAATACTCTGGCAGTCTGCTGAAACCTACTGGCTCCCTTTCATAGTAATGTTTGTTGTTTATAATCATAATTTAAGGAAATTCAAGTGTTAGTGAAAAATAAAGGTATGATTTTTCCCCATCCAAGTTCACAGACCCTTTTAGGGTTCTGTGGGCACCAGGTTAAGAACCTCTGCCTTAGAGAATTATCTATCTAAGATAAAATACAAAAATAACCTTTGAGATAAAAATTAAAATAACCTGGGCAGCTAGGTAGCACAACACTAGACCTGAGGTCAGGAAGACTCATAGTTCTGAGTTCAAATCTGACCTCAAACACTTTCTAGCTGTGTGGCCCTGGGCAAATAACTTAATCCTGTTTGCCTCAGTTTCCTCATCTGTCAAATGAGCTGCAGAAGGAAATGGCAGACCACTACAGTGTCTTTGCCAAGAAAACTCCAAAGGGGGTCATGAAGAGTTGGACATGATTGAAAAACAACTGAACCACCACCACCTTTGAGAACCCAGAGATATCACAATGAACAGGAATTTAGTTAGTAAAAGAATGATTTCATGAGTTTGACTTTTGTCCCTCCCATTAGATTGTAAACTGCTAGAGGTCAGGACCTGTTTGATTTTGTTCCTACCCCAGTGCCCCATGAATACTATTTAATTACTGATCAATCATCCCATAGCAAGTGGAAGTTAAGTACTTTTGGAAAATCCAACCTTGAAGTGGCCTTCCATTTCCACTGGTTTCAAGCATTTGACAGGCCCTCGTGTAGAAGAGGGATGAGCCTTGTTTTGTTTGAGCCCAGAGGAGCAATGGATGGATGTCACCAAGAGACAGATTCAGGCTGGATCTCCGGGAAAAAAAATTCCTAACAATGAGAGCTGTCCAGTGCTAGAATGGGTTTTCTGGGGGGGGGGAGTGGTGAGTTCTCCATCACTGGAGGTCTGCAAGCAGGGATCAGATAATCACTCATCTGGAAGGCTGTACAAAGGAGGCTTGTGTGGGTTGAGGTTGGCCTAGCTGGCCTTTAAATCACTATTTATTGAGGCCTCAGAAACCGACAGAGGGCTGTGATTGGGATAAAAATAACCCCTCAGCTCCTCATCCCCAAGGGGAGTCCTGCTAGCCCTTCAGTTGCAAAGATATTAGCCTTCTGGGGAAGCTGTCCCCTACTCCTTCATCACTTTCTCCCCAGGTCCAGTGGTTAGAAATCAAGTGAATGGTTGAAATGAATGTCTAAAAAGCTCTACTACTGAGGTGACTGAGAGAGAGAGACAGGGAGGGAGGGAAGTAGGGAGAAGAAAATGTGGACATTAGTCTGTTAACTCTACTGATTTATGATTGTTCCAGATCTCCTGGGGCCTCACATAGAGATCTGGGAGTCATTTGGTAGAGAAGTAATAGCTGAAAGCTTGTGAGCCAGTGAGCTCCCCTAGGAAAACGGGGACTGAGTTCTGTTAATGGGTCAGAGATGGGAGTCTGGGGGCCGTAGGAAAGAGACAAACTGGAGGAGAAAATAGGGATCTAAAAATAAGAGAGCCATCCGCTAAGAGACGGAGTTTCAGAAGGATAGGGTGGCCATCACTGTTATATCTTTATTGGCCTCCCTACCTCAAGTCTCCCCCTTCCCCTTATCCTCAATCCAATGATCAAATTAATATTCCAAAAGCATAGGTCTGAATGTGTCACCCACCCCACTTCCTATCCTTTCAAGAAGATCTAAGTTCAAATCCAGCCTCAGACATTTGCTAGCTGTGTGACCCTGGGCAAGGCGCTTTACCGCCGTCTGCCTCCATTTCCTCAACTGTAAAATGAGGATAACAATGGCCCCTACCTCCCAGGGCTGTTGTGAAGATCAAATGAGACATTCTTTATAAAGCACTTAGCACAGTGCCTGATGCACAGTAGGCACTTAATAAATACTTGTTCCCTTTCCCTCTTGGGACAAATATAAACTTCTCTACTTGACATTTCAAGCCCTTCACAACCGGCCTCCAACATACCTTTCATGTTATTCCCCTCCAAGTACTCTCTGACTAAACCGACCTGCTAGCTGTTCTGCACAGACAACACTCCATCTTTCATCTCCATGCCTTTCCATAGGCTGACCCCCTGCCTCCAATGCACTTCCTCCCTCCCCTCCACCTCTTAGAAATCCTGGTTCCCATTTCAAGACACGTTCCGTTTTGCTGCAGCTATCCACCAATGCATGATAACTTCACCTAACATGAAAACTAGGAAATATAGTGGTTTGGGTGACAATTTATCTTTCTTTGCCTGTAAAGGTAATAAAGACTTTTTTAATTTGAAAAAAAAAAAAGAAATCCTGGTTCCATTCAAAACTCAGCTCAAGGCCACCTCCTCCTGATTTTCCCCATACTACCATCCCCCTCCCCCCTCAAATTACTTTTTGTCTTACTTTAACACTCGCTTTCTCTAGTCGAATAGGAGTTCCATGAGGACACAGAATAGTTTGCTGTTGGTTTTTTATCCAGTGGCTAGCACAGTAACTAGCACCTAGAAAGCCACTAATGAATTCTTAATGACTGATTGATTGATGCAGCAAAGCAGGGGTCAGTAAGCTGTGGTCCGGATCTGTCCCACCACCTCTTTGGGGAGCTAAGAACACCTTCCACATTTTGGCCCCCGAGCTGTAGTTTTCTTACCCTTGCAGCAGAGAGGCTGACAACAAGAATTAAGAAGGACAGTTTCATTCCTTGGTAAAATACAAGCTTCTGGGCAGCTGGAATTGTTTCCATCTCTGTATTTGTGTCTCAGTGGCCCAGCCAAGTGCCTGACACATGGCACAGCGATACTAAGTATTTGTTGGTTGATCGACTGATTGATTGGTGGTTGGGTGGTCAAAAGGCTACTTGGGCACAACCAGGAGTAAGCCATTGCTGATTTTGGAGACACGTCTGGGTTGGGTTGAGGGAAAGACAGAAAGACAAAGGAGGTGGGGAGAGAAAGAAAGAATAAGTAGAGAAGAAATTAAAGTCTTGGGAATTTCTGCATTCAGGAGTCTCATACAATGAAATCTCAGATCTTTTCTCTATCCTTGTCCTACTAAGTGTCAGGCTTTGGGAATCCAAAGAAATAAATATTAACAGTCCTTCAAAGAGTTTACATTCCACTACAAGAAGATTGATTTCAAAGATCTCAAACTGCTCCCTGATACAAAACCCCATCATTTTAACACCAATATTCTTCTGGAGGAGCCATGTGGCCAAGACTCATGGGACACCATATTGTATGAAGAATCCACTGAAGAGAAGCATGAGCCTGCATAGGAATTATTTGTATATAAAATTTCTGTACAAGAAGTGGTATCACCCAGGAAATCTCCAAAGAGGAGATGAGTCAATTATATAGCAAGTGTAAAGGCTAACAGAGGGACCAGAAGACTGTGGATCTGAACCAAACAGGATCAGGAGGCCTGGATGGCTTGTGATCTGCCCCAGTGGAGGAAGTGCCCGTATTGATGAAATCAGGAATCCACTGGCACTGGGGCTAGACCACAGGACAAGGCATTGCCAGGGAAATATTAGACTCTCATGTGTGGAATGCAAACTTTGTACAGTGGAAAGAGCCCTAACACCGTAGTCAGAAAACCTAGGTTTAAATCACACCTGCCTACCTGTGTGACCTTGGGAAGGAAATTTCATCCCTCTGGGCCTCAGCTTCCTCCTCTGTAAAATGAGGGTGGCTGGACTAGATGTGGTAGGTACAGAAGAACAAAACAGCTTGCTGTTTTATTTAAGGGACTTAGAGTCTAATGGAATTACAAAAGCAGGACTCATGAAACAGTTCTTTTCCTAACTAAGTTCCTGTTCAGAGGCTTCATTGGGGTAAGTCTGGGCTGAACAAGAGGGCCTTCATATCCCTTCCAGCTCAGTCTATGACCCCATGAGCCCCCATTCATGCCTCATCTGGTCTCTCTTAAGTTCCTGTTACTTACTCTGTGACTCTGAGAAAGTCATTTCCCCTCACTGCCCTCAGCTACCTCAACTGCAAAATGAGAAGGGGACCTCAAAAACCCAGTCTGGTTCTACATTGATGGTCCTGTGATCTTTGAAGCAAGAAACAAACTCTCCCAGCAAGGCCCTGCTGCTGCCATGCACACCTACTCAGCCCTTTCTTCCGGCCACACTTGGCTACCAAGTAAGGCAATTAAAATCCACCAGTCATGAAAGAAGTCAGCTCTCAAACCTTGACAGACAAGCTTTGGAGATCAAGGATCATGTGATCGGTGTGAAAGCCCTGTCCTCCCCACTGTCCTCACTGACAGGCAGCTGAGATGGGACTGTTTCAGCAGGCCATGAGTTTCCAAAATGGCAGAATCACTGAGATAGCCCAGGAAGGTTACAAAGTGATAGAAAAGCAAGACCTCTTTTTTGGGGGGAAGGGGCTTTGTATCCCTGGTGCCTAGGACAGTACCAGGAAACACTTAATAAATGCTAGCTGATTGACTGGTGACTAATTCGCTGTCCCTTCTTTGCCTTCTTATCCTGTTGGGTGGCATGTGGCACCTCTGACATGGTGCCTGTTCCCTTCCTGCAGGCACTCGGCCCTTCTGTGTGCTTCTTTGGTGGTGAATTTCATCAGCTGGGGAGAAGAAGGACAATTTCTTCTCATAACGAGAATACTGGAGAGGCAGCCATGGTGTGGAGGACAGAGAGCTGGCCTCAGAGTGAAGAAGACGTGGGTTCTCTGACCTTAGGCCTCTGACACACATTGGCCATGTGACCCCTGGCAAGCCCCTCACCCTTCAATGCCTCGGGCAGCTTTCTAAGACTATACCCCTCAGAGCAGGTGCTGTCTGTATTGGTCCCTACATGGATGAAATCACAGGTCCAGACAAAGTATTAAGGGAAGGGAACAAACATTTGTGAAGCACATACTACATGCGCTAAGCCTTTAGAAATATTATCTTATTATTCATATCATTATTACCATTGATAACAATAACAAGTCACATGGATACATGCCTTTAAGATTTACAAAAAAAAAAATCTTTCCTCACAACAAATGCAGTTAGAGAGTCTAAGCTAAAATCATTTCCATTTTACAGTTGGGTAAATGGAAGCTCTGGGTAAGGGGTTTGAGCTCCTAGATCACAGACAGTGCTAGGAGGGACCTTCAGGGTCATCTAAACCAACCCCTTCATTTTTCAGATGAGGAAACTAAGGACCAGAGAGGGGAAATGATTGCCCAAATGGCAAAACTGGGATTCTAACCCAAGTTCTTTGACTCTAAATTCACATTCTTCTCTAGAAGGCAGAGATATCACACAGCTTAACCGGAAGGCACTAGGCAGCGTGAGCTCTGTGGCCTGCACAAGGGGAGGAGGCATGATGAGAAGGCCAATCCCAGTCTCCAAGGAGCTGTGCAAGTCTTATCTCTTTTGTCTAGCTGGCAGTCAAGGTCACAGATTCAATGTCCATAGAGACCAGCTGAGTATGGGTAACTGCACCATCTATAATCACCTGCTATACCCCTGATTCGCATTGGTTGAGTGGTGGAAAGAGCCTTGGATTTGGAGTCTGTGGAACCAAATTCAAATCCTAGGTCTGCCACTTACTGCATATGTGACCTTGAGCAAAAGACTTTAACCTGTCTGGGTACCAGCTTCCTAAGGTGTCAATGGAGGGGGCTGGGCCATATGGTCTCTCAAAGGCCCCTTCCCATTCTCAAGCTATGATCTGGATTGTAATCTCAGCTCTGCTATTTGCAGCCTGAATCATCTTTAGCAAGTCACTTTTCTCCTCTTTGGGACTCCCCCCCCCACCTGTAAATGAAGAGGTTAAACAAGATCAGAGATTGGTAACCACTTCTGTGTCCTGGACTCCTTGGAGAGTCTGATGAAGTCTGTAGGCCCCTTCTCAGATACATGTCTTTTAAATGCAAAAAATAAAACACACGGTATTATAAAGGAAACCATTTGCATTGAAAAACAGCTAAATATATATATCTATATTATATATGTATGTATGTATATATATGTATATATATATATATATTTTTTTTTTTTAAAGTTCGTGGACCCCCTGGACTTTAGGATGGTTCCAAGATCTAAGTCCTGTGATTTCCCAAATGTGTGAACTGGATCGCGAGATAGTATGGATGCTTCTGTGTAATCTATCCCCATTACTAGGAAAAACAACTTGAAATCTGTATCCTACAGACAACGGGGTTAGCAACATGAGCTCCATATTCCAAAAGAAGCAGAGCAATACTATTGACAGGGCCTTTCTAGATCTTAGTTTCTTCAGCTGTAAAATGGGGAGTAGCCTCAGAACTGCTTGCATGACAAGCCATGTTCAACATTATGGGGATACCCAACCATCAATGGCATCTATTTCTGAAACATCCTAATGAGACTCATCCCACACTAAACTTTGAGTGTCCTCTCTTCAAAGCCAAGTCAGAGAATTTTCAAACTAGCAGCAATAGGACACAGGCTACCTAGGAAGGCAGCAAAACCCAGACTGAATCGAAGTGTCCTTATAGCTGTGCTGCCCCCAACACAATCGCCCCTGCCCCCCCTCACCAGAGGGCTGTCCCAGGCACTCCCGTATTTGTCTAACAGCTCCTACAGGATTCCCGTGATGGGGGCCCTGGCAGGCACCACCCACCTTCCTGTTGGCCTTTTTTGGATGGGACTGTTTGGTGCTGACAAAATATTTTTTTCCTGAGCCCACACGTGTGGAAAAGATAACACATTGTGAGACATTAAGTGAGCACTCAGAAGAGATACTCAAAGCTCATAAGTACTTTTCCCTGCACTGAGCACTCTCTTCTGTTCTGGACACCCACTAGGAGGATTGCCCAGTCCAAGACAGAGTCAGAGATCTTCTATAGAACAAAGACTGGTTTGTGGGGGATGTGAGCCACACCCAGTTCTTCTCCTCCCCTCTGGACTGTACCATTGCCAGGACTATACCCAGTCCCCTCTGTAATTCCCACACCCCTAGAATCTCACGATGGAGAAAAGCATTCAACCAGATTCACCCTTGGGGAAAGAGTTTTCTGGTTTTTATTCGGAACTCTGGCTTTCTAACCCAACCTAATTTGCTTGAATGAATGAGACAGTTTCAGTGTGGCGGTAAAAGCATTGGCTTTGCATCAAATAGCTCTCATAAACATCTCATACCCAAGTCTGATATCCAAGGCACACAGGTAATTGGCACAAATATAGGAGACCAAGAACCATCCATTCTGCAACAGACAAGCATGTGGGAGGAACAGTATGTGTCAAAGGATATAAACAATTTTCAGCAGAAGAAATGAGAGCTATCAACAGTCATATGAAAACAAATCCAGAAGATGGCAGAGGATAGGCCAGGACCAAGTTGAACTCTTCCAACAAACAACTTTAAAATGACTCCTCAAATCAAGCTTTGGAGGGCCAGAGCCAACAAAAGGCCAAAGGGAGACAACTGAGGTAGTCCAAAGGAGAGATCTGTAGTACCAGGGTGGGCACAGGCTGGGAGTGCAGCAGGAGTACCAGCATTAGGCCTTGAAGGTGATGTCAGCAGCCTCCATAGTGGCAGCTTCCAGAGCTCACAGCCCAAAAAACAGTAAGGAGGTCGGACAACTGGTCAGAAAGAGATTACAGGGGGACCCTTTGCCAGCTGGCACCGGCAGCTGGTGCCGATTGGCAACTCTATTGCCTAGATACAGTTCTGGGTCATAGTTCCAGGACGGAGAGGAGCACCTGTGATTGGTTACAAAGGAGCAGGGGACTTGGTCACAATTCCAGGGCCAAGAAGAGCACTAGTATGGTGGCTGAAGGGAAGCAGGGGTTCTTCCTGGGTAAAGAACAGAGCACAGACCAGGAGAGCAGTGACCACACCTTGTGTGATCCCAGGATCACATCACCTTGGAAGTACTAAAAGCTTGCAGACACTCAGAACTAGCTCTGAAAATGGCAACACAAAAAAGCCTGAAGAGTAAGAAAGAAGCATGCACTGGGAGAGAGGGGAAGGGAGAGGTAGAACAAAGCAAATTTTCTCACATAAAGGAGGAGTGCAAGGAAGAGCTTTTACTGTGAAAGGGCAAATGGGAGGTGTGCAATGCTTGAACCTCACTCTCATTAGAATTGGTTCAAAGAGGGAAGAATAAATATACACAATCAGTTGGACATCTTACCCAACAGGGAGATTGGAGGGGAAGGGGTAAGAGGTATGGGGGAAAGGATGGTAGGAGGGAGGGCAGATTTGGGGAAGCAGTGGTTGGAAATAAGGCAGACTTTTGAGGAGGGACAGGATAAAAAGAGAAAGAAAAGGAAAACAGGAAAATGGAATGCAGGGAAATAAACAGTGATCATAAACTGTGAATGTGAATGGGATGAACTAACCCACAGAAGGGAAGAATATAGCAGAATGGATTAAAAAGCAGAATCCAACAATACATTGTATATATGAGACACATTTGGGACAAAAAGACACACACAGAGTTGAAATGAAGGGATAGAGCAGAATCTATTCTGAAGAGGGCAGGGGTAGCAATCATGATCTCAGACAAAGCAAAAGCAAAGAGACCTAATTGAATGAGATAATCAGGGAAACTACATTTTGCTAAAAGTACCAAAAATAATGAAGTAATATTAAAAAATTTTACAGCAAGTTTCTCTGATAAAGGCCTCATTTCTCAAATATATGGGCAACTGAGCCAAATTTATAAAAATAAGATCCATTCCCCCACTTAATAAATGGTCAAAGGAGATGAACAGTTAGTTTTCAGAAGAAATCAAAGTTATCTGTAGTCATATGAAAAAATACTCTAAATCACTAGTGATTAGAGAAAGGCAAATTAAAACAATTCTCAGGCACCACCTCTCATCTATCAGAAATGACAAATGCTGGAGGGTTTGGGGGGGAAAACAGAGCCACTAACACATTGTTGGTGAAGTTATGAACTGATCTGACCATTCTGGAGAATAATTTGGAACTATGCCCAAAGGGCTATAAAACTGGGCCAGCAATACCACTACTAGGTCTGTGCCCCCCAAAGAGATAAAAAGAAAAGGACCTATATGGTTAAAAATTTTATAGCAGCTCTTTTGGTGATGGCAAAGAGTTGGAAATTGAGGTGATACTTATTAAATGCAAAATTGCAGCTGAACAAGTTGTGGCATATGATTGTGATGGAATACTATCATGCTCTAAGAAATGACTGGGGTGGGGAGAGTTAAGAAAAAAGAGATGGCAAGACCTATATGACCTGATGCAAAGTGAAGTGAGAAGAACTGGGAGATTATTGTACATAGTAACAGCAATGTTGTAATGATGATCAGCTTTTAAAGACTTGGCTACTGTGATCAGTACAATGATCCAAGACAATTCCAAAGGACTCATGATGAAGAAATGCTATCTACCTCCAGAGAGAGAAAACTGATGAACTCCAAGTGCAAACTGAAGTATCATTTTCTCACTTTTTTTTTTTTGCCTTTTTTGTGATATGGCTAATATGGAAATATGTTCTGCATGATTTCACATGTATAATTTATATCATATAGTTTGCCTTCTCAGTGGGTAGAGGAGGGGAAGGGGGGAGGGAAAGAATCTGGAACTCAAAATTTTTTAAAAAGAATGTTAAAAATAAAGTAATTTTTTTTAATGATGTCCATTTACTAATAATAAGAGAAATTCAAACTAAAACAAACTAAAACTTCATACTCTACAGACTGGCAAAGATGATTAAAAACCAGAAATAGTCAATGCTGGAGGAGCTGTGGGAGGACAGGCACACTGATAGATATTGGTGATGGAGATTCTGGAAAACAATTTGTAATTATGTGGGGGCAAGGCATACCTATCTGGTTCTATTTGAAGACCTTCAGTGAAGGGAGCCTCTCAAGGCAGCCCATTCCCCTTCTGGGTGGCTCCCATTGTCCACACATTTTCCCCTTGACATGGCGCATAAATGTGACTCTTTGCTATTTGTACCCATTATTTCTGGGTGTGCCCTCTGGAGGCAAACAGAATGAGCCTATTCTCTCTTCTATCCATAGCCTTTAAATCCCTGAAGACAGTTATCATGGCTATCCCCCCTCCTCAAATCTTCTTTTCTCCAGAAACCTTTCAGCCTCCCATTCCCTACCCTGGTGCCATTGGTTGGGTAGAGTTTGAATCTGACACAGGGTCACAGACAGGCTTTGATGGGCTGACCTGGCAACTTGACTATGTATTTCAATCCAAAAAGCACTTATTGGCCACCTATGTTCAAGGCACTGTGCTCAGGGATGTGGGAGGTATAAAAACAAATAAGGCAGGAACTCACTCCCCTGGGTGGGAGTAGGCAGTGTGGTACAGTGGGGAGAGCAGGAGAGCTCCAGCAGGAGCGCCAGCCCCAGCTCTGCTATTTCTTGGCTTCGTGAATGATGTCATTTCTATTTGCATTCATTTTAGTCATGAAAAATGGCTGGGTTCCAACTGGAATGTTCCTCCAGTATACTTTAGGTATCTAACTCACTGTGTGACCGTGGGCTAGTCATGTGCTCTCCCTAGGTTCTGATGTCCTCATAAAATGAGGAGGCTGAAAAGAATAGGCCCAAAGATAACAACGATTTAAATGAGAAGAATACTATAAAATGTAAAATCTTCCAGTAGAATGTAAGGTCCTCCTTTTTCATTTTGCATTTTGCATACCAAGAGCTTTGCACATTCATTGATGCGTAAGCCTGTTTAATGGAAAATCGAAAGACACTGAAACCCAGGTTACATGAATAATCTTAGTTGCAGAGCACCAGTGGTAAAACATCCATTCTGGGGGGCTATGAGTGTGTGATGCTGAAGTCATGAGGTCATATAGATATGCTTAACTGTTGTCATTACGTTATAAAGGGGCAGTTGTTGGAAAGTAACGGTGGTGTGACACAGAGTTGGGAGGGAGAGCTAACTTGTTGGGATCCAAAAGAATTCTGACAGGCTAGAACGTTGAGCTGAATCTAATAAGATGAAACTTAATGGGACAAATGTAAAGTTTTGTACTTGTGTACAAAGAGTCAATTTCACATGTATAAGAGGAGGGAGGCATAGTTAGATGCCAGTTGTCATGAAAAAGATCTGAGGGTTTTAGTGGACCACAAGCTCAATACGAGTCGACCATGTGATAGAGTAGCCAAAGTAGCTAATTCATTAAGAGGGGCATAGCTTCTAGGACTAGGGAGGTTACAATAGCCTTCCTGTAGAGTATTGTGTTCAGTCCCAGGCACTGAGTTCTAAAAATGACATCACTACTTTGGAGAGCATTAACAAGAAGGTAACCGTCAGAATAGTAAAAGGACTTGAGTCTGTGTCATGTGAGGATTGGGTAAGAAATGGGGCCATTTAGTCTGGCAAAGAGAAGACTCAAGGGTGGTGGGCGAGGTGTCTTCAAGCATCTGAGTTGAGTCCCTGATCAAATGGAATTCTACCAACCTTTGTGAGTATCCTAATCTCACTTACTGCTGGGTGCCTGGGGTCTATTTAGTCTTAGATTGACATACTTTAAAAAAAAAAACAGACTTCACCTCCCTTTGTCCTCCCCATTAGAAAACAATGCCAGCCCTAACCCCTGGTGCCACCTGGAACCAGTTGCCAGCTCTGGGCAGGGCTGGCTTCCTGGAATTTATCACCAGGGCAATTTGTCTGCCAGAGACCAGTCAAGATCTCAGTGGCAAAAAGCAGACTGGCACACACAGCCTCGTATCTTCCCTGTACCACCAGCCAATGCTTTGCATACTACCTTATAATACAACAGTATTCCATCACAATCATATACTGTAACTTGTTTAGTCATTCCCATTTGATGGGTATACCCTCGATTTCCAATTCTTTGCTGCCACAAAAAGAGCTGCTATGAATATGTTTGTATGTATAGGTCCTTTTCCTTTTCTTTTGATCCCTTTAGGGTATAGATCTAGTAGTAGTATTACTGGGTTAAAGAGTATGCGCAGTTTAATAGCCCTTTGGGCAGAGTTCCAAGTCATTCTCCAGAATGGCTGGACCAGTTCACAACTCCACCAACAATGCATTAGTGTCTCTATTTTCCCACATCCCCTCCAGCATTTGTTGTTTTCCTTTTCTGCCTGGCTTGTATATTATCAATAAACCTAATAAGATCATAGATCTCTAGCTACAAGGCAACTAGAAGAGGTTGTCCTGTGCAATCCCGTCATTTTACAGATGAGGAAACTGAGGCCTGAGGAGGGTAAGTGAACTGCAGTGTGGAGTCAAATCATCTGACCCCAGATGCCCCGGAATCCTCTTCCCACTAAACCACACACTCTCCCCAGTAGTTAGCAACACTGATGGCAGACAGCTTGCAGACTATATACCCATTTTGCATAAGGCACTGTTGAGACTTGCCTGGGCACATCTCAGTGATGGGGGGGAGGGGGAGTAGAGTGAGAAATTCAGCATCAGTATCCTGGTCCCCACCCCCTTCAGTAGATGGCTTTCTCATCCCTCTCAACTGTCCGTGCCCTTGGGGGATTCTACCCAAAGCTTCTGGAGTATTGGTTGAAGATTTAAGAGTCGATGCTCTAAGTCTGGAACTCTCAGTACATTCTCATTATCACTTACCACTGCTGCTTGCTCTGCATCCCTGGTTGTGTTCTATTAAAATACAAAGGCCACCCTGGGCTTCCCAGTCACTTGGAAGCAGAGCAATCTCCTTTCCAATTAGGAAGGACCTTATCCAAGGGCCCTTTTTGCTTGTCCAAAGTTCAACCGGACAAATCATCTTCCTGTTTGGCCTTCTCACTCTCCGAATGCGTGGTCCACAACACAGGGAGGTCCAGGACTTGGGAAAAGATGAGACCATCCCAGAGAAATCACAGCAGAGCTTCCCATAATCACCCTTACGCCAGTATTTCATGGGATGATACATTTAGTGCCGGGAAAGGCCTTAGAGATCTAGCCCAGCCCCCTCATTGGGCAGACAAGTAAATCGAGGAAGATCACACAGTCAGAGTAAGTGGCCAAGCTGAGATCTGAACCCAGGTTTCTGACTCCAGATGCAGAGCCTGTCCCCTAGACCAGGCCCAGATCAGAGGCTTATATGTATTAAAGTGTTTTCAGACACACAATCAAGTGACATCACCATTCTGTGCCTCAGTTTTCTCATCTGTAAAATGAAGGGGTTGGACTAACTGACCTCTAGAGTACTTTCTGGCTCTAAATCTGTGGTCCTAGAATCTCAGCCTCCTAGGAAATTCCATCTATCAATGCAAGTTGGCACCTGCCCTATAATTTATTGGTTTTGAGTTTGGTTTGGTTTGGTTTTTGTGAGGGAACCAAGGTCAAGTGACTTGTGTAGGGTCACTAATAAGTGCCAAGTGTCTGAGGCCAGATTTGAACTCAGGTCCTCCTGACTCCAGGGCCAGTGCTCTATCTACTCTGCCCCCTTCCCTGTAATTTAGAGACTTAGAGGGATTATGTGTCTTGTCTAGAGATAAATAACCAGTCTGTATTACAGGAAGGGCATGAACCAAGGTCTTCCGGGCTTTGAGGACAGCTCTCCATCCACTATACCACACTGCCTTTTCTCCCAAATGGGGCAGATGTTATACCCATTTTTCAAGATGAAAAAAACCAAGGCTAAGATAAAGCTGAATGACTCACCCAAGGTCCTACAGCTGGTTATCATCCATGAATATGAATCTGGGAATGGAACCCAAGCATACTCCTTACTCCCACCAGTGGTCTTTCTACCATATCATGAGGCCAATGGCCATCTTTGCTATTGGGGTATAACTAGAGAGCATCTACAGAGTAGAGCTTATTGCCTGTGGTATAGCAGTAGGGGAGGGGCTGCAGATCACTGACTCCCTTCTCTTACCTACAATGAGAGTCAGGGGAAAGGCTGCTGTGGCCACCTATCTGATTTCCAAACATAGTTCAGTGATGGGGAGCTGGCTCGGGAGACACGAGGGGGAGCTCACACCGCATACCCCTGGCAAAGCTCCAGAGCAGTGATGGTCTTGGCATCCACCCAACACATACTTATCCTCCACTTACACTTGTTTAGGTTTGCCACAAGCAACTGCTTCCCCTAAATCCTACAATTATGTGCCACTCGTGAGACAGCAAACTCCTCGGAACTGTAGCCAGCTAGAGCTGAGAGGGCCCTTGGGCAGCCCCCGACACAACCCCCTCATTGTACAGATGGGGAGACTGAAGCCCACAGAGATAAACTGACTTGCCTGAGTATGGACAGAGCTGGGAGCAAAACCCAGGGCACTTGACTTTCAACATCATTCTATTTGTACTGTACCATGATAACCTCTCCTGGGCTTTGAGATTGCGGGAGATAGAGATCATAACTGTGCATCAGTAGTGCCGAGATGAGAGAATACCAGGATGTTAGAACTGAAATAGACCTCAGGGACCTTCTAGTCCCACCCATATCCCAAAGAGAATCCCTTCTATAATGGACCAGGCAGGTGATCAACCAGCTCTGGGCTAAAACCTCCAAGGAGGAGGAACCTACCACCTCTCCTGGACAGCTCTAGTCCATAGGAAGATTTTTTTCCCAACCTCAAACTTGACAGCTTCCACCCCTTGTTCCTGGTTGTGCCTAAGGAATTAAACCAAATGAGCCTAACTTATATTCCCTGGCAATAGGACTAGACCTATGATTGAACTGACATAGGGAACTCCTAAGTGAGAAACTCTCTCTCTCTCAAAGCAGGTAGGCACCTTTTCTGTGATTTATAGTCTTAGAGAGGTAGTTGCCCAGAGCAGAGAAAGGTTCAGTGAATTGCCTACTGTCACACATCACATGTGATGAAATGAAATGAGATTTGAACCAGTTCTTTATCCACTATACTACACTGTCACTCAAATATGTGGGAGGGCTATCATATCTTCTATGAGTCTTCTCCAAACTGAATGTCCCCAGATCGATGCTAATGCCACTAGGTCTTTGATTTGTTTTAAAAATAGAGGAGGTGGGGAGAACCAGAGAATAGAAAACTCTCGTGAGGCAGTCTTGTATGATGGATAGGGCACCAGACTTAAGAGTCAGGGAAACCTGAACTCAAATCCCACCTCAGACACTTACATGTCACTTACTCTCTCTTTGTCTCAGTTTTTTTTTTTTAATGTGCAAAATGAAGCGGCATGGACTCTTATGTCCTGTAAGGTCACTTTCATCTCTAAATCTATGATCCTATAAAATTCTGACTCCTGTGGTATTTAAAAAAAAAGAACTCTGGACTTTTAATAAAGAAGGGGAGGGGATCCTCTGTCCAGCCTCAGGGAGAAACATACATAGCCAGCCCCCCAACCTAACTCCCCGTCAGGGCCAGCAGCAATGACCCAGAAGGCAAGGGCATGTGACGCCTGACCAAGTCCAGAAGGGACGGACTGCTAGAGGACTTGGCGGGGGCTCAAGCTTTCATGAGACACAGTGTCCATAATTGATAAGCTTGAAGGTAACTGACTTAATTTCCCAACCCACCCTGGTTTCAAGGACATCCAGGACCAATGCTAATCTCAGTCCAAGGCTGAAACCAATGTTCCTCAGAAGGTGCTTTCAAGGTGAAACCCCAGCTTGGTCCCTCCGTGAAGGGGAGAAAGCAGGTTTGTAGAGCAAGAAGAGTAATGGATTTTGGAATCAGGAGCCAGGCGCTGTCCCTTCAAACCATAGCTCCATCCTTGTCTAACCTGGGTGACCTTGGACAAACCACTTCCCTTCTCTGGATTTCAGTCAAATGAAGGTCTTATACAACATGATCTCCCTGTATGACCCTGGGCCTGTCATTTCACTTTCATGGGCCTCAGTTTCCTTCTGACCTTTAAGCTTCCTTCCAGCTGTAAATCAACAATCTCTCTTCAGTAGGTCCTCCCTACCTCCAAAGTCTTGTTATCTCTCACATCCCATTCTACTAGAATCTTCTAAACTTAGGATCACAGAGAGGTGAGGGACCTCAGAGGTCATCCAGTACAACCCCCTTGTTTTACAGATCAGGAGATATGGAGACCCAGAGAAATGAAGAAACTTCACAAAATTATAGATTTAAAGCTGGGAGGGAGGTTGAAGGTTATGAAGGAATCCAACTCTCTTATTTTACAGCTGTGGAAACTGAGGCCTCCCCAGAGGTTAAGGGTCCCACACACAGGTTTCATGTGGCAGTGCTGGGATTTGAACCCACATCCTTGGATTCAAAGTTTAACATTTTTTCCACCAAACCACATTGAACCTATGCCTAGAGGGAAGAAGGTATTTGGCATTTAGGGCAGGATAAGCATAACAAATGCCTGTGAATGAATGAATGAATGAATTAAAAGGCATTTATTAGTGCCAGGCACTATGTACAAAGACCCTCTAGCATCTCTTTCCAGAGCCTTCTTCCAAGGTGTTGGGAAGGGGGGAGGAAGGACTCTTGGGCTCCAAAGAGGAAAGGCAACATTTAACTGCAAATGAGCCAGCTTCACGTGACTCCAAGTATTAGGATCACTTGATATTAAGAGCTCAGCACTCAGAAATGCCCTATACAAGCTGATGTTCCCATATGCTGCCAGCACAGTCTGGCTCCATATCTCACACCATCCTGCACACAGAGCCATTTGATGGAGTCACCTCCGGATTTCTGATTCAATGCGGCTTTTCCCCCCTGCCCTGGCCCTCTATTTTCCCTCCCCCAAGCGTTTAATTCCCAGAATTGTTGCTGGGGTCAGAACCGTGCAGCTGGTTAAAAGGAATCAATTTGTGCTTGGGTTCTCTCCCAACCAAAGGAGATGGTATGACATTTGGAAGGAACCAGGCCTTCAACAAACATGACGATCCAATCTCTGGTCCCTGGAGAGCTGGGAGAGGAAAAGCGCTGACCATCTGTTCTGGGTAGTTTCCCTAGTCACTTGCCTGAAGGCAGGGGACAGGACCAGATATTTGCTCAGTACTCTCCCAGCCCTTGATTCTATGAAAGGTAAAGTGAAACAGAGATTAGGATGGCCAGAGTGATGGATCTAGAGGCAGGCAGAGCATGACCCGGCCGGTAAGAAAATGGAGTTGGAAGCTGAGAACCTGGGCTCACATCCTGAATCCGCAACTATTAGTTGTGGGACCTCATGCAAGCTCTGAGGGATCACAGGTTCCTAGGTCTAGAACTAGAAGGGCCCTCAGATGCCATCTAGTCCAACCTCCTCATTTTACAGATGGGGAAACTGAGGCCCAGGGAAGGAAAGTGACCTTTCCAGGACTGCACAGCTAGTAAGCATCATGGTGATTTGTACCACTACTTCCCCTATTTCTCCAGTGAGGAAACTGAGGCTGGGGCTATGAGCAACCTCCCCCAAATGTACAAAGGGAGTCTCCAGGGTAGTGTCAGGGAGAGAGACCTCCTGGGATTTATGTCTTATGATTCAGATACTGTCCTTGAGACAAGCAACAGATCCATGTCCACTCTCCTCTCCTTCCTACCTCCTCTCTACCCCCCCACTCCCCACCAAGGCTGGCATAGCAGGCCCAAGTGGCTGAGACAAGGAAGGCTGACAGCAGGAGGGTGACAAGATCGAGGAGTATGAGTGTCACTGCTCCACCACTTGAGACCAAGAGTGTCATCTGCATGGCCCTGTAAATTAGAAGAAACCGGAGCGATCGATGCATAGATTGCTCCCCCCGTGGAGGGAGATAGAGGCAGTGCGTGAGAACAGCAGGGTTCTGGGATCGAGTTTAGAAAGACTGTGGCAGAAGCAAAAGGGTACAGGGCACTGCTCATCCTTTGGCACTGAATTTGGAGGGGATCTGCTGAGCCGGGCTGCTGGGATTCAGCAGGGGGGAAAGGAACAGCTGCTTTCAGTCCCCACTGGCAAGGCCAGCACTGTTCCCCCAACGCCAACTCTTTTTAAAAAGAAAACAATATCAGGGAGGGAGAAGCTAATGTCTTCTCCAAATTAAAAGTTAATCAATCCCTTTCTTGCCCCAGATATGTCAGCCATTGAGGCTGTAGAGGCTGGGTACTATTGAGGACGGCAATCGAGCAGGCTTGGGCTGAAGGGCAGAATGGAGGGCAAGCCTGGGAAGGAGGGAGGAGAGTGGGAGGATTTAGGAAGAAGGACCTGGTAGACACACGGCTTAGGCTGCCAACCTTGGATGTGGGTGAGCTGTCAAGAGGAACCAGTCTGGATAAATCCCTTGCCTGCCCCACTCCCAAATTTCCTCTGCATGCCCAGAAGTCGATGTTCCTCTGTGTTGTTGCATTTCCCAGAAGTCTGCCCAGACAGAGCCTGAGGCTGCCTGCTTGTGAACTCAGGGGGCACAGGGGATTACAAGACCCTCATCTGGCAAATGAAGCAATGGCTTCTGACATCTCTTTCAGTTCTACAGCTTTATTCATAAGCTCATAAGGATGGAGGACTACGAGCTGGGAGGTCAGTCAGCCAGTCAACAAGCATTTATTAAGTGCCTACCCTGTTACAGGCACTCTGTCAAAAGCTAGAAATTCAAAGGAAGGCAAAAATATGAGCTCACATTCTAATGGGGGAAGATGATAAGCAAAATTTATATTTCCAAAATATATGAAGTGTAAATGGAACATGACCTCAGAAGGATGGCATGAGGAATTATAGGGGTAAGAGACAAGGAGAAGAGAGCCCAACCCCTTCATTTTACAAATGAGGAAGCTGATGCTCAGAAATATTAAATAATTTGCCCATCAGGATCTCACAAATAGCAAGTGTCAGAGATGGGATTTGAACTCAGGTGGTTCTGATTTCAAGTCCAGCACTCCAGAGAAGAAAGGCACTCTGGTCTAAGATCATTTTACAGATAGGGAAAATGAGGCCTAGAGAAGTGAAGTAACTTGCCCAAAGTCACAAAGATATCAGGCATCAGACCTGGGGTTAAAATTTAGGATCCCTATGGCTTGAAATTCACCTTTTTTCAACTGCACCACACTGCCCACTGCAAAGGATGTCAAGGTCACAGGTTTTATCTTGGGGGAAACCAGCTTGCTTTGTTTTGTTCTATAGCCACAGCCAAGACCCCTAACCACAGCCAACCACCAGGCTCTTGGTCTTAAACTCAGAGTTGACATCAAAAGAATGGGTGGCCCAGGGTGATACATATCTTCACTACCAGGAAAAGAATGAAACCTACATTGCCCCAAATAATAACACCACTTTATATCTGTAAACAAATCACAGTTTTCAAACTGCTTTCACACCCATTATCCCTTTGATCCAAGGACCTCTCATTCTACTGCCAAAATCTCAACTCCCCCCATCTGTTTCATCTTCGGTATTCCCACTGGTATTCTTCTAGTGGAAAACATCATTACCACTTCCCTGGGCTATTGCTATAGCCTTTAAACAAGTTCTCTCACTTCTGTTCTCTCCCTCCAAACCATTTGTTGAATCACTGCCAGATAATTTGACTTATTCATCATCAATCTAGTCCTAAAATCCTTTGCACAAAACCCTTCTTTGCTGAATGAGTCAAGTTCAATTATTTTAGCCTGGCATTCAAGGCCCCCTAGAGTCTGACTACCCTATCTTTCCTGCCTTATCTCGTTTGTTTGTACATCCCTTATACTTTTCCCTATTCTGTTCCTTAGCTCTTGTGAAGTGGTACAGTAGAGGAAGATTTTAAGGTTTGAAATATGAGGACATGGCCTCAAATCCCAACTCAGTTATTTACTATATGTGTGTTTTTGAATAAGTCATTTGAGTTTCAGTCACAGAGAAGTTACTATTGTAGATGCGTGATCTGCCAAAAAGCTTTCCCTGAAGTTTATGACTGAACACACACACACACACACAGAAACCACACAAACACACACACATACACTCTTTGATCTCATCAAGAACTATGCTTACAAGATTGTTATGAACTTATAGGTCAGCTCCATGAGAGTAGGGACCATGTCTCATCTAAACTTTACATCTCTCCCTGTATTTAGCCTAGGGCTGTCCCCACAGCAAATACTCAGGAAATGTCTTTTGAATTGAACTGTATTTTCATAGAATCCTGGACCAAGAGCTGGAAAGCACCTCAGACGTCATCTAGTCCAACCCTCCTTATTTTACAGATGAGGAAACTGAAGCCCAATGAGGTTAAATGACTTATCCAAGGTGATTCGGATCCTCACAATATCATTATGAAACAGACAGGTAGGTCTTATTTTCCCCAGTTTTATGGATGAAGAAACTGAGATGAAATTGAGAAAGACATGACCAGGTTTCACAAAGAGTGAGTAGCAGGGTTAGGATTAGAGCCTAGGTCTTCTGACTTTTGGTTCAGGGCTCTTGCCACTGTGGGTGACCCAAACTAATAACAGTGGCCACTTTTTTGCCTAGCAGACACTCAGAGTATTTCAGATGCTTTCACACTGGGAGCACATGGACTATTAGCATCCACATGCTAGATAGAAGGACAGAAAGAAGTCATCACAGCAGGACTATGGGAGGAATGAAGAGCCAGGTCTCCCAGTGGAAGCTGGGAGGGCTCTCTACTGGATAACACTGCCTCCCCTAGGACAAAGAGGGAACAACCCACAGCAGATGGTGCCCAGGACAGAATCTTGCTGGAAAACTCAGTTTCTATTCCATGTTGCTACCCCTCTTTTGGAAAACAGTCCTGGTTTGGAGAGCCAAACTGCCCCTCTTTAATAAATCCTAAAGAAGGCATCGGAGAGATCACAGGAACATAGCTTTAGAGCTGGAAGGGACTTAAAAGCCTATCTAATCCATCTCCCTCATTTTACAAATCAGGAAACTGAGGCTCAGAGAAATGAAGTCACCTGGCCAGCGTCACACAACTAGTGAGTAGCAAAGGCAGGATTTGAACCCAGGTCTCCCTGGTTCTGAGTCCTGTACTGTACCCATTACATCAAGCTGCCTCTCCACTGCTAACCAGTTCGGCCCTGGTCCTGTATAAAGGAAAAGTGCCAACCACAAGGCACTTCATCCCAAACCACAACTGACCCCGATCAAGTGGGAATGCCCTGAGCCACACCTCTGGGGCACCAAGATATGTCTCCTCCACAAGGCCAAGTTTCAAATATAGGAACTGAAATTCTTGTGTTCCCATCCCCAAAGACACATGGGTAGTTAACTCAGAACGGTCTGGAGGAGGGGAGAGTTGACCCAGGGAGGGCAGATTGGAGCTAACATCACCTCTTTTTCAGGGCCCTTGAGCTCAGGCCTGGCACCCAGCTCAGCACTCTGCTCCAGAAGGCCAAAGGCAGGGAGAGGCTTTCCATGATTCCAAGATCTCAGAACTCCAATCTCCATCTCCCCACCCTGTAGAGGGGGTGTTCTCAGACAGCTCTGACTGGGAAGATTACGGTGGAATTAGCAGAGACCTTCCCAGAGGTAGAGAGGGAAAAAGAAAAGAGAAGAAAGACTGTTTTGCTACACTAGGGAAAAACAGCAATCAGCAGGGAGGGAGAGTTAGGGGCAGAGGCTTCCAGAGCCCAAGATGGAGATGCAAAGTGAGGAAGAGCCCCAAAGACAGAACCAACATGCCAACTTCCCCCTCTGCCCCGGCTGCACAGATGATTATCAGATCCTCAGCTGAGAAATAATGGCATCATCAAGGCATCCCCTGAATCAGGCTTCTGGGCAAGAGACAGTGCCTGGCACTAACACGGGCACCAAATCAATGCCCCCACATTGCAGGCTCGGAGAAAGGGCACTGGAAACCCTGAGAAAGCCTACGGGGAAAACTTGGGGGCGCCAGTTCCAGGGCTCTCCCTCTCAAATCTCCCTCCCCAAGCCTAAGCGGGACATCTACCCCTCCCCTCTCCCTAAGGTCTCCTCCCCCAAGCAATGGCCAGCTCAGAAGCTGCAGTAATGCCATGAACAGCATAGATGGGGCTGCGCGCCCCCCCCCCCCAACACAACCACCAATAAACGCACAAAGCTGGAAAAGAAAAGACGACTTTAAAGAAAAGAAAATCCGGAACCTGCGAGCCAGCCTGGGGGAGGGGGAGCAGAGAGGGAGAAGAGGGCTTTCGCCTTCTTTACCTTTTCGCTTTATTTTGCTTTCGGGACTTGTGCAGCAGCCCGATGAGCACCACGGCGGCTCGGATCCCCGCCTTTTTGGAGTGCATCCTGGCGGCGGCGGCGGGCTGGGACATAGCGGAGACTGCCGGCAGCTCCGGCCACGGCCCCGGCGGGGAGCAAAGTGGGGAGGGCTGGCCCGCCCGCCGCAGCTCCGGACTAAGGCAGCCCCCTGGCCGGCTGCGCCCTCCCGTGCCCGCGTCCCTAGCATCTGCCAGCTTCCTGCTCGCCGCTCGGAGGTGAGGGAGGCTCCCTCGGCCCCGATCAGGTGACTCTCCCCTCACTTCCCAGCGACCTTCAAAGTCACCTGCCCCCCAGCCCTGGCCCCAGCTCCGGCCCCGGCCCACGGCTTCTAGGACTCGCTAAGCCACCACCCCGGTCCAGAGCCCCACAGCAGAGCGCCCGATCCCTCTCCTGAGCCCTGACCGTCAGCAGGGCTGCCGGCCGGTCCGTCAGTCCAGTCCACCCGTCAGTCCGTCCCGGCCTCCAGGAGGCGGGCTCCAGCCGCGCCCGTCCCTCTCCCCCAACCCCCAACCCCACCTCTCGCGGCCGGCCGGGGCCCCCGCCTGGGACCGGCCCCTCCCCGCCCCCCCGGGCCCTCCTATTCTCCTCCCTCCGCCCCGCCCCCGTCCCCCCTTCTCCTCTCCGGCTATTCTACCGCCGCCTTGGACTTCTCAGTCTGGGGGACAGGAGGATGTCAGCTCCCGGGGAGTCGGCGAGCGAGCCCCGCTCTCAGACTGGGCCGCCGAGGGAATGAGCCTGGCCGACCGCGGGGTTCAAAAGCCCAGTTTCTGTCCACTGCCTTCTCCCCTCCTTCTCCTCTCTCTCCTCCTTCCTCCCTTCCTCCCTCTCTGCCCGTCCGTCTGTCCGTCTGCCTCAATTCCTCAGCCCCTCTTGGCTCGCTTTTCTTCCATCTCTCTTCTCTCCCCTTCTCTTGCTCTTCGCTCTTCCTTCTGTTCTCGTGGCCCTGCTCGACTCTTTATTCTCTCCCTGGTCTCATTGCTCTTCTCTTTCTCTCCGGTCTATGCTCTCTTCTCTCTCCGCTGACTAGCCTCTCTTTTCTCCCTCCCTCTTTGCTCTCGTCTGTCTCTGTCACTATTTCTCCCACTCTCCCCTGCCAATCTTTCTACCTTTCTATGTCTCTCCTTCTTTTCTATCTCTGTCCCTCTGTGTGTATCTTTGTGTCTGTCAGCCTGCTTCTCTATCTCTGTCTGTCTCTATCTCTGTGTTTGTCGGTCTCCCCCTCCCTCATGCTCTGTGTGTGTAATTCCTGTGTGTCTCTTTCTGTCTTTCTCTGTCTCTCTCTCCCTCCCTCCCTCCGGCTATGTGTGTGTGTCTGTCTTTGTCTCTCTGTCAATGTCTCTGACTCTGTCTCTGTCTCTGTCTCTGTCTCCCTCTCCCTCTCCCTCTCCCTCTCTCTTTCTGTCTCTCTCCCTCTGTGGGTGGGCCTGCCGCCTCTAAGCATCCGGACCTGCGGGCGGGCGGCTGTGTGTTTCTCCACCGCGCGCGCGTGTGTGTGTGTGTGTGTGTGTGTGTGTGTGTGTGTGTGTGTTCCCGCTCTAGCGGCCGGACGGCTGGGATACTTTCCTGATGCTGTCACCGTCATAAAATCACAGTAGCAGGATACGAACAGACAGACAGGCGGCCAGTACGTGCCCTCGGGCACAAATGAAATCGGACTCTCCTGGGATTCTCAAGCGCAACTAAGCGTGGGGAGTCCCGGGTACCCCCACCCTCCACAGAGGACTTAGAAAGATTGCGACCACAAGGGTCAAAAGGTCCGAGAGAGCCTTGCGGGTCGGATTGAGGGTTGGGGGGCAGCACAACATCCGGAGTCTGCTGGGGTCCTTCAGACTCTCCCTGCGCCCTCCTCCCCCACATGCTCAGGGCTGCACCCAGGACAGCAGACAGCAGAAGGGGAGAGGAACCCCGGGATCCCCTTGGGCATTGCCGCCGCAGCCACTGTGCAACGTCCTATTCGGGGATGGCCGGGTAGGGGCAGGAGAGGCGGGGCGCAGGGATGGCATGTGGAAGGGTAAGAGCTGCCCACCTCGGACATCCCAGCGCTGCGGGCAGCGGCCGCTCAGGACCCGGACTGCACGAATTCACAGATAAGCGGGCGAGGTTGGCGGGGTGGTGGTGCTGGTAATGGTGGAACCAGGTCCGCCGCTGCTCAGGCGCCCAGGGGTTCCAACTTCCAGTTAATATTTGTTTTCACTCTCCCCCCCCCACTCCCACCCCAGGAGTTTGGGAAAAGTCAAGGGTAAATGATCAACTTCACCGCACCAACACCTGGGGCTGGCACAGCCTTGGTTGCCATGGAGACCCCTCCTAGTGCCCCACCCCCACCTCCAATCCCGCAGAGCCAAGCGCTCACCCAGCGGCTTCCAGATCACTCCCCGAGCTCCCACCCAACACTTGAGCCGGCCTAATTTTCACTTTGGTATTTCAGGGTAACACCAGCAGCATAACGAACCCAGAGCCGCTGCTGCTGTTGCTGCCGCTGCCGCTGCTGCTGCCGCTGCCACTACCCCCTCCCCCTCCCGAGTTTCTTCCAGCCAGGGGCCTCTTCTAAATTTAATCCGTTGCCTGGCCTCACCCTTGAGCAGAAACTCTGAGATGAAAACCTTTGGACAACCCCCCATACCCTCAAGAGGGCACCCAGTGTACACACACACACACACACACACACACACACACACACACACACCCCTTTCCCTTAAAAAGAGATATAGTCCAGCCCCTCTGAGAGGGCTGAGATGAAAACAGAACAATTAATCTGTCTTTGGAGTCATCCCAGCCCAAGGAATAGTCCCTGAAGTCATTTCTTTGGCGTTTGGTCCAGTCTAATGTTAAAAGTCCAAAGCACAGAAAATAAAGTCGGGAGGGACTGGTAGTTCTTGAGGAAGGAGGACCCAGAAAGCAAGGGAATGCTGGGCAGCTGAAGGGTAAAGCCAGTTTCTGGGTTTCTAATGTGCAATTCTTTCAGAAAGCTCTAACTGGGAGAGCCAAACCAGCCAGCCCATGTTCCAAGTAGCATTGGGTTCCATCGTGTTCTGTTAATGCTAGTTGGGTGGCCCCCTTGGGACCTGTGCTCACTGACAGACATTCCCAGATAAATGGAAAAGACCGGCGTGAAGAACTACCTGTTCAGTACCTCCACCTGGTAGAATGAGACCTGGGAGGGTCCTTAGATGTCATCCATGATTCTTCCAAAATCACATGGCTAAGTGTCTGAAGCAGAATTTGAACCCCACTCTTCCTGGTTCCAAGTCGAGCATTCTGTTCACTACAAATCCTTCTCAACATGCCTGACCTAACATAACTTCTCCTTTGCCCCAAATCACCCCTCCTCCAAACTGCTTTGTTTCTGCTGAGGACACCACCATCCTCCCAGGCACTGAGGTCTAAAACTTCAAAGTCATGCCTGATTCTCCGTGATCCACACGACAAACCACCTGCCGAGTTTTATTGATTCTATATCCCTGATATCTCTTAACATCTCCTCCCATCTGATAAGGCTATTCCCTCTGCCAGGCTCTTTTCACCTCTAGCCCAGTCTAATATAACAGCCTCCTTATCAGTCTCTTTATTTCCAGTCTCAATTGTTTATAGCTGGGAGGGACCTTAGGAGGCATCTAGTCCAACTCCATCCTTTTGCAGATAGTGTCACTGAGGCCCAGAGAGGTAGTGACTTATCCAAGGTCACACAGGTAACACCCAAGGTGGGACTTGTCCCTGAGTGCTCTTCCCACATCTTTCAGTCTCTTCCCTCTCCGATGCATTCTCCACACTGCCACCAAAAAGATATTTCCAAAACTTCAAAAGATCCAATTATCTCACTTAAAATTTTTCATCAGCTGCATCTGGCCTCTTGGAGAAAGTGAAAACATCTCAGCCTGTCATTTAAAGCCCTCCACAGGCTTGATTCTTGCCTACCTCCCTAATGGGATAGTTTATTACCCACTTTCATCCATTCCCTCAAGCCAGTCAGATTGGTCTATCTGCTGTTCCCAATACATATCAGTCCATATCTTGCATCCACACCCATTGTACAGATGGTCCCCCACATCTGGAATCTCTTCCCTCCTCACCTTTGTCTTATAGAATCTCTAGCTTCCTTCAAAACACAGTGTAGGTACCAGCCACCACCTGCAAGAGACCTGCTTGCCCTTTGCTGCTAGCTCTCTACTCCTCCTGAAGCTACTTTGAATCTACTGGTCTGTGTATATATCTATTTCCCTCAATAGACCGTAAGCCCTTAAGGACAGGAACTTTTTAATTTTTTTTTTGCATTCTAATCCTCTGCAACAGCATAGTGTCTCGCATCTAGCACGGTCTTAATAAAAAATTATTGAATTCAGAAGAAGCAACTCTTCTCCTTCTAGGTTCCTAGACACCCTACCAATCCACACCAAAAGGTAGGCTAAGATGTGACTGAGAAATCACGGGAGGGAAGAGAGGATTTTTTTTAGGGGAGGTTTTAACAGTTTATTTACAAGTTCTATTGATCTCTCTCTCCCTCTCCCTCCCTCCCTCCCTCTCTCTCTCTCTCTCACTCTCTCTCTCTCTCTCTCTCACTCTCTCTCTCTCTCACTCTCTCTCTCTCTCTCTCTCTCACTCTCTCTCTCTCTCCATTTCTGTTTCTGTTTCCCCCACACACACTGTGTCTCTATCTCATCTTCATTCTCTCTCTGCCTCTGTCAAAGAGAAGATTTTTTAAAGTTTCCTAAAGGGGGAGGAGGTTCAACTGAAGCTGGGCATGGGAAAGGGAAGAAAATGGTTTCCTCACCTTCCCCTGGCCAAGCCAGTCTTGGGGCAAGTTAGTTCAGTTGATTGGCATGCAGTAACAAGCAGGCCGAAGTTGAAGATTCTGTCTTCAACCTGGGTAGTATGGGGTGGTGGTGGTTGTGGAAAGAGTGTTGGAGTTGAGAGAACGGAGTATTGTAGCTCACCAGGATTGTAATCATAGGCAAATCATTTCGTTTCTCTGAGTCTCAGTTCCCTCATCTGGGAAATATGGATAAAATACCACCTCATTCACAGCGCAAAGGGATGCCCTTCATAAACCGCAAAGATTTACGTGTTCGAGGTATTACAATCATATGCTCATAGATCTAGAGCTGAAAAGGGCCTCAGAGGCTATCTAGTCAAGACCTCTCATTTTACAGAAGGGGAAACTGAGGCCCAGAGAAGCTGTTACTTACATATAGCCACACTGTGGTAATGTTTTCCATTAGATCACGGGATCATGAGTCTAGAGTTTGGAAGGAGCTCAGAGGCTATCTAGTCAAGACCTCTCATTTTACAGAAGGGGAAACTGAGGCTCAAGGACATTAAGTGACTTGTCACACAGGTAATAAGCATCAGAGGTAGGCCAGCTCCTCTTCATGAACCTTCAGTAGCTCCCTACTTCCTCGAGAATAAAATACAAATTCCATAGACTGGTGTTTAAAACCTTATACTTCTTCTTTCAAGGCTCAGCTCAAGGGTTTCTGCAAGAAATCTTCCCTGCTTCCCACACCCTACCTGACAGTATTCTCAGCTTCCTCAAATTTTCCTAGAAGAAATCATTCCTTTGCCCCTTGTATTATATTTCTCTGTATACAAAAGTCCCTCCTTCCCTTATTTGTAAAAGTGGGAGACTCTGGGTGTAGAATATTATACACACAGTCAGACTTGAATGTTTAGGTTAGTTTTTGCTAAACTGCTTCTTTCTTGTTTATCTTTTCTCATAAGGGTTAACTAGATGCATATGGAGGGGATCAATATATTCAAAACAAAAAATGCTAAATAACTGTTGAATTCAGCATGCTGTAATGGAAAACCATTGGATCTGAAGTCAGAGAATTTGGCTTCAAATCCCAGCTCAGCTACTTGCTACCTACCTATGTGACCTTGGACAAGTCACTTCGCTATTTGAGAACTCAGTTTCCTCACCTGTAAAATAATGGATTTGGACTCAATTATCTCTTACCTCTTTTCTGGATTTAATCTGCTTTACTATGAATGGAATATAAGAGACACAATTAGCAAGTGTTTGCCGAGTGCTTTTTATTTACTCAGGACTATGTGAGTGAACACCATGGAAGAGAGAAATTTTGTTGTTATTCAGTCATGTCCGACTCTTCGTAACTCCATCTGGGGTTTTCTTAGCAAAGATACTGGAGTGGTTTACCATTTCCTTCTCCCTCTCATTTTGGATATGAGGAAACCTAGACCAACAGGGTGAAGTGACTTGCCCAGGGTCACACAGCTAGTGAGCATCTGAGGTTGGATTTGAACTCAGGGCTTCCAGGCTCCCGGCCCAGCACTCTATCCACTTCACAACCTAAAGCAAAAGAAAACAATAGTCCTTTGCCTACAAAACAAGGTAGATATCACCCACAAATTGTATTGATTCAGTACCCACTCTTGCAGTGGGCAAGCAGATTTTGTCATTTATCTATGGGATCTGGTAGCCTCAAGCCTTGTCTATGTAAAGAAACAAGATTGTAGCCACAGGAAAAAGAGAGCATTTCTACCCTCCCATTCCCACTCCAGACTCTAACTGTCCTGCTGTTTTAGGGTTGGCTTGTTTTGTTGTTATCGTTGTTGTTTTATCACAGAATGAATAACCAAACACTAGGAAAAGAAGGAATTTCTGGCTTTAAAAAAATGTGCCCATTTATTAAGAGTAAGGTAACTTTCACTTAGCCAAGACTTGCTCCAAGGTCACACGAATAGTAAGCAGAAGACCTTGAATCCAGGTCTTGATTCAAATCTATCATTCATTCCACTGTACCATTCAAGCATTATTATACCTATTACACAGATAAGGAAACTGAGACCTACCCAAGATCACAAGGCTTGTCAGTGTTGGATCAGTGTTGGATATACAGATACATATGCCTGGCTGTGAAGAATATTTTTCCTGTATGCCTGAGAAAACATCCCCCAAGCACATCCATGTGTAACCAAGAGCCAGGGACCCTTTTGTTTTTTAAAGACAATTGGGGTTAAGTGACTTGCCCAGGGTCACACAGCTAGTAAGTGTCAAGGCCAGATTTGAACTCAGGTCCTCCTGACTTCAGGGCTGGTGCTCTATGCCCTGCGCCACCTAGCTGCCCCTGAGCCAGAGACCCTTGAAGCTTGGAGCAGATGTGGCTAGGGAACTGGGCTTGTTGGGTCCACAGAGCTGGGCTGGGGTGTGGGTAGGAGATTTCCAGTGACATTTCTTCTCCCTCTTCTGAAAAATGGCAGGAAGACTCCATGGCTAGGATTGGGAGTTGGAGCTGGGATATCAAGGAGCTTCTTTCTAAGAGAGGAGGCATTAGATGTCTTATGCTGGTTAAGAAACAGACTCAGAGAGGTTAGGTAATTTAACCAAGGTCACATAGCTAGAAAGTACTGGAGATTAGATACCTTAGCCTCACAGGCTAGAGATGTACTCCAGGCAAACTAGACAAGACAATGTGTGAGCCACAATGGCAGGACAGTGCCATTATATCTGCATCTCCTCTAGCATCTGGCAAGGTGTTCTGCTAGTAGTAAGTATCTAATAAGCAGTTGTTGACTGAGTGAGTGAACAAATGAATGAATGAATGAATGAATGAATTCTGGTATTCCCTTACTAACACCTGGACTGGACTATAAGTGCAGCCTGGCATGGAGGTAGAAAGTGGGTTAAAAGAGTTAGTCCTAAGGGCAGCTAGGTGGCACAGTGGATAGAGCACCAGCCCTGAAGTCAGGAGGACCTGAGTTCAAATCCTGCCTCAGACCAAGCACTTGACACGTACTAGCTGTGTGACCCTGGGCAAGTCACTTAACCACAATTGCCCAAAAAAACCCAAAGTTAGTCCTCAGAAAGAAATCCTGCAATCTTGACCTTGACCCTGTCCATCACAAAGGGGAGGGGGCTGTCAGAAAAAGTGGGGAGGGATGTTAGAGGAAATTAATCATAAACAAGAGGATGCAGCTGTAAGATCTGCTTTCTAGGGTCTAGTGAACTGAGACAAGGAGACACGCATGCCTACCTGGGAAGAAAAGCCCTCTCTGTTCCTGGGAAAATATCCCGGGACACACATCCATGAGCAGCCTGGAGCCAAGCCTGCTCCCAGAGTCCTGAATAGACATGGCTGGGACACAGGGCCTCCGGGGCCCACCCAGTCGGGCTAGAAAAGGATAGGAGCTCTGTTTCCTGTTCTTTGGCTAGGATAGGGGGTGGGGAAGGTCAGGACTTTTTATCTCAATCAGGAGGCACCAGATTTCTTTCCACCCACTGGCACCCTTTTTCTAAGGGTCATGAGACCTGGAGCACATGTACTCTAGTCAGATTGAAGCTGAAAGATACCTAACCTTTATACCTGCTCAAGACAGATTTGCTGCCCCACCCTTCACCTTAGTACCCACACACTCTCACTCAGATACCTGAACACCACTATACCTACCCCTTGTTGATGAACTCTGAAATATCAGTGGCACATGGCGCACATCACACATGCATGCACACACCGAGCACCTGATCTACGATACACAAAGATGGACGCCCAACTCTGACAGATACACCAGCTCCCCCTCCTGGCTCACACCAGGCTTGTTTTTCTGGGGGTGTGAAATAGACAAAAGGCAAAATCAGAGTCCAGGGATACAGCAGGACATGGGAGCAGAGATTTAGACCTGGAAAGGGTCTCAGAGGCCACCTAGCCCAGACCCTGGACCTAAAAGGGGGAGATGGTTTGCCTTTGATCTCACAAGTAATACTAGCCAACGTCTATACAGTGCTTTAAGTTTGAAATGCATTTTAAACACATTACCTCATTTGAGTCTCAAAACAACTGTGTGTGTGGAGATATAATCTTGCCCATTTTACAGATAAAGAAACTGAGGCTGAGAGAGGCTAAATAACTTGGGATCATAGATTTAGATATGGGAGAGGTCTAGAGGCCATCTGGCCTTGGAGAAGGAACCTGAGAGGCATCAGGTTCAACATTCTCATTTTATAGAAGAAACTGAGGGAAAAAGAAGTTAAGAGACAGCCAGGGTCACATAGATAATAAACATTTGAGAAAGAATTCAGATTTTCTGATTCCAAATTCAGTGTTCTTGCCACTGGTCCACAAATGCGTCCTGTGAGGTCAGAAGTCCTAAGGACACCTGCTGCATCTATGTTCCATCTCTTAGCCTCTTCTCCCCTCAGGTGTGAGAACAGACCAGTCTTTGTCAGCAAGAGGGGACCTTGTCAAGATATCTTGTTTCTTTTTTCCTTATTAATTAATCAATTTATTTGTAGTTTTCAACATTCACTTTCACAAGATTTTGAGTTTCAAATTTTCTTCCCATCTCTCCCCTCCCTCTACCCCAAGACAGCCTGCAATTTGATATAGGCTCTATTTTCACATTAGTCATGTTGTAAAGAAGAATTAGAACCAATGGGAGAAACCACAAAAAAAGAAGAAACAAACCAAAAAAGATAAAGAGAGAGAGAAAGCAAATAATAGGCTTCCATCTGCATTCAGACTACATAGCTTTTTTTTTTTTCTGGATGTGGACAGCATATTCCATCATGAGTCTTTGGAGCTGTCTTAGGTCCTTGCATTGCTAATAAGAGATAAGATATCTTGTTTCTAATGCAAACTAAAACAATTCTGAGGTACCACATCACAACTATCAGATTGGCTAACATGACAAAACAGCAAAATGATAAATGTTGGAGAAGATGTGGGAAAATTGGAATACTAATGCATTGTTGGTGGAGTTGTGAACTGATCCAACCATTCTGGAGAGCAATTTGGAACTACAACCAAAGGGCTATAAAACTGTGCATACTCTTTGATCCAGCAATACCACTTCTAGGTCTGTATCTCAAAGAGTTCATGAGAAAGAGAAAAAGGACCCACATACATGACAATATTTATGGCGGCCAAGAATTGGAAATTGAGGGGATGCCCATCAGTTAGGGAGTGGCTGAACAAGTTGTGGTACATGAATGAATGGAATACTATTGTTCCATAAGAAATGATGAGCAGGCAGATTTCAGAAAAACCTGGAAAGACTTACGGGAACTGATGCTGAGTGAAGTGAGCAGAACCAGGAAAACATTGTACACAGTAACAGCAACATTGTGTGATGACCACCTTTAATAGACTTAACTCTTCTCAGCAATGCAATGATCTAAGACATCTCCAAAAGACTCGCGATGGAAAACGCTGTCCACATCCAGAGAAAGAACTATGGAGTCTGAATGCTGATCAAAGCATACTATTTTCTCTCTCTTTTTTTTCTTTCTCGTGGTTTTCCCCTTTTGTTCTGATTCTTCTTTCACAAAATGACTAATGTGGAAATATGTATAATGTGATTGTATGTGTATAGCGTTGTATGTGACAGCATTGCATGCTGTCTTGGGAAGGGGGACAGGAGGGAGAGGGAAATTTTTAGAACTCAAATTCTTATAAAAGTGAATGTTGAAAACTAAAACTAAATAAATTAATTTAATTTTAAATAATACAATGAAGTTTAAAAAAAAAGAGAGATATCTTGTTTCTAAACACTGGTCCTTCCTCTAAGTCATAGGGTCCTAGAATAACAGATTTCGAGTGAAAGGAACCTCAGAATCCAACCTGATCATTTTATGGACCAAGAAACTGAAGTGACTGCAATCCCCTTGGCTTGGAAGGTATCTGAGGAAGCCAGGAAGGAGGCTGGAACGAGGCCTTTCAGGAACACCAGCAACATTTCTCAAAGCCTGAGCCAGCAGATAATTGGAAAACTTCTATATCTGGCTTTGTAATGGGTTATAGGATTTGAAGCTGTGTATTATTTACACATACATTCTGGAGGGACAGTGTATGTGATGTGGTGAAAATGCACTGACCTTACAGTCAGCAGATCTGCCACTTACTAACCAAGTGAAACATCACCCTCCCTGAACCCTAGTTTCCCCATCTATAAAATGAGGGAGGGTGTGGAACTAGGAAGTCTCCAAAGTCCCTCCCAGCTCTCATAGACTGTGATTCTCTACTACTCACTTGTTCTGACAGGTCACTTTCCCCTTTTTATGGCTGACTTCTTTCATCCCTCTCCTCAGTTTTCTCATCTGTAAATGGTGGTAAAGGGATTTCCAGTAAGATGGCCAAGTGAAAAGTCACAAGAAAGCTTAGCACCTCAAAATGTCCCTTAAAGACAGCCCAAATGTGGATAGTAATGCCTGCATCACTTTACTCCGAGTATTGTAGTAAGGCAATACATAAGTATTTGTTAAGCACCTACTGTGTGCAAGACACTATGCTTGGTGCCAAGGATACGAAGATGGAAATGGAACAGCCCCTGCCCTCAAAGAAATAGACATCCTATAGGGAGAAATAAGACATGAAGTACTTTGTAAACTGTAAAGCCATATGTAAATAGGAGCCACACCAGCAGACACCTCGTCTGTCCAGCATCAGCAGAGAATAATTAGGTTGTTCCATGTAAATGAATCCCACCCCCAAGCCTTTAATTTTAGCCTAGTCCTTTTAAGGAGCAAAAGCTCTTTAAAAATATTTTGAATGAAAATCTTCTAAAATGGATTACACACTTCCCCGCCTTCTTAACCAGAGTATACATTAGGTGAAACAATGTTTTAGAGGCTTGAATTGCTTTCTTAACCAGAATATACATTAAGTGAAACAATGTTTCAGGGGCTTGACTCTACTTCCTTAGGACCTATGTTATAAAGGTATCCTGTAAGCTGATAGCCACTTCAGAGAGTAGGGAGCCATGATGGTGATGTTACCACTTTCTTTAGGGCCGAAACTGTTTCATTTTTGTCTCTGTATCCCTAGCTCCTGGCCCAGGGCCCAGCTCCCAGTAGGTGTTTAATCACTCTTTGTTGAAATAAGTGGAAATGAATTCAAAGGACCACTGGTCTTTCATTGGACATCCCCTCAGCTCAACAGGACAATCCAACCCTGAATCATGGAGAGGAAGCCGTAGAAACTCTTTAAACCAACTAGTTGTAAACCAAACAGGGCTGACTGACCCACTTGAAAGTTCATGAGTCAGGCCCCTGTTTCTACTTTTCTTTGACAGCTCCCATTATTTCTTCAATTAACTGAAGTCTCCTGCCTCCTTCAGTTATGGGTGCCAGTCAGGCAATGATGATATGCTCCAACTTCCCTTTCTGGGCCAGTCAATACTTTCACATATTAGCACTGCTAACAGAGGCCTCTGGGGTTTTACTTAAGCTACCAAATGAGTATCCTTCACCAGGGGCCTATAAATAGAACTCTCCTTCATGAATTTGTTAGTGGCTCATTCTTTACTTCCTATCACAGAGCAAACCCATTATTGCTAACACAGAGCCAGCCTGGCTCCTTCCAAGAATCCTCCTGCTTCTGGAGAGTCACAAGCCACACAGATGGGAAGGGCATGAGGGGAGGGCCCCAGCCAGCCATCTCCAAACAGCCACCTTGGTTTTCTCTGTACCCGTTGCTGTTTCTAACCCCCATCCAGACCTTACACTCAGAAAGGCTTTGAGTCTGTCTAACCTACATCTCTCCTGCTGAGATCCAAGCCTTATTTCCCCTCCATCCCCTGTCCTCCTCCCTCCCTCTCCTCCCTGCAGCAATTTCCAGTCAAAGGAATAGGTCAAAATAGCCAGAGAAAAAATTCATTTTAGACCATAGAAGAGGCAACGGCAAATGAGAAGGTCCATAAATAAGATTTATAGTGGAAGAGAATTTAGAGAGATGGCCCAACTCCATCATATTACAGGAGAGGTCATTGAGGTCAAGCTGCAACTAGGCTGAGGTTCCCCAGACCATCTACACCTACCCAGGGAAGGTGGACACTCCATTCCTGTAGAGCTCATTCTACATGAACCCTCCATCTTCTCCAAGGGCTTATATGGCCTGAGTCCTTAGCTATTTGGCCTCTCTGGAGAAAGGCCAACATTGTTCCTGGTCAATGACAGGCATCTCTTGTCCTGGTCACGTAGTGCCACCAGGCCCGGGGTCCTTGCCATGTCTTTCACAGGATGCTTCCTGGATCGGAGTCAAGGTGAGATCTAGATGCCACCTTACCATCCAGGTGAGTTTTCTATGACCCAGTCTCACCTTGCTTCCCAGCCATCCCTCACCAGTCATGTTGGCCCCGAGTCTCTAGGGAGTGTCTATCTCCCTGCCCCTTTCTCCTGGGCTCCCTAAGTTAAAGGTCTCTCCCTAGGTCTCATAGAACAGAATAAAATAGGAGACAGAATAGATACCATATAGACTAGAGTAGGGGCAGCTAGGTGGCACAGTGGATAGAGCACTTGGCTTGAAATCAGGAAGACTCATCTTCCTCAATTTCCTAAGAGTCAGACATGACTGAACAGCAACAAATACAGCTAGGTGGCCCAGTGAATGGAGTATCATGCCTGGAGGCAGGAAGACTTGAGTCAAAAATCTGACCTCAGATATTAGCTGTGTGACCCTGGATGAGTCACTTAACTCTGTTTGCCTTAGTTTCCTCATCTGTAAAATAAGCTGGAGAAGGAAATGGTGAACCACTCCAGCATCTCTGCTAAGAAAACCCCAAATGGAGTCATGGAGAGTCAGACACGAGTGAAAACAACTAAACAACAGAAATAACAGAAAGGCTAGACTAGAACCAAACAGAATAGATAGAATATCACTGCTGCTCTCTAGCCCCCCAGACTCTAATGGCTTAGAAATCAAGGGTTGGCATTTGAGGCCTTCCACGATTCCACTGCTCCACTTCACTCCAGCCAAAGGATGAGGTAGCTACAATCCCCATCTCCAGAATCTCAAACATGCTCACATCTGTACTTGTGCTCACTATTCCTTTCGAATGAGCTGTGCACACACACCCCACACCCTCCCCCCCCCCGCCCTTCTGTTTCCCTCCCTTTTGAAATCTTACCTCTAGAGCTGGCAAAGAATGGGAATCTGAGAGGGTGCCCACAAAATGGAGAATGACTGGACAGGTCATGGTACATAAATGTGATGGAATACTACTGCGCTGAGCCCTTATCCGTGTGATAACTGACTAGGATTCCCAAGAATCCAGGATGAGACATGCTCCCCACCTCCTGACAGAGATGTGAAGGACTCACGATGCAGAAGAGGACAATTTTTTTTATTTTATTGTTTTAGGAAACAGCCAATATGGAAAACTATTTTGTTTGACTATTCATGTTTTTCATGGTTGTGTTTTTTTTTGTGATCTTGTTGAAGGGGAGAGTGAAAAGATGTATCTTGGTTGATTAAAACTAATCAACTTTTTTTTCTTTTTTGGAGGCAATCAGGATTAAATGACTTGCTCGGGGTCACACAGCTAGTAAGTGTCTGAGGCTGGATTTGAACTCAGATCCTCCCAACTCCAGGACTGGTGCTCTATCCACTGTGCTACCTAGATGCCCTAACAAATCAACTTTTTTGAAAACAAGGCCCATTCCATTTGCCACCTCATCCGTAAAGCCTACCCATTCACCCTCCACCCCAAATTGGATTCCTTTATATTACATTGTCAGGGGACACAACTGAGTTAGGATTCAATTATTTTCAAGGAAAGTTTTAGAAGCTTAGGGGTGAACCTATAGCCAAACACGATCTTGATCCTTCTTTAATCAAGAGAATTGGAAGAAAGAATTCAGCCTGATCTAGGAATGAGGATAGGATAAACTATCCAGGAAAAAGAATGGCCCAAAGGCATAACTAGGGTGGGGGCACAGTAGCTCTACCCCACGGCACTGAAATGCAGAGTGTTGTTGACTGTACTTTGACTCAGCAATGCAGAAACACCAGAGAATAATTAGGTAAAATAGAAAGCTACCAGGTGTCCTGGTTCTCCACCTACAGAAACCAGTGGCCCAGGGGCAGCTAGATGGTACAGTGGATAGAGCACTGGTCCTGGAGTCAGGGATACCTTAGTGCAAATCTGCCCTCAGATGTTTACTAACTGTATGATTCTGGGCAAGTCACTTTAACCTCTATTTGTCTCAGTTTCTTCAACTGTAAAATGGGGATAATAATAGCATCTACCTCCCAGGGCTACTGTTCAGATACAATGAGATAACAATATTTGTTTGAAAAAAGACAAAAGGCCTGGCATATACCAGGTATATGTTTGTTTCCTTCCTTTCTTCCCAAGGTCTCTGTCCAACCTATTATGGGATGGTACCTTGGATGTGAGCTGTTCCTCCTCCCATGGTGAGAAAAAGGCCTCCCCAGGAGTCTCCTGAATGACTCTCATTGGGGATATTTTGGAATTCTGTAACCAGATTCCTCTAAGACTGCTGAGGTCCCTTCTTTCTCTCCCCCATCCCCAACCTGCAAGATACATACACAGACAGATTTCCCAGGGTGATCAATGACGGGCCATGACCTCATTCCAGGTGACATTGGGTCTAAGGATGATTTCCAGGACTGGGCCAGAACATCAGCCTGGGAGATTGAACTTCCATTTGCAGACCATTCCCCAGGATATATGATGGTGGGTATGGGCACTGTGCTGGCCTGGCTCCCTGCCCCTTGCCTCCTCCTGAGCAAAAACCCTTTTTTATTAACAGCTGAAACAGGGGGTAGTGGGTGTCCCATGCACAAGGAAGATGGCCCAAGATGAAGAACAGAGACCCCATCTCTCCCTCCCATGGATACAGTCCTAAGATTCCAGGCACCACATTTCCACCAAAACAAAAGTCTGGGCACCTTGAAAGTAGCTTCAGGAGAATGTAAGCTCCTTGAAGGCAGAGGCTGTTTCATTTTAATTTCTGTATCCAGAAGGTGCTTAATAATCACTTGTTGGGGACAGTTAGGTATCGTAGTAGATAGAGCACCAGCCCTGGAGTCAGGAAGACCTGAGTTCAAATCCAGCCTCAGACACTTATCAGCTGTGTGACCCTGGGCAAGTCACTTAACCCCAATTGCCTCAAAAAAAATGATTTGTTGAATTGCTGAAATTGGAAAGGGCTCTTATGTTCTGTTCCTTCTTCAGTTTCTGCCTCCTTTTATGACAGTGGTAAAAAAAAAACAACTTCCCTCCTCTGTGCCTCAGTTGCCCTGTTTTCTGTAGAGAAGGCATTCAGTCTGGCCTAGACGGGACTTGCCGGTCCATGTAGACAACTTGACTCTAAATAACAGGCTTTGTAAAGCACTTGATAAGCCTAAAAACTTAGGCTGCAAACCTGACTTTGGGCAAGGCCAGCCTTTCCAGGCCTCCATTTCCCCATTTGTAAAACAAAGGATTAGGACTAGTTATCTCCAAGTTCCCTTCTAGCTCTACATCCTAAGGCCCTTTGACAAATGTAAACTCCTTCAGGGCAGGGACTGGTTCATTTTTGTTGGCTTTAAGTCTCTAGCAAGGTGCCCAGTACCTAACAGACACTTAGTAAATGCTCTGGTGATCTGTTAACACAAACTCCCTACCCTCACAGAGCTTTTCATCTAGTGGGGAACAGAGCGCTGGGAAGACACCGTAACACTCAGATTTGCCAAATGAAAGCCATGGGAGGCACTGCCCATCTGGCCAGTTCCCACCCCCACTCCTTTCACAATCAGCCTCAGTTTACTCATCTGTAAAATGGGGGGGGTCGGCTAGATGCCTCTGAAGTCCCTTTTAGAACCATGATTCTGTGATCTCATATAAGCCTTAAAACAATCCTGTGAGGTAGGGACTGCCCACCACATTATTCCACCCATTACACAGGTGATGATACCTTGCCAGGTGCTAGGGTGATTGCTAGGGCTGCCACGCTATCCCTTCTCACACAGATGGAGAGAATAGGAGAGAGGCAATCTCCCAACTGAATTCCTTTAACAGGGCCTCTGCTGGGTTTCCTTGAGCTCTTGGGCATAGAAAGGGAAGCTCATTCCTCCTTTAATCAAATATCCTTTTCCAGCTGGCAAACAGGACAGGGGGGCCACTCAAAGGGTCCCCCAAATAAATAGGGCCCCTACCTGAGGCCCCACACTTTATAGTGACCCAGCCTTACCACTGGAGATGAAAACATTCCTAGTCATTCTGGCACATGGGATGATAAAGTAGGAGAAAATGGGACCCACTCCCCCACCCCCCCACTAAAATCAGAGGGCCTGAGTTCAAATTCTGACCCTGCTGCTTCCTATCTATGTGGTCTCGAGCAAATCACTTCATTTCTCTCTACCTCAGTTTCCTCATCTGTAAAATTAGTGACTTAGACCAGATGATTTCAATATACCTTCCAGCTCTAAATTTGTGATCCTGAGAACTTTCAAAGACAAATTCTTTTGGTGTAGGGAGGAGGAGTGTGGAGAGCCCAGGACATCGCAAACCGGTATTGCACTTGGAGCCAGAAAGAACTGAGTTCAAATGTGACCTCTAGCATTGACTAGGTATAATGACAATAACAATAATAATATATAGTGCTTTAAAGGCAAAGTGCTTTACACAAATTAACTTATTTGATCTTCACAGTAACCCTGTAAGGTTGTTTTTTCTTCTTCATTTTCAGAGGACTAGTGACATGACAGGGTGATGATGTCTTGACACATGTGGATTGGAGTTAAGTGAGGCAGAGCAGCACACAGCCATCAGCCTCATTCTCTCTTGCACAGTCATCAAAGTCCAGTGGCAGGGCAGAAGTCAGGATGACTGGTGATGGCCTGGGATGCAGTGGATGACCTTGGCATCTTCAGTGTCTGACCAGCTCTAAGTGTTCCACAACACCTGCTTCAGCCACCAGCATGGCCATTGCAATGAATTGTTCTCATCAGCCCATTCTGCCAAGGGAAGTCTTCACATGCTTGGAGTAAACACTTCCTTAACCCCTCAAAGAGTTTGAGGCCTGTCAATTATTACCCTCAACCTGGGTTAGCCCATCTCTGTGGAGGTAATTTACCACAGTGTGGCCACTGCACATACTACAACTTCTTGGAGCCACAGGTGAGAGTTGGGTGACAGGTGGACACAAAGGTGGATGAGCAGCCCTGAAAAGGGCTTAGTAAGCCTTCACACCTGAGGTGCTAGTCCTCCCTGAACCCCTATACACTCCAACCCTTGTAAGGTAGGCGCTATTATAATTCCTATTTTATAGATGAAGAAACTGAGGCTTAGAGAGGTAAATGTGAGTGCCTAAAGGTTCCATAGCTAGGAAGTGTCTGTGTGTTTGAACTCAGGTATTTCTGATTCCAAATCTAGTGTCCTATCCAACACACTGCCCTTTCACTGTCAGGAAGCTTTTCCCTGACACCAGGCCTAAAAGGAAACACTTGCTGATAATCAGAGCTGCCTAAAGGCATACAGACACCTCAAGAAGGGGTGAGCTTCCTCAGTCTGGAGGTCTCCACACAAAAGCTATATCACCACCTGACTGGTAGAGCACAGTGGAGACTGGACCAGATGGACACAGAAGTACTTCCCACCTTTCAAATCCCGTGACTTTGTCCAAATCATTTCATTTCTCTCAGTCTCAGTTTCCTCACCTGCATAGCAGGTTGAATGATGAGGTAGGCAGTCCCTATGTCAGGACTGTTTTTAGGTTATATGAGATCATAGGATCCTTTTCTAGAAGGTACTTCAGAGGTCAGCTAGCCTAACCCTCTCATTTTACAGATGAGGAAACTGAGGCCCCAGCCAGGGTAAATGACTTCTCCAAGGTAGTAAGGGTCAGAGACAGGTTTTGAGGCAAGTCCCCTGATTCTAAAGCCAGCACTTACCACTGCCCTCCCATTTATTGTTTCTCAATGTGAGTAACATTCTACTAGCTTCTACTAGCTTGAAAATGCTATATAAAGGCCAGTTGTTCATATTATTATTTTCTTACTCCCAAACTGAATTGAGAAAGATCAGTCACCGAAGATTCAATCCAATCAGCTGAGTAAATGAGCATGGTTTGCACGCAGGAGCGGCTGCTTCGCCTTCAGGCCTTACCAAGAAGTCTGTCTGGCCAACAGTGCTTGTCCCCTTAAAGGCTTTAGTGAAGTTGGCAGGCAGATGCCAAGGCCAGCTCTGCATGATCATCCCCAACTTCTGAATCAGCCACAATGCTGGGAACATCAGGGGTCAGAAGGAAGGAGCAGATGGACTGGATTTTCAGGAGGAATCCCCCCCATATGGATTCAAAGAGTTCTGGCTTTGGAATCAGGACCTCAGTCCCTATTCCAACCCTGATACTTGCTGCCTGTGGGTCCCTGTGTTTCCTCATCTGTAAAATAAGAAGGTTGGACTTTGTAGAGGCAGCATAGTGTAGCTGATAGAGTGCCAGGCTTAGAATCAGAAAGACATACATTAAAACCTTCCTCAGATGTTTACTAGCTGTGTGACAGGGCAAGTCACCTAACCTTTCTATCTTAATTTCCTCATCTATAAAACGAAGCAGGCTACTGGTTAGGAAATGGAGAGCTCAATCAGTGGAACAGATTTGGCATGCAACACACAATAGAAAAATAAACCAAAACAACTGAAAATGAAAATAAAATAAACCCAGTGTCTGATAAACCTGAAAGATTCCAGCTCATGGGGTAAGTGCTCTTTACTAGACAAAAGTTGCTGGGAAAACTGGAAAGTAGTCTGGCAGAAACGAGCACCTCACACCTCATTGTACAGAGTGATGTGATAAAGAAATTAGAGAATCAAATTATCTTTCAGATTTATGGATAAGTGAAGCATTCATGATCAAACAAGGGATAGAGTGGATCACAGAAAATAAAATGGATAATTTCGATTAGATGATATTTTAAATGGTTTTACACAAGTGAAGCTAATTCAGCTACAATTAGAATGGAAACAAGTAACTAAGAAGATTTTTAGGAGCAAGGTTGGCAGATAAGAGTCCCATTTCCAACATGTGTAAGGAACTGATTCAAATCTATAAGAATAAGAACCATTCCCCAACTGATAAATGGTCAAAGAATAAGAAGAGGCAGTTTTCAAAGGAAGAAAACCAAGCTATCAACAGCTCCAATTTACTAATAATGAGCGAAATTCAAATTAAAGTAACTCTAAGGTTCTACCTCTCATCCATCAGGTTGGCAAAATTGCCTCCCCTCCAAAAAAATAAAATGACAAATTTTCCTTTGGAGGAACTGAGAGAAATCAGGCAGATTCATGCGCCATTGGTGGAACAAATTAGTGAATTGGTACAGTCATTCTGGAAAGCATTTTAAAACTATGCCCCCGAAGTTGCTACACTGTTCATACTCCAGTGATACTACTACTAGGCTTATACCACAAAAAGATCAAAAATATTTATAGCAGCTCTTTTTATAATAGTAAAGAACTGGATGAAGGGGATGCCCATCAGTTGGAAATGAACAAATTATGCCATATGAATGTAATGGAATAATATCATGCGATAAGAAATAATGAAATGGATGGTTTCAGTAAAATCTGGGAAGACTTGTATGAAGTGATATAAAATGAAGTGAGCAAAACAAGGAGAACAATTTATACAAGAACAACACAGTAAAAAAAAAAACCCGCAACTTCAAAAGCTTTAAAAATTCTGATCAACCAGCTCTTTTTGTGGTGGCAAGGAACTGGAAATTGAGAGGATGCCCATCAATTGGGAAATGGCTGAGCAAGTTGTGGTACATGAATGTAATGGAATACTATTGTGCTATAAGAAATGATGAACAGGCTGACTTCAGAAAAACCTGGAAAGACTTGTATGGTCTGATGCTGAGTGAAGTGAGCAGAACCAAGAGGACTTTGTACACAATAACAGCCATGTTGTTCGATGACTAATATTGATAAACTTAACCCTTCCCAGCAACACAAGGATCTAAGACATCTTCAAAGGCCTCATGACGGAAAATGCTATCCATATCCAAAGAAAGAACTATGGAGTTTGAATGCAGATCGAAGCATACTATTTGCTATTTTTTTTCTCTTCTGTTGAGTTTTGTTTCCTCTTTCTGGTGGTTCCTCCTATTGGTTTTAATTCTTACTTACAACATCACTAATGTGAAAATATGGTTAATAAGAATGTATATGTATAGCCTATATCAGATCGTGTGCCATCTTGGGGAAGGTGGTAGGGAGGAAACAGGAGAAAAATTTAAAACTCAAAAGCATATGGAAGTGATTGTTGATAAATCAAAATAAATTAATTTTAAAAAATTCTGATCAACACAATGACTAACCTTGATGCCTAAGGATGAATGAAGAAGGATGCTACCCACTTCCTGACAGAGAGGAGATGGTCTCAATGCAGAATGAGACACATTATTTGGACATGGTCAAGGTGGGAAGCTAGGTGACACAGTAGATAGAGTGCCAAGCCCAAAGTTAGGAAGACTCATCTTCCCTTCCTGAGTTCAAATCTGGCCTCAGATACTTCCTACCTGTGTGACCCTGGGCAAGTCACTTCACCCTGTTTGCCTCAGTTTCCTCATCTGTAAAATGAACTGGAGAAGGAAATGGCAAATCCACTCCAGTATCTTTGCCAAGAAAACCCCAAATGGGGTCATGAAGAGTTGGACATGGCTGAATGACAACAACAATGTGGGAACTTGTTTTACTTGACTATGCAAGTTTATTGCAAGGTTTTTGTTTCTTTTTTCAAAGGATGGGGAATAGAAGGGAGGAAAAAAATCATTTTGTTCATTAAATTTTTAACTTAAAAATAATTTTTAAAAAAAGAAAGAATGAGAAGATTGCCTGCTCTAAATTTATGTTCCTATTATCCAAGCCAAGAGTGCCAGGAATTGTGTCTGAAAGATAATAATGGGTCCACGTGATCATGAGATTTAGAATTGAGAAAAATGTTAGAGATCATTGAGTCCAGATGTTCTTAGCCTTTTCTGTGTATCATGGACCCCTTTGGCAGTCTGAGAAAGCCTATGGACTCTTCAGAATCATGTTTTTAAGTGCACAAAATAAAATACATAGTGTTACAAGGAAAGCCAATCATATTGAAATAGTTATCAAAAATTAAAAAAAAAAACTAAGTTCATATAAACCAGGCTGAGAATACCTGATCTAGTCCAACTCCCTCATCTTACAGGGCAGCAAACTAAGACCCAGGAAGGGGAAGTGACTTGCCCAGCATTCAAATACAGATCTCCTACCTCCTAATCCAAGGCTCTTCTTACCACACCACATGACCTTCAGAGGACTAAAATGTCTTGGGATAATTTGTGCATAGCCTGGGTAGTTTCACACCAGGAAAAAATTACATTTCCAGACTGCCAGCCAAATCCTTAATCCTGGTAAATGTGCTCCAGGAGTTGCACAATTTACTTTCCTTCTCCAGACCTCAGTTTCCTCCCTTGTAATTCAAAAGGCTAGCTGGAATGAGCTATGAAGTTGATTTTCACTCTAATGACCCATAATTTTATTCTAGACAGCTGGAGAACCACATTATTTTTTAAATACACACAAGACTCCTTCTGCTGGAAACTAAGAATAAGTCTGTCCCTGTCTTGACTCATCTCACTAATACTCAAATCTGTTCAGTACCATAGACACCACTAACCTTGAATAGGTAGAACTCAGGTCTATCATGTTCCATTCAAGGACCAAACCATTCTCCCACCCAGAACACAGAGAATCACAAAGCTCAGAGTTGGAAGGGATCTAAGAGCCATCTAATCCAACCATACACTGAATACAAATTCCTTTTAAGACACCATTGGTCATTTATACCCCAAAGAAGCCATCAATAAGAAAAAAGTCCCTATATACTCCAAAATATTGATAGCAGCACTTTTGGGGATAGCTAAGAATTGAAAACAAAGTAGATGCCCATCAGTTGGGGGAATGGCCAAACAAATTATAGTACATGAATGTAATGTACTATCACTGTGCTGTAAGAAATTACTTGTGATAAATACAGAGAAGCATGGAAAGAGCTATATGAACTGATGCAGATGTAAATGAAAAGAATGATGACACCCCAAGAAATCAAAAGTAAATGTAACAAAATTATAAAGATTGAGTAGGACTTAAATGAAAAGAGATGAGAACTCATCCCCAACCTGCATCTTTGTGGAAGTGGGAGGTCCATAAGTGTTACACATTGCACAAGTTTTCAGATTTTTTTTGGATGTATCAGTCAGTTGTGCTGAGTTTTTTTTTTCTTTCTAAAAGTTACTATTTGTCCTATGGGATAGCTGTTTGAGATAACAATGGTGATGTGAGAATCAGAAAATATAAATAACAACTTATTTTTTAAAAAAAGATATTGCCAGTCCTGAAGAAGACATAAGAAAATGCATCTCACTCCCATCTTTGTGGAGTTGGGAGATTTGGGTATGAAAGGGAAGGGAAAGCAAGGAAAAAGGAAAATAAAGAAAGAAAAAATGAGAGAGAGGAGTAAGGGAGGGAAGGAGGAAGAAAAAAGAAAGTGGTAGAGAAGAAGGAAGGAGAGAGGAAAGAAGAAAAAGAAAGAGAAGGAAGGAAAGAAAGAAGGAAAAAAGAGTGCTTATCCTGAAGGAGCTTACATTCCATTCGAAGATACATACACTCGAATAAGTAAATTCAAGATAACTCAAGGAGGGAGAGAACATGAGCAACCTAAGACATCAAGGAAGGATTCCTGGAAGAATTAGCACTGGAGATGAGCCTTAAAGGAAGCCAGAGATTCCAAAAATATCATTAACGATGATTTTCCCCTCCAAAAGTCAGTTGAGCTCAGCTCAGTGGTAATGGGCACTACTCATTGGGCTTACCACCATCTCCAATGTTGGGGAAATATCTTACTGCCATTGAGTCAGGGGAATCATTTCTATAGGCAAGGGACTTGGGATTAAGGAACAGTCTCTTAAAGAATTCTACTGGAGGGCTCTGCTCTGTTCTGCCAGAAGCTGGTCTGAGGAACTCTGGGAGGGAAGGGCCCTGGACTTCTCCAGAGGAAAAAGAATACCAAGCCCTCATGTTCAAATAGCCTATTATACTCTTTCAACATGGTTGTACATGGTTTCATACAATCCTCACTACTCCCTCACTGACATTACCCAGCTAGTATCAGGGCCTGAGAGAGGCAGCTAGGCTATAATGAAGAGGGCAGTGCAGTTGAACTTGGAATGAGCTGGGTTCAGGGGTAGCTAGATGGTGCAGTGGATTGAACTCCAGCCTTGGAGTCAGGAGGACCTGAGTTCAAGTCCACCTTCAGACACTTGACACTTACTAGCTGTGTGACCTTGAGCAAGTCACTTAATCCCTATTGCCTCACCAAAAAAAAATTTTTAAACCAGAACTGGGTTCAAATCTCACCTCAGACACCAACTAGCTAGGTGACCTGGGCAAGTCTAAGGAATATCTTAGTTCCTTAGTTTACTGTTTCACAAAACAAGAGGCTAAAATCAGATGACCTCCAAGGTCCTATCTAATTCTAGATCTATGACCCTACTTCCATTTTACAAATGGGCAAACTGAGGCAGAGTAAACAGAGTGAGAACTCAAACCCAGATCTCATTCCACAATACCACAGACATAGAATGTCAAAGAACTCTGTTTCCTATAGTGTCCTGCCAAGGTGCAGGGACAAGAAATCTCTTCAAACCCAGCATCCTTTGTCTTTAAAGTAGACAAAGTAAAATGTAAGCTCCTGGAGGGTAAAGGGTTTTTTTTTTGCCATTTTTGCTTGGATTTTCCCCAATGCCTAGCACAGTATTTATATATAGTAAGAGTTTAATAAATGCTTGTTATGGATAAGTACTAACTCTGCAGCCAGAGGATCTGGGTTCAGTTTCCATCTCTGATGCTCACTGTTTGCCCTTGGACTTGTCACTTCAACCCACTGGACCTCAGTTTGCTCATCTGCAAAATGAGTAAGGTTCTGAGGTCCTTCCAGCTCTAAGTCTGAAATGCAAAGGTGATGTCAGCCATTGGAAGGATAAGATTCCTCACAAATGGGAACAGGACCTGTGTTCCAACATACCTGACATATAGCAAGAAGCTAATAAATGCTTGTTGCCTGGATTGATTGGGTAGATGGAGGTTGTCTGGAGTTATTTCTCCAGGTCAGGGGATTAGCCACACTCTTACCTACTCCCCCTTTTGACACTTAGACCATATTTTCCACTATTTAGAACCCAGTTTTCCTCGGTGGGAAATCAAAGCCAATGCTCTTGACCTCTTTATTGCCCCAGCTAGTTGGTTGATCCAACCAAGAGCCCACCAGCACTCTGCAATAAGAATACCATCCCCTAGATGTGGTTCCTAGTCCTTCCTGGTGTTTGTCTCCCCTCTCCCTCAAACCAAGAAGGATCTCCTAATTAGATGATGATCTCTTCCATCCATCCCCATTGCAAAGCTCTTATCTGCCTCAAGACCACAGCTTGACAGTCCAATCTGGCTGCCTCCCCCTTACTCATCTTCCACCGTCTCCTGGGCTGTTCATCTTCAGATTCAACAACAAGGGAGTGAAAAATAATGGCAATTTCCTCTTCTCATCCTCCAGCAGGGTCCCTCTCGAAGACAACCCAATTCTTTCTCCACCCCCAACCACACATAATGGGTTGCTAAACACACAGACAATTTCCAAGGAAAAATTCAAGGACAACAGAGTCTCCAAGATAACGCCATCCTGCCTAAGACTTGAGGCAGAAGGGACCAGAGGTGGTAAGGAACAGAATGACCATGGAATTTGGAATCTAGGACCTGGGTTAAAATTACACCACCATCACTTATATATTGTGTGACTGTAGGTGAATCACTTCCCCTCACCTGTAAAAGAAAGGTGGGGGGGGGGAAGAAAAGACTAGCCGCTCTCTCCCGTCCCTTCCAGCTTTAAATCTATGATCCTATGGTCCTGGGGAAGTCAGGTTTGGGGTGGGGGTTCTCTGAGCCCTTGTCAGGACAAGAAGTAGGGTAAGAACCGGAGGATAGGCTCACCATTAGAAGGAACCCATTGCAGGGGGCAAAGGGACCCCTTTTGAGAAGACTGACCTTCAGAACCAACCCCCTGTAATTCGCTGTCTGAAATTCTTATTCCCTTCCTATCTCCTGTTTTTCTCATCTTTCTTCTCTCAGATCTCTGCTGACTGGACCTTTGCTTTTTAATGTTCTTATGTGATCATTATTAACAATACTAACAACAATGGCATATATTTCTATAACCCTTTACGGTTTTAAGGCACTTTGCCTACATTATCTTCTCTAAACCTCACAATAATCCCATGAGGCTAGTATTCTCCTTTTACAGAAGAGGAAACTGAGGCTGAGAAAGGTGATATGACTAGACCAGGATCACACAGCTAAATCTCTGTGATGAGGTTCAAACTCAAGTCTTCCTGACTCTAGCTCCACCAAGCACCATACTGCCTGCATCCCATCTTCCAGCTATATTTAGAATCATTGCTTTAGACAGAGCTAGGAGGGACCTCAGAGGCCATCTACTCTAACCCCCTCTTTTTATAGATGAAAAAACCAAGGCCCAGAGATGTTCAAAACCTTGCTCAAAGCACTTAGGTAGTAAGAATGTCAGAGGTGATATTCTGAACCCAGGTCTCTGGCTCCCGAGTCTAAATCAGTTAATAGACATTTATGAAGTGCCTACACGCCACCCAATGCAGCCTTTGAAGCTGAGATGCAACAAAGTATGGATCAGTTCTCTACTGCTAGTGCTAATTTTGGCCTAATGACTGACACCAAGAAAACACAAGTGCTCCATCAGCCAGCACCACACCATCCATATGTGGAACCATCACTTACAGCAAATGGAGAAGTTTTGATGCTGTGGATAAGTTCACTTACTTTGGCAATATACTTTCCAAGGATGTACACATTGATAATGATGTTGATGTATGAATTACTAGAGCTAGCTCAGTGTTTGGGAGGCTCCATAGGAAAGTGTGGGAGAGAAGAGGTATTAGACTGACTACCAAATTGAAGATCTACAGAGCCGTTGTTCTGACCTCTTTGTTGTATGCCTGTGAAACCTGAACAGCATACCAGTGCCATGCCAAGAAACTGAATTGCTTCCATTTGAATTGTCTTAGGAAGATTCTGAAGATCACCTGGCAGGATAAGATACAAGACACTGAGGTCCTTTCTCGAACTAAATTGCAAGCATTCAGATTCTACTGCAGGGAGTGCAACTCCAATAGGCCAGCCACATTGTTCAAATGCCAAATGTGCACTTGCCAAAAAGACTATTTTATGGAGAACTCACACAGGGCAAGTGTTCACTTGGTGGTCAGAAGAAGCGATACAAGTACACTCTCAAAAAAAAAAAAGTACACTCTCAAGGTCTCTCAAGAACTTTGGAATTAGTGGCAGCTAGGTGGCGCAGTAGATACATCACCAGCCCTGAAGTCAGAAGAACATGAGAGAGAGAAAGAAAGAAAGAAAGAAAGAAAGAAAGAGAGAGAGAGAGAGAGAGAAAGAAAGAAAGAAGAGAGAGAGAGAGAGAGAAGAAAGAAAGAAAGAAAGAAAGAAAGAAAGAAAGAAAGAAAGAAAGAAAGAAAGAAAGAAAGAAAGAAAGAAAGAAAGAAAGAAAAGAACTTTGGAATTGATTTCATGACAAGAGAGACAGTGGCACAGGCCCACCCAATATGGCCTGCCCTCATCAGAGAAGGGGCTGTGCTCTGTGAGAAAAGCAGAATTAAGGTAGCTCAAAAGAAGCTCAAGATGCGAAGCTTTAGAGAATCCAGCCCAAACATTCACACGGACTATTTGTGCCCGACCTGTGGCAGAGCATACCAAGCTCATGTTGGCCTGAGCAGCCACAGTTGAACACATCGTAACTTAATTTTAGTGTAGTGATGTCATTTTGGTCCTCTTCGAGGATGAAGGACAACAACCGATATGCCAGGCACAGTGTTAAGCTCTGAGGATAGAAAAGAAGACAAAAGACAATGTCTGCCATGAAGGAGCTCACAGTGAAACACACCAAGTGCCCCGAGGTGCACCAACATTTTGTGGATTTACTCCCTCCTACAGACAGCATCTCTTTTCCTTCTGCTCTTGAATCCCATTCTTCTGTCCTTCCATTTCAGCAGGAGCAAGCCAGGAGGAAAGAAAGTGATATCGAGTCTATTGGGACAGAAGGAGGTCTAGCCACGCGGCTGCCCTAAGGTCACACAGCAGCTAAACCAGCACCAGTCTCCAGGGATCTTATATTCTTTTCCCGGTGTTCTCCCCACGGCAAGGCATCCCCTTCTGCAGAAATTGTAGGGATTTTATTGTCCCAGACAGAGGGTGATTTCCATTTGAATGTAAGCTCCCTGAGGGCAGAGACTGTTTCACTTTTGTGTTTGTATCTCCAGCACAGCACAGTGACCGGCACATAGTAGGCAGCTAAGTACTCTAAGTAGATAAATCCTGGCCTTGGAGCCATGAAGATGCCAGCTGAAATCCCTCAGCAGCTCTGAGGCCCTGGGCAAGGCCTTAACTTTTAACTTTTTATATATACACATATACGTGTATATGTGTGTACGTGTGACACATAGGATTGTGTGCATAATGTATATATGCTACATGTGTGTTTTTTGTGTGTGCACCTATGTACATATCTGTGTATATACCCTTCATACATGCTATATACACATAATTTACATGCACTATATATACTATATGTGTATGCATGTATGTGCACACATAATGCATGTGTACTATATAGACACACATACATAATGTATATGTAATATCTATATGTAATGTTTTGCAAACCTTAAAGTACTATATAAATGTGAGTAATTATTAGGCAATTAAAAATGCTTATGGATTAAACTTAATTGAGTGGTAGCTGTAGTTAAATATTTGAGTGCTGACCACATTCTCCTACTACCTCCCCAAATCTATGGGCTGAGCCTTTGAGTTGGGTCTCCTGGACTAGAGTTGGGTTCCACTGAGACATTCACATTCTCTCCCTCTCTCTCTCTGTCTCTCTATTTCTATCTGTCTCACTCACTCTCTCTCTCTCTCTCTCTCTCTCTCTCTCTCTCTCTCTCTCTCTCTCTTTCTGGCTCCCCCCTGTGGCTCCCTCGTGTATATATTCACAAGACTGCTAATTAGGACACAGCTTTTCTCTAACTGGTCAACACTAGGGATCAAAGCCACAACCTTGACCTCATTCAATAAACGTCTAGACATAGCTCAGGAATCAGGTATTCTTGGCTCCCGAGTTTTAGTCCAGACCCCACCCTTGCTCTCTGGGACAATCTAGGCTACTTGCCAAAGCCAGAATGAGAAGCAGAAATCCTAGAGGGCCCATGGAGCTTCCCCTCCCCCTCCATCCAGAGCCATAAGTAGACAAAGTGCAAATGAGTCTCTGGCCCAGGGCCCTCACATTTGGAGGAGGGACACATTTTCTGGGGTTGGACAGATTCCTTATTAATATAACTGCCATACACACACCCTCAGCTTTGGTAGCAAGTGGTGCAACAGCTCCCTAATATGGAGCCCTTCTACTAGAAGGCCACATGTGGACCTCTAGGTATGCAAGTGCAGCCCCTTTGACTGAATCCAAACTTCACAGAACAAATCCCCCTAATAAAAGGATTTGTAGTGTAAAACCTGGACTCAGTCAAAAGGCGGCACCCAAGGACCTAGAAGGCCACATGTGACCTCAAGGCTACAGGTTCCCCACCCTGTACCAGGCCTTACCTTTTCCCCAACCCCTTTCCAAAAAGTCACAGGATCAGAGAGCTAGATCTAGAAGAGAGCTTTGAGACCACCCAGCCTAACCCTCTCCCCTCATTTTTTTAAATATAAATTTATTTTTAGTTTTCAACATTCACTTCCACAAGTTTTTGAGTTCCCAATTTTCACCCCATCTCCCCCTCCCCCCACCCCAAGATGGCATGCATTCTGAATATCCCTTCCCCTAGTCTATCCTCTCTTCTATCTCTCTCCCCTTCTCTTATCCCCTTCCCCTTCTATTTTCCTGTAGGGCAGGATAGACTTCTGTACCCCATTTCCTGTATTTCTTATTTCCCAGTAGCATGTGAAAACATTTTTTTAAACATATGTTTTTAAAACTTTAGGTTTCAAATTTTCTCTCTTCCTCCCTCCCCACCCACCCTCATTGAAAAGGCAAGCAACTCAATATAGGTTGTACATGTGCAGTTATGCAAAACACGTCCATAGTAGACATGTTGTGAAAAACTAACTCTATTTCCCTTAATCCTATCCTGCCCTCCCATTTATTCTATTCTTTCTTTTGACCCTGTCCCTCCTCAGAAGTATTTACTTCTGATTACCCCCTTTCCCAATTTGCTCTCCTCTCTATAAACCCCCTGCCCTCTTGTCCCCTTCTCCCCCTATTTTCCTGTAGGGTAAGACAGATTTCCATACCCAATTGAATGTGTATGTTATTCCCTCCTTAAGCCAAATCCTATGAGAATAAGATTCACTCATTCCCTCTCACCTTCCCCTGTTTCCCCTCCACTGTAAGAGACTTTTCTGTTTTTTTTGTGAGATAATTTACCCCATTCTACCTCTCCCTTTCTTCTTCTCCAGTATATCCTCTCTCATCCCTTAATTTTATTCTCCAGATATGACCCCTTAATCTTCAACTCACCCTGTGCCCTCTATCTATCTATCTACATATATATACATATAATTTTTTTCCTCCAACTACCCTAATACTGACAAAGGTCTCATGAGTTATAAATATCATCTTTCCATGCAGGAATGTAAACAGTTCAATCTTAATAAGTCTCTTATGATTTCTCTTTCCTGTTTACCTCTTCATGTTCCACTTGAGTCCTGTATTTGAAAGTCAAATTTTCTATTCAGCTCTGGTCTTTTCATCAAGAATGCTTGAAAGTCCTCTATTTCACTGAATGACCATTTTTTCCCCTGAAGGATTATACTCAGTTTTGCTGGGTAGGTGATTCTTGGTTGTAATCCTATCTCCTTTGCCCTCCTGGAATATTATATTCCATGCCCTGCGGTCCTTTAATGTAGAAGCTGCTAAATCTTGTGTTACCCTGATTGTGTTTCCACAGTACTTGAACTCTTTCCTTCTGGCAGCTTGTAATATTTTCTCCTTGACCTGGGAACTCTGGAATTTGGCTATAATATTCCTAGGAGTTTTCCTTTGGGGATCTCTTTCAGGAGGAGATCTGTGGATTCTTTCAATTTCTATTTTGCCCTCTGGTTCTAATATATCAGGGCAGTTTTCCTTGATAATTTCTTGAAAGATGATGTCTAGGCTCTTTTTTTGATCATGGCTTTCAGATAGTCCAATAATTTTTAAATTCTCTCTCCTGGATCTATTTTCCAGGTCAGTTTTTTCCAATGAGATATTTCACATTGTTTTCTAATTTTTCATTCTTTTGGGTTTGTTCTACTGTGTTGTGATTTCTCATAAAGTCCCTATCTTCCAATTGCCCTATTCTAATTTTTAAGGAAGTATTTTCTTCAGTAAGCTTTTGGACTTCCTTTTCCATTTGGCCAATTTTCTTTTTAGGGCATTTCTCCTCATTGGCTTTTTGGACCTCTTTTGCCATTTGGGTTAGGCTATTTTTTAAGGTGTTATTTTCTTCAGTATTTTTTTGGGTCTCCTTTAGCAAGCTGTTGACTTGTTTTTCGTGATTTTCTTGCATCACTCTCAGTTTTTCCTCTATTTCCCTTACTTGCTTCTCAAGATCCCTTTTGAGCTCTTCCAAGGCCTGGGACTGATTCATATTTTTCTTGGAGGCTTTGGATGTAGGAGCTTTGACTTTGTTGTCTTCTTCTGGTTGTATATTTTGATCTTCTTTTTCACCAAAGTAAGATAATATAGCCTGACTCTTTTTGCCCTGCTTGCTCATGATCCCAGCCAATTACTTGAGTTTTAAACTCTTTGTTAAGGTACCAATCTGCTTCCAATGTGGAGAATGTACTGTCCCAAGCTTTGGGGGGTTGTACAGCTGTTTTCAGAGATACTTGTAGGGACCTGTAAATTTTCAGTTCTTCCAAGGTGGTATGATAAGGGGCAAGGTGTTTACTCCTTTCCTGGCCTGTGACTACAAGTACTCCTTTCTGTCCTGTAACTGTGAGGAGGGGTCCTCTCCACAGCCACTACAAGCTCCACCAAGCCAGGGCTCCTCCTCACCCCAGCGCCACCACCCAGAACTGTGACCCAGATCCAAACACGGGCAAAGCAAGAGATTCCTGCCTCAGCACTGGCAAAGAGATCCCTGCAATCCCTCTCTGATCAGCCACTGGATTCCCCCTCAGTCCGTGGGCCAGAAGCTGGGGAAGCAGCTGCCCCGCCCAGGGCCACACTCTTGGGGAATGGAGCTGAAACCCCGCCTTCCTCTCTTAGCACCGACAGAAACAGACTTTTCCCACTGACCTTCTAAGTTGTCTTTGGCATTGGTGGATTGAGGAGTCTGGAAACCTCAACAGCTGCCCGAGTTTCAGTCCTCTGAGGCCTGCTCCAAGTTTGCTGAGGCCTGCGAGCCAGCGCCGTGCTACACTCCCAGGCCTGCACGATACACCTTTCTGATCAATCATCCAGGTTGTCTTGGGCTGGAAATTTGTTTCACTCTTTTTGTGGGTTCTGCTGCTTCAGAATTTGTTTAGAGCCATTTTTTATGAATATTTGGAGGGGCTTGGGGGACAGCTCAAGCAAGTCACTGCTTTCACTCTGCCATCTTGGCTCCGCCCCCATCTTCCCTCCTCATTTTACAGAGGACACTCAAGGTCACATGGGTAGTAAGTGCCAGAGGCAGGATTTGAACTGGGCTCCTCTGATCTCCTGGAAACCCCTCCTCAGAGGGAACTGGGAAGACAGAGAGACAGGCAACAACATGCTCTGCCTGGGCTCTGGAGAGCAGGACTCTCTTTCTTTGCTTGGACTCCCATTCTCACAACCATTAGTGACTCAAGACAGCTTCCTTTAGCTGCTGTCAGTGGAGAGGAAGGAAGAAGAGAGAGATATATTTCAGAGGGTCTCAGATGAGGAGGGGTCCCTGAAATCTGCTATTCCATCATGGAGTAATACCACTGCCCCCTTACCTTCAAGAAGAGCAGATACTGCCATTATATAGAGAAAAGTGTCTCTCCTACTCTCACCCCCATACAGGATGTGTAAGGGAAGCAAGTAATTCATCTCCAAGACAGGAATGAGCTGCAGGGATGGGGGAGAGGGGAGGAGAGAGAGGGGAGAGGGAGGAAGAAAGAGAGGGAGAAGGAGAGGGGGGAGGGAGAGAGAAATGGGAGATTGGTCCGTGAAGGAGATGGGGGCAGAGTTGGTAAAGGGAAGGAGAGAGACAAAGAGATACCAGGAAACAAGCAGAGGGATGCAGAAACAGAGACAGAAAGGAGAAATACTGACAACAGAGAGAGACAGAGATGTACCAAATACAGAATGAAGAAAAAGACAGAAATCTCTGCAGCCGCAGAAAGGGACATGGAGAACCATATCAACAGTAGCACTTTATCACAAGACTCTACAGTTTGCTGATGCTATTAGCCTTGTGTCCTCAACAAGACTGTGACTGCTGGAGGGCAGAGATAGTGTTATATACAAATACTCTATGAATGGCCAGCTACAAACCTCTTCCTTCCCATACCTTCCCTAAGGCCACTTCATCCCCTCTCTTTCACTTTTGCCCCCTGGAAATGACCAAGCTATCCTAAGCTGATGGTGCCACCTGGTGGCTTGTGTGGGAAACTGTCAAGTCTAAAGTCTACTACAGCCTTTCTCCATCAACAGGAATCATTTACGTATGATTCTCTTGTCTATTCCACTTGCATCCCAAAATCCCACCCTCCACACATATATGGCTTTTTCTCCTTCTTGATGCATCTGAATCAAGGAAAAGGAAAGCCATACATGTTATAGTGAAGTTAGCCGTAACTAAGGGCAATGCCAACAATGTCTAAAACTCTTAATAGGATGTTGAAGTCATCTTCAAAATCTCTGCAAAGTCCATAGCTTTCTTCTCCAATTAAATTTGCTTTTCCTGAAGCAGCATCATTCCAAATGAACTATTTCTTTTTTCTTTCTTTCTTTCTTTCTTTCTTTCTTTCTTTCTTTCTTTCTTTCTTTCTTTCTTTCTTTCTTTCTTTCTTTCTTTCTTTCTTTTTTCATGGGGGAGGACAATCAGGGTTAAGTGACTTGGCCAGAATCAAACAGCTAGTGATTGAATTTGAACTCAGGTCCTCATAACTCCAAGGCTGGTGCTCCATCCATGGCATCACCTAGCTGTTCCCAAATGAACTATTTCTTGCCCAATATCTTGTTAAGCTGTTCTGTTTAATTAGCAATACTACAGTAGTGTTACTTTCTACCAGTTTTTCATTGCAACTATGTAGTATATTGTCAGTATTGGGGGTTTATTAGGACTCATCTAAAGTTTCCCCCTGCTGCTTCATCATGATAAATTGAGGGTTCTTAAAAATCTCTGAAAAAAATCTCTGGCAGAGAGCACAGACTCTGGCAAGGGAAGGTCTACCAAGATAGAAAGGTTTGGGAGTAGACTGAGTTTGGAGAGGATCATCACCAGGTTGGCTGCAAAGGTATGGATTTTTTCAGCTTTAGTGACTCTCAAAAATCATCTATTAAATCATCAAGAACTGTGGTGTTGGTGAAATGAAACAGAGATCCCTAAAACACTGAAGTCAGCATTAAACAGGCTTCTGTGGGCTGACCAGGGAACCTCACCACCTCTTATAACAGTTTCTTTAAAAAGATAGGTCCTGAATTTGGAGTAACTAACTTCCACATGCCCTTCTACAGCACAGGCCCCAAAGCTAGGGACGGCCAGCCAGTCATGCTTTGGCATGACCCATAGCCCCAGATACAGGGTGGGCAGCCAGTAAAGAACTCATCAGTCCATTAATTTATTGATTGAGACCAAAGGAGGGTAGGAGAGGGAGAGAAAAGGGAAGAGAAGAGAGGGGAGGGATGGCTGACAATAGCAAATGTCTTCTATGTGGACATGATTAGAGCTCTGTCTCTCTCTCACCATGTTTGTCTGTCTCTGTCCAACTCTCTCTGTCTCTCTCTGTCTCTCTCTGTCTCTCTCTCTCTCTCTCTCTCTCTCTCTCTCTCTCTGTCTCTCTCTCTCTCTCTCTCACACACACACACACACACACACACACACACACACACACACACTTCCTGCTTTAGTATGGAGAGAGAAAGCTACCTTGTATCTCAGGGACCTAAGGAAAAAGTGAAAAATTTCATGGTCCCTTCTAGATCCAACAATCATACTGGGGTTACAGAGTCCCAGTAAAGTCAGCCGCTACTTTCAAGATTGTGTTTGCATAAGGGAGCAGAAGGAAATTCAGAAGGGGATGTAGATCAGCAGGACAGTATTGGGACTCCCCTGTTAAATGTAATGTAGAACTGAAGGGAAGAAAAGCTGCATATAGTAGAAAGTATCAGCTTCATATATACTCCTCTTTTATCTATACTCTGTAAATGGAAATGTTCTTGTTTGTCAAATTCATAATAGAAAAAGAAAAATTTCTTAAAGATTCTGTTTGTGTGGCCATCATGTGTCCATGATTCTGTGTGTAATGCTATGATTTTATTTGGGGGAGATAATAATAACAGTGAGCATTTACAAAGTGCTCTAAGGTTTGCAAAGTACTTTACAGATATTAGTTCACCTGATCCTCACAACAACCCTGGGAATGCTATTATTATTTCCATTTTACAGATTAGGAAAATGTGGCACAGAGAGTTTAAATATGTAAGGCAACATTTGAACTCAGGTCTTCCTGACCACAGGTCCTGGGCTCTGTGTTGCTGTATCTTTTCCAATGTAGTACAAACCTAGGTACCTCTACGTGTGATTCAGTATGTACCTCTGTGAGATGTATCTCAGTATGTACCTCCGTGAGACATATCTCAGTATGTACCTCCGTGAGATGTATCTCAGTATGTATCTCCGTGAGATGTATCTCAGTATGTATCTCTATCAGCATGAAATTCTAGGTGTATGTCATTATGTTTCTGTGTCTGTGTCTGCAGCTAGGGCTACATGTGTGTTTACTCACTGGGAAGCCTTTCCTCTTCCTTGATTCCTACAAATACTCCATGAAACACAAGGGCCCGTCTTTGGGTACTTCTATGTTTTATTCTAATTGTAAGGGGGCCAGGAGAAACGTCCAATGTAAGTGACTGTCCTCTCTATCCTCTTCCCCACTCTGAGGCTCTAGGAAGTGATCCTGAAATAACAGGGGTGGAGTACCCATAGCCCCACCCCTTTCCCTCATTGAGGGGCCCTTCTGGAATCCAGAGGCTTCCTGGTTGGCCAAGAATGATCCTGGGATTGTAGGGTAAACCGATGAGGTCCATCCCAAATTGGCAAAGGTGAAGATCGTTCTGAAGACAGAAAACATCACGCTTTTGGGGGGCCAGGTGGGGGCTGCCTGCTTTTAGATGGTTGAGATTGGGGCCTCTGGGCCTGGAGATCATGATCCTACTTAAGATAGGGAACTACACCCAGCCAGCTGCGATAGCTTTGGAATTTGAAGGACCATGGTGTTCTTGTCTTCCTTCCTTCCTCTTGACTATGTCATTAGTATGGGAACCTCCCAGCATGAAAACTCCTTCCCTCTACCTCAGCAAATCATCTCCACCTAAGAGATTTAGAGAGTTGCCTAGGGCACTAATAAATTCAGTGACATGCCCATGGTCACAGAGTTAGACCCCATCGAAGCAGACTTGAACTCAGGTCTTCCTGACTCTTGGGTCGTCCCATTAACCTGAATGTCGTGCCACCTCTCTTATTTTGACATACATTTCTAATGATGACACCCTGATATATTTAGTTCGTAATTTTAGGTTCTCTTTCTTCCTCATAAATTCACACTGGAAAATCCACCCTTGCAGTGCATAGTAGGTGGTAAGTCACCACAACAGTGCCAACTGGTTAACTAATCAAGCATCTATTAAGCACCTACTATGTGCTAGGCACTAATGACACATGTCTCTGTCTTCCAGGTATTTACAGTCTGTCATGACACCTAGGTTTGATTCCAAGCTCTGCCTCTCAACTAGCTGTGTGACCCTAGACAAGTCATTTCATTTTGCTTTGCCACAGTCTCCTCATCTGTAAAACGGAACTATACAGTGCTTTATCAAATGCATAGCAATATCAGGGGCAATTAGGTGGCACAGTGGAGAGAGTACCAGCCCTAGAGTCAGGAGGACCTGAGTTCAAATCTGACCTCAGGCACATAACACTTATTAGCTGTGTGATTCTGGGCAAGTCACCTAACCCCAATTGCCTCATCAAAAAAAAAAAATGTATAGAAATGTAAGCTATTATTACTTGAGATGGAAAAGGTGAAACAGGTACTGAATTAGAGCAGTCAGTCATGGCAAAAGAGCAGAAGGTAAAGAAGGAATCCAAGACCGGATCAAAATAGGCTCAGGATGGGGCAGCTAGGTGGTGCAGTGGAAAGAGCACTGGCCAACCCTGGAGTCAGGAGGACCTGAGTTCAAATCTGACCTCAGACCAAACACTTGACGCTTTCTAGCTGCGTGACCCTGGGCAAGTCATTTAACCCCAACTGCCTAAAAATAATAATAAATTTGAAAACTAGGCTCAGGAAACAAGGGAAGTCAGAAGACTTCATGGTTCACAGCTAAAAGACTGAATTACCACTTGTCAAGGGGTGGCAGAGAGGGATTCCCATTTGGATACATGGATCCTCTGAGGTTTCTTCCAACTCAGAGATTCTGTGATCTCAAAATCCCCTCATTTTACATTTGTGGGAAAAGAAGCCAAGAGATCTAAAATGACTTGTACCGGGTCATACAGCAGATAAGTCACATAGTTGTAATTCAAGAGTCATCTGACTCCAAAGGCACTGGATTTGAAGTCAAAAGAGACTGAAGTTTAAATCCCATCTCCTACGCTGAGTTGCTGTGGAACCATAGGCAAGTCACACCATTTCTCTGTAGTAGTAATACTCACGCTACTTCACAGAGCTATTATGAGGAAAATACAGGATGATGAATTCAGAGGTCATCTAATTCAAGTTCCTCATTCTAATCAGATGAGGAAACTGAGGCTTAAAGAGGTTAAATGACAAAATCACAGGTTTAAAATCATAGGATCAGATTCAGACCTAGAAGGGACCTTAGATGCCATCTCATCTAAGCCCTTCATTTTACAGATTAGGAAACAGGCTTGGAGAAGTTAAATGGCTTGCCCAAGGTCACATAAGCAATAAGCATCAGACCCAGGATTTGATCCTAGGTCTTCCTCAAATCCAATTATCTGCAACCTGCATGCTCTCCTCCTACCCCCATGCTGCCTCCCTTTGTACTTTGCAAACCTTAAATCGATATCTAAATGTGAGCTACCGTCATAACATAATCTGCCTCAAGTCTGAGATTCTAAGATCAAGGAAGGTTTAGAAAGGATTGCCTGGTACACAGTAAGTATTTAAATACTTTTATCTACCTGTCTATCCATCCATTTATCTATCTATCCATCTATCCACCTATTTATCCATCTATACATATATCTATCCATCCATATATCTATCTATCAATTTATTTAGGGCAGCTAGGTGGCACAGTGGATAGAGTACTGGGCCTGGAGTCAGGAAGACTCATCTTCCTGAGTTCAAACCCCACCACTTACTAGCTGTGTGAACCTGAGCAAGTCACTTAACCCTGTTCGACTCAGTTTCCTCATCTGTCAAATGAGCTGGAGAAGGAAATGGCAAACCACTCTAGTATCTTTGCCAAGAAAACAATGGGGTCATGGAGAGTTGGACACAACTGAAATGACTGAACAATAATAACCACAAAAATCCATCTATTTATCTACATATCCATCCATCCATCTATCCATCCATATATCAATATATCTATATCTATTTACCCATCCATCTATCTATCCATCTACTTATTATCTTTTCATCTCTCTATCTGCTAGCTATTCTGGTGAAAGGGAAAATCTTAAAGCCAATATATTGCAAGGGTCCCCTGGATCTAATTCTCCCTTGGAGCTCCAGTCTTCCCAGAAAGTGAACTTGAATCACCGTGGTCTAAAGCTGACCATCTCCACTTTGCTTCCCCAGGGGATATGTTTGAGTGATGATGGGAATGAATGTAACCAAAGGATTATAGACACCCTTGGGAGATAGCTGAGGAGGAGGGACCTGAAAGGCTGAGCCTTCCTCCCTTCACCCTCTCTTTCCCTCCCAGTCTCACACTACTCCATTCTCCCCATTCCCATTAGCCTAAGAAAAACCAAAGTCATCCAGGGATACGGAGACTCAGGTGGAGTACACATCCCCAGCTCCACCTAGTGGCCCTTACCTAATATAACTCTGACACACACGTTTAGTCCTGTTGGGTGTCTTAGAGGATCTTTGGGCCCCGTACCTTGCCCCTGTCTTTGTTGCTCGAATGGAAGGCAGTCTCAGGAATGAGAAAGGAGACCCTAGGGGCTCACTTCTCTCCAGGGCAAGATAAGGTCAAACTGTTCAAAGTGTTGGACCAGGAGTCTCTCTGAATGGGGCAGGAAGATCACGTGAGGCCCAGATGCTTATCCAGATGAAAACAGGCTGAAAGGAATGTTTCAGTCCTCAAAGATATAAAAGGGAAAGAAATCCCCAAAGCCTTAAAGCCAAAGCAATAACAGGAGAAAGCTCTAAACAAGAGGATGAGCGCCAACAGGAGTTCGGATTAGGATAAGGTGAGAAGGTGGCCTGGGGGTGGGGTGGTGGGGTGGGGGCAGGTAAGGATCAGAAGAATGAGCAGTGATGATGTTCTGAGGCAGCCTAGCAGGCTGGTGACTAGCCTCTGGAGGAGAAATTCTTTTCTGAGCTCTGACTTTCCTGCCCCCAGCATCAGCCTTCACCATCCAGTTACTTTGCCAGCTTATATCTGGAGTCCTTTCTTCTTCTGATCTATCTGCAGCCCTCATGGCAAGTGTGTGTGTGTGTGTGTGTGTGTGTGTGTGTGTGTGTGTGTGTGTGAGATGGGGAAGCACACACATGGGCAGGCTCTGGGGTCAAACATAGGGCTAGAAGAGAACTCAAAGGCAATCTTGTCCAACTTCATTTTACAGCTGTGGAAACTGAGGAACGGAGATTCTGTCTTCCCCAGATTCATATAGGTTAGTTCAGTGCTGAAGGAAGATCTGACCTCAGGCACTCTGAATTCAGAACTAGTTTTCTTTCCACCATAACATGGCAGAAGGGGACTTTTGAACTCCAACTACTCTCCATGAAAAAAATGGGTTCTCGCTGGAACACCAAAGGCTGCCACCTTCGGTGCAGGAACATGGAAGGAGGAAAAGGCTTTGCCTAGGTCACTGTAAGGCAGTGAACCCTTGAGTATTTTTAGCACCATGTAGGAAGCCCCATTCTCTGCCACCTGCTGACTTTCTGAATTACTACTCAAACATAGATGGGTTAGGGTGTGATGAGGGAAGAGGGGTTCAAGATACTAGACCCAAACAGCCACCCCTATTCACTGTACCCTAAAGACAGCTAGAAACAGTGTGAAGTGATGGAAAGAGCAATTTGGGAGGCAGAACACCTGGATTCTAAGACCATCTCAGCCACTAACTAACTTCTCTGAGTCTCAGTTTCCTTTTCTCAGTTTAGACTGGACAATCAATCCCCAAGATTCCTTTCTGTCTCTAACAGTCCATGGCCCACAAAGAAAAGAGTCAGAGACTGGTAGGCTCTCTCAGCTCAAGACATGACTGCCCGTTCTGTGTGTTGGGGGGTTCGAGTGGCCAAGGCTGCAATATCTCAGGTAATGTGAAGCATAGCAGAGTCCAAAAAGTCCCTTTCCTGCCCATGACCATGCTTCCCCATCACACACACACACACACACACACACACACACACACACACACACACACACACACACACCGGTTATGGGGGCCACACGTACCAAAAGAAAAGACTCCAATTATAAGCCTGAAAAGTGACTGAGTAAGAAAGGTCAGTGCTCGGGGGAGGGAGCTCAGAGCCTATGAGGATTCAATATCTCCAAAATGGGACCATTTGCCAGCCTGATGAGCTGATAATCCCCCTTTTAACTTCCATTCCTTACCTGCCCTCCCCCCTCCGCTTTCTCCCCACCTCACCCCAGCTTGCACCTGCAGGCATTCATCCTTCCATTTCTAGCGCCTGCATTGTTGTTGCTATGGGAACAAGGGGACCAAGGGCCTCCCCTCCCCCATGCTCAGAGAAAAGAGCTGGCTTCTCAGTTACCCATCTGAGGACACACAGCGTCTACATAACCAACATGTATGTACATGTGTCTGTCCCTGCATGGTCATCTGTGAGCATGCCAGCATCATAATATGCACACACAACTGTCCTTGTGTGTCAGCATCCATACATATATGCAGCTCTGTATTAGTGCCCACGTGTCTGTGTGTATGTACACTCAGTTGGAAAGCAGGAACACAGGGCTCTAAATTCCAGTCCCTGGAGGCAGCTAGCTGGTGCAGTAGATACAGCGTCAGGCCTGGAGTTAGGAAGACATGAGTTCAAATCTGGCCTCAGACACTTACTAGCTCTGTGATGCTGGGCAAGTCACTTAACCCCAATTGCCTCAGTTTCCTCATTTGTAAAATAAGCTGGAGAAGGAAATGGCAAATCACTCCAGGATCTCTGCCCAGAAAACCCCAAATAGGGTCACAAAGAGTCAGATATGACCAAAATGACTGAATGACAATAAATTCCAATGCTCTGCTCTGTCATTTACTGGTCAAGTGCAAGTCACTATCCCTTAATGACCCTTAGTTCTCCGCTTTGTAAAAATGAAGGGATTGGACTCAAAAGGCAATGTGGTATGTACCTGGTTAGAGTCATAGACTTGGGGCCTGGAAGAACTAGATTCAAATGTGACTCAGGGCATTTCATAGCTGTGTGATTCTGGGCACAGCTTTCCAGGCCTCAGTTTCTTCATCTATAAAATGTGGAGGTTGGCAGAAGTCTAGAGATTTGCACACAGCCCTGAAGTGAAAGTGGATCTCACTGGAATGAATGCAGGGAGAGGAGCCTCACTAGCAATACCAAATTCCTTCCCTTCCCAAGGCAGTCCAAAGCAGAGTGGCAGCGTGAATCTGGGGTACTGCACAGGGCCTTGGGGGGGAGCTGGGAGTCAGTGGAGAGAGAAGGAATTGTATCGATGGCTTATGAGCTTCTAGGAGTCTAGGATGTATTTTCTGCATTTTCTCTGTGTGTTGGGTGGTGAAAATAAGGACTATCCTATGCCTGAAAAAAATTTACATTAAAAAATTGGACTTGGGGGAAGCTAGGTGGCACAGTGAATAGAACACCTGTCCTGGAGTCAGGAGGACCTGAATTCAAGTGTGGCCTCAGACACACAACACTCACTAGCTGTGTGACTCTGGGCAAGTCACTTAACCCCAATTGCCTCACCAAAAAAGAAAAAAAAGAAAAAAATTGGACTTGATGACAGTAAGTATGACCCTTTCATACTCCAACTCTACAATCTTATGACTAGTTCAGATTGAAGGTCTCTACTGTTAGTGGCATCTATGTTGGGAAATCCTTCTGGCCCAAGTATTCTATGTTCTATGTTCTAACGTTCCTTCCAAACTTGACAGTCTATGCTCAAAGGCAGGATTTCTCAGAATTTTTTTTTGTCTCAGGATCCCTTCACACTCTTAAAATTTACTATTTTCTCCCAACCAAGAGCCTTTGTTTATTCAGGTCATATTTTTCAATATTTACTGTATTTAAGGGGCTAGACCAGAATCTATGCTTTAGCTGATGTAAAAAAGGCAAGAAGAGCAATCATTATCTCAGACAAAGCAAAAACAAAAATAGACCTAATTAAGATATAATCAGGGAAGTTAGATTTTGCTAAAAGGTACTGCAGTAATATAAAAAAATTTACAGCAAGTTTCTCTGATAAAGGCCTCTTTTCTCAGATGTATAGGGAACTGAGTCAAATTTATAAAAATAAGAGCTGTTCCCCAATTAACAAATACTCAAAGAATATGAACAATGAGTTTTCAGAAGAAGAAATCAAAGCTATCTATAGTTATATTAAAAAATGCTCTAAATCACCATTTATTAGAGGAATGCAAATTAAAACAACTCTTAAGTTTCCACTTCAAACCTATCAAATTGGCTAGGATGATAGAAAAGGAAAAATGACAAATACTGGAGTGGGTGTGGGGAAATAGGGACACTAATGCACTGAGGGTGCACTTGTGAACTGGTCCAACCATTCTGGAGAACAATTTGGAACTTTGCCCAAAGGGCATACCCTTGGACCCAGCAACACCACTAGTAGGTCTGTACCCCAAAGAGATCGAAGAAAAAGGAAAAGGACCCATATTTACAAAAATATTTATATTGTATTGGCAAATTGCCAGTTGGATGCCTATCCACTGGAGAACACCTGAACAAATTGCATTGTATGATTGTGATGGAATAATATTGTGCTATAAGAAATTATAAAAGGGATAATTACAAAAAAAACCGGGAAGACTTACATGAACTGACTCAAAGTAAAGTGAGCAGAACCATGAAAACATTGTAGTCAGTAACAGTAATATTGTAACAATGATCAACTGTGAAAGTCTTCACTACTCTGATCAATACAGTGACCCAGGACAACTCGGAAGGACTCGTGATGAAAAGTGTTATCCATCTCCAAAGAGAGTGCTGATTGAAGCATAACTTTTTCACTTTATTTTTCTTGTCTTTTTGCAACAGGCTATTATTGAAATATATTTTGCATGATTTCACATGTATAATAATTAGGGCAGCTAGGTGGCGCAGTGGATAGAGTGCTGGACCTAGATTCAGGAATACTCATCTTCATGAATTCAAATCCAGGCTCAGACATCTACTAGCTGTGTGACAAATCATTTCACCCTGTTTGTCTCAGTTTCCTCATCTGTAAAATGAGTTAGAGAAGGAAATGGCAAACCACTCCAGTATCTTTGCCAAGAAAACCCCAAATGGGGTCACGAAGAGTGGGACACAATTGAAAACCCCAAACAAAAACAACAGCACATATGTAACTGATATCATATTGCTTGCCTTCTCAATGGATGGAGGAGAATGGGAGGGGGGAAGGGAAGAACTTAAAACTCAATTTTTTAATTTGAAAAATAAATAATTAATTTGAAAAAATATTTATCATGTTAGAAATTAAAAGTCTTAATATTATGATGAAAATAGACTTGACCTCATGGACTCCCTAAAAGGGTCTCAGCCCCCTCCCCAACCAGGGGTCTTGAGGACCACACTGAGAACTGCTTCTTTAAGGCCCCTCCCATCTCTGACATTGTATATTCTAATATCCTTTCCAAGCCCAATATTCCATGTGCTAAGTTCCTTCACAGCTCTAACATTCTTTGTTCTGTGTTCTAAGGCCCCTCCCAGTTCTGACAGTCTATGCTCTGAGGTTCCTACCTGCCCCAATATTCAAGTTCTTCCTTCTAAGGTTCCTTCCCCCTCTGACACACTGGGTTCTAAGGTCCCTCCGAGCTCTGACAGCCTAATTAGTGGGTAGCAGAATCTGGGTTTGAATCCTGACTGTCATTTACACCCCTGGTAACACTCCTGCAACCTTGGCCAAGTCGGCCTCCTCTGTTTGAACAAACAAACACCTGAGGAGGTCTGAGGAGGTAACCTCTGAGGTCCCAAAGGCTCTAATCTAACCTTCTATTTGGGGTGTGAAAGGTAAATAACACCTTGCACCACATGCACCTGGCAAACAGAAAGGGGGGAGGGGGAGAAGGAGGGGAGGTGGGGAGGGAGGGAACAGACCAAGCTGGGAGGAGGTGAGCCCTGTTTCCAAGGCCCAGTAACTAGCCAAAGGTCATTTCCAGTCAACCCTCCCAGGCTCCCGCAAGGCTTTTCTTCCACCAGCTTGGAAGCAGAATCCCCAGAGGGCTGCGCAAGGCAGAGGTGTTCCCCTAGCCTCTTGGGACAGAGCTCTCAAAATCCGTTATGTGGCTGCTGCCTGCTGCCCAGCACGGATTTCCGTGGGCCCCGCCCTCTCAAAATGAGCTGGCAATTCCACAGACCCAGGCCCAGTGGGAGGGAGGGACGGGTGCAGAAGCACTGGGTGGGGCCTGGGGTCTGTGGTTACCTGTGCTCAGCGGCTGGCTGAGCCCAGCCTGAGGGCAAGGACAGATGAGCTAAAGAGAAAAACACCCAGGTGGGGGGAATAAGCTGCTGTTTTCTGAGAACTTTGATGCCTACCTGCTTCTGTCCTCACTTCCCATCTGGGGCAAGCTTGCCAGGCTGGGTGGCCAAACCCCTGGATACCGCTTCTGGCTCTATCACTAACTGGCTGTGTGACTTTGGATAAATCACCACCTCTCTCTGGGCCTCAGGCTCCTGGTCCCTAAGATGAGTGGGGGTTCTTAACCTGGGGTTGCTAACATTTTTCCTTTTTTTTCTTTTTTTTTTCCTATTTCAATAATTGTATTTGAATATGCTTGGTTTCCTTTGTAATCCTATGTATTTTAGTTTATGCACTTAAAATATGATTCTGAGAAAAGGGGTCCAGAGGCTTCACTGGACCAAGAAAGGGGTACAACTAGCCTGGAGGGTGTCTAAGCTGAAACTGTAACCTGAGGGTGTTAGATTGGATATGGGACCCTGGCTCTAGAGCTACAAGAGGTCTCAGAGGCCATCAAATCCAGCTCCCTTATTTCACAGATGGGGAAACCGAGGCCTGGAGAGGAGAAATGACAGTAACCTCCTGGAGGTCAGGGACTGACCAGTTTTTTTCTTTGTACCCCCACTGTCTAGCATATAATTGGAATAGGGATGGACTGGACCTATAGTTTTTTTGGAATAAGGAATGTACAAGTAAGGAAATTTTCTGTACCAAGGCAGGAGGTGGCTAAGAGGTTAACCATGGAGAGCTGCTCAGAGTCACACAGCTCAGTAAATTATAATAGCTTATAATACATACTAGGAGCTCATAGGGTCGTAGATGCATAATGGAAAGGACCTTGGAGGTCACTGAGTCCAGTTTTCTCATTTTACAGTTTGTTGTTATTATTGTTGTTCAGTCATTTCAGTTGTGTCTGACTCTCTGTGACCCCATTTGGGATTTTCTTGGCAGAGATACTGGAGTGGTTTGTCATTTCCTTCTCCAGCTCCTTTGACAGATGAGGAAACTGGGGCAAACAGGGGGAAGTGACTTACCCAGGGTCACACAACTAATAAGTGCTGGACACTGCAGTTGAACTCAGGAAGATGAGTCTTCCTGACTCTAGGCCAGGCATTCCCATTGCCTCTCATTTCATAGTAGATAAGCTAAAAATGACTTGCCCAGGGTCGCATAGCAGTATGCATCAGAAGCAGGATAGGAACCCAGGTCTTCCTGACTTCAAGGTAGATTCTCTATCCACTAGATAATGTTGCCTTTCTTAGCATACAATAGGTACTGAATAAGTGCTTGTCAATCAATTGATTGCCCAAAGGCAGTATTGCATATAGGCAGTAACCATCTGAGGGAATATTTGAATCCAGGTCTCCTAATTCCAAAGTCATGGCCTTTTCCACTATACTGAACTATCTGCCTTGGACTTCATGAACTGAAGTGTGGAAGACACGGGAATGGGTGAGAGAGAGTCTCCAATCCCGGCATTTTCAAGTCTCCCTGCCCATCAAGAGGATTTGGCAGAAAGCATCATTCTGAGGCAAAAGATCCTCTGCTCCCAGGGCCACCCTGTCTCTTTCCCGGAAGCTCCAGCAAATGGGTCAGCTAGAAGCAGCCCCACAACCGGGCCCCCCAACCCCAGCCCCACCCATTCCTCAGTCTCCATTCTTCTCTGCCTTCTCTGCCTGGGCTGCTCTTAGACCACCAGCTGGTTCCCAAGCCAAGGGTGGCTCAGATATTAACGATCAAATACAAGTCTTCCTCTTCCAACAAGCCATAGGCCTCACCCCTCTAAAGCCCCAAACCTCTGGAGACCCTGAAGAATGATAGGTCAGACAATGTTCTTACTCCAACCTGTCACCCACGGGTACCCCCTCCACCAACCCCCACTGCCCCCAGCTCAAACACAGGGAGAAGCAGCTCCTGGGGAGATCTGTTTCCCAATTCAGGGGTAGGGGCAGCACACCATGTTCTCCCAACACCCCCCCTCCTCCCTCCACCCCCTGGTGAGTCGGTTGGCAGGCGGGCACTGTGCCATAGCCACACATTGGGGACACAAATAGAAGCACACTCTCGCCAGCCCTGTCCTACATATGGTCCCCCAGAGGAGATGTAGGGGGTGGGAGAGAGAAAAAAACCAACAACCCCCTGAAAAACCCAGTGAAGCTTCAGAACTGCCAGGGATGAGAGAGCTGGGTGGTCTCTCTGCCTCCCACCACAGGTGCAGAAGAGTCAGGGGTCCCAAAACCCACTAAACACAGTGGGACTAAATGAGGCCATTAGGGCCCCCCTCCTCCCCGAGGGCTCCAGTGGCAGGTGGAATGGGTGGGTCAGGCCAGTTGGGGAGGTCCAGTGGATTGGGGCAGAGATGTGCAGGAAAGGACACATTAAATATCCATCCCAACATCCCCACTACACCCAAATTTCATAGTAGGTCTCCCACCAAACCAGACCAAGTCAGTCTAGTTAAATCCCCTGATGACCTTATGAGGCTGTTCCTAGGACATGCCCCCTATGTGCTAAGATGTCTGGGGGACTTGAGGAAGGTAGTGAAGATCTGGAACACTTGCCATGGGCCAGGCACTCTGGAAGCTGTGATGCTTGGTGGGTATGGCAGCTGGTGGGGGAGGGGTGGTGGCTAGAGGTGGGAGCCCGGGTAGCTGTTCTAATTCATGCCAGGCCCCTGCTGTTCAGTTCAGGGGCTTACTCCAGCAGCAAAGCATAGTGGAAATAGAAAAATGGTTCCTGAACTTAGAATTGAAAGACTCAGACTCCTGTGTGACCTGGAATATGTCACTTTGACTCTCTGGGGTCTCAGTTTCCTACTCTGTAAATCGAAAGCGCTGAACCAGGTGGCTCTCCTAGGGTCCCTTCCAGATCTAAGCCTGTGACCTCTGGCCCTATGATCCAAAGACCTTCCCCAAAGTCAAAGGACAGCCTTCCAACACTGACCCAATCCCAATCTTCTCCCCCCACTCAAGCCGTGATGGCCCATTGTCCATCGCACCCAAGGCCAGCCACCTCCCTGTTGTCAGATACACATGAACAAAGCCACCTAAACATCAACTCTCCTAGCTGTGTGACCCTGGGCAAGTCACTTAACCCTGACTGCCTCACTAAAAAAAAAAAACCATCAACTCTGAGCAGCAGCAGGTGACCTGGGGAGAGAGCAGAAACACTCACAGGAGACAGGAAAGGTCAAGCTGGTGGGAGAAAGGCATGTCTCAAGGGCTGAGTTGACAAGGTCTGGCTTGGGGTGGAGGGCCACTGAAGAGATCATTGGATTTGAAGGCAGAAGAGCCCTGAAAGGTCATCCAGTTATAGCACCAGCAAACTAGGGCTAGAGGCACCTCAGACACCATCTAGAGAGGTCACAAGATGTACTGAGAGGCGATGTTGTGGAGGACAGCACACTGGACTCAGGAAGACCTGGATTCTAAACCTGCCTCCAACACTTAGTAACTGTGTGACCCTGGGCAGTAATGTAGCCTCTCTAACCCTCAGTTTCCTCATCTCTTAAATGAAGAGACTTCAAAGATGCCTTTTGCTCTAAATCCATGGTCCCTCAATTTATAAAGGAGGAAACAGGCCCAGAATAAAATGACCTGCCCAACGTCACATAGGCAGTTCAACAGCAAGCCAGGACATGAAATCTGACTCCAGATTTTGGGCTTTTCCTGATGTGAGTTCGTCAGTGCTGCCTGGGCATAGCTAGCCATACTGACCCATTTGATCAAAAATGGTTAATCAAAAATAGAGAAGCCTCTATTTCCAAATCTCCACATTTGCCACCGACAAATGGAAATCCCGGGTCAGGTTGAAAGTTAAAGGTCCCTCCCTCTCCCATCCATCCCCCTCCCCTATATGTATGTGGGAACATCCCCTCCAGATCAAAGAGGTGGGACTCTTTGAAGGCTAATGCCTTCACTTGGCTCAGGGACTTGGCACAAGGACATCCTTCTAATCAGGCCTCAGACTAAGGAAGGCAAGAATGAAGAGAAAGGAAGAGAGAAGGAGGGAGGCAGAGGTCAGTTACCAGGGCCCATGGGGTTGTCTCTATCTCACTCTAACCACAGATCAGTTGAAAGCCTCTTCCAAATCTCCACCACAACCAAAGCCTGCCCTGACCCCTGGACCAATCCCCAATGGCACCTTCTCAGCAACCCTCTGGTGGCAGTCCACCTGTAACCATGCACACCACTAGAGGAAAGAGAAGTCAGAAAAGAGATAGACTCCTCTCAGGGTTGGTCTCTCTATGAGGAAGGCTGAAGAAAAACTCACCAGAGCTTCCTTGGCATGGTGGAGGCTGGAGAGAGGGCTGGGACCCAGCAGGACAGAGCTGATGGAGTTTGGTGTGAGAAAGCTGGGTGGGAGAGCTGCCCCACCACCCCAGGTGTGTCCGTAGTCCCTAGCTTAGCTCAGCTCAGCTCAGCTCAGCTCTGGCTAATGAAGTCAGCCCACAGCCCAATCCCAAGCTCGAGCTGGGGCTGCCTCAGCAGCCTCTCCCTCCCAGGGACTACAAGTCTCTTAACAGACATATTCCTGGTTACCATAGGAACAAGTGAAAGCAGAATCCAGCCCCACATAGCCAGGAGTGTGTGCAAAACATGTGTGCACCTGAACGAGGGGTAAGCAGTCACACATGAGTCCTGCACATGCATGTAGACATGCATGCACAGACATATAAATGCATACATGTCTCTTTGCACACTTAGGACCACCTAGGAGAGACATCATCCAAAAAAGGGGCTGGTCACTTCCTGCTCAGTCTCTGCAGTTCAGGCTTGGCCCTGTCTAAAAGCAAATCTTAAAAGCAGGGGCTCCCAGAGAATCTAACCAGTCCTGTGGCTGCAGAATCAGGGGGTCCAGGCTCCAGGCCGCTCCTGGGTCCCTGAGAGATGTCAAGAAGAAAAGCCAGATTTCTGTTCCCATTGCTTCCCTTCTGCCCCTTGAGGTCATGTGAGGCTCTGTGTTTTCTCAGCGCCTGGGTTCTCCCACCCCTCCTTCCCAGACAGCTGAGGAGCTCAAATTCCCCATGAAGCCTGCCACTCCCTTTGCATCTCCTTTCCTCTGGGAGAGATAAGAGACAGGGAAGAGGAGGGAGGAAAAAGAAGAAAGGAGAGAAGGAAAGAGGAAGGAGAGAAAAGAAAAAAGAGGAGAAAAGCAAGGAGAGCAGAAAGGAGAGAGGAGAGAGAAGAAAGGAGAGAAGAAAAGAGAGGAGACAGGAGAAGAGAGAGGACAGAGAATAAAGGAGAGGAGAAAGGAGAAAGAAAAAAGAGGGAGGAGAGAGAAGAAAGAGAAGAGAGAGGAGAAAGGAGAGAGGAGAGAAGAAAAGAAGGAAGAGAGAGAAGAAAGGAAAAGGAAAGAGAAGAAAGGAGAGAGGAGAGATAAAAAAGATAGAGGAGAGAGAAGAGAGAAGAAAGAAGGAGCAAGAAGAGAGAAAAAAGGAAGGAGAAAAAAGAGGAGAAAGGACAGAGATGAAAAGAGAAGGAAAAGAGAGGAGAAAGGAGGAGGGGAGAAACAGTTCCTATTCCCACTGAAACCACAGTAGCACCATAAGTCCTTAGGGATTCAGAGTTGGAAGGGACCTCAGAGGACATCTAATCCATCGCTTCAATTTAGAGAGAATACTGAAACCCAGAAAGGTCAAGTGATATATCCAAGGTCATCACAGAGTGTGTTTCCCTCCAGAGTTTAAGGAACAAGTCGACCTTCTACCTTCAAACCACCAGCCCAGACCCATCAGGTCCCAGCATGGAGCTTCTGGCTTGGATGAGGAGAGAGACAGAACACCCAAGGGGGTCATGGGACACCCTAGAGCCTGGAACCACCCAATCCCACGGGTGGCCCAACCCATTTCTCCCCCAACTTCACAAACCTGATCTAGGCCTGACCATAGTTTTTGGCAAACAGTAGTCCGACGTCTGTCAGTCCAGAGAGGGGGCCTCCAGCAGCTCATTTCTCTTTCTCTCCCTTCCCCTCATAGGCAGACTGTTAGAACTTTCATGTAAGAGCCTGAACAGTCAACAGTGAGATCCCAGAGACCAAAACAGAGAGTGAGTGCCTATGATTCTGTTCTTAGAAAGGCAGGCCACTCCTGCTCCCTCTCTCATTGTTAAGGCTCAACAGAACAGACTCACCCCAGCTCCTAGGCCTATGTCCAGTTCTCTCCTGGCCAAGTCCTCTCTGTGCTCTCCTTAGAAAGAACAGTCATGGGGCAGCTAGGTGGCACAGTGGATAGAACACTGGCCTTGGATTCAGGAGGACCTGAGTTCAAATCCAGCCTCAGACACATAACACTTACTAGCTGTGTGACCTTAAACCCATTGCCTATCCTTAAAAAAAAACAGTCACTAGAAATCCAAGACTTCTCTTTCATGGAAGATGGTACACTGTGGACCAGCCATCAGAGGGGCATGCATCTTGATTGAGGTCTCAGCCCTCCACATCCTTGTGCCCAGGTTACCAGTTCAGTATCTCTGGGAAAAAACAAAGCTACCCAGCCTATCACAAAGAATCAAAGATTTCAGGCCAAAAGGGAACTTAAGAGATCACTGAGTCCCATTCCACCTCCTCATTTTGGACATGAGAAAACTGAACCTGAGAGGTCACAAGTGATTTGCACAAGGGTCAACCAGCTAGTAGCAGAGGCATGGTTCAAATTAGATTTCCTGACTGTGAGACCTCTGTCCAGCACACATGAAGTGAACAGACATTCATCCCTTGGTAAAATGAAATAAGGAAAATGGAGTAGGAGGAAGGGGAGGGCGACAACCAGAAAGGAAGAGGCAAAGAGGGCACCTCACAGCCCCCTACCAAGACTGGACTTCCAGAGAGGACAGCTCCTGCCCCTGTTCCTAATCTCTCCTCCTTCCCTGAAGCTCCCATGCCCAAACCCTTCTTCCAAATCAGGACTATTTTCTCCTCCCACCTTCACAAAACTGATCTGGGCCTGACTTGGATACCTCCCAGCCAGATGTCTGACAGTCCAGAGATTTCAGGGTTGGGCAGGGGGCTGGGGAGGCAACTAGGTGGTACAGTGAATAGAGTTCTGGGTCCGGAGTCAGGAAAACCCAAGTAAAAAACCTAATCTCAGACACCTACTAGCTGTGTGATCCTGAGGAAGTCACTTAACACCTGTTTGCCTCAGTTTCCTCTATTATAAAATGAGGATCATTACAGCACCTACCTCACAGGACTGTTGTGAGGATTAAACGAAACAATATTTGTAAATCACTCAGCACAGTACCTGGAACACAGTAGGTGCTTAATAAATGCTTGGTTAATCATTCAAATTCCCCTCCCCCTCAGTCAGACTACAGTCACTTTCCCATAAAAGGATGATCATAGGAACCTCTATCTAGACCTCGAAGGCACCACAGAGGCCATCTAGTCCAACCCCCTCATTTTATAGAGGAGGAAACTGAGGCCCAAAGGGACAGGTGGCTTATCCCTGCTCACACAGGTAATAGATAACAGAGCTGGGATTCTAGCCCAGATCCTGTGACTGCAAATCCCACGTCCTTTCTTTTATAACATAATCCTTCATATTACAAAGGAGGAAACAAGGGAGGTTGTAAGTCCCTGCTCAAGGTCACACTAGCTAGAAAGTGGGAAGACTTGGATAAGACTCTGGTTGCCTCTAATTTTTTTCTCATTCAAATTCATAGACTTCCTGAAATCTATACATTGACCCTTTAGGGATCCATGGACTCCTCATCCTAGGTGGTCTGACTAATGGGAAATCCATTGGACATCATGAACAATTCCCGGAATATCAACCACCTCTAAATTCCTCAAAAGCTTCAGAATTCTCCAATAAAAGAAGACTTACAAGGGATATGATCCCTGTCTTCAAGTATTTGAAAGGCTTTCTGGTGGAAAATGCATTAGACTCCCTCTTGGTCCTAAGAGCTGAACCAGGAGCAATGGAAATTGTATAGAGGCAGATTTAATACTGAGGTCCTAATATTGGGAGCTGTCCAACATTGAAAGGGCTGCCTCGGAAAGTGGAGAGTTCTCTCTCACTTGAGGTGGTCCAACAAAGACCTGATGCTCACTTGCTCGGTATGATGTAGAAGGGATTCTTGGTCCAGCTTTGGGATGGGACCAGGTGACCAGCGAGGTTCCTCCCAATTGTGAAATTCTGTTATTCTCTAAAGCTAAGGAGTTGGGGACCAAGGACTAGGATGCCGGATGAAGGAGGTAACAAAAGTAGGGGGAAATGATTGTCCTGTTAACACTAATGAAATGAAAATGGTCAGTCTGGCTGTGCAAAGCTTTGTACCTTATCTGAGCTACCTGAGAAGCTATTCCAAAGTCAGGCATAGCCAGACTGGATAGATGTCCCAGTTGAAGCCCAGTTGAAGCCCAACTTCAGTGCCAGACACTCCAGCAGGTCCCAACTCCTGCCAAATTGTTGCCCCCTCAGTGACAATCACTTGGATTGGGCTGGGGAATTACAGACTTAGCTTAACCATTTCAGCTGCTCGCTGGAATCGAGATAGTTCTCATCCTGTGACAAGCACAAATGGAAAAGAATCCAGCTTCAAAACAAGTTCCAAAGCTTCCACTACTTTTTCCACATCACCCTTTTGCTTCTCTCATAGTTAGTTTGTAGGATACTGCCTTGTAAATGATGATAAGTCTTTTCCTAAGTCATCCAAAGTCACTTATCACTTACGTGGTCCATTTCCCCAGTGATAGTGTGGCTCTAATCCCTTGCCTTCTCTACTTTATGTACCATCTATACTCCATACATGGTCCCCTAGGAAACTCCTCCAGTATTTAGTAGATCCACAACCATTCAAAACTACAGTACATTAACCCCCACCAGTGTGTTTATATTTACTAAGTCAAGCAGAAGACACATTTGGGAGTCTCTACTTTGCAGAACTGCCAAGGAGCAAGGCAGATTTGAGATAAGGAGATTCCTTGCAACCCACAAAATGCCCCTGGTTGTCATGCAAATCATCTCAGGCTAAGACTGAAAAGATGCAGTTGGAGGAAGTAGAGCTGGCAACCTTTGCCCTACTTCCCATCAGCAATGAAAATCCCTGTACTCTTGACATTCATTCCCCACCGTGTCTAACACAAGGCTCAGGGTTTAGAAGTAGAATGATTAATCTCTGCAGAAGTCAATTTAGCCTAGAAAACCCTTAGTTGGAGAGTTAAAATGAAAGGAACCAATTTTGATAAAGGCTGATAATTGGAAGGATTTTCTCATATAGATGAGCTATTCAAAACTTCCATCTAGCAGTGTGCTAGTAAATGTTTAACAACTGGCTCTCCAGGAAAATAAATGTACACACAATAGGCTTTTAAATTTAGTCTACATTATTAACATTTTCTGCATCACTTTCTTAAGTCTAAACAAGCAACAATACAACAATTAAGCCCTGATTTGTAGCATTTGCCAATATCTGAGATAGAAACATTTACACTGAAAATTTAATGAAGGGCTTCTGAGATCTAGTTTGAGCTGCCTCCAGCATAATTGTCCCTATAGCTCACTCTCCAGTCACTCCTTTCCCCAGGGAGGGAAATCCTAAATAAGAAAATCCTAGGTCCAGTCTTCTCCAAGCCCAGAGGACTGGCAAACTCCATTCCTCAAATCCTTGTTTGTTTATTGAGGGGAAAGTGACAGGAGAGGGGCCCACACGGGGACCCTCCACGGAGGGAGCTTTAAATTTGACCTGTGACCTTTATCAAAGGGGAAGCAGCTACTTACTTGACCTTCAGGCTGGCCAGCATGTTCTTGTCGATCCTGCCAAAACAAAAACAAAATTGGCTGTAAGGGTCTGGGTCTGTGGTCAGAGGTGTAAGAAGGGGTGGATGGGGGGATAGGTTCCAAAGTTGAAGGCTGGAATGTGCTCTCCGCTTCACAGACTCAGATTTAGAGCTAGAAGAAACCATCTGGTACAAGTGCTATAGGTTTAGAGATGTCTGACACCTCCAGAGTTACCTAGTACATCCCCTCCAATTTATAGATGAGGAAATAGGGACCCAGGGAACTGAAGCAACTTGGCCAAAGACACATAGGTGGCAAAGCCAGGATTCAAACCCAGGTCTGTATACCAGCCCCCAACCATTACTAGGCCAACCAGAGGACAGATTAGGGGGCTTCCACTCATCAAAATCGTGAAAGAACCGGAAAGAGCTATTTGTCCTTAGGGAAGTCATTCCCCACCCCACCCCCTGGGCCTGTTTTCTCATGTCCAAAAAGAGGGAGCTGAACTAGGTAACTTCCTAGGCTCCTTCCAGCTTTGAATCTTGCGAGCTTTTCAAGTATTCTGTGAAGTAGTGCAGATTGTCAAGTACCAGAGGAGTCCAGACAAGGGAGGGATCTTTGTGTATTTGGTTGGTAAGGAAAGCTTTCCTGGAAGATGGGGGGTTTGGAGGTTGCATGAGAGAAGCAGCTAAGATCAAATCACAGGTCTCTTGAATCTAATGACCAGTTGTTCCCCTTACCTGCCCTAAACCAGACTGACTAGCACAGACCAGCATGAAATATATCTATTATCCCCCTGCAACTTCACCATACTAACTCAGCCCCTTCTCTCCCACCCTGGCTGCCTCCCCACACCTCCTTAGAAGCACCGAGCAGAGCCAGATGCCTCTATTTTTACCCTTAGCATATGCCAGTCTTTCACACTGCCAGCAAGAAGCCTCAGTCTCCTTCCCAAAATGCAAAAGTAGGCTTGAGATTAGGGATTTCCCCAAAGATTTTCAGTAGACCTATCATTTCATTTAAATGGGGCTGACCTTATGGGGACTCTCATCTGGGGATACTCTGTCATTTAAATGAAATGATAGGTCTACTGAAAATCTTTGGGGAAATCCTTAATCTCAAGCATTTATTGAGCCCCTACTAAGTACCAGGCACTGGGGACTTCTAAATAGCAATAAATCAGCTTGAGTTTATTAAGCACCTACTATGTGTCAGGCATTGGGGAGTTCTAAATATCAATTAATCCCTCTCTCATCTTCAGCCTTTGCCTTGGCTGTCCCTCATGCCTTCCTCATACACTTCCACTTGATTTCTATCTCCTATAATTCCTTTGTTCAGGTCTCAGCCCCAGCACCACCCTCTTCAGGAAGCCTCCCCAATCCTCCTCCCCCACTTTCCAGAACATTCCTCCTAAATTTACTTTGCATGCGTTTTTGTACGTTCTCTTGCACACACCTGTATTTCTGCATGTTATCTCTTGTCATTAGAATGTAAGCTCCTTGGGGTGGGGGCTGTTCGCACTTTCTGTATCCCCTAGCCCTCACTTAGCACGGTGCTTGACACATAGCAAGGGCTTAATTAATGCTTGTTGATTGATCGGCTGATGAATCTTTATTTGTAACAGCCCCATTTTTGTTCATAAGCATCGTGGTTGATGTGCATGGTCGTTAGCCTTCGTCTGGGGCAGGCACTTTCAGATGAAGGCAGAGTTGTGCAGAGTGTAGGTGGGTTATGCTGACACACCCTAGGGGAGCACCCCACCCATATACACCTAAGCAAGCCGAAGAGGTGGTCTATGCATTCAACAGATGAGGAAATGGAGGCCGTGAGTGGGAGGTGCGACTAGCCTAGGGTCATACGGTGGTGAGGCTGTATCGGGACTGGGACTAGAGCTGAGGTCTTCTGACTCTTACTCCGTTGTGCTCTTGGCCTAGGTCTGGGCCACTGTCTCCATCTGGTCACCAGCTTCTTGCAAAGTAGAGAGAAAAACCCAAGTGCATCGTGCATCCCCAATGCCCGCCCCTGACTGCTTATTCAACTTTCTAAGAACTCCATTGCCGCTGAGTACCCAGGCATCAGACAGCAGACAGATCAGCCAGGGGAAAAGCGAGATACACTGAACCCCCTCAGCTGGCTCCAAGGCTCCTGCCCTCTCTGCCTCCCAGCCCCACCCCGGACAAAGACCCTGCTCCAGGCATCAGGCCCTCCGTCCTAGACAGCAAAGTTCCCACGATGAAAGAGGGCGTTAGCCACCTGCGGAGGGTGAGGAGCGCTGTGGCTTCAACAGGGGAGAGATGCTGAGATAAGAAGGCAGGCCTTTTCCCTTTCAGGAAAAAACACTGAGTCAGCTCTGTTTGTTTGTGTTCTCTCTCTCTCTCTCTCTCTCTCTCTCTCTCTCTCTCTCTCTCTCTCTCTCTCTCTCCCCCCTTTTCTCTCTTATTCTCACTCTTCCCTCTTTCTCTTCTCTCTACCTTTCTTCTCTCTCTTTCTTTTTCTTTCCTCTCTTCTCTCTTTCTTCTCTCTCTTTCTCTCTCCTTGCTCTCACTCTATCTTTTCTCTTCTCCCTCTTTCTCCTCACTCTTACTCTTTCATTTGCTTTCTTTATCCTTTCATCCTCTTGTTCACTCCTCATTGCTTTCTTATTCTCTTCCTCTCACAGCCTACTTCCCTTTTTTATCTTCTCATTCTTTTTCCAGTTCATCTCTTGTTCTCCCTCTCCCCTTCTCTCTGTCATATACTAGCTGATTCTTTCTCCCCTTTCTCTTATTTATTCTCACCTTCTCTATTATCATATCATTCACTCTTATTATCCTATCATTCACTCTTATTATTCTATCTTTTGCTCTATTAGTCTGTCACTCATTCTCTAATGCCTTCTATCAATCTTCTCCCATCATCATTCTCTCTGCGTCTCTCAGAGAATCCCAGACTCTCAGAACTGAAAGGGACCTCACAGAGCAGCTCATCTGACCCAGTATCCCCTCCACACCCACAATGAGTGGTCATGTGGAGCTGCTGGGAGGGGAGAACTTTGAGACAATTCTACCTGTGAGCTTGAGCTGTTCTCCTGCCCTCTGTCTCCTTCGTTGTCTCTATGTCTCTATGTCTCCATGTCTCTGTCTCCAACTCATTTTCTATCTTTATCTCCTTTTGTCATCTCTCCCTCCCATTTCCTCTCATTTCCCCACATCCTAAATCTGGCTGTTACCTGAGTTCAATGATATCACTCTGATCCACCTTGCACCTCAACTGTATTCACCCGCATTCTTCCAACTCTCACCTGAACACAGTGCATAGCGAGTGGGTAGAAAGCTGGCCTAAGAGACCTGAGTTCCAGTCATACCCATGTGACCCTGCACAAATTTCTTCACCTTCACTTACTCCAGTGCCCCAGGAAACACTCTAAAACTATAATTTGCTGAGAAGGGGCTAACCTATATTGGTAGAGGGAGTTTCCTCACCAGGAATTCCCCGTATCTATAAAATCATGGTTCCAATCCCATCCCATCCCATCACCTTTTGGTAGAATACTCCCATATATCCAGCCCTGACCTCTCTCCTGAGCTCCAGCTACATCTCTAACTACCTGGTGAACATCTCCACCTGAACAACCAGCAGCTGGTTCAAACACATCTCTAAGACTGATATTATCTCCCTTTCACTCCCCAAACCATCTGAACTTCCATTTCTATCAATGGTGCAGTTTCCCAGTCACCCAGACTAAGTTCAATTCAACCAGTATTTATTAAGTTTCTAGAATGATGGAGCAGGACCTAGAAGGCACCTCAACCAATTGCTTCTTTTTACAGATGATAAAACTGAGGTCAAAGGAGACCAAGAGACTTACCCAGGGCAAGTAGGAGTCAGAGTCAGGACTGATATGGGTCAGGCACTGTGCTAACGGTTGCTGACACAAAGACAAAAAACAATGACTCAATCCCTGTCCTCAACAAGCTTATATTCTGCTTGGTTCCAGGGCAGGGGAGGGTGACCCAGAATATACAACTGATAGAGTGCCACTGGGCAAAGAGAAAACCAGACAAGGTTTCCTGGAGGAAGAAGAAAATATTTTCAGCTGGGGAAATCCAGAGGGGCTTCCTGGAAGAGAAAACACCTGGGCTGAGTCTTAACGAAACAGAAGGAGTCTGAAAGTCATAGAGGAGGGAGGAGTGTACTCCAGGCATGGGGGACAGCAGCCTGTGTGAATGCAAAGAGGATGGAGAGGGCATGCCAAGTTCAGAGACCACCCAGTGATCCAATCTGAATGGCATCATGAAATGGGGTAGGGCAACAGACTGGGCCTGGGACGTCATTGGTAGGGAACTCCAAAGTGAAGACCGTCACTCTGCCAATGCAGGTCCACAACTTGCAGACTTAGTTCCCTGGGGCACTAAGATGACTTGTTCAGGATAGCACAGCCAGAACTCGTCAAAGCCAGATGCCTGGAAAAGTAGCTTGGAGCTCTCCTGTAGATGCCTTAACCGCCAGGGCTGCATTTTCTACTAGACACAGTAGGGAGTTACTGAAGGTCAGACTGTCGCCAAAGAGATCATTTGGCAGCTCTGGGGAAGCTGGGTTGGAGGCACAGAGAGCAGTGAGAAGGTTAGTGTACTATTCCAAACAGGACAGTAGGCAGAGCAATGCACCATTGGTGGAACTATGAATTGGGCTGATTGTTCTGGAAAAGCCATTACACTCTTCGTGACCCTCAGCCAGGCCATACCAGGACTAGGTTTCCCAAAGAGGCCAAAGTCAGGGGGAAGGTCCCGCACAAACAAAAATATTACCAGCAATAGCAAAGAATTAGGAGGAAGGTGGGTGCACATCAATCGATGGGTGGCCAGACAAATTGTGGCCTGTGAATGTGATGCCATATTATTATGCCATAGGAAATGCCAATTATCAAAAGTTCGGAGAAACATGTGAAGACTAACATGAACTAATGCAGAATGAAGGGAGCAGGACCGAGAGAACAATTTTCACAGTGTCCAAAATGATACAAAGGAAAACAATGTGGAAAGAGTGCAGAACACAGCTCTGCAAAATTGCCAGCGGCTGACATGCCCAGGGTCACACAGCTAGTAAGCTCTGTCCGCTGTGTCAGGCTGCCTCCCTGCAGGTAGTCTCAAAGATGGGATTTTTACCCAGTTCCTCCGGCCAGCTGAGCTAGACCCAAGGAACCTGAATGAGGGAAAAGCTTAACAAGTTCGGGTACCAGTCACTCTGTGCTGAGGAGTTTTCTTTTATACTTACACTTACATACTTTTATACTTATATACTTTTATACTTGTAATATACTTTGGATTACCTTCTCCTTGTACATTCTTCCTGAATTTATATAAACATGTTCTATATTAATATCTTGGATCATGGTCTTTAAGCTGGATGGGGCCTTAGAGGTCATGTTGGTCACCCTAATTTTAATTAGGTCACCCCCCCTTATTTTAGAGAAGAATCTGAGGTCACATGGGTACTAAGTGGCAGAAGCAGGGATTTGACTCCCAATCCAACTTTCTTTTTATTACAGCTAGATAGCTCAGTGGAGAGAGCACTGGGTCTGCAGTCAGGAAGACCTGAGTTCAAATCTGGCCTCAGACACTTACTAGCTGTATGACCCTGGGCAAGTCACTTACCCTCGGCTTGCCTTAATCCACTGGAAAAAGAAACGGCAAAGCACTCCAGTATATTTACTAAGAAAACCCCACAGACAAGATGGTCCATGCTCAACAATATGTTCATGTATATAATTTTTGTAAATAACCTTCTCTCCTGCCTCTCCCCCGCCCTCACCTCTTGTGGGATGCAGATCATTCTTGTGGACACAGATTGTAGGATGGAAAGGGAAGGACAAGGAAAGAGGGAGTGGGTTCTGGGCCCAGGGCACCCAGTGCAGGAGGGGCAGGAAGGAAAGCGAGAGGGTCCTCAGTGATCAGAAGCTAGGGAGCCAGGCAGGCTTAGGAATCCAGATCAGGTGGCTCGGGGCCTCAAGTTGGGGCGAAGAGAACACCACATTAGAGTAAAAGCCAAGGCCAAGGCTCCAGCCACTAGGATGCCTCCATCTCACCTTCCCTGCCTTTTGTCATAGAAGCATAGACTGTGACAGCTGGAAGGGACTGCAGATACCCTCTACTCCAGCTCCCCCATTTTACAGATGAACAAATGAAGGCCCAGAGAGGAAGAGGGATTTGCTTCAGATCAGCCAAGTAGTAAGGGGCAGAGCTGGGGTTCGAACCCAAGTTATCTGCTCTAAATGGACCTTCTCTCCCCATCCCCGATACCTCTGTCAGCAGAACGGCCCTTTGGCTCTTATCCCTCCTCCCTTTCTCCCCACTACCATTTCTCTGCCTCTCTTCCTCAATCTCTCCCTCCACGTCCCCCATACTGTTTCCTCCCCTCTGCCTCCTATCACCATCTCCCCCACCCTGAGGCTCTCTCCCAGTTATCTCTCAAACTGGCCCTGCTGTCATCTGGCCCTCCCTCCACTCTGCAGCCCTTTTCTATGAAGTCCCCGCCCCAGGAACTGAAAGGAAACTGATAACAAGGACCCAGAGGTTTCTTCTCCCCAGCTGGGAAGAAGCTGCCACAGGCCTAGGGTCTAGGAAGGCCTTAATTTCCTCATCTGAAAACTGAGCTTCCAATGGAATCAGGAACTCCGGGAAACAGAAGCTCTCTCTGTCTCTCTCTATCTCGGTGACTCTCTCTCTCTTTCCAAAAGGAGGAAACTGAGGCAGGAGCCAGTCAAGCAAGCTCCGGAGTCACACAGTGGGATGACCTTTGCTCACAAAGTGGACCAAGACAGGTGGCCAGAGATCTAGTGGGCAGATGGTGAAAGAGCCTCTTCCACCTTTTTATGATAGCTGATCCACCCTGCTTGTCTGTGCCCCGAGAACCAGATTAAGGAACACTAGGATAGAGCTATCCGAGGCAGAGATCCACTGACCCACCCTGAGACAGACTCTCCATCTCTCCCCCTCTCCCTCCATTCCTTTTGCTGTCTCTGTCTGTCTGACTGTCTCTCTCTCTCTCTCTCTCTCTCTCTCTCTCTCTCTCTCTCTCTCTCTCTCTCTCTCTCTCTCTCATACACACACACACACACACACACACACACACCACAGCAATTTATATGCAATAGTAACTGATGAATGCCTTTAACGTCTCACACATGTACACTCATAGGCACACACATACAAAGCAGTTTGTATACAATAGAGGAACTGATAAATTCTCCTGACATCTCACATGCCCAACCTTTTCATACATACACGCGCACACACACACACACACACATGCACTCACTCACAATGTGCACACAGTGTCTCAGGGTGTCTGACCCTGAAGACATCAGAGACAAAAGGAGGGCCATCTGATCCTCTGGCCCATGCCCCAGCCCCTTGCTCTGCTCCTATGTCTGGAGAGCAGCAAGCAGTCCTGTGTGTGGGCAGCCAGATGTCTTCTAGAGCTCCATGGGCCAGGGATGCCTCCTGCTGACCTCAGAAGGGACTGTGCCCAAGGGGTGACCAGGAGTCACCTGAGGGTCTCTGGGAGGGTTCCTCTTAACTACCACAATCCGAGGTCCCTTCCATCTCTCAGGATCTGATTCTCAGACTCCCCCACTTCCATTCAAAATACTTCCAAGATACCCCCACCCTTTGCCCTCTCATAAAATATCTCAGATATCTCTGGTCTACTGGGAGAAATGAGACTTCCCTAACAGGTTATCTTCACCCTCTCCTTGGCCCTGCACACGCATGGACTGTGCCTCCCACCATGCCCTTTGCCTGGCCCCATGGCACCCACCATCCAAAGCCCCCGAAGGAGACGCTGCGCTTCCTCCCAAACATTGTGGCGGGCCTGCCGGGCATCGGTAGTGACAGCAGAGCAGAGCAGCAGCAGGTTTCTGGGGTTGCCCAGAGTAGGGTGCTCAGACTTGGGGGTGGTGCACAGAAGGCTGAACTCCAGGGTCTGCCCACCCCCCACACTTCCTGTGGGAGGGCTGATTCAAACCCAGTGGCAGCAGATTAAGGCAGTGGAAAGTGTCTCCAAGAACAGCCAGGCTCCTCCAGGAGAGACCAATGCTGTGCTCCTGACCTTGGGGCTGAGCTCACAGGAGGTGGGTGTCCCCAGGCAGTAGATGGAGCAGGAAGGAGAAGAAGGAAAGCAGAAGGTCAGTGGGGGCAGGTCCCCCCCACCCCCGCCCTGTGCCACCACACATCCAGGGGAACTGGCAGCAGCGGAACCACTCAGCTGGCAGATTACACCACCCACCACTGAGGGTACCCACCTCTGCCCTACAGCTACCCTGGCTGGTTTCCTGAAACCCAGGCTTCTGAGAATTCCCACGGGGCCCCTTGCCATAGAGAAGATACCACCCTCTTCTCCAAGATGCTGCGGAGTATCATGAGCCTGACCGAGAATGATTTGCCAGATAGCGGCAAAAAATGGCCCCTGGCCTGGCAAAGGATCCAGGCTCTGTCCCTGTAACCTCATCTCCCAGTTCCCAGGGGGCTCCAGTGGTACCCATCACCTCGCCTGGGGGGTCAAACAAGACAATATCTGTAGAGCATTTAGCACAGAGCCTGGCACAAGGTAGGGACTTAATAAATGCTTGTGCCCTCTCTCTCCTGTGAATAAGGAGATAGTGGGGCACAGTGGAGAGAGTCCAAGGACCTCAGTTTAAATCTTGACTCTTTTTCTTATTTCCTGTGAAACCTTAGGCAAGTAACTTCCCTCATTTAAGCTTCGGTTTCCTCACTGGTAAAGGGGCGTGGGGTGGGGGCGGGGAAGGCTTGGGTTGAATCAGCTTGAATATCTCTTCCAGTGCAGAGTCAGAGTGGTCTGATCCTGCAAGTTCTATTCCTCCCCTCCTAGGTGAAGACCCAAAGTCCTGGGCAGGAAACTGCTTCCTCCTCCTTCAACGTGTGCATGCATACATATACACACATGCATGTACACACACACACACTCACATACGTGTGCCCAAAGCCAAACACACACAATCATTATGTTGAGGGAGGGGAGGAGTGCTACACATTGCCAGGAAGTAACTTCTTTAATCCACCCATCACCAGCCATGATCATCTCCTGATCCCCAGAGCACTGTGCATTTGGAAGACCAGGGGGCCAAGATGGGTACTGCCTCTGTAGAGAAAATACTGGTGGCACCAAATGTGACTCCTCCAGAGGGCAACAGGGTATAGGGGCATGGGAATAGAGTAGGAGCACTGGACTTGGGAGTCAGAAGACCTGTGTTCAAATCATCATTGTTTGGACTTTTGTGACCTTGAGCACATCACTTAACTCCCTGGGCCTCAGTTTCTTCATCTGTAAAATGAAGACATTGGACTAGATGGCCTCTAAGGTCCCTTCCAACTCTAAAGCTAGGACCCTATCTGTGATTTTAAGTTCCCTTAGCCCTAAATCCTATTAAAATCCTTCCTATTAAAAACCCCTTTGCATTGATAGACTTTCTTCACTGAAAGTTCCCTGTATTAGTGAGATCAAAGGTCTTAAAAAACAAAAACAAAGCAACAACCCTGATGAGAGTCTGTGCTCTATCTGATTCATTCATTCAACATGCTTTCACTATGCCTGCTGCTTCCTGCTGGAGATCAAAGACAAAAAGGAAACAGGCCCTGCCTTCAGAGAGCTTACAGTTTATGGGGAGAGACAACATAGAGACAAAAAGAAAGCACAGACAATACACACAGTCACTACAAGGTTATTTCCAATGGGGGAGAGCAGGAGGGGCCTGGTGAGGGGCCGCCTGAGTTAAGCCGTGAAAGAGCGAGGGATGCCAAGAAATGGCGGTCAGGAGAGAGGGCATTCCAGGGAACCACCTGTACCAAGGTATCTAGGCAGAAGATGGTGTCACGTGCAGGATCCTAGCAGCTAGCCTGGTCTGGGCTGGCACACAGAGTGGATGAAAGGGAGTGATAAGTCCAGGGGGTGCAAGATTTCCATGTCCCACAAAGGAATTACAGTAACATCGAGTCACAGGGAATGCTTGAGCCGTGGTGTGATATGGTCAGAGAGTTAGAGATTTAGAGTTATAAAGGATGTCAGAAGTCATCGGGTTCAACTCCCTTATTCTGCAGATAAGGAAACTGAGGCTTGGCTAAGCAACAGGACCAAGGGAAAATTATTTCACCTGCTATGTGGTTCCTCCAAGAAATACATCTTATCTCCTCAACTAGATGGTAATTCCTTGGAGGTCAGAGAATGTGACACATTGGCCTAGCCTGGGGTTGAATGCATAGTAAGTGTTCAGTTAAGACTTGATGGATGAATGAGGACCTGAGTATAGCTCCCAATCCTGAAGTCATGGACCATATTCTTCAAGTCACTACTGCCTGTCTAATGAAGGGGATGAAACACACATGTCAATAACTGTGAGGGGAATGGGGCATGGGGCACAGAATTTAATTATCCTAGCAGGAGGTGGGATAGGGTCATACTCCCTCAAGCAACAGATGTGTGAGGATAGAGGTATCAAAGGCACCCTAAGTATCATGGGAGCATAGATTTAGACCCAGAAGGAACCTCGTAGGTCATCAAATCCAATACCTTTCATTGTACAAATGAGGAAACTGAGGTTTAAAGGGGTACAGGAAATGGGCTCCCTCCCCCTAAACACAAGCTATCTTTGACTCCCCCGCTTCACCTCCAAAGAGAAATAAAGGGGTCCCTGCTGTAGCTGCCCTGGTCCTGCCCCTAGTTCCACCACACACACCCCCTTCCCCCAGGCTTCCTGTTTGTGGCTGTTCTGGGTGCAGCCCTCACTGGAAGGCAGGCTGCAAGAAAGAACCAGCATGGTGGGGAATGGGAGGAGACAAAGGGCAAGGCTATTTTTGCCCCCAGACAATATGTTTTCCCTCCCCCCACTCCTCCAGCAGGCAGGCCTGAGTTGGGGGGGGGGGGGGTTGACCTCAGTTTCCAAAGGCAAGAAGTGGCTTCTCTGTGGGGCATAGAGTGCCCTGGTTTGGGGGGGTGGGGGTGGACAGTAGCCTGGCATTCATCTCAGGCCTTTGGTTCATATAGAACCAGATCCCCTCTTTCCCCCTCAAGACGAATGGTTTTTTGGGAGGAGCATGATTGCTAACTTTCTCCTGAGACTCAGAAGTGATAGTAGCTGAGCAGAGACTGGAGGTTCTGGCTCCCTTCCCTCTGTCCAGAAGACACATCTCCTCCCTGGTCTGCTGGGCACCTCAGGCCCCTGAAGTGCCTCCTCTGATTGCCATACAATCCCCTCCCCCTCCCCCAAAAAACAAAGTCTACCTTGAAGCAATAAGAAGAGGAACTGAAGCCAGCCAGCCCCAGTATCATTGGCTGCTGCAGAGCTCCTCACCCAAGAGGGTCATTGGAAAAACACGAAAGCAAAGGCTTGGTCAGCCAGAGGAAGGGCTGGAGCACCCCAGCGTGGAACAGTGGGTTAAAGACTAGATTTGGACTCAAAGGGCTTGGGTTCAAATCCCATGTCTAGTGTTTATTGCCAAGTGACCTTGGGCAAGTAATTTCCCTGGGCCTCTGGACTCAGTGAGCTCTTGAGGTCCCTTCCAGTTCTATGAAGTATGGCTACATAGAGCTGGAGATACAGTGTGATACAAGAGAGAGCATTTGGAGTCAGAGAACCTGGGTTTAGATCTCAGCTCTGATACTTAAAATCTTCATGACTTTGGGCAAATCACTTAACTCTTCTAGACCCCAGTTTTCTTACCTATAAAATGGGGGGGGCTAGCTGGCTTCTATGGTCCCATCCAGCTCTAAACCAATGATTCTAGGATCTTACCCCAGGATTGGGTCATGTTGGGCACTGGAGCAGGAGATCCATACCTATGCCTAACTACTCCTTTCCCACCAATATCTTCCTTTGTGTCCAGAGGAAGCTTGCACCCCCACCCAGAGGATATTCTATATTTATATTCCAAGCCATTCAACTGGCAAACAGGCTGGAGAGAGGGTCTGGGGTGTGTGGGTGTGGGTGAACACATGTCCATGTGTGAGTGTGCACATATGTGTATGTATGTAAGAATTACCATGGGTTAAGAAGAGTTTGGAGTAGCATGAATACAAATGATCTTGTTACCGAATTACCATGCGTGTGATTCTGACTATGTCAGCCAAGGTAAGTCATGTAAATCCCTCCCTGTGTAGACACATCTGTCTGTATGTGTATGTGTGTGTGTGAGAGAGAGAGAGAGAGAGACAGAGAGAGACAGAGACAGAGACAGAGAGACAGAGACAGAGAGAAAGAGAAGAAGGAGGAGGAGGAGGAGGAGGAAGCCCAGTGTGAGTTAGTGTGTGGGTTGGTGAGGGTGAGACATGGCACAGCTCAGGCATCCCCTGAGTACATCCCTAGTACAGATCCCTGTGGACCTTTCATCCAGTCAACCTCACCTCTCTTGTCTCTCTAGAAACTTCCTCCCCCATGTGGCTGGGGCTGGATTTCTGGCTTGTCTTTTGACATCATCTTTGCTTGGCCACTTGGGGCTGGTCCTTGCGGAGGGTTGGGCTGAAGTTGCATGAAGTGAGTTATGAGCCTCAGGTCTCTGGAAGCCACATCATGAGCTAAGGAGTCCCAGGAGCCCTGCTTTGATTGGGACCCTGGGAAATGCAACATTCTGCCGTCCCCACTTGGCTAAGTGAGGTACAGCCTTCCAACTCTCTCTCCCCCTACCTGATGACATAGATAATAGATTTAGAGCTAGGAAGGACCTCCAGCTTAAGCCAGTCCAACCCACTTCACAATTGAGGAAACAGACATAGGAAAGTAAAGTCAACTGGCCCAAGGTCACCCAGATAACAAGTGTCAGAGGCAGAATTTGAACTCAGGTCTTCTGTCTCAAATCCAACGGGTTTTCCACCTATACCACAGACCACACACCCCCTTCCCACACCCCCACACTTCCATCCCCACGCATGAGCATAACAACCCACACTTACAATGTACCTGACAGTTTCTGAGTGATCCCACTCATTTAAAGCTCACAGGGTATGAATCATGAGTTGTATTAACCCTGATGGACAGAGAACTTGGGCAATGAAATGGTTAAAGGGTAGGGGGGAGGGGGAGGGGAGGAATTTAAACCTAGGCCTGAGACACATAACTCTAGAGCTAGAAAGGATCCCAGAGATTTCCTGGTGCACCCTCCTCATTTTACAGATGAGGAAACTGAGGCTCGGGGATCAGAAGGGATTTGCCCAAGGTCCCTAGAGTAGCAAGTGTCAGACAAGGGATTTGAAGCCAGGTCTGCTACCTTCAGAAGCTGTGTGCTTTCTACTTGACTCTAGTCCTCTCTGTGGAGAGCTGAAAGCAGAATTGGAGGAAGAAGCTGTCAGAAAACAAGTCTGGGGAAGGTGGTGAATGTGGAGAGAGAGTGGGGGAGGGGACCTCTTACCCTAGGGACCCTCAAGCTCCCTCTCTAGACTTACCCTGCTCACCATGACCACAGGGGGCACAGAACCCCAAGCTTTGAATGTCCATATTAACTTTTGTGTGCTTAGAAATTGTTTTTATTCAGCTTAGTTTTTAGTATCCTGATGAAAAAACTCTTACTACCATAGATCAGCCACAAGGCACCAAATGATGGTCTTAAAGAGATGCCTGGAGCCTGGAGAAGTCAATGACTTCCTTAGGTTCACACAGTCAGGATAGGTCAGAGGCCGCACTTGACCCCAGAGTCATCTTCACCCCAAGGCCAACCCTCCCTCCTCCTATTATACCCCACTGGATCTCTTCCTTGTAAATAAATGCTACAAACACACTCACGTAGCCTGGAGGGTGAGGAAGATCACAAAAAGAAAAGAGAGAACAGAGGTTGAAATCAGTTATCTAGCTCCCCAGGTGACAGCAGCAGAAGGAAAAGGAATTGAGTAAAGCTTTAGGCCTCATCCTAGGTGGCAAAACAGATAGAGTGCCCAGCCAGTGGTCAGGAAGTGGTTCAATCATTTTGGTCCAGTCCAACTCTTCATGACCCCATTTGAGGTTTTCTTGGCAAAGATACTGGAGTGGTTTGCCATTTCCTTCTCCACCTCATTTTTACAGATGAGGAAACTGAGGCAAAACAGGGTTAAATGACTTGGCCAGGGTCATGCAGCTAGTAGGTGTCCAAGGCCAGATTTGAACTCACAGAGATGAGCCTTCCTGACTCCAGGCCTGGCGCTCTGTGCACTATGGCGCCACCTAGCTGCCCCACCTTACTCTCCTTCATATACTCTGCAGACAGTGACACTGACCTCTTTGCTGTTCCTCACACAAGACTCTCTGTCTCAGGACATTTTCCTTGACTGTCCCCCATGCCTGGATTGTTTTCTGTCCTCATCTCACCTCCTGGCTTCCTTCAAATCTGTGCAAGAAGCCTTTCCGTAGCCCTCCTTAATCTTATCGCTTTCCCTCCGAGATTAGCCCCAGTTTACTCTGTATGCTTTGTTTGTACACAATTATTTGCATGTTGTCTCCTCCATTACTCCGTGAGATCTTTGAAAGCAGGAGACTGTGATTTTGGTGTGTGCACCAGAGTTTAGAGCAGTGCCTGGAATGTGGTAGGCACTGAACAAATGCTAGTTAATTAAGTGACTGATTGACCCATTAGAGCTGTAACTGCAATGAGTTATCACTAAAACAACTCCAACCCAACCTGTTTTAACAAGTTGTTGATGACCGGGCAGCCAGGTGGTACAGTGGATAGAGCACTGGCCCTGAAGTCGTCTGGTTGTGGTAATTGAATTACATTTGTTGAAACTCCTTTAGGAAATGGTGATAGTCTGCATTGATGTCTGTTCCTTTATCTATTTTCCATTTTTCAGCATCAACAACTTGGTTTTGTTTTGTTTTGTTTTGTTTTTTGGGCAATTGGGGTTAAGTGATTTGCCCAGGGTCACACAGCTATTAAGTGTCAAGTGTTTGGTCCGAGGCCAGATTTGAACTCAGGTCCTCCAGACTTCAGGGCCAGTGCTCTATCCACTGTACCACCTGGAGGGTAGATATACAAAGGGCATGGCAAGAGATCCAAATGAGCAAAACCATCCTGAAGGCATTTACAAATGAACTTAGAAGGTGGATCACAGATTTAGAGTGGAAAGTGTGATTTTGTGGCATATTTATTAGACCAGAAGCAAAATGGGAAAGATCTGGAAACATACAGGAAATCATAAGTTTTTTTCTATAACAAACTCTTCTTCATCAATGAAAGTAAATTTTCACATTGGGATTCAACATCACAATACCCGAGATGTTTTACGAGGAAGTAGAAATGTCAATAAAGAAAACAGAAATAGAGTCACTGGATTAGATTGATAATACTCAGAGCCTGCTTAGATGCATCTATGTGGCATGGTGGAGAGAGCAGATAGATAGGTGGAATCAGGGAGACCTGAATTCAAGTCTGTTTTCAGATATTTTACTAGTTGTATTACCCTGGGTGAGTCACTTAGCTTCTCTGTGCCTCAGTTTCTTCAACTATAAAACGGAAATAATAATAGCACTACGTCCCAGAGTTGTTGTGAGGATCAGATGAGAAGATATTTATAAAGCACTTAGAACAGTGTTGGACACATACTAGGTGTTTAATAAATGCCTATTTCCTTCCTTCTAGATTTGTCTGCAGGAAATGACAACATTGTGATAGTAATGAGGCACTGATTTTCAACTTAACTAAAAGAGGAGAAAAGCTTGGGGAAAAAATATATCCTTTAATATGTAATCTCAATATTACCCAAAAAAGAGGGGCTATTCATATTATTTTAATACCACCCAAAAAAGGAGACTGAGGGGATATTAATAACGACCAACCCATCTACTTACTTCTCCATCTTTATAAAATTATCATGAAAATAATCATTGTATGCTCTGAGGACATCTTTGATGAAGGTTTGAGAAGGAAACAGGAAGGTTTTTTTTACAAACTATTTCAGAGCAAACTACATCTTTACAGGTAGCATGGTTGACTGAAAGGTATAGAGAAGACAAGATCCTACTGTGTTTATTGTTTGTTGACTGTGAAAAACATTTGATTTGGCACAATGGAATGCCAGGGTCTTCTTAAAAGGAGTCCCTCTCAAAAAGTCTCTTTCAAAATCAAAGTATCTCCAGGCATGTGTCAAAATCAGACAAGAAGCCTTGAACGCTGCAAGAAGAGAGAGATCTTTGCTCAATGGCTCTCTGATTATTCATATCAAGTGAAATGACAAAGACTTTTGCCACCATCATGGCACCTGTTGCCCAACCCAGAGTCCAAGTTGAAGACCACGTGGTCTTCCAGGCGTTCCTATTTGTGGCCAACATTGGACATTACATCCAACCCCAGGACACTGCAGAACCACCTATGTGAATTCCATTATTACTCAATAGTTTGACCTAACTCTCCACACGTTAAAAATGAAGTCGGTAAAAAAATGCTTTTCATCCAGACTATGACATGAATTGGGATGGACGTTCCATGGAGCTGGTCCAACAATCTACATATCTTGGTCAGACACATCAGATGAAACAATGATGGAGGCACAACACAGGAGGCAGAGATGGGCCAGAGTGCCTTTGAGAAATTGTGTTCTGTTTTTAATGACTCCCAAGCTTCTCTCTAAAACAAAGTGCAGTCTTAAAAAGCAAACAAAAGAGGGGCAGCTAGGTGGTGCAGTGGATAGAGCACTGGTCCTGGACTCAGGAGGACCTGACTTCAAATCTGACCTCAGACACAAAACACTCACTAGCTGTGTGACCCTGGGCAAGTCACTTAACCCCACTGCCTAGCAAAAACAAACAAATAAACGAAAGAACCTTCCCATGATGCCATTTTCCTGAGAGTCACAGAATGTCACAGTTTCCAAAAAATGAAAGCCAGTGAAAAGGAGCATGGTGGACATGAATTGACTACACTAGCTTACCAAAGAAAAATTACACAGGAAAAGTCATATCAAGGATGTCATCAGAAAGATATGGGAACAGAAAAGAAGGTGGGCCAGTAGTCATGTAGAAAAGGCTACTGCTCACTGATGAATGGTGCACACGCTCCATTGAAATCTAGGCAATGTCAGGAGGAGTAGGCAGAGGGACAGGGATAGGGACAGGGAACCTACAGGTGAGGAAGCTCCTTTTATAAATGCAGGTCAGCATTTTCTCTGCAATTTAGTCTTAGTGAGAAGAAGTGACTTGGCCGGGGTTACACAGCCAGTATGTGTCAAAGGCAATTCTTGAATAGTAGATCATTTCTCGGAAACTTTGAGGGAAAGCCCCCAGCATGGTGAGGTTCCCTGAAGGGAATCTGTGGTCAGATATGGACAGGCATTTCACAGGATGAGAAAATATGGAAGGGTTGTGATTGGTGGAGGGAAATTACAACTTCATCAAGGCATCAAAGTACATGGATGAAGACAGTAAGGCTCAAACAAGCCTAGGACCAAAGAAAAGATGAGAAAGTGCATCTCTCTTCCTGCTTTCAGAAGGTGTGAGACTACAGATGTGGGGCATTGCACATGCTTTCTAGTTCAACTGATGTATTGGCTGGGTTTGCTAAACTGGGTTGTTATTGTTGGGGGTTTTTCCTCTACTTTTAATTCTGTATTACAGGGGATGGCCCTCTATATATGTATATGTGTGTATTATACATAAACGTATATGTGCATGTATATATGTATGTAACATTTTCTCTCTCCTCTAGAATGAAGTTCCTTGAGGGCAGGGAATTGTTTCCCGTCTGTTTGTGTGTTCATAGCACTTTGCACAGTGCCTGACACACAGACTAAAAACTGCTTGTTGACTGACTGACTGACTGACTGACTGAATGCAAATATTAATTCGCATCAAAACCTGAGGTTTGGCATCCATGTCTTCACGTCTGTCCCACAGTCTCAAGGGCAGCTCTTTCTGGCATGCCTCCCCTTCCCACGCCCACCTCTCCAAGCTTCCCAGAGCAAACAGGGGCTTCAAGGACAGCACTCCATTGGCTCTGCCTATCACTAGACTCCCTGTCTCCTCCCCCTCCCCAACCCGAGGGCTCCAGTCTGACCCGCCATGACCAGATCTGGGGGGATCAGAGGCCAGGGAGCCTGGGGCCCAGCCCGGGTCGGCCCCTTCTGTAAGCCCCCTTTGTCCTCCCGTCCCTGACTTAGGAGGTCGGCCAAGGGTCCTTCCCACCCTCAATCCCAACCCCCCATCAACAGCTCCTCTCCCCACACCAGTTACAGGAAAGCCAGGAAACAGATGCCCTGCAAGCAGGGTGATTCATTCATTGCCTGGCCTCCTCCCCCAAGAGTCAAAGGGCCAACCCAGACAGTTAGGGCATTCACAGGGGCTCCGGGTCTCAGATCTAGATTCTCATCTCATTTTGGTCACTGCCACACTACGTAATGACCAGCCAGCCACCTCACATGTCTGGACCTCAACTGTCCCCTATGTAAAATGGGGAGAATAATTCCTGCTTCCTTATAGGGCAATTGAAGCTAAAAGACTGATAACAGGGGAATTCATAGACTCAGGTCTTAGGGCTGGGAGGGAGCCTAGAAGTCAGAAACTGAAGTCCACAGGATGCTTCTCAGCTCTGGAGGACAATAACAGCTGACATTAAGCTAGAGAAGAACTTTGATGTTTGCAAAACACTTTGCACATTATCTCATTAGGCGCTATTACTATCCCTGACTTGCCAGAATCACACAGTTAATAAATTGTCTAAGGCAGGATTTGAACCCAGGTCTCTGAATCCAGTGCTGTACCCACACTACACCACCTATTAGAACCGAAGTACCAACTGGAACTGCAGTATAAAGTCAGAGAGGGGCTGGGCTGGGCTGGAGCCTCCCTTTGTACTGTCCTTGAAGGAAATTAATTTAGGAACAGAATTACTGCATGCTAGCACAACATGCCAAAGAGACTGCTGTGCTTGCATTCAGAAAGATCTGAATTCGAATCCTGACATTTAATAGCTGGCCCTTAATAACTCTCTGAGCCACAAGGAACTCTCTAAGACTTATCCGCTAAGTTACAGGTCAGTTTTTCTCTAAGTCAGAGATGAAATCAAAGATTCTGAACTGCCTCCTGGTGTTATGGACCAAATAATAATAATAATGGGTATAAAAAGTTGAGGCAGCTACATGGCACAGTGGATAGAGCACTGGGTCTGTAGTTAGGAAGACCTGAGTTCAAATCTAGTCTCAGGTATGTACTAGCTGTGTGACTCTGAGCAAGTCATTTAACCCTGTTTACCTCAGTTTTCTCATCTGTAAAATGAGCTGGAGAAGGAAATGGCAAACCAGTCCAGTATCTTTGCCAAGAAAATCCCGAATGGGGTCATGGAGAATTGGACGAGACTGAAAAACAACAACATGAGATTTACAAATTGTAAAGGCTATAGGAGGGTCAACTATAACACAGGGGGAAGGTTTGAGCTGCTTCTGAAATGTGTGTGTGTGTGTGTGTGTGTGTGTATGTGTGTGTATGTATTTCCGAGAACAAGAGATGTGATGATTCCAACAATGAATGTGTTAATTACAAATGACTCATATCTAGGTATTAAAGTATACCTTCTAAGATCTCTACTTAGCAACACTTTATTATGTTATACTTAAATCAATAGAACTGTATTTCTTTTAAAACCACCCCATTAATTCATACCTATTTACTCTCCAGGAGTGAAGCCAGAATGGCTGACAGACTGCTGACTATGAGCTCAAAGGCTGGGGGTCCAAATTCCCCCAGAAACCAGACAGATTTTAGGAGGCAAGATGATGAAGCAGAAAAACATTGCACCTGGCTTCAAGTCCTGCTTCTGTTGCCTGCTAATTATGACAGAGTGCTCAAATTGGGAGTCAGGAAGGCCTGGGTTCAAATCCTACCTCAGGTAATCTGTTAGCTGTGTGACCTCGGGTAAGTTCCTTAATTTTCTGGATCTCAAGTTCCTCATCTAGAAAATTAGGATAATAACAGCACCTACCTCCCAGGGTTCTTATGAGGATTAAATTAGATAAGGGATATCAGAAAGGTAAGCGTTAAAGTGATAATATATGGGATCTATTATCATCATATTACATTATTATATTATTACCATATTTACCTTCCTGGATCTCAGCTTCCTCATCTGCCAAAGGAGCATTGTGGTTAATCCATCTTACTTGGTTTTAAGAAACAAATGGAATAATGACATAAACAGCTGATAGATAGGTTTTTATTATTATTGTAATTGGGATTTGAGCGTTAAACGTGTGACTTCTGATTTCATTGGTGCATGGAACTGCCAATGAGGAAACAATGCAGACGTGGATTAAACATGTGGATTTAAAGAAGAAAAGACCCCCCAACATATTCTTCCAAAGGAAGCAATGGATGGAGTGTCAGCCCTGGAGTCAGGAGGACTTGAGTTCAAATCCGGCCTCAGACACTTATCAGTTGTGTGACCCTGAACACATCACTTTACCACATTTGCCTCAGTTTCCTCATCTGTAAAATGAGCTGTAGAAGGAAATGGCAATCCATTCTAGTATCTTTGCCAAGAAGACCCCAAATAGGGTCACAAAGAGTTGACTCAAAGACGAACAAAGAAAGAGTGGAATAGGGGTGAAGAGTTGGGGGTGGGGAAGTAAGAGATGGAAGAAAACTGAATATTACTACTAAAGAGACCAAATACAATGAAGAGAATTTGGGGGTTTTTTCTAAATATATAAATTTATTTATTTTTAGTTTTAAACATTTACTTCCACAAGATTTTGAATTCCATGTTTTCACCCTATCTTGCCTGTCCCCCCACCCCAAGATCAATGAAGAGAATTTGGAGCCAGAAGCCCAGCCCTCAAATGCTTGCTCTGTGTGACCGTGGGCAAGTCAATCCCCCACTCTGGTGTAAATGGAAGGGGTTGGACTAGGTGAAGTCTAAGGTCCCTCCTATCTGTAAGTCTTATGGACGGGGACATGTCCTAAAAACAGGAAGCATTGTGGGGCAGGGAGGGCTTTCCTGATTCCCCATCCACCCCACCTAGTTCCTCCTCCAGCCTGGCTGGCAGCAGGATTGGGGTTGTGGCTCCCTCTATGGGCCAGTCTGGGTGCTGCAGGAGAAAAACTTGGAGGTGGGAGGGTTGCTGTTGGGGGGGGGTGTTTCTAGACTAAGACAAGAAAGGAGGAAGCAGCGGACAGCTACCCCTCCCCCTCCCAGTTCCTCCTTCCCTGCAGCACTGGGTTTCTGCATTTGGGGAGGAGGGGAGGAGCTGACCAGATGGGGGAAAGGGGAGACCCTGCCTTATCAGAGAACCTGGAAAGGGGCCCAGCCTTAGCTCTGATTCCTTCTGCGAGGAATGGTGGCTGAGGGGGGCTGGCTTCCTCCTCATAATAATCCTCTAGTAGGTACAGGGCTTTATTCTTTACAAAGGGCTTTCTCACATGCATTATCTCTTTTGATCTTCATAATAACCCAGAGGAGGAGGGGGAGGAGGGAAGGGATTAGAAAGCCTCAGGTCTGCAGCTGGTTAGCTCATCAGGTTAGAGCCCAGGTACTCACTGGGAATCAATTGTTCTAGTCTGCTGGCTTAAATGTGTCCCTTTCCCTTCTTCGGGACTCAGTTTCCTTGTCTGTAAACTAAGGAGACTCTAAGGTCCCTCCCATCTCTGACTATTCTATGCTCTAAAGCCCTTCCCCACTCTAAGAGTCTAAGACTCCTTCTTGCTCTAACATTCAAAGCACTAAGGTTTCTTTTCAGTCTGACATTCTAGGTTGGAAATCCACCTCCCCCTTCCCCCCCCACAAGGGTGCCGCTCACACATCTATTCTACAGTACAAGGCATTCTCGGTTCTGACCTTCTATAAGCTAGGGTCCCTCTGAGCTCTGCTACCCTAAAGGTTCCAAGGTCCCTCCAAGTTCTGACATTCTATGCTCTAAGGTTCTATTCCCATCAGCTCTGATATTCCATCATTCTGTGATTCTCATGAAGTCAAAAAGACTGGCCAGGAAGGCCAGCCAGCCCCATACCTAGCCCACAGACTTGCCCTCTCGCCCAAGCCAACCTCTGGGCTGCAGCTCCAATGTCACCATATGCCCTGCTGTCTGTGGGTCAGAGGTGACATCTACAAGCAAAAAAGGACAACACAGAATCATGACCAGTGATGCTGTCAGCCTAGCCATATGTCCTAAAACACGGCTAGGACAGGCAGTATGAAAGAGGTCCTTGAATCCACTTTTTTAAAATATAAATTTAGTTGCCTGGCAGCAGCAGGAAGGGGGAAGAATAGGGAAAGGGAGAAAAAGCCCAGAGGGCACAACTCAGATCTCAGATCTGGAGCCCTACTGGGGCAGTGACCCTCAGGCACTGCTGGGGATCTGCCTGGAGGAGGAGAGGGCCAGGGCTGGGCTAACGAGGAACTCATCACAGTGTCTCAGTGCATAGATCACAGTCAGGAAGATCCAGCTCCGGATCCTGTTCCTTGTACAAGCCTGACCAAGTCACTTATCCCCTCTGAATTTCAATTTACCCCTCTCTAAGATAAGGGGATTAGACTAGATGGTGTCTAAGGTCTCCCCCAGCTTTAAATCTAGGGCTCTCTGAAGCAGCGGATCTGGTACTTTCCTATTAAAAAAAAATCATTCCATGGGGACCATGAAAAAAACAATCATTCTTGTTAAGGAGATGCTAAATTCAGTTCAGTTCAGCTTAACAAACTGGTCTACTCACTCATCCTTGCATTGCATACTCCATCTCCCACCTCCCGTGCCTTTGTTCTGGCTGTCCCCAGGAATGCCCTCCATCCACCCTGGCTTCACTGACCTCCTTCAAGTCTCAGCTGAGATGTCGTCTTCTCCAAGAGGTATTCCTCAATCCCTCCCATCTCCTGCCCCTAGCTGCTCATGTCTTCTTGCTGAGATCACCTTATGTTGACACTGAATAGGTCTAATATGGACAATTCTTCCACTTTGTCTCCCCTGTAGAATGAGTCTCTTAAGGACAGGGACCATGTTTTTGCTTTTCTTTGTATCTCCAGTGCTCAGAACAGTGCCTGGCACATTGCAGACACTTAATAAATGTTTTTTTGACTGTCTCACATTTATTAACTACCCACTGTGTGCCAGGTATTTTGCTGGTTGCTGGATACACAAGGTGGTTTCATTTTTATCTCTACATAGGGTATCCCAAAAGTCTTAGTACTGTTAGGTTTAAGCTTTAATAGAAGTTTATTAAAATCTTTAAAACTGTACTTTCATAAAAATAAGCTTTTATTAAAGCGTAAACCTGACAGCACTAAGACTTTTGGGATACCCTATGTAAAGAAAAAAATGCAAACAGTCCCTATGCTCAAGATTACATTCTACACAAGTACAGGTGTGTCTTTCTACTAGCTGAATGTGGACAAGTATCCTCCAAGTTCCACTCTGGGAAAAAGCCCAGATCACCCCACCGTAGTTATAACTTTGAACACAGACTATGAAAAGCGTGCTAGTAACAAAGTGAGGCAAAGATTATTGCCCTTTCAATGTGCTGCTCTGCCCACCACCCATGGTCAGCAGGCATCTTCTGATGCCTGACTTGGCTTCAGCTCTAATATCAGGGCTGAAGGGTCCTGCTCACCCCCCCTTTCTTCCCAGAGTGCAGAGCTCAGAGTGACATTCTCTCCCACCCTCTGTGAAGTGGGGGTTTACTGTGTAAATCTGCTTTCTCTTCTTCCCTCCCCCCAGCCTGCCTCCTGACCCCCAGAAGGCAGCTCAGGTCAGAGGAGGCAGCCGCCCACACAATTTCCAGGCTAGGGAACAGCTGCCAGAGGCTAGGTGATATATAGAGATGGGGAGGGAGGCACGAATTGAGAAGAAGGGGATAGACACAGAGGGGAGGCTGAATAGGGAGGCAATAAGGCTCAGAGGCAATGACAGGCAGAGGAGTTGAAACTGAGGGGGGTGAAGGAGGAGCAGGTCTGGGAGACAGAATCCCAGCAGGGAGAGTTTGACCAATCTCTGAGTCACACACTCACCCACAGAGAAACACAAGGACACATTACATGTATGAACAAATAAGCCTGAACAGCAAGAAAACCAGCTTCACATGCCAGCCTAGCCATACACGGGTTTTTCTTCCTTTTGTCTGCCTCACTCCTCACCAGCTGTCCCTACACCTGAAAGGCTCCTCAGCCCCATCCCTCAAAGACACAGGCACAGAGCAGGAACCAAGGGTAGGCAAGGTGGACAGCTTCCTAGGGTACAAATCCTGGGACAGATGAAGGGTGGGGTAGAAAGATAAGGAGGGAAAAGACACTTTCTAATATTACTTTGTATAAAAGCACATATTCTGAATGCCAGAAAATTCTGCCTACCATGGCACCAAGATATCTATTTGGTGAGAAGTCAAATCATGTGTGTTCTGGTGGGTAGAAACATACGGCAAATTAAATTTTCCTGTTTTGCCTATGTAACTCTAGGGCCTTGTCCTGGCTCTCAGGTGCAACAGCTGTGTCCTTCATGCCTGGCATGAATTTGCAGCAACATTCACCCAAACATTCGCAAAGACATAGATCTGCGCGCGCGCGCGCGCACACACACACACACACACACACACACACATACACAAAGGCATGGGAGTTATTGGATCTCATGCTTTGTATCTCTCTCTCCTCCCAAGATCCATCTTGTTGACAGACAAAAGGCTAGTCAATGCCACCATTAAAAGAAATCTCAGGACTGGACACCATCTGGTCACACAGAGCTGACAGGTTTTGGTTTGCCCAGCATGATGCAGGGTACAAATGTATAATCCCAGTTCTGGAACACGAATGGACACAGATTTCAAGCACATTCACGTCCTGGGGCCCAGGCATGGTATCAGGTTAATTAGTCAGTCAAGAATCAACAAACATTAGGAAGCTCTCCCTATGTGCCAGGCACTGTGCTAAGCTGGAGACAGAAAGAAAAGCAGGCAAAAACAGTCTTGGCCCTCAAGGAGCTTATGTTCTAATGGAGGAGATGATGTGCAGACAAGGATGTACTTAACAGACAGAGACACAGTAAATAGAAGGCAGTCTCTGAGTCAGGCACTGGGAAGGGTGATGCTGAGTCACTGAGCCTAGCCTCTGCCTTCTCCCAAGGAGTCTGGGAGTCAGGGGTCATCAGCCCTGCCACAGGGGTATAGATTTTAGGGGATAGTGGCTGTGTAGCACAAAGACCGGGGTCAGCTCACACTAGATGGGGATGAGGGGGGATGTGGGCACATGCCAGTCACAGTGAGATCTGGAGGCCTTCCTGCTCCCACCTCCTTGGCTGACTTTGTCTGAGGTGCCAGAATTCCTCATCACCATTCTGATGGCTCAGATTACGGAGCTCTTGGAAGCCTCAGCACCAGGGTACATCTTTGTTGGGGCTCTCAACCTGACCTTCTGTTTCATAGCCGACTGTTTCATGCAAAGAGGGCTCATAGGATCATACGAGAGGCAAGGCCAGAGGGTAGAGAGCTTATAGGATTCCAGCTGGACAGGACCTCAGAGGTCATCTGGTCCAATGCCCTCATTTTACAGAGGAAGAAACTGAGGCCTAGAAAAGTGAAGTGATTTAACCCAGATAGGATTCCAGCTAGACAGGGACTTGTAGGTCATCCAGTCCAAATCTCTCATCTAACAGAGAAGGAAACTGAGGCCCAGAAAAGTGAAGTGATTTACCCAGGTCACACAGGCAGTTAGCATGAAAAGCAGGATAGGAACCCAGGTCCTCTGGCTTCAAAGACAGTCATGCCACATGCCTCATTTCTCCTACTAGATTCTCAATCCACAAAGGACAGGGATTGTTTTATTCCTCTTTGCATCCTCTACAATGCTTTGGACATAGTAGGTGCCAGGTCAGTATTTACTGAATGAATATATTTAGACCCAGAAGGGACCTCAGAGGCCATCTCTTTCATTTTGCAGTTGAGGAAACTGAATCCCTGAGAAGTTCAGTGACTCCCGAGTATCAGAGGTAGCATTTGAATCCAGGCCCTCTTTCTACTACCTCCCCCACCCCCAAATTCCCTATGGGGAAAACTAGACTATATGTCTCCAATTCTCCAAGTCCTTTAGAAGGTAAACCCCTTAAGAAAAGGGACTACCTTACTTTTGCCTTCCAATTCCCAAGGCCATAAGAGAGGCAGCATGACCTAGTAAACAGCCACAGCCTCAGGACTTCCAGGGTTCCAGCCCAGCCTCTGAATACACATTGTCTGTGTGACCTCAGGCAAGTTGCTTAACCTCTCTGGGCCCCACAGAACTCTCTAAGAAGACTAGAAATTAGAGGATAGTTGCCAAATTATTGTCGTTGTTTTGTTCATCCTTCCTTCTTGAAAAGGATCGATGACCTGCATTGGTTAGAGAGTGTATCCCCAACAGGGAGCTCATAGCACACTGTGTAGTTACCTCTCAATCTCCTCCTCTAAAAGGAGAGTGATGGACGAGCTAACCTTGAGGTCCCTTTGGGCTCCGGATCTGGATCTCATCATCCTGGATAGAGCCCCAGAGCCTGGCACATCATAGCCACTTGATAAATCTTAATTTTTTTGGTAAATGTTTTTATTTTTAAACTTAAATATAAAATGAGAAGAGAAAAAAGTTGCCATGTGCACAGCAGGCCCACTTGATAAATCTTTATGAACCTGAAGTCCCTGACTGTTATTAAGACCAAGGATCGTGTTTGTTTGCAGAGCAAGAAGAAACCAGAAGGCATCAGCATGTTGGGGTAAGCTCCAGGGCAGGACCTTCTGATGCAAGGCAGAGGGAGGGGGGAGGGAGACATCCAAATAGGCTTCTGAAGGAAAGTGCTGTTGGATCCTGGCCATTCCTCCTTGAATGAGCAGTGTGGGGCAGTGGACATAGCACTAGAGTCAGAGAGCCTGGTTTCAAATCCCACTTTTGGCCAAATAATGTCATTTCTCTGGGTTTCCATTTTCCCATCTTTAAAATGAAGGAACTGAATTAGATGGCCTCAGAGGTCTTGTCAATCTAGAATCCTCTGCCATCTTTGGGCCTCTACTTCCTGATCTTTGAAATGAAGGGATTAGATTAGACTTTCAGCTCTTTGAACCTGGGATACTATAAACATAGTAGGCGTTTCTCCAATCTAGGCTAGGCATGGCCCTTCCTGGAGATAAAGGTCTGGGCAGTGTGATCTCTGGGGAGACAACGTTGGGTGTCTGGGAACTCATCTCAAGGCAGTCAGTTCCTGTGTCGTGCTCCTCGGCCCTCTCTCTGATGCAAGAGGAGGACGAGGAGATGCTGGGGAAGCTGAAGCTGACAGAGGAAGAACCGGAAGAGAGACGAGGGCTGTCTCATGGCAACCATCCACCATACAGAGGAACCTCAGCTCTTCTGGACACTGCCGGTCACAGGCTGGGCACTGGGGTTTGTAGATGGAGGCCAAGTCCTAAAGCGTGAGGGTGGGAGCTGGGAGCAGAGAAGAGGGAGAACAGACAGGAAGAAAGAGACCTAGCATGGCTAGGGTGCTTACGGACTGTGGAGAAAGAAAACATGGCTCCAGAAGGTGAGGGGTTCTTCTCCATGATATTCCAGATTACCTTGACCATCATGATCTACCCCCACCCACTCTACTACCCTTTCTTCCCCCTAATGTTGTAGCACATACCAGACAGCCCCTAGCCTGTCATTCCCTCCCCACCTTGAAAACTGGGGCAGCTTCAGATGAGATTCTAGTTCTAGAGTTGCATAGAACCTCAGAAACCATCCAGTCCAATTCTCTTATTTTACAGATGAGGAAACTGAGACCCAGAGAGACAAGATCCAAGATTTAGAGCTGGAAGGGATCTCAGACGTCATCTAGTCCAACATTATTATTATTATTATTATCATCATCATCATCATCATCATCATCATCATTATTTTACAGGTGAGTAAACTGAGGCTCAGGGAGGTTAAAGTTCACCCAGGCCATAAGGGTCAGAGGTGCTATCTGAACCTAGGTCATATGACTCCAGAAGCAGAGCTCTTACCACTGTGCCAGCTTAGGACCCAAACACCCATTCCTGGGCACACAGCTGGACCTGCCTAGAAAAGCAGATGACTTAGAAATGTCTTGGTGTTCCCCATCCAAGCTCCTTCCCTTCCTTTGCTATCCTGCTGAAGCCTCAGACCCTTTCCTAGTCCCCCCAACCACACACACACACTCCTTTTATGCTACTTCCAAGCCTCCTTCTGTGATCTCACAAACATTCATCAAGCACAAATGACTTCTGCCCCCTCCATCTTCAACCACCGCCTGCCATTCCCTGCTTCTTTAGTCTCTTGTTTCCCACTGACCGCCAGCCAGCCTTGTGCCCACATCCATCTGCCCACCTCTCTCCCCACTGCCTGCCAGGGCCAAATGCCAGTTTCCTTCCCTGCTTCTCCTCCTCCTTCAAGCACCTGTTTCAAAGCTACCCCTACCCCCTCCACCCTCCCACCACCCTATACCCATCAGTCAGATCGGCCTTGCCTCAGAGAGACCAAATTGTCTACTTCTCCCTAAGGGTCTCTCCCCAGAAGACAGTCTTGGGATCATAGATAAAGAGCTAAAAGGGACCTCTGAGGTCATCTAGTCCAACCCCCTCGTTTTTGTGAATGAAGAAACTGAGACTCAGAAAGGTGAATTGATTTGCCAAAAGTCACAAAGCCAGGAAGAGTCACAAGTGAGAGTTGAGTTCAGGTCCTCTCATTCCAAATCTCTCTCTCTCTCTCTCTCTCTCTCTCTCTCTCTCTCTCTCTCTCTCTCTCTCTCTCTCTCTCTCTCATATCACAATCACCTCTGAGGAACCACCTCTAGCTTCATTTTCCAGCTAGGGAAACCAAGGCATGAGGGGGAAAGAACTACCACTTCAATGAAACAACCAGACATCTTGGAAGAAATAGGGAGATCCAGTCTCAGGGAGAAAAAGTCTAAATTTCAGAGAAGGTGCCAGTCTACACTGATAGAGGGAGTTCCTCACCAGGAGCCCCCTACACTCATAAAATCACAAGGCCAGTCAAGAAAAAAACTATAAAACATTATGCTTGTGAAGAGTTCACATTGAAAAATGATGTAGTGCCTGCCCTCAAGGAGGAAACAGTCTGCAGGTACATGTTTTAAGCAGGCACATGACCTAAATGGCAGCGGAAGAATCTTGGATTTGGATGTAGAAAACCTGGTTCCCAACTCTTGCTCTGTGAACTTAACCAAGTCACTTCCCCAAAGTCAGGCACAAATTTCATCCCCTGTAAACTGATGGGGTTGTATTAAATGACTTCCTAAGATCCAGTCTACCTCTAATTCTAGGGTCATGGGGCAGGGTCACACCTGGACTTGAGGAAGGTCATTTTAGCAGCTGTGTGAAGGATGGGTTAGCAAGCTGCAGAGAGATAGGGAGAGCCATCAGGAGGACATTGCAATAGGCCCTGTGAGAGATGATGAAGGCATAATCTGGGTAAGTGAAGGGAAGGACAGATAAGAAAGATGTCAGGATCACTGATTCATTAGCATTTGGCCACTGGTTGGAATTGAGGAGTGAGGGAGAGGGAAGATGACTCTGAGGCTTGAGCCTAGATAAATTGGAAGATTGATGGTATGATCAACAGAAACAGGGCAGTTGGAAAAAGGAGCATTGTTTAGGGGAGAAAAGAAGTTTGGGACAAGTTTGAGATCATCTTAGAAAGTTCTTTGGAACACCTCAAGGTTCACTGACCTGTCCAGGGTCATACAGTACACATTAGAAGAGAGATCTAGGTCTTCCTGACTCTGAGTCTTGCTCTCCAGCCAACAGGAGGCCATGCTGTCTCTCTTTTCATCTTCTAGGCAAAGCTGGGATGAACATCAAAGATCATCTAATCCAACCCTCTCATTTTACAGATGAGAAAACTGATGCCCAGACTGATTATGGGATTTACTCAAAGTCCCACAGATTGCAAGTGAAACCACTGAGATTTGAACTCTGACTTTCCATGGCATTATGATACCTCCTACAATCAATTAATCAACAAGTATTTATTCAGATTTTGCTTACTATTTGCCAGGTACAGTGCTAAATGCTGAGAATACAAAGGCAAAATCAGTCCCTCCCCTCAGGGAGCTCATATTCTAATGGCTATACAAGCAGTTGGAGATTTGGTATGGAACTCAAAGAAGAAATTGGGACTGGCCATATCATTTACGGAGTCATCTGCCTAGAAACAATAACTGATGGCATGCAAATAAATAAGATTTCGACTAGAAAGAGAACATTCTTTGTTTCAGGAGATGGCTCTCTGGGTGAGGATGTGAGGAGAGGTAAATTTGGAAATGAAGGTGTTGTAAAAACAAAGGTAGCAATAAAATTCTTAAATGAGGGAAAGAAAAGGACTAAGGGTAGAGCTTTGGGGTAAATCCACTAGTAAAAAAGAATTCGGATAGTCAGATGGAAGGAAAGAACAGCCACACAGAAGCCAAGGAAAATGAGAAGGCCAGCAGTGTCAAAAGCTGCCGAAAGATCAACAGTGAGTGCCCAGAAAAGGTCATTGGATGTGGCAATTAAGAGATCACTAGTGACCTTTAAAGAGAAAGCAGTTTCAGGCTAGTGGTGGGAGTGGGAGCCTGCAAGAGGTTGGGGAGGGGGGAGTGGATAATTAAATGGCTGGTTTCTTTCCAGTTTAGCACCGAAGGGGAAGAGAGGCATCAGACAATAGCTTCAGGGTTTGGCAGGGTCAAAGAAAGTTATTAGAGTAGGAAAGACTGAAACATGTTTAGGTTACAAGAAGAGGTCGCTAGAGACAGAGCAACAGAAGATTAAAAAGAAAGAATGAATGAGACAACCAATAGCATGAGATCCCAGATGGGGGGGGTGGAGAACCAAGGAAACAAGTGGAGGGCTCAGCCTGGACAAAAGACAAGGCACCTCATCTCTAAGAAAGAGAAGATGAGTGAAAGTAAAAAGGATGTAGAAAATGAAAGACGATGGAGCTCGTGGTATCTGGACCCAGTCTTCTCAGCAAACAGGAGGTAATTCATTTTGTCATATCTTCCCAAGTCAACCTAATTCCCTTTTCTTCATCCTTGCACTAATCATCCCCCTCACCACCACTTCACCTGCCTATCATTCCAGTCCTAACCCTTACTTAACCTCCATCCCTTTCTTTATCTTAGCCTACTTCCATCTCTGTCCTCACTGTCTCCCATTCCTACCTGCATCTCCACCCTCAGCCTCACTTGGGTATCTCTGTCTCTACTTTCACCCATTTCTACTCCACCCCTTTTCTAATTCTCATTTCCACTCACTCTACACTTCAATCTCATCTTTCCATCATTCCTGCCTCAGCTACTACACCATTCCAGTCATTAAAGTTGGCTTTGACCTCATAAAACTCAATTCCACATTGAATTGATGAACTGCTCATGATGCACAAGGCAGAGGCAGTGTGGCAGGTTGCTTGGAGAGCTACCTCAGAGGTGACTTGTGTTCACCTCAGGAGGACCTGGGTTCAAGTGCATGCAGCCTCTGACTCATACTGACTCTGTTATATGGAGCAAGTTAAACTCTCATAGCCTCAGGAAACTTTAAGAAGACAATTCAATTCAATAAACATCTATTAAGCACCTACTATGTACAACATACTGTGCTATAAATCGTAAAGCAAGGGCAGATCTGAAATGGTAAAGGGTATTTCCTCCATGGAAACTGTTCACAAGGCAACATATAAGGGGGAGATACAAGGATGAAAGATGAAATGATGCCTGCCCTAGAGAACTTTCCCATCTAGTAAAGGAATGGCCCAGGTAAACAGATAACTATAACAGAAGTTTGAGGGGGTGCCCTGGTGAGATTTCAGCTAAAGCTGCAAGTCTGGAGGGGCTAAAAGGAAGAGATATTGAAGTAGAATTCTCCTTGTACACCCCTTCTTATACAACTTAGAAAATGATCATGTTGTCAACCAAATTAAGTTTGAGAAATTAAAGGAGGGAGGGCTCACATTTAGCTAGGGGCACAAGGGAAGGTTATCATGAAGGATGTGATACCTGAGCAGGTCCTTGAAGAAAAAGGGGTGTCAGTAGATGAAGATGCATTCAGTTCAATTATACAAACATGTATTAAGGACCTACTGTGTGTCAGGCACTGTGCTATGTGTTAAGGATACATAGAGGAAATCCTGCTCCCAAGAATCTTACAGCCTATGGAGGATGGGGAAGGAGAAGGGAACCATATGTACACAGATAAGTAGGAAGGGGCAAAGGGGGCTTCAGGTCTTACGGCCACATTTAAAAGATCTCCCCACCCATCCTCCACAGCAGCTCAGCAGTGACCCAGACTCTAGAAGGTTTGGACCAGGGGCAGTGTTAGTTTTAGGTTTAACCCTCACCCCAGGACAAGGGTAACCCCTGTCCGTGGTACTCAAAGAAAGATGGAGGACTAGTGGAGTCAAGAGGTTTCTCCAGGGTCTTAAATTGGGGGTTGGAGGAGGAGAAAGAACCTAAGAGGCCTGGCTCCCCGCCCTGTAATTTATTTTTCCTCAGACTCTGGGGCCCCAACTGGGGGAAATTAGCAGGAGTAAATGACTCTGATTCAGAGCCCAAACCCTATTTGCATGCAAATGCCCTTCTTGTTAATTTTTAAAGTGGGGGAAGGGGGAGGAGGTCAAAGGAGAGAAATACAGAACACAGACTCTAGGGAAGAAGAGCGAAGAGGTTTCCTTCCCAAGCAGGCAGACTGGGGGCAGCTGTAAGGTGCCAGACAGATCTATGGAAGGGCCAGTCTGGCGAAAGCAAAGCTGATATCCTGGGGCCTCAGCCCCTACTCGAGCTGGGCACGGTCCCAAAGGAACAGCTATAGTGTTCATTCGCAACTAGAATCCACAATCCGCACCCCAAGGAATGGGGAAGGAAGGACCATCCCAGGCAGCAGCTGGCACAGGGGAAGCTAGCAACCAGCCCTTTGAGTCTGGGCTCCACCCCACCCAGGGGCCCCACAGGGAGCAAGGCACTAGCTAAGGGGCTGGGCATCCACCTTATTGCCTTGCCATAACCTCCCCCCACCTACAGTCTAGGAACTGAGAAGGGATTCTAAAGAGAGGAAAGGATGAAGTGGGGGACCAGGAGGGAATTGGTAGTGGGGAAGACAAGTGCCCTTTGAGAAAACAAAACAAAACCCATCCAGACAAAGAACAGAACATTTTCAGGGGCACACTGGAGTTTCCTCTTCTTTCCTCCCTTCTAGACAAGCCTAGTCAACTAATTTTCCCCAGACTTAAATGAATAGTCTGTGCAATGCTCCCTCAAACACTGAATGTACATATAGCCCAACAACCCTCAAAACACTCCCAAACATTCAATGCCCATGACCCCAAAACTGTACATTCATATAACCCCCCAAAACCCAGAAAATATTGAACATCCATACAATCCCCCAGCCCCTAAACACTGAAAATCCATATATCCCCTAGCAGTCCCCAATACTAAATTTTAAGATATCCTCACAACAGTCCCCTACATACACCTCTAAACACAATTTCTTGATAATCTCAACACTCCTTTCCCTCCCCCCCCACTAGCCACACGCACTGAATTTCTATCACAACACTGATTCCACACACATTTCTACAGTCACACACCCTGCATTCCTATATGATGAATATCAATAAATGAACAATTAAAATCACCCCAACATACAAAGCTAAATAAAGCATTTCGACATAATTATCCTCCCTTCACCCGCACCCCCCCCCATTCAATCACAGCAACCTGTGTCCCCATACATGGAGTATTATTATTCAGATGCAGTCACCCCCCCCCACCTCCAGTCTTTCAAAACACACACACACACACACACACTCTCCTTGTTGTCTCGGAGACACGCACCCAGGTCCTGCAGATAGCCTTAAAATCGGGGGCTGGTGGGGCGGGAGCTTCCAACCCCGTTCAATTCTGCCTGTCACCGAAGGGCATCCGAGGGTCGCTCCTCGGCTCTGGGCTGTCCCCCTTTCCGGGCAGACTCTCTGCGCACAGTGCGGGACAGAGCACGGCCGACGCCGACGACGGGCAGACAGACAGCCGATGACAACAACACAGGCGGTCCCCCGACGCTCTTCCTCGATCGCTAGCTCTTCTCTCCTCCCCGGCACTCGCTCCGCTACTCTCCAGCCTCCTGCCAGCCTCCTGCCAGTCTCTGCCTGCCCCGCGGCGCCTCCAGCCAACTGCAAGGCGAGGAGGCTCCGCTGCGCCCCCGCCTTCTCTCCTTCCCTCCCTCCCTGCAGGTCCGGTCTCGGGCTGCCCCGGGCGTGCGCGCTCAGCCGCTAGTCGGAGGGGCGGCGCGAGGCTGGGCCAGGCCGGGCTGGGCTGGGCTGGGGAGGGGGAGACGGCCCCGAGATGCAGAAGGGCGCGAGGGCTCTGCGGGAGGGCTGACTGCCCCCATTGCCACGGCTCGAGGCGAGGCTTCTCGGGAAGAGACAAAAGAGAAGAAAGGCAGGAGAGGGGACGGCATGTACCTGGGCTACCTCGGAGCCCCGAATTCCCTCCGCAAGACAAGGTGATACCACCTCAGGGGTGGAAGGACCAGCAGACCTGGTGGGTTTAGAATCAGACGAGCTAGATTCGCATCCTGGCTACCCCTGTGTGACCTTGAGCAAGTCACTCAACAAGTCATTTTCTGGGCCTCAGTTTTCTCATCTGTAAAATGACTAAACGACCTCCAAAGTCTATGTGGATAACCCTATGATCTGCCACTTACAATCCAAAGTGATATTTTTTTAAAACCCAGGTCTAACCATCTCCACCCCACCATCCCCCATCCCGCCCCCAACATGCTCCAGCTGCTTACGGTTCCACTAGATCAAACATGAAGTCTTCTGCTCAGCCCTTTAAAGCTGTCCACAATATGGCTCCAGCCTGCCTTTCCAAGTTTATTACATATTTCTCTCCTTCCCGCACACTCTGGTCCAGCCACATTGGTCTCCTTGCTGTCCTTCACGGGACATTCCATCTTTGTGTCTTTGCCCAGGCTGCCCCAGGCAACTAAAACGCATCCCCTCCTCATCTGCCTTTTGGAATGCCAAGGTTCCTTCAAACCTCACCTCCTACATACAGACTTTCTTGATTCCCCGAAACAAAGCTGCTCACTCACTCACCCCAGTCTGAAAGTACCTCATATAAAGTGGTTTTGTCCTTGGTTCTCAAAAAGAACAATGACATTACAAGGGTGATGTCTTGACTTTCAGTGAACTGGATTTAAGGGAGGCGGTCTCTCAAAAAGTCATCAGCCTCACTCTCTCCTCCAGTCATCAAAGTCCAGTAGCAAGACATGCCAGTGCATGACCTTGGCCTTCCTAAATTAAGCTCTTTCCCAGGTCTCAGTTTATCTGAGGCAACACCCATTCAGTGTTTATGGGCTAGGTAAGAACTAAGGCAAAAGATGGCCTGATTTACTATCACAAAAATATCTATCAGGGAGAAGAAGACCCTTAAAGTTTCTGGCCAGAACAGAAAACAGTTGCTGTTTACACTCATTCTAAGCTGTGAAAACCCAGAGGGCCGCAGAGACTAGGTCCTAGCTAGTAAGTGCCAGAAGCAGAATTTAAACACAGGACCTCCACAAAGCTGGCCCTTTGTCCACCATATCATACTACATTTTTGCCTAAAATGTAATATGAATGAAAAAGGCATTTATTAATTACTTCTGTTCTATGCCAGGCATTATGCTAAGTCCTGAAGATATACATTTACTTAAAAAGCAAGACAGTCCCTGCTTACATTCTTATAAGGGAAGACAACACCCTTAAGGGACTGGTGGCCAAAGAAGCATGTTTTGGCTTGGGAACCAAAGTGATGGTGAGTAGAATCTCATCTCAGGGCAATTAACATGTCCTTCCTAGGAATGGTGGCATTGATTTGACTCCTGTTTCCAGAGCTAGAGGCAGAAACCAGGAAAAGGTGGGCTCAGCATGAAAATGGCCAGAAGGCAGGGTGCTGAGCATGAGCTAGAGATGAATACCAATCAGGACACCAGGGTGGAAACTGGAGTACTAGGTAGAGCTAGGCAGCATAACATGAAGATGGCTGGAGAGTAGGAGGTGCTTAAGAAATGTCCGCCATATTTAATTGAGGCAGGAGGCAAAAGGGTGCCACTTGTTTTGAAGTAGTGATGCCACTAGATTTACATGTAAGAGAAGAGATTATCTGGGCAGCAGTATAAAGAATGAATCAAAGAAAGCAGCATATTGCAGTAGTAAGGGTCCAGTGGTAAGGGGAGCTTGGGCTAACTTGGTGATAATGGGAACAAAGAGAGAAGGGATAGATGTGGTATGTAGTGTCAAGGTCCCAGTCTGGGTAACTGACCAGATATGAGAAGCAAGGGAGAGGGAGGAGACAAGAGTCAGCAAACATTAGTTACCATGAATTCAGAAGTTAAGCCAGAGTTTCCTAAAGAGTTTATTGTGATTGCTATGATTGCTACTTCTTGGTCTCTATACCTTTTTTTCCAAGTGCTTAGGGTAGGTATTCCCCAAGATTCTGGTCTATCATTGCCTTTACTCCTCTCCATCTTGTCCTTTGGCAGTCCTGTTTGCTATTACGATTTCAGCTCTTGGCATATGACTCCTAAGTCTGTATTTCTAGTTCCAGTTATATATCTCTGTCTATGAAATATCTCCATTTGGATATCCCACCAGCACTTCAAACTCAGTATACTTATCCCTTCCACATGGATGGGGTGAGGGGCACAGTTTTCCCTTGATCCAGAAAATCTACATAAAAAATTGTGGCCTTCCCTATGTACCAGAGAAGAAGTCTGAATTATTATTATTATTATTATGGTATTAAAAGATAAAATATGTTGATATTACACAACACACATACTCCCAAAAATTCCCATTCAATTTCTTATGCTGATGTATGGAAACCAAGATGGGGAAAGGTGAAATGTAGAAAGGATAACTGTATATCCAAGACCACCCTACCCCCTAACCTGCCCTTTCCTTACAACAGAACTATTTCAGTGGTTCCTCCATTTACTGGGGATCTCATATTCAAAGCTTTGCAGTTAATAGCAGAACGTAAGCTTCTAGAGGGAAGAGGCTATTTTAATGTCCATAGCACAGTGTGTGAAGACATAGGATAACAGAGTTAGAGGTGGATGGAACCTTAAAAGTCATCTGCTCTTACCCCTCATTGGAGAGATGAGGGAGCTGGTGCCCAGAGGGGTGAGGCTATTTGCTCCAAGTTATACTGGCTGACCTGTGGTAGAGCCTTCCTAGCTTGTATTGATTGGTCTGATCAACCACAGTCAGATACACTGTACCTCGATCCTAACCTAGTGATATCATCTTGGCCCTCTACAAGCGTGAAGGACAGCAATCAATAACCAAATTATACCAGTAGTAAGTGGCAGAGACTGGATTTGAATGACTGAATATAGTAATTGAATTGCTCAATGTAATAAATTTTTAATATAAACAGTCACAAGAACAACTCCTATTTTCTAGGCAGTTCTGATGCCATTTGTATATAATAATAATAATAATAGTGGGGCAGCTAGCTGGTGCAGTGGATAGAGCACCGGCCCTGGATTCTGGAGGACCTGAGTTCAAATCTGGCCTCAGACACATAACACTTACTAGCTGTGTGACCCTGGGCAAGTCACTTAACCCCGGGCAAGTCACTTAACCCCATTGCCTAAAATAACAATAATAATAATAATAATAATAGCTAGGATTTATAAAGTGTTTTACAAATATTACCTCATCTGAGCATTACAACCCTGTGAGGTAGGTGCTGTTATTATACCCATTTTACAGACACTAAGGCAGATAGAGGTTAAGGTCACACACTCAGTAAGTATACAAGGTCAGATTTGAACTCAGGTCTTCCTGACTCCAGCTTAGGTCCACTAAGCCACCTAGCTTCTTCTGTATACATCTTGTTCCTCCTCTCTTCCCCCCTCCCCACCTTTGAGCGTAACATGCTTGGGGCAGCTAGGTGGCACAGTGAATAGAGCTCCAGCCTTGGAGTCAGGAGGACCTGAGCTCAAATCTGGCCTCAGACACTTGACACATAATACTTACTAGCTGTGTGACCCTGCCAAGTCACTTAACCCCAATTGCCTCACAAAAAAAAAGAGTAGAAAATAGTGTAACATGCTTAAGAGCAGGAACTAAGTCATATTTGCGTTTGTGTCCCCAGTGTCTAGCACACAGGGGAGCTTAATGAATGCTTGATGACTGATTGATTGATCGACTTTGGGCAAGTCCCAGACTGTCTGAGGCAAGCTATCACAGAGTTTTAAAGTTAGGAAAGTCCCTCACTTCCTCCTTGGTAAAAAGAGAGAGTTGGATTCCATGGTTTCTAAGATCCCTTCCCAGATGGCTCTCTGTCAGGGGGAGTGGGGTGTGGATACGTACAGGGGAAATTTAGACTATGTAAAAACAACCAATATCAATAAATTTTTAAAAGGCCTCTGCCAGTTACATGACGGAGGAAGGCGGGACCAGGGGAATATGAACTTTGGGCTCTTCTGCACAAAAGCAGTCTATGCCTAAGCTCTGGGGATTAAGGCCACGTCCAGCATCCTGGGGTTCTAGAAGTTCAAAACCCTTATGGCCAGTCATGGCCACACAGAGGAAGGGAAGGAATAAATACTCACAATTACTCCCATGTCATGACATGTTGAGGCTAACAAAGCACCTTCTTCGTCACAGTCCTGGGAGGGAGGGAGTGCAAGAATTATCCCTGTTTCCCAGATGATGAAACTGACATCCCAAGATGAGAGATGTGGTCACACAGCTAGGAAGATTCAGAGCTGGCTGATTTCTTACCTCCTACTCACAGGCTCATGGGTATAGTGCCACAAGAGACCTCACAGGTCATCTAGTCCAAACCACTCCTTTTTTTCAGGTGAGGAAACTGAGGCCCAGCAAAGTTAACTGACTTGCTGTAGGTCACATAGCATACTGTCTGAGGCAGAATTTGAACCCAAGTCAGTCCTCTTTTCTCATCATGGTTTCTAGCCCCCCCAATTCCATCCCTTAAGAGGTTCATAACAGGGCTTTCTTTGGTGAGAATCTGCTCATTGTAGATTAAACATGGCTGAGCTAAGTAACTTGGAGTGGGCAGAAATCACAACTCAGCTATGTGGTTGGGTGGGCCACTGCTCCATGGAGAGGAAACAGGGACCCCAGAATACCGCACAAGGCCACTACTGAGAAGAATGTTGCCTACAGGGGGCAAGGAGCTGGGAGGTCAGAGTAGGAGCTCATCCTAGTTCACCATCTGATAATTTCCTATTTTAACTAACTATTTGCAAAGTAGATGACAGACTGTTTCTAAGTTGCTGAACTGCAGGTATTGTTGGCACTCTAAATTCAGCACCCTGGTGCAAAGTCCCATTTGCCCTGCCTTAGGTAGAGCACTGGGCAAGTAGCCATATTGGAAAATTGTTTTTAAAAAAGGTGGAACAAACCTGTTAACCTCATCTACTGCTACTATATTTCCTCAGTTTTTGGTGGCAACTAGCTATATGAGCCCCAGAGAGCAAAGGCTCTCAGTTCTGCAACTATGGAGGACAAGATAAATATTTGAGTAACTTGTAAAGAGCATACCACGCTTGTTTCTCTGATGATGCCAACTACCAGCAATTTGGGTACAAAAATGCAAGCCGACACTTGCAAAAGGGCTGGAAAAACTGCCTTCCAGGCTGTCGGGGAGAAGGAAGAGCTCCTGGAAAGAATGGAAGACTTGTTTCATGGGGAAAAGCAGGAGGAAAGAAAATCTAAAGAGGAAAAGAGGAATAATAACCGGTGTCGGGGGGTTGGAGATTAGAAGAACCCAACACAGAGAAAAAATGTCAGAAGGCCCATTGACCACTGAAGGCAAGTCACAGGCATATCACTCTTCCTACAGAGGGGAAAAGCTGGGACCTCTGTTCTCCCTGGTCACCAAGAAATGAGGGTAAGAATCCACAAGGGCCAATAGGAAAGGAGTCACAAGAAGAAATAAAGCATGCTGTTGGGTGCCTTCTTCACTGAAGGGGACTAAGGAGACCATATGTTAACTTGACCTGAAATGAGGGAGGGGAGCTCTTCTAGGGATGGATATCCAGAATGTGAAGGGGAACTTCCTCAGTTTGGTCAAACCTTACGACTATTACCCTCTTCCAAAGATTCATGTAGAACCTAGAAAGCATTGTTAGGAAGTATGAAGGCCTGGATAAGAAACTAAATACCTTTGGGTCATCAGTGGTTTTAGGGCTTTTTACTCCCTTCCACTGATAAAAGATCAGGGGCTTCAGAAGAGAAAGGCAGATTTGGGAAGTGAACAAATGGTTCAGAACATGGTGTCTTAGTATGAGATTTGGATGTCTGAACCACCATGCTTTAAGAAATGGGAATTACAGGCTCTTGGTCAGGGATGACACGTATCAAATGAGGACTAGTTCAAATATCGTTGCTTGGTGATTTGTGGATCTGAAGAACAGGAGGGAAAGCTACTTACCAAGCCAGAAATCATGAAAAATACTAGGTATGATGACATAAGAGGAAAATTAGAGACATGGTCTCCAGGTGAATAGGTGACACAGTGCATAGAATATTGAACCTAGAGTCAGGAAGACCTGTGTTCAAATTTGATCTTAAACTCTTACTAGCTGTGTGATCTTGGGGAAGTCATTTAACCTCTGTCCTCCTCATCAGTAAAATGGGGATAACAGTACCTACCTTTCCAGGTCGTGAGGATAAAATGAGACGATATTGCTAAAGTTGCTTTGTTATATAAATGCTATTTTAGAATATTGGTGGAGAAACCTGACAATTCTCAGTAGACATCATCCAAAAAGTAGGGCAGTAATAAATATTATAACATCAGCTATACAAATGTGCACAGAGTATAGTTAATAAACAAGGAAAGAAGAACTAGACATCTTAACACAGGGAAGTAAATTTAGCTTCATAGATTTCACCGAACCTTAACAGGATGTGACTCAAGAATGGAATATAGTCTTTAAAGGGCATACCTTAGTCAAAAGGATCTGATTGCCTAGAAGGGACAGTGCGGTAGCACTGTAAGAACTGATACTCAATGGCAGCGAGGTGGTGCAGTGGATAGAGCACCAGCCCTGAAGTCAGGAGGACCAGACTTTAAATCCAGCCTCAGATACATGATACTCACTAGCTGTGTGACCCTGGGCAAGTCACTTAAACCCGATTGCCTCACCAAAAAACAAACAAACAAACAAAAAAACCCCCACATACTCATTAGGAAATCCGTGAATTAGAAGCAGGAAAATGATAACCACAGTGGAGCAAAGATCAATGGAAGAAGAAGCAGGCATGATATTGCAGTAGTTGCATAGACAGGGTGTCCCAAAAGCCTCAGTGCCCTTTTAAGCTATTAAAGCTTAAATTGTATGCTATCATTCCCCTAGAGGGAGGAAATGGATAAGTTCAGGGCACAGCTCACAGATCGGGTATGCAGGCATATGACAGTGGGGAGAGGAACTTCGAGCACCCAGACTTCTACTGGATCTCCCTCTCCACTTAAGTCAGGGCAGCTGATAAATTCTTGGCTTGGCTCAGTGAAAATGTCCTTCTTTAGAAGACAGAAGTAACAAAGGGAACTGCTCTTCTACACCTAATTTTGAGCAAGAAAGAACTGGTTAACAAAGCAAAGTTGATGAGTACTTCGGGAGGAAATGACCCCTCTCTCTTAGAACTCATGATAGGTAAGGAAGAGAAAGCCCAATATAGACTCACGGGTGGGTGGGTGTGTATGTGCATGCACGCACATACACACATGATTTAGAGAGTGGATCTCAAAGAATTCAGTGAAAAGATAAGTCAGGTCTCAGGGCCTATAGAGTAAATCAGTCTAAGATGGATGGGATGAGCTCACAAATGAAATTCCAAAAACCCAAGTATAAATAATTTTAATAAGGAAGAAAAGAGGGAACTATCTAAAGAGATCAGTGTGGATACCTGGTAGAACTTGTGACCAACTCAGTTTTTTTTAATATATAGGAAATAGAAGCAAGGGCAGTTAACTGAGCATGAATACTTCAGTAGCAGAGACCTTCAGTAGCAGTGAGCAGAGCACCTGAAGCACTGAAAGTACAAAATTAGATGAGGCCACACATTTTTTTAAACTCAGGGAAAGAAGGAATAGCAAAGAAGGAATAGTACTAATGTTTGGGGTTGATGGAACAACGATAGTAGATAATAGAGAGAAGGCAAAACTACTCAACTCCTATTTTGTCCCTCTATTTTCTACCATGAACAATTTTTTGGTCTGAGAAAGATAGAACAAGATGGATTTATAGGAAGATGAAATTCTCAGGCTTAGGAGAACCATAGCTTAGGGTACTGAAAATATGCATGAATGTCATTCCTGAGCTCCTGTTGGAGATCTTTAAAAAGTCGTGGAGAATACCATCAACGAGCATATGGAAAAATGTTCCAAGTCACTAATAATTAGAGAAATGTGAATGAAAACAACTCTGAAATTCCACCTCATAATCATCAGATTGGCAAAGATGACAAAAAAAGAAAAATGACAAATGCTGGAGGGTCTGTAGGAAAACAAGCATACTAACACATTAGGTGGAGCTGGGAACAGATACAACCAATTCTGGAAAGCAATTTGGAACGATGCCCAAAGCGTTGCTAAACTGTGCATACCCTTTGAACCAGAGACATAAATTCTAGCCTTAAACCCCAAAGAGATCAAAGAATGAGGGAAAGGACTTATATTTACAAAACTAGTTATAGCAGCTCTTTGTTGTAGTGAATTAGCTGGAAAGTAAAGAGATACCTACCAATTGGAAAAAGGCTGAACAAATTAAAGTATATGAATATGATAGAATATTATTGCACCACAAGAAATTATAAAAAGGGATGGTTTGGGAGGAACCTAGAAAGAGAAATGAGTAAAACCAGAAGAATAAATGATACAGTAACAGTAATGTTGTAAAGACCATGTTGTAAATGTGCTCAGTGCAATCATGGTTCCAGAGGACTCATGATGAGTTATGGTACCCCACTCCCTGACAATGCTGGTGGATTGAAGTTGCAGAATGAGAAGTACATTTTTAACACAAATGTGGGGGTTCGTTCTGCTTGACTGTGCGTATTTGTTTTAAAAGGTTTTGTTTTTCTTTTTTCTCAGTTGGGGAGGGGAGGAGGGAGGGAGAGAGGTGCTAGAGACGTGACTGACAAAAAAAAGAGAAAGAAAAGAGAAAATATAGAGCGTTATCAAAACATGTTTTTGAATTTCAAAGAAAACAAGGAAGGCCAGAAGGAATCAAAGAAAAGCTGGACAACTTTGAAAACTGCTGTTTGCATTTATCATATAAGCTAGTAAAGCTTTACTTTAAATTTTACTAGCTTAAAGCTGCACTAAGACTTTTGGGATACTCCATATACCTTAAAAAAAAAGAAAAGAAAAAGCAAGCTGTACATAACAGGCATTTGCAGTTTTGTGTACAACCCCCTCTCTTTCTGTTCTCATGGGTATAGGAAAATGCTTTAATGTTTGTTAAGTTTGGAATCTTTTTAAATGGAAGGAAGACAGAAAAATCATGTAGAACAGGTAACATAAGAATGGAAATGAGCAAATGCCCTAGTTTCTTCATTATTTATTTACTTATTTTCAATATTTAAAAAAAATTGTGAGTTCCAAATTCTCTCCCTCCCTCCCACCCCTCTTCTACCCACTGAGAAGGCAAGCAAGATGTTATCAATTATACATGTGAAAGCATGTAAAATGTATTTCCAAATTAGCCACATTGCAAAAACAAGAAAAATAAAGAAAGTGAAAAAACTATACTTTGATTTGTCCTCAGAGTTCATCAGTTCTTTCTCTGGAGATGGACAACATTTTTCCTCATGAATCCTTTGGAATTATCTTGGATTCTTGAACCGATCAGAGTAGCGAAGTAATTCACAATTCACGATTACAGTATTGCTGTTACTGTGTACAATGATCTCCTGTTCTGCTCACTTCACTTTGCATCAGTTCATATAGATCTATTTTTCTTTCTTTCTTTCTTTCTTTTTTTTTTTTGGTGAGGCAATTGGGGTTAAGTGACTTGCCCAGAGTCACACAGACAGTGAGTGTTATGTGTCTAAGGCCAGATTAGAACTCAGGTCCTCTTGATTCCACTGCGCCATCCAGCTGCCCCCATGTTTTTCGTTTCTTGTAACACTATAGTACTCCATTACAATCATATGCCACAACTTGTTCAGCCATTTTCCAATTGATGGGCATTCCCTCAAATTCCAATTCTTTGCCACCACAAAAACGTTGCTATAAATATTTTTTCACATATAGGTCCTTTTCCTTTGCTCTCTGATGTCTTAAAATATAGTCCTAGTAGTAGTATGGTCAAAGGGTATGTATAGTTTTATTGTCCCCTGGGCATAGTTCCCAGCGGTTCTTCAGAATGGTTGGAGCAGTTCATAACTCCAGCAATAGTCCATTAGTTTGCCTATTTTCCCTCATCCCTTCCAGCATTTGTCATTTCTGATAGGTATGAGGTGGTATCTCAGTCATTTTAATTTGTATTTCTCTAATCAATAATGATTTAGATTATTTTTTCATTTGACTATAGATAACTTGATTTCTTTTTCTGACAACTGCCTGTTCATATCTCTTGACAATTTATCAATTGAGGAGTGACTCTTATTTTGACTCAGTTCACCATATATTTGAGGGAAAAAAGGGCTTTGATTCAGAGAAACTTGATGTAAACGTTTTTTATATTAAACTTTGATACTTTTTTGTCAAAATAAAGTTTCACTGATTATCTCTTTTGATTAGGTCCATTTTGATTTACTTTGTGGTTGCTGCCCCTACCTTTTTTAGTTCAGCTGAAGAATAATAGATTCTATTCTATCTCCTTATTTTAACTCTGTGAGTTTTCTTTCTGTTTCAAGTATGTCTCATGTAAACAACATATTGTTGGATTCAGGTTTCTAATTCATTCTGCTATCTGCTTCCATTTTATTTGTGAGCTCATCCCATTCACATTCACAGTTATTATTACTAACTGTGTATTTCCCTCCATTCTGTTTCCTTCTATTTAACCTTCTCTTTCTTTTTGTCCTGTCTCTCTGCATTATTTCTAACCACTGCCTCTCTTAATCTGCTCCCTTTTATCATCCCCCCCTACCTTTCTCTTATTCCCTTCCCTTCCTATTTCCCTGTTGGGTAAGATAAATTTCTATACCCAACTGAGTGCATAGATAGATGGATAGATAAATATAGAAAGAGATATTCTTCTCTCTTTGAACCAGTTCTGATGAGAGTGAGGTACAAGCGTTGTCTGCCACCACCATCCTCATTTCCTCTCCACAGTAAAAGCTCTTTCTTGAGTGCCTCTTTTATGTGAGATAATTTTCCCCATTCTACCTCTCCCTTCCCCCCTTCTCTTAGTGCACCCCTTTCTCACCTTTCATTTTTTTCAGATCATCCCAACATAAGTGACTCATTCCTGTGCCCCCTATGTAGACTCTTTCTAACTGCCCTAATAATGATAAAGATCTTAGGAATCTCATGTATCATCTTCTCATATAGGAATATAAACAGGTTTTATGCTTCTCTTGAGTCTTGTGTTTAAATGTCAAATTTTCTATTCAGCTATGGTCTTTTCATAAGGAATGTTTGAAAGTCTTCCATTTCATTAAATGTCAATTCTCTCCCTCAGTTTTGCCGGTTAGGTTATTCTTGGTTGTAATCCTAGCTTCTTTGCCTTCTGGAATATCATATTCCAAGCCCTCCACTCCTTTAATGTGGATGCTGTTAAATCTTGTGTTATCCTACTGTGGCTCCACAACATTTGATTTGTTTCTTTCTGGCTGCTTGCAATATTTTCTACTTGACATGGCAGCTCTGGCCTTTGACTATAATATTCTTGGGAGTTTTCATTTTGGGATCCCTTTCAGGAGGTGATTTCTATTTTACCCTCTGGTTCTAAAAATCAGGGCAGTTTTCCTCGATAATTTCTTGAAAGATGATGTCTAGGCTCTTTTTGTAATTATGGCTTTCAGGTAGCCAAATAATTCTTAAATTCTCTTTCCCCAATCTATTTTCCAGGTCAGTTGTTTTTCCAATGAGATATTTTACATTTTATTCTATTTTTTCATTCTTTTGGGGTTTTTTATTGTTTCTTGATGTCTCATGGAGTCATTACCTTCCACTTACCCAATTCTAATTTTTAAGAAATTCTTTTCTTTTCTTTTCTTTCCTTTTTTTTGGGGGGTGAGGCAATTGGGGTTAAGTGACTTGCCCAGGGTCACACAGCTAGTAAGTGTCATGTGTCTGAGACTGGATTTGAACTCATGTCCTCCTGGCTTCAAGGCCAGAGAGCTCTGTCCACTGCGCCACCTAGCTGCCCCTAGAAATTATTTTCTTCAGTGAGCTTTTGTGCCTCCTTTTCCATTAGGCCAATGTTGTTGTTTTTTTTAAGGTGTCATTTTATTCAGGGTTTTTTTTTGTGCCTCTTTTACCAAACTGTTATTTCTCTTTTCATAATTTTCTTGCATCACTCTCATTTATTTTCCCAAATCTTCTTATATCACTCTTATCTCTTTATTTAACTCTTCCAAGAATTCTTGCTGGCCTTGGGTCCAATTAGCATTTTTCTTTGAGGCTTTGGCTAAAGGTATTTTCACATTGTTGTCTTCTTCTGAACTTTTGTTTTGGTCTTTCCTAACATAATAGTAACTTTTTATAGTCAATTTCTTTGTTGTTGTTTTTGTTGTTTGCTCATTTTTCCAGCATATTTCTTGACTTTGAACTTTATGTTAAAGTTAGGCTCTGTTTGCCTAGGGGCAGGGAGGCATTACCCCAAGCATCAGGCTTTTTTAGGCTTGTGTTTTCAGAGCTAGCTCTGGAGGTCTGAAAGGTTTTTGTGCTTCAAAGGTGGTACTATGTAAAGAGAGGTGTGATTATGACCCTCCTGGTATGTGCTCTGGTGTTTACCTAGGAAAGGTCCCTGCTCCCCTGCAGCTGCAAGTGCTAGCACTTGTCTTGGCCCTGGAACCTGGACCGTGTCCCCTATTTTCTGGCAGTTGCAAATGTTAGTATTCCTCTCCACCCTGAAACTGAGACCCAGAACATCTCGGGGCTTAAGTGCTGCTGCTGTCCTCCTCAAAGGCCCGCCACAGCTTCTGCCACCTCATGTGACCTGCACCAGCTCCAACCCTGGTGTCATAGATTTCTCCTGCTAACCTCCTCAAATGTCTCACCCAGTCCTTTGTCTCTGTTGCTCCAAAATTCAATTTGAGGTATTATGTTTAAATTATTTGGAAGGGAATGTTGGGAGAGTTTGGCTGGGTTGCTACCTTTAATCCACCATTTTCGCTTCCTCAATTTCTTTCTAAAAAGAAATGAATATATTTTTAAGTGGTAGCTTATGAATATGTATTATGCTAATGATCCAAGTCATTCAGTTGTTAGATTTGAACTGCAAGGTGTTGGTAGTAACTTACATGAAAGAGCCACAAGACTAGAAATGTTTATTGATGGATACACTTCATCAGTAGTCTGTGGTTCACCCCCAACAGCCCAGCAATGGCAGCCCCATTCAGCGCAGATAGTACCATGTCTTGGCATCTTGTCTTTTGAGGCATGCTTTGGGTTCCACTAGTCCAAAATGTATATTGACAAATAAGAAGTTCTCCCAACACTGACCTAGCCCATGGTCCACCTTTGGGGAGAGTTTTTTAATATCCCAGAGGAGTGATGCATAATGGTACCCTCCAAATATCTCTTGGATCAGTTTTGTACAGGTACTTCAAAGCTAAGGGAAGAAACTAGAAGAATGTTGTGACATAAAGGGCACAACATATTTGTTCTCTGGGAGTGATCTTTGAGAGCTAAGGATATTTGGTATACACCCATCAAATACCAATTAGGCACATCATAAACCCATAGGGATTATGGACTCAGGCCTTATGAGACAGTCCTGGAGACTAATCTCCTACGGTCTTCTACATCCCTATGCCCTAGTTCAATGAACAAGACTAAGGAGGATAAGAAGGATTCCCCAACAGATAAATATTCAAAGAATACCAAAAAAATGCCTTTCAAAAGAAGAAATATAAAGCAGCAACATACATAAGAAAGACTGCTCCAAATCACCAATAAGAGAAATGAAGTTAAAAAGAACTTTGAGATTTCAGGTTACATTCATCAGGTTGGTAAAATGACAAAAGATGAAATGAGAAATGTTGTAAGGCTGTGGGAGGATAGTAGCAATAATGCATTGTTAATGGAACTACAAATTGGTCCAACTAACTTGGAAAAAAATTCATAATTATTCTAGAAAAGTCACTAAACTATACATACTCTTTGATGCAGTGATACCTCTACTAGACGTATACTTTGGGGAAATCAAAGACAGTGAGAAAGGTATTAAGTATACAAAAGTATTTATAGCAGCACTTTTTGTGGTATTTTAAAAGTTTGGTACGGTTTTAAGCTACTAAAATTTCTGCCCTTCTTTGTGTCCCAGTGCTTGACACATAGTAAATGCTCGCCAAGTCTAAGATGAGATAAATACAAGTAAAGCTACATTTTCTGCAGATGGCACTGTGACCTCCTTTGTCATGACTATGCCTTTGATGGATAACCCTGGTGGAGTTTCAAATGGCGCTTCAGAGATGGGAAGCACAAGTAATCTTCAGATTTAGGAGGTTTGGCAGGAGATCCACCAAGAAAGCCCATCTGCCCAAGGGTATAAGAATAAGTTTTGTAGGGGCAGCTAGGTGGCACAGTGGATAGAGTGCCAGCCCTGGAGTCAGGAGGACCCTAATTCAAATTCAGCTTCAGACACTTAGTAGCTGTGTGACCTTGGGCAAGTCACTTTACCCTGATTGCCTCCAAAATACATAAATAAGAGAATAAATTCCGTAAACAAAGGAGATGAGAGGTAGAAAGGAGAGGGAAAGATGACTGTGAGAATGCAGAAAATTGCTATTAAAGGGTAATTCCTCCTATCCTACTATTGCTGAATAGTATCTTTAGCTACCAACATGCTATCAGTACTGACTGTGCTATTCACTCCTCCTAATCTAAGATATCCATCAACAAATATCTTCAGTCTTATTAAATGTCCCAGGTAAATCATTCCAGAAGCTTGTAACTGGTACCTACACACAGACCACTGTTTGATAGAGAGGCTGATGCAAAGCATTTAGAAAGAGAAGCAGGAATTACTAAGAGCCAACAGGAGGTCATCAAAGGCAGGTCAAAAGCTCACTCCTTTTTTTTTTTAAACAAGACTACTCAGAGATGAGAGGAATGCTGTGAGTCTAATATACCTGGATTTCAGTGAGCCATTTGACAAAGCTTTCATGTTATCTTGGTAGAAAAGGTGAGGTGTGAACCAGGTGATAGTACTGTTAGTCTAATGACTGTACCCAAAGAGTTGTCAAAGAATGAGCCCATAGAAACCCAAATGAAGGTCTCTAAGGAAACACCCCAGGGCCCTTGCCCTCGACCCAGTTCTGCTCAAGATCAATGACTTGGGCAAAGGTACAAATTGCAGAAGTATCACATTTGCATATGGCCCGGGCGGTGGGGGTGGGGGGTGTTGCTAACATGTTGGATGACTGAGTCTGGATCTAAAGAGATTCCTACAGGATTGAACCACAGGCAAAATTTATTGAAATAAAATTTTTAAAGGATAAAAGTGAAGTCCTACGCTTATAATTTTTAAAAAAGTCAACTGCACAAATATAGAATGGGAAAGGCATGACTAAATAACAGTTCCTGGGGGAGGGGGAGGGGGGAAGACCTGTGGGTTTTAGTGTGCTGCCAGCTCAATAGGAGTCCTCAATAAGAAATGGCAGCCAAAAACCTAATGCCATCTTAGGCGGTGTTAATGGAGGCACAATGTCCAGAAAGGACATTCCAGTGACTCTCTATTGCCTCTGGTTGGCATTTAAAGCCCTTTGCAATCTGGCTCTAACCTTTCTTTCCAGGTTTATTATGCATTACTCCTCTTCACATACACTACCATCCAGCCAAGCTGGCCTTCTTTCAATTCCTCATACACAATATTCCATCTCCTCCCTATGTCTCTTTGCTTAGACTGTCCTCTATGTCCCGGCCCACCATGCTTTGACTCTTTGATCATCTTCAGGCCATGCTGCAGCCCACCCACCACCTTCATTTCTGCCCCTACCTGTGGCAAAGGTAATAAAATCAACTTTGCCATTGCAACTGTGACTCCGTTCACCATCCCTGGGACTTCCCTGACTCAAATACCCCTCTCCTTCCTAGATGTGATATCTTAACCTATTGGAATGTAAGCTCTTTGAGGGCAGGGTCTGTGTTTCTGTTTTTGTTTGGGTTTTTTTGTATTTATATCCCGTATGCTAAGTACTTAATAAGTCCTTTTCAAATTCTTCATTTTTCTTCCTTCTTTCCTTCCTTTCCTTCCTTCCTCCATTCCTTTCTTTTTTCTTTCTTTCTTTCTTTCTTTCTTTCTTTCTTTCTTTCTTTCTTTCTTCCTTTCTCTCTATCTTCCTTCCCTCCTCTCTCACTTGGGGCTCAGAGCTAACAACAAGATAAAGAGCATTATGGACTCTTTGATAGTACTTCCCAGAGTGACTCCAGGACAGGGTGAGGTTGGCAGATAGGAGTCCTTGAATGAACCTGATCCCTATACTACCCCCTTAACATTGCTACCCCCAGAATGGGGGTACCTCCACACTTCTCCCTTTTAGAACTTCTAGGTTCCTCCAAGCTCAAGTAGCATTTCCTATAGGAGGCTTTTCCTGATCCTCTCAACTGCTAGTGCCTCTCCCACCTCCCAGGGCTTTGGTCCATGTACAGATTACCAGCGTAGAGGCGCCCATGTGGGAGATGTTTCTGGGAAAAGACTGCATTCCTTTACCATAAGGCAGACAATAGCATCTTTCCATTGGCTGTGTAACCACCAGACTGGGATACTCTTGCTCTTTCTTTCTAGCTGAATCCAGAAGGGATGAAGGTACTGTTCAGCCACAGCACAGACACCATGAACTGAGCCAGTAAAAGTGGAAGACTGCTTTCCCTTTCCCCTTTAAGGCTCTGTGGCCCCAGTAAATGGGCTTGGGGGCTCAGTCTGGTTTTTTCATTTATCTTTTTCAGTTCTAGGCATAGATGGTGGATTCCCTGGACAGATTACAGTCATGGTGACCATGGAGGCAGGATTCCAACCTGGATATTGCTGTGAGAACAGCAAGAAAATCCTGAGGAGCCAGGGAACCTGGGAATCAAGCCCAAGGGGGCTTTGGAACATGGTGGAACCATGCTACATAAGAACTGAGCTAAACTGTGAATCAATTGCCTTCCCCTTCAGACAGTGAAGTAGCACAGTGGTGGGGAATTATTCCCCCCCAAGTTATTGGGAGGGGTGATATTTGTATTTTTTTATTTGCTGTTTTGAAGCAAATATTCCTAAAAGCTAATGGTTAAATAGAACTAAAGTTCAGTGTCCCCTCTTAAAATTGAGGGAATACCATTGTTAGGGACTTATGCCAATGATAGAAAGACTAAATACCCCAACTTCCATTTTTTAAAGGTACTAGATAACCCTAGGGAAGGGGTGAAACATAACATACTTGGCTCTTACGTTGAGGCGGGGGCAGGTGGCCAAGATAGTTACTATTACATTTACCTTGTATAAACTTACATATGTACTCGCTGTCTCTCCTGATAAAATGTAAGCAAAACTTGTCTCCCCAGTGCCTTACCCAGGGCCTGGCACACAGTAGCCAAGTAAAACTGTAAGTTTCTTGGGGACATGGACATTTTTATTTTTATCATTGCATCCATAGTCCATAACACAGAGCATGAACAGAGAAGGCAAATAAAATTGCTATATGACCAATGTATTCATAGCCTCAGTGCCTAGCACAGTGCTTAGAACAGCGTAGGAGTTTAACAGATGCTTGTTGATTGATTGACAAAAAAAAATTATCAGATGGTGGCCAGCCTCCCAGTCATGAGCCTCTCTGAACAAGGACCAAGCTGGTCATTGAATGGCCCAAACACAATGTGTCACTGGGCCTGACTCCAGCTTTCTAATTCTGGCAAAATCTACCAATGCTTGCACTCACCAGCACGGTTGCCTACTCCTAGTTCTGGCCCTGGCCCCAGCAGCACCCCCATCATCCCCTCCAGTGGGGTTTAAATGGACAGAGGGGTTGGCAGTGGTCAATTTTACCTGGTGGGAGACTCAAGGTCAGCTCTGCTGAGGATTCGGTGTTGCTGGGGAGTATATAGCCACTGAAAGGCAGTCAAGGTCCTCTCTTCGATCCGAAATCGGCCTTCCCGTACATACCTGGGGGCAACAGATACAGTAAGTGGGAGGAGGTGGAGTTCAATGACCTGGCTTCTAGTCCTGGCTTTCCCCTCTGGCTTAACCCCACTGAGTTCCTGAACTGGCTACAGCCAAACACCTTTCCTGGAGATTTGGTGGGTGAGAGACCCAGTGGGTTCTTCTCCAGCATTGGCTACATCTAAAGCCATATGGTACAGTGCAAAGACTACTGGACCAAGGATCATGAGATCTGGATCCCAGCGCTGACTGACTCCACCATGTGCCCTCAAGCAAGTCAGTCCTCTTCTCTGGGCCTCATCTCAGTTTCTTGATCTGTAAAATGGAGGGGTTGGACGGATGATGGTGTTCCAGGGTTCTATCAGCTCAGTGAATTTTTATGAGCCCCAGACCTGTATAAGCTCTCCTGCTTTCCATTGTCTCTCCTCCAAGGAGCTTCCTCATTCACTGAAGGTAGTCAGGGAGTTACGTACTCCCCAGTCCCAGGAAGATTTGTGGGGAGATGTAGGAGGGGACGGTGGCTAATCTATAGGAATGAATAGGGAAATTTCAGGCATGATGGACAGACCAATGCGGTATACATTTCTGAGCCAAAGTACTTTTTCTGGGGCCCTCAAGTGGCCACCTACTTAAATCTGCCTGGCCCTGAAGCCTTTACTAACTGTCCTCAGACTCTAGCATAGCACCCTCCACCTACCAGATTATCAAGCATGTATTTGGCATATACTTTGTATACACTTATATTTGTATATTGCCTCCCTTGATAGAATGTAAACCCCCTGAGGGCAGAACCTCATCACTTCACGGGGTGACTACTGCATTAGCTTGATGATTGCACTCCTTGTCTCAACTCTCCCCTACTCCTGTCCATCTTCCACTCAAATGTCAAAATGATCTTTCTAAAGTACAGCGTTAGGCGGACTTCAGAAAAATCTGGAACGACTTGTATGGACTGATGCTGAGCGAAGTGAGCAGAACCAGGAGAACGTTGTACACAGTAACAGCCATGTTGTGCAGTGACTAACTTTGATAGACTTAGCCCTTCTCAGCAATGCAAGCATCTAAGACATCTCATGATGGAAAATGCTATCTACATCCAGAGAAAGAACTATGGAGTTTGAATGCAGACTGAAGCAGACTATTTGCCTTTTTTTCTTCTGTTTTATTTCCTCTTTCTTGTGGTTCCTCCTATTGGTTCTAATTCTTCCTTACAACATGACTAACGTGAAAATACGTTTAATAGGAATGTATATGTAAAGCCTATATCAGATTGCGTGCCATCTTGGGGAGGGAGGGGGAGAAAAATCTTAAACTCAAAAGTTTATGGAAGTGATTGTTGATAAATCAAAATAAATTAATAAAAATTTAAAAAATTAAAAAATAAAGTACAGCTCTGACCACTCACCCACCCCCCACCCCCATTCCTACTCCAGTGGCTCTCTATTTCTTCCAGGATCAAATAGAAAATTCTTTGTTTGATGATGAGAGAAATGATTATTTTTCTCACATTAATAACCAATTATTGAATTAGGACTAAGGTTTTTCCCCTTTCTTTTTCCTCATTCAGAAGTCAGCTCCTGTAGGTTATAAAACCGGCTTTTGAAGTGCAGGGCTGATAATGAAATGAAATCTGAGGTGAAACTTGCCCAACTGGGAAAACTTCAATCTGATCAAAAGGTAAAGAAATTCCAGTCTAGGTGAATTGGTGAATTTAGGCCCATTATATTTTAGTCAGACAGGTCTGAGTGGAAGCGGATTCCTCCTTTTATCTAGATTGCCCTAGAATGGGATGATCTGGGAAGAGATAAGTCACTGTGTCCAGAACTGAGTGATCAGAGTCATGTCCCCCAGCCCTTCATTAGAATAAGCCCATCTCTTATTATAATATTCATTCTCTCATTAATTGTTAACCAATCAGAGTTGACTGCTGCTTTTGAGGACACCCACTTTTCCAAGGGCATATAAGTATTGAGAGGCCTCCATGAGGGGTCTTTTGATCTATGAGAGATGGCCAACTGACCATCCTTTTATTAACTACTTACTAGCCATAATTGATGAAAATGATTAATTACCCCAAAATTATGTGTCTTAAACTTCATAGCATTCTCAAAACATCAGAATATTTAAAGCCCTTCTACCTTCTTACCCAGTTAGGTGGCACAGTGGATAGAGTGCCAGGCCTGGAGTCATGAAAATCCGAGCTTAAATCCTGGCCTCAGACATTTACTAGTTGTGTGAGTGTGACACTGGGTATGTCACTTGACCCTATTTGCCTCATTTTCCTCATCTGTCAAATGAGCTGGAGAAAGAAATGGCAAGCCAGTCCAGTATCTCTGCCAAGAAAACCCCAAATGGGGTCGTAAAGAGTCAGGACTGAAAAAATGACTGAACACCACCTGCTTACAGTTTACTATCTTCCAGTAACTCTGTAATTCAGTTATACTGGTCTTCTTACTATACTTCAACCACCCTACTCTATCTCCTGACTATACCTCTTCATTCTCTGTCCTCCATGCCTGGAACGTTCAACCTCCTCATCTCAGCTTTCCAGCTTCCCTGGCTTCCCTCAAGACTCAGCTCAAATCCTGTGTTCTCCAGAGGGCATTTTCTGGTCTGCCACACTGCCCCTCCCCCCATGCTCTGTGATATTTTCATATATATATACATAAATATATATATATGTGTGTATGTATGTATGTATGTATGTATGTATGTATACACACACGTATGTGTATATATGCACATGTATAAATGGATATGTTTGTGTGCGTGTATATATACATCTTGTATGGCCATTGCACAAAGTAGGTGAATAGGAAATGCTTGCTGATTGCTTGATTGTCCAGAAACTTGCAGGTTGACCTCCTCTAAGCAGAGGAAGTCCAGCCTATCTCTTTCCCTGCCATCCTCCAGAGTGGATGTTTTGGTTGTAGCTGATTCTGAACAGTCCATCCCATGCCTTCCTAGCCTTATTACAGTACAAATCCCAGACAGATCCTCCATGGTATCACTCTAATAGAATTATGAGCTAGAAGGGTTCTTAAAATTCACCTAGTCCATCCTTACTATTTTACAGAGGCTCAGAAAAGGCAAGTGACTTGTTCAAGGTAACAGAGTTAGAGATAGACTCAGTGTCTGCTGGAGCCAGCTGAAGGCAAAAGTAAAAGGTTAAATCTTTAGTGTGAGCATTTACACCTCAGAAAATGGCAAACACTATATAGATCAGGGCTTAATTTATTATTCCGTGGGTTGTCTAGACTTAAGAAAGCATTAATAATGCAGATTAAATTTAACAGGAGATCTGCTACTCCCCGCCTCTCCCTCAGAGATCCTGGTTCTTAAACATTTACCAGCATACCCCTGTATTGCTCTCTAAGCATTGCTTAAACTCAGTAGGCCTTCAGGAGAAGGCTCAAGGAATGAAGTCATCACCAGACCAGAGGCTTGGTGACTATAGGCTAACGATGATTATAACAGGGATGATGATGATTGCTTGATAACAATAATGACAAATAATAATAATTGGTATTGATAGAGCATTTTAAACTTTTCAAAGCATTCTATGTCCATTATCTCATCTGAACCTCATAACACCCCTGGATAGACTCCATGACTTTTGACTGACAGTCTAAGGCTCTTTCAAAAATACTTTGTTGTCTCATACCTTTCAAGATAGCCAAGACAAGTATCAATATCCCTATTTTATAGATGAGAAAACTGAGAATCAGAGAGGAAAATTGACTTGTCCAGAGTTACCTTAGGAAAATCCAGTTTCAAACCTACATTTTCTGACTCCAAATCAAGCATTTTTTATTCATCTGGGGCTTCTTTATTTCTTCCCTTGGCCTCTTTCTTTCTCAGTGTTTCTCACTTTCTGCCCTTTTCTCTCTCCAAATCATTCTACCTATGTCTTTGAAGTATTTCTTATTTGGAAACAGTGTAATGTAGTCATTAGAGACCTGGCCCCAGAATCAGAAAGATCCAGGTTTGAGGTTAGCCTCTGACACGTATGGGCTGTGTGACCCTGGGCAAGTCACTTAACCTCTTGGTGCCACAGACTACTCTCTAAGATGATGAAGTGTAGACCTGCTTTGGTATGGGCGCTTCCTCATCTAGAGTTATACCAATAAAATCACAGGCCCAGTTCACCCTCATCCCTAAAAAGAAATGAGATAATGGATAAAGTATTGGACCAAGAATTAGGAAAATCTGGGTTCAAATCCTGCCTCTGACACTAGTTGTATGATTTGTGAGCAAGTCTCCTAATCTCCCTAAGCCAAGTACCTTTCTCAGATTTATCTACTCTCAACTAGTTTATAGCTGGCTGGTTGGTGGAGCAATTCTCCATATCTAGGAAATCCCATGTGTTGACATTGCTAAGCCCTGGAAAAGACTTTGGAAGCCTTCTACTCCCACTGTTTCATTTTGTAGAGACAGCAACTGAGGCCTAGAAAGGGAGAAAGACCTGACCAAGGTCACACAGAAAGTTAGGAATAGAATCCAAGCCTCTTCACTTCACATTCCACATTTCTTTCCCAGACACCATGTTGCCTCATATGTCTAAGGCCATGTGAGCTAGACTCAGAATCATAAATTCAGAGTTAGAAGGAATGTTGGAGGACATGCAGCCCAATTCTCTCATTTTATAGATGAAGAAACTGAGGCCCAGAGAGGTTAAATGACTTGGCTAAGGTCACACATCTAGTATCTGAGGTGGAATTTGAACCCAGGTCTTCTTGACTACAAGGCCAGTGGATGCAAGGAAGACACTAGGCTCAGGACAAAAAAAAAATCTACTGCATAGGCACACCCTCCTTTAATATTCCTGCTCCTTGAGAGCAGGAATTTTTTTTGTCTTTGTATTCCTGGCAGTGGCACATAGTAGGACCTTAATAAATGCTTGTTGATTGAGTGATTGATTGGAAATTGCCCAGAAGCCAGGTCCAGTCCAGGTGTTTATCTGTTGTTTGCCAGTCTATGAGTCTCAAGTCCTTTTAACCAAGGAAGCAAGAGTTCAATCCAATTAAAGATATGTTTGGAGCCAGGGGGACCACTAAGAAGAGGTCCATCATCTGTAGACAGAGGAAGATGAATTATTAGAAATAGGGATCAGACCTGTGATTTCACTGACATAGGGAACCCAGGGATGAACAAATAGTGAAGGTGTTTATTGTTGTTCAATAATGTCCCACTCTTCATGACCCCATTTGGGGGGTTTCTTGGCAAAGACACTGGAGTGGTTTGCCATTTCCTTCTCCGGCTCATTTTACAGATGAAGAAGCTGAGGCAGACAGGGTTAAGTGACTTGGCCAAGGTGACACACCTAGTAAGTGTCTGAGTCTGTTTTTGAACTCAGGAAGATGAGTCTTCCTAACTCCAGGCCCGGCACTCTGTGCACTATGGCTCCACCTAGGTGCCCATTGCAGGACTCCAGGCAAGCCTTTTAATCTTGTGGGCCTCAGTTTTCTCATCTGTAAAATGAAGAGTTTGGACTAGATAACTTCTGAGTTCTCTTACAGCTCCAGATCTTTAATTCTGATTGAAAACAATTTCGCTGCTGTTGTTCAAAATTGTCACTTCAAGGTAACTGCATAGGGGATGACGAATTGCCCTTGAAACTGATGAGGCTGGATTCTTCCCTGAGCTGCTGCTGGACCAGTAACCTGATACCTCCACTGACTCTGATTTCCCAGCCATAGGCTCAGTTGCTGGGAGATGCCACAGACTAGAGTGAAGGAAGGGTGGAAGGGTCCTAGCTGCCCTTGCCCCCTTTCCCTATAGTACTGCTCATGCTCCCCACCCTACTGTCCCTGGGAATTCTCTCTCATAAAAACTCTTGTAAGGGGAAGATTTAGGAGCATTTTCTCCAAGTCAGTCTTCCTATCCTGCACACCAAGGGAGACCCCTACCCACATTCTCAGGATGAAATGAAAAAAGGGCCTCTCCAGCTCCAACCCTACCCACCTGATCAACTTGCCTACTGTCTAAAGTGTTGGGAACACGAACCAAGAATCTGAGGAATGGGGTGGAAGTTGAGAGCTGGGCATCCCCTTGAATCGACCTCTGGAAGTCAGGAGCAGACAGGGGCCCAGGCTGTGAACCTTGACATCACTGGAGACTAGTCCTCTTGTATCAAAGGAAGGGATGGGGACAGTGGATGGAGGGAAGAGTGATCTCCACAGATCAGATTGGGAAGGTAGGACTAGAGCGGGAAGGGACGATGGGGTGAGGGATTAGAATGTTCCTTCACTTCTTAGAATGAAAAGGAAATAGAATTTATGAAGAAATCCAGGAGGATTATCTCTGGTCTCAGCTCTGACCTCTACCCCGGCCATACAGTTGGTAGGGATGCACAGAGACAGTGGACAGAGTGGAAGGAGGAGCACTGTCGTATCTCCGTGCCAACTTTGTCTAAAGGGCACAGGGAGGAGAGAGGGCAGGTGCAGGGCTAAGGGTAAGTGGTCTGTGCTGCCGTGGGCTGGAGAAGGAGGGGGAATATGTCATCTAATAATAAAGTCCAGGCCACCGCTTTCTGAAAACACTAGATCTAAACTAAAGCATCTCACGGTTGGCAAAGTTTGAGTTCGGGCCAGAGAGGAGGGACCTTGCTGGGAGCTCTGTCCTTCGCTTCTTTCCCCCTTCCTAGGGAGCATCTTCTTGGCCAAGCCGAGTAAAGGGAGGGCGGTCTCATCCCGGCGCCCCGAGCTTCCTGCCCCCTGGCCCATCAGGCCGCCACCTCCCCCGCACCTCCGCGGTCGCCCTTTGCACGCCCCACCCTTCCCACTCACCAGCGCACCAGCTCCCAGCGCTTCTCCCCGGGCTCCCTGCGGCCCGCCATGCCTCGGGCCCCTGCCTGGCCCCTCTGGGCGCCTCCTCCCTCCTATTCCCACCCCTGTCAGGGCCGAGGACTGCTGGAGGAGGCTGCGGCGGCGGCGGCTGCTGCTCAGACTGCGGCAGGACAGGGAGAGAAAGGACTGAGAGCGAGCTCGGTGAGGGAACAGGGACAGGACTGGCCGGAGCTGGGGCGGGGCAGGGGGGACATGGAAGGGCGGGGCGAAAAGTGGGGCCCCCAAGCTGGGTCCTCTCCGCGCCCCTCTACCACCTCGAGGCCCGGCCTAGGCCGCTGCTCCCCGCGGAGTCGGAGTTTGGGGAGCGAACTGGGGAGAAAAGAGTTGCCGGGACACCCCCGCAACTCCCCACCCCACCACCCCCGCCGGCTGCATAGTGCGTGCGAATAGAGTAGTGCTCCGCCCCACCCGCAGTAGTGTCATAGACTCAGAGATCCGGCATCTCAGAGGCCATCTAATCCGACCCTGACGAGCCTGAAGCCCAGGAAAGCTCAGTATGGAGGGTTTGAAGCCCCCGACGTCCAGGATCTTTTTCCAGGAGTGAGGCTGCTTTCCTCTTGTTTTGTTATTTTCTGCAGAGGGGCTCATCTTCCTGGAAGCTTGTGAGAGGCCACCTATCCTCCTCCATTCTACGTTCCTTTTCTCTTCCTTCTCCAGGACCTATGAATACAAAAGAGATACCCTTAATATTGGGCAGTGTTTTAGAAAGCACTCTCCTTGGAGTTGAGGAGGGGCTGGGTATAAGTCTCGGATAGCTGTGTTATCTTGGGCAAGTCACTTCCTCACTCCAGACCTGTTTCCTCCTCTGAAAAATAAACTGGTCGGACCAGATCAGAGGTTCTCAAAGTGTGATCAGAGGACCTCCGTCCCAGAGATACTTCAAGGAGTTGTAGAGAGATCAAAATGCTTGTTCATAATAACACTAAGGTATTTTCATTTCTAATATGGTAAATATTGATAGATATAACACATAAACAAAAGCTCTTTGGAGGATCTTCGATATTTTTTAAGGTTGAGAATTGGACTAGATTATCTCTAATGTATTATCTGGCTCCAAAATTCTGTGTTTCTAAAACTTTGCTAGTTTGCTGTGTGATTCTGGATTAGGCACATACCTCTCTGGGCTGCTTCTTTTTCTTTTTTTGGCTAGGCAATGGGGTTAAGTGACTTGCCCAGGGTCACACAGCTAGTGTCAAGTGTTTGGTCTGAGGCTGTATTTGAACTCAGGTCCTCCTGACTTCAGGGCCAGTGCTCTATCCACAGCACCACCTAGCCACCCTTTAGGCTTCTTTCTTACTCAGCAAGCAGTGTGGACAGTGGAAAGAGCACAGAGTGTGGAGGCTAAGAGCCTATGTTTGAATCCTTCACTACCTCTTACTTCTTGTGTGATCTTGAGCCACTCACTTGACTCTTAGATAACTTGAAGGTTTTTGGCTCTAAATCTGTGATCCTGTGACTTCAGTCCTACCTATGGGGCAAGTCCTTTTACTTCTCTGGGTTTCAATTTTCTTTCCTGTAAAACTGGGGTAATAATTTACATGAAATCACAGGCCTGTTGGGAGGATTCCAAAGGATGATGTAAATTACCCAGTAATCTTCAGCCACTCAGATGTACCTTAGATTTGGTGACTTAAGATTATGGAGGGAAAGAACTGGCAGGCTACATCAACAAAGAAAGATTTTCCTGCATAGTTTGCTGTATCCATGTCCCAGATTTTTACCTCCCTTTTCATGTGTCATCATCTCGTTAGAATGTAAGCTACTTCAAAGCAAAGCCTGTCTTTGTTCTTGCTTGAGCTTGCATCCCAACACTTACCACAGTGCCTAGCACATAGTAAGTACTTCATAAATGCCTGTTTTCTTCCTTCTTGTTACAAGGAAAGAGGCATGAGGAAGAACATAGATAGAGATATGACCTTTCTCAGTTTGCTCTTCTGTGAAATAGTGATAATAAAACTCTTGCCACTTTCCTCACCAGGCTGTTGTGAGGAAAGGGATTTGTAAACTTGGAAGTAGCCAAAGTCACTACTGACCCAAAGAGCAATGGAAGGAGACATGAGAGGCACAAATACAGATTATTTCCAGTGATCACTTAATCTCAAGAAGTGGCAGGAGGGATATAAAGTGGATAGTTGGAAAAGGAGAGAAGAAGTCAGTCATGTGAAAAAAACAAACCAGATAGACAATTTAAGTGTTCCACTGGTGCTCACAAAATACAAAAAGGCCTTGAGGAAAGCTTCCAGGACATTGGATTTTTTCATAAACCCTCCAGAGAAGATCTATGGGTGAACACAATGAATATGATGGACAAAAGTATCACAGGATGAGAAGGCCTGGGTAGATTTCCATCTGCTCTGTTGAAGGGCATGCCTTCATGAATAAGCATCCTGATCTGTTGAAGGCTAGAAGCAAGCTCCTTGAGAGTAGGGCCTGGTTTCATTTTTGTTACTCTACTACTGGTACCTAGCACAGGGCTTGGCAAATAGTGGCTTCTTTAAGAGAAAAGAAAAGAAACAAGGGATAAGAAATGAGAAACCAAAGTCCAGTTGGCCACACAAAAATCTTATGCCACTATATGATGAATATATTCTTTGAAAAAAGGATCAGTAAGTACAGTACTTGGCAAATAGCCCATCAAAATGAAATTGATTGTATTTTAATAGACAGGAAATGACTAGTTATTTATGTAGGAGTCAGTCTTGAATCAATTGTCTGTGTGTAGTCAGATCATCAACTTGTTTAGAGCAAAGATGAATATCAAGCTAGAAGAATGAAAAAGAGAATTCATGCACGTGAAACAACTCAATCAATCCTGACCTATTCAAAGTGGCTATTTGGCAATGGATGGAAGAAACAACACAGACACAGACCCTAATAATTTTATACAGAAGCTTAAATGATATAAATAAGTTATCATGTCACACTTACTTGCAAAGATGAAGTATGTGGCAGCCAAAGACAGCACTAGATTAGGATATAAATTTGTTCATAAAATAATATAAACTTGTTCATAAAACATTATTGAGAAGAATAGGTGGGAGATTCTGAATAAAACAGTAAGCAGCAAAGTAAAAAATAAACACTCTAAAGAAAGCTTGGTAGTAGTTTCAACTAAACAAAGTTATCCCAAAGGTACTTAAGGATGAAAATGAAAGGGCAACAAGCAAAGAAAAATGGAAAGATCTGCAAAGATCTTGATAACAAACTCTTTCACCATCAAGCATAGTGAACTCTGATTTGGATTCTAACATCATACTTCCAAATGTGCTTAGAGAGGAAGTAGAAATAGCCCTAAAGAGAACAACAATGGGGAAAGTTACTGGATCAAATGAGGTGTACTTTGAGGAGATCCATGCCTGGGACAACACAATTATAAGGGAATTGAGGGTGAATTCACAAGATATCTAAAGGAGGGAAAGATAGCTAAGGGGTGCAGGAAAATCTCACAGCTTTATAATAATTCTGAAAAAGGAGACCAAGAGACCAAGAGCCATCTGCTATATGCCTACTTTCCCCATCTATGTCCTGTTTTTATTGGAATCATCTCTACCCGCATCAAAGCCATCCTCAACGAATTTTTAGTATTGAACAAGCAGTCTTTCTCAAGTAATATTGCACAATAAACCACACCTTTACTCTCACTTGTCTCCAGGAAAATGGAACTCACGACCTTGGTTTGTGGGGGATATAATATCCCACTATATTTATTGTTTGTTGATTATTAGAAAAGCACTTGATCTGGTAGAGCAAAACACCCCTTAAAGACTCCCTTCCAACAAGGTTTCTCCCCTCCGTGGGTCAAAATTATTCAAGATTCTGCATTTTTGTTAGGCAATGGGGTTAAGTGACTTGCCCAGGGTCACACAGCTAGTGTTATGTGTCTGAGGCCGAATTTGAACTCAGGTCCTCCTGAATCCAGGGCCAGTGTGCTATCCACTGCACCACCTAGCTGCCCTATTTTTGTTTGTTGTTGTTGGTTTGTTTTGGTGTGGTTTTTTGGGGGGGAGGGGGTTAAGATTCTTTGAAAGATTTCACAAGAAATAACCTTGTTTGATGACTCTCTGGTCATTATATATTAAGGAGTGCATGAAAAAGAAAAAGGTGTGCTCACTAAAAGTATTTGCCAGTCATGATTAGACTATAACTTTCTTGAGGTCAGGGGCCACAACTTTTCTGCTTTGTAGTTCGTGGTGAAGGAGCAGAGTAAGCACTTAATGTCTGTTGAATTCAATCAGTAAGGTCAAAGTTTCTAATCCAAAGTCAAAGAGGTGAGCTGGCTTATAAACTGACCATTAACACTTCTTCCGCATCAACCATCACCTAGCTTCCATTCTCCCATACCCTTCAGACATACTCCCTGTACCCAAATACACAAATCCTCTTGCAGAAATTGAAGGTCACTCACTTCATTTCCAGCTGCACACACAAAAAAATACTAGATGGTGACTTAGGAGGCCTAGTCCTAGTCCATACTTTGTCACTGATTACCTTCATCATCTTATCCAGGTAATTTCATCTGTCTGGACGTTAGTTTCCTCCTTCATACAATGGAGGCTTGGTCTAAACGACATCTAAGGCCCCTCCCAGCTCTAACATTGTCTGCTGTTTGTTTATAATATGCCTCTAATGAAACCAAGGTCGTGAGTTCCATTTTCCTGGAGACAAGTTTTAGAAAAGAACCTGGTTCAGTGATCCCATGATCACAAACTTCACCTCCTACAATTACTCACCCATCTTCTTTCATAGAAATATATCCTGTTGCCCATAAAGAGGACTGGATAAGAGAGCCTGGGTATCTCAGAGGGACCTATTTCCATTGCTGGAGACACTAGTCCAAATTCAAGTCTTGATGGAAAAACTCAGAAGCATATTGGTGTATGACAATCAACACAGATATCCTGCTTTGGAGCCATCTAGATGGGGGCAGATTAGTCTCATTAGAGACGCATATGTCCTCTGTGGACTTCTCCAAAGGAGGATTTCTCTGTCCTTCTTCCATTGGTCGGGATTGCTCTTACCTGTAGGTGAAGAAGGCCATAACTTCAGTGCAGTAATTTTAGGGGGCTCTGTTCAGGGCCTCGTGTTCAGAGTGGTGGTCAATCCACCACCTGTCATTCCACCGTCAGTGCTCCATTCTTTTGAGTCTTGAAGGTTTATATTTTCCAAAGTCTCCCATTAAAAATAAATACCCATAGGGAGAGTTATCAGGATGAGGAGGGATAAAGAACCACTCAAAGAGGGAGGACAGGATGGGGGGGAGCATCAAAGAAAATCCACCATTTTTTCAGAGGGTTCCCTTAGCTGGTAACAGTTCCTTCTGTGACTCTTCCTGCCCCTAAAGATGTATCATTCCCAGGGGCTGCCAAAGTGCTGTCTATTCTAAATGGGACTTGATCATTGTCAAGGTAGGGAGGAGAAACCAGAGAGCGAGATTCCTCTAGGAGCTGGCCTAGAAGAGTGCTGAAGAGGAACCAGACCTTGGGTCTTTCCATCTGGAGGAGTGACTTCTTTCTCTTCCTCCTCAAATTATGGTGTATTATTTACTTATCTGTTTCAGTGTCCTAAAGCTACGTGGAATGCAACCTGCTTGAGAATAGAGACTTTAATTTTTGTCTTTGAATCCATAGAACATTTGAGGCACAATACTTGCCTCACACCCTAGTAGGTAATTGATGAGCGTTTGTCTAATTGAATCAATCCTATGTTGTATTGAACTGAATAACACCCAGGCAGGACTGTGTGCCCCACAGTGCTTTAGCCACAGACTGATTCGCGATGGAAGCTCATGAAATATTTATTAAATTAATGTTTTTAAATCAACTCTGCCCATTGCCTGTAAGCCGGACTTCACTTCTGGAACTTCTCCCTCCCCTCTAGAGAACTCCAAGGGCGGGGACTGGGCCTAGAAGCAAGGTTGGGGACAGGATGTGGAGAGGGGGAGCTAGCGCTCTGGGGAGCTGTCCGTGGTGCCGAAAGCCACCGGCGCAGTTGGGTACTTGGCTCTCACGCAGGTCCCGAAGCTAGGACTCCTCCTCCCGCCCCCCGCCCATCCCCTTCCCTTTACTACGTCCATGACCTAAAGAAGTCCTCTCTAGCTTCCCCCTCCCAGCCCCCACTCTTCCCACATCTCTCTCCGAGGCCTCCTACACCCATCGCCCACCAGGCTCTCTTTTCTGCCTCTCTGTTCCCCAGTGGCTGTAACTCCTTCAATTCGCCTTGTTGCACCTCCCCCAGCCCCTCATCTCTTCCCTTAACCTTGTACCCCGCACCAGGCTCGGGCGCAGTCAGCATCAGCCCCCTTTCCACCCCCAGTCTCCTCCCCGCCCTCTCCCGGTCTATCCCAGGTCCCGGTCCCCTCCCCCTCCTCTTCTTCGTCTATCCCTAGCACCCCTCCTCCTCCTCTTCCTCCTCCTCCTTCTCTTCTGCCCTCCCTCCGATCTCTCGCCAGTTCCGGTCACGTTGCTCGGTGTTTACGCCTTGATCCCGCCCCGAAGCCCCCCCTCGACGCTCCGGAGCACCCCTTTTTCTCCCCCAGCCCCCCCGCCTCCGAGCCCCCCAGAGACTGGAGCCGGCCAGCCCCGGCACCTCCCGCCCGCGCAGCTGATGGAGCCGCAGCCAGAGCCGGCGCCACACAGGCGGAGGAGCATCTAAGCGGGTTGGAGGAGAGGCGCCCCCCACCCCAGCCTCCCTAGCCCCAGCCGCGGTTTTCCTTGGCCGGCCGGACCCGCCGCTCCCCTCGGGTCGCGAAGGTGAGGACGGGAGGAGTGGGGAGCGGAGCGGAGGCGGGGCAGGGTGGAGGTGGGCTGGCGAGGTGAAGGGGAACAGAGCCAGACACTGCGCCTGCCTCCTGGGAAGGTTGGAGCCGGGGCTTGGAGGGGCCCGAACACTAAGGAGGGAGCGCGACTCAGGTCCGCTGCCTGCAGAAGTTGTCCTCCACGGCCTGGCCCCTGGCCCCTGGTCCCTTCTGCTCAGCGGTCCTTCGCATGAACCAAGGTGGAGGTGGGTGAGGGAGTCCACGGGTGCCCAGACCAAGACTTCTCTCCCCCTTTCACATACTTCCCCCTCTACCTTCCTCTCCTTCCCCTCCTCCCTTCCCCCTCCCTTCTTCTCTCTTTATTCTTCGTCCTTCCATTATCCCTCCCCCACCCCCTGCCTTCCTCCTCTGCGCCCCTTCCCCTGGGTGTTCATATTCCCAGCAAAATCAGAACGGATCAGGATAAATGATTGTCGAGGGATTCCCCCACTCCCCCAGGATTCAATTAAACGAATAGCCACGAAGTATCTACAACGTACAAGGCACTGGGCTAGGTGCTGGGCATACACAGATGAATAAAACAGTCCGTGCTTCAAGGAATTTAGAGTCTTGTGGGGGTAACAATCTCTATTCCAGCCCCTCCGCACCTCTTGAGCCCACCTCCCCACTTTGCAGCTCCGGGCTTGAGTTTCGTAAGGAAGTCTTTCGTGGAGGAGGGCAAAGGGAGAGGGAGAGATACGTAGATCTGAGGGACATAGACTTGAGGAAAAGGGAAGGAAGTGAATACATTTGGATGAAGAAAGACTTCCTTCCAGGTGAGGGTATTTGGGTGATAGAGGGATTTGCTGGTCTATCGCCTTGCAGAAAAATTCACAGAAAATTTACCTGCCTTGCTCAGTGCCTGATTCTTTTAAAATCAGTCTCATTTCTTCCAGGCAGGATCGTTCACAGGGTTACAAAATCCCACTGGAGATAGGGGTTTGGGAGATCAGCTCTTGCTATCAGTTCTCAGAGCTTTCCCCTTCTCACCCCCATCCATTCCCCACCAGATTGTGGCAGATTACCCTAGGGAGAGAAAGCTGGCAGAAGGGGAATGAGGTAGCCCAGTAAGGCTACAATGAACAGCTGGAGTCAGCCTGGAAACCACAGTATCCCTTCCCCTACCATAGAATAACAATCTCAGAATTGGGAGGTCATCTAGCCCTCCTGTACCTGGGCAGAAATCCCCTTTTACAAGTGAACCTGGTTTTCCAGCTTCTGCTTCAAGATTTCCACTTATGGGGAAATTCATTACCTCCCAAAGCAGTATCCTGCACTTTGGAACGGCTTCAAGTTTTACCAAGCTTTTCCTGAGGACAAACCGAAATCTACCCCTCTGTAACTTCTCTCCATTATTCCTAGTTCTGGCCTCTGGGGAGACACACAGAACAATTCCAATCCCTCTCCTGTATAATGGAAAACATTTGGAGCCAGCAGTCATACGCCCCATAAGGTGCTTTTTTTTTCCCTTCTCCAGACTATGCATCTGTATGAATCTTTGTATGGCGTAGTCTCCAGTCCTATCAGCCCATTCTGGAAGTTCCCTAGCTTATAAGTCTCCTTCCTAGAATATGGTACCTACACACACAATATCTGAGAAGTAATCAATCGGGCCCAAGTAACTGAGGTATAATCATCCTTCTGGTCCTGTATATTCTGCTCCTAAAATGGTATTAGTTTGTTTTCTCCCCCCCCCCTTTTTCTTTTTTGGCTGCCTACATACACTATTAATGCTGTTCACTAAAATCCATGGATGTTTTCAGAGAAACTACTGCCTAGCCACATTTCCCCAACTTGTACTTGTGCCATTGAATGTTTAAACCCAAGGTAGGACTTTACATTGATCTCTGCCTTTTCCCAAATTTCTTCATCATGGCTATATCTATGGCCAAGGCAAAGGAGGATCACTTTATATTCCAAGCCTCCAAACCAAATTTTTGCCTCCAGCAGTCAACCACAGCAATGACAATGACAATTACACCATTTTATATCTATACCACCCTTTGAATTTTTCAACATGCCTTCATGTTAACTATGCCTCAATCCCACAGATGCCCATGAGATGGGTCCATCAGACAGTATTTCTCATCTGATGACACAGAGAGTTGCCTAAGCTTGTCCAATAAATTAGGTGCTAGAATGCAAGTTTCCTAACTCCTCTTCAGGGGTTTTATTCTGCACCACATAACCTAGGGTATCTCAGAGGGTAGTGTCAGCAGAGTGTAGTGAGAAAAGCACCTGAATGGGCCTCAGGAGACTTGTGTTCCATTCACTTTCGTGACCTTGGGCAAATCATAGGAGCATCATAAAGTGGTCAAATTTGAGCTGGAAGGGACTTCAGAAATCACATCGTCTAATCCCTTCATTATGCGGATGACAAAACGGGGGCCCAAAAGGGCTAATTCAATTCAATTTCACAAACACATATTAAGTACCTACTATGTCCATGACAAAAGGCTATGTGCTGGACTCTCCAAAGATCACCCAAGTTGTAGTCAGCAGAGCCAGAATTTAACGAAGATACTCTGAAGCCAAACCTAGTGTGTGTCCCTTGTCTGGGCCTTAGTTTCCCCCACTGTAAAATGAGGAGGCAAGAAATGTTATGAGTCTTTTGGTACCTTCCCCACACAGGAGTATCTCTGGTAATAGATGTCACTATGAGGGTCCTGAAAAAGGTTCTAGGAGCTCTTGTCCTCCAGTCTCCTGCTCCAACATGTGATTGACACATTCCCATTTCCAACCCTTTTCTTTCTCTGATCAGCATAGAGACCAGGGGGGTGAGAAGGAACAGAGTCAGGGGAATCCAGACTTTAAAACCTTCCAAAGAAGAGTAAACAGATTATACCAGGAGTATAATACAGGAGAGACTGAGGGGCTTCCACCTTTGTAGGAGTATAAAAATAAGAAAGGGGATACTTGGCACCCCTGTTCTCTGCTTCCTAGCTGTATGACCTTGGGCAGGTGATGCTCTTTGGTTGCTTCCGTAAAATGGGGATTATAACACCCAAGTCTGTTTGAAGGCTGTAACCATGTCTTGAACCCTCTTCCAGTTCAGAATATCTATTATTCAGATGCACTTGTGTTCTTGCTGTGTCTTTGCTCTTAGGGGGTATCTGCTCAGAAAACGTAGCTTCCCCTTCCCAAAGTCAGCTTACAAAAGGAGTCTGTTCAGTAGGAGAGAGACTTGGACTGGAAGCTGAGATAAGGATGATCTTGTTTGCAGAGGTCAGGAGGGCAGGGCTGTGCCAGCAGTTCCCTAGTAGACAGAGTCAGGTGACTTCTGGACTTGAGATGTGAGGGAGAGAAAAGAGCAGAAAGAGAGAAACCTAGGAACCCAGGGGGCGGGGTGGGAGAAGGACCCAGTAGCACACAGAACAGATGCTTCACAACCTTAATTTCCTGCCACCCGAGGGCATGAAGCACTGAAACTGAGAGGCAGTACCCAAGACTGAATTTCTAATCTGATATCTTGGCACCTCCCTGGTCTGGGCTCTTAGAGTGAATTAGGATTTCCTGAGCTAGATGCATATGGACACTCAGTTTGTCCCCTTTACCATTCCTTCCCCCCTCCTCATGGAACATTAGAATGTATGCCAGGATCATTTGTGACCCATATCTCCTCCCTGAGAGGAGAGGAACAGCTACTGTGGCTTGTCTGGAACAGGTTCAGGTCCTGCTGTGGAGGCTGCCCAGACATCTGGGCTGTTCAGGACCTAGTAGCAAGTGGGTTAGTTCTGAGGGGCTAGATGGGAAAGGCTTTGATTAGGCACACCAGCATTCCAGGAGCTGGGAGTGGGTATTTTGTCTCCTAGGCTATATATAGCAAGGGCACATTCATACACACACACATACCCACAGGTAAACACCTACAGTTCCCACCTTCAGCAAGAAGCTTTTCTCCATTTTTCCCAATCCTCCTTAATGCTAGTACCATTATTCTGTGATTTTCTCTTATTTATCCTACTTATACCTTATTTGTACATAATTGTCTGCGTGTTGTCCTCCTCATTAGACTGAGGTCCTTGGGAGAAGGGACTGTCTTTTGCCTTTCTTTGTATCCTCAGTACTTGGCACAGTGCCTGGCACATAGTAGGGACTTTATAAATGCGAGTTAACTAACACCCCTACGGCATACCACATTTGTGAGTACATACATCTATAGGTACACAAACTTCAAAAACATTACACCTCCTGGCACCCCTACCCCCACCCACCATACCTATCATACACTTACAAGTCGGGGCACATACACCACTGAGCACACACACACACACACACCCCACACTTGCATACAACTACACCTACGAGGAGAAAGCTACACCACACCTGCAAACATGCTGACGCAGACCCAAAGGCACACAGACACATACTCTCAAGTACATAGTCTTTCTACACTCCTCATTCTCCCTCCCCTGACCTTAAACATTCATTTGCCAAGTCGGGTGGATTTTATCTCCACAGCAGCTCTTGAATCCATCCCCTCCCCCCACCTCTGTGCAGACCCTCATTACCTTTTACCTGGACTACTACTAAGCTCTTAATTGGTCCACCTACCTCATGTCTGCCCACTCTGATCCATTCTCCCCACAGCCACCAAAGGGATGTTCCTGAAGCACAGGACTGACCAAGTTGCTCCCCTAATCAATAAACTTCGGTGGCTCCCTATGATCTCTAGAATCAGATTCAAGATCCTCTGACTGGCATTTAAGGCACTTCAAAACCTAGTCACAGAGACAAATAGGTGGTACAGTGGATAGAGCACCAGTGCTGGATTCAGGAGGAGCTGAGTTCAAATCCCACCTCAGACACATAACAGTCACTAGCTGTGTGACCCTGGGCAAGTCACTTAACCCCAATTGCCTCACACACACAAAAAAAAGACCTAGTCCCAACTTACCTTTCTAGCCTTATTACACACCACTCCTCTCCATGCACTCCATAGTCCAGTCAAACTAGCATTCTGGCTCTTCTCCCACATGGCATTCCATCTGCCATTTCCCATCCCCCATCCTTGGAATAGGCTCTCTCCTCACTTCTACCTGCTAGACTCCCCCAATATTTTTTAAAATTCAACTTAAGGGTCAGCTAGGTGGTGCAGTGGATAGAGCACTGGCCCTGAAGTCAGGAGGACCTGAGTTCAAATCCAGCCTCAGACCAAACACTTGACACTTACTAGCTGTGTGACCCTGGGCAAGTCACTTAACCCCAATTGCCTAAAAAAAAGAAAAAAGTAAAATTCAACTCAAAACCATGCTTGAAACCCCCTCTCAGCTATTAGCACCTTCTCCCAAAAGAAAATTTTACTTTGCATATGTGTGTGTGTGTGTGTGTGTGTGTGTGTGTGTGTGTGTGTGGTGTGTGTGTGTCTTGGTGTTCATGGTATCTCCCCCCATAGGATATAAACTACTGAAGACCAGCTATTGCTTGATTTTTTGCTTTTATATCCCCAGTGCCTAGCACAACACCTGACATTTAATAAATGCTTGCTGCTTAATTTACACACACACTTCTGTGTGTGTGTGTGTGTGTCCCAAGATATATCAGGGCAGCTAGATGGCAAAGCAGATAAAGCACTGGGCTTGAAATCAGGAAGACTCATTTTCCTGAGTTCAAATCTGGTCTCAGACACTTACTAGCTGTGTGACCCTGGGCAAGTCACTTTACCCTGTTTGCCTTAGTTTCCTCATCTGTAAATGAGCTGGAGAAGGAAATGACCAACCACTCCAGGATCTTTGCCAAGAAAACCCCAAAATAGGGCCATGAAGAGTCAGACATGATTGAAATGACTCAACAAGATACATCAATTAATCTAGCAATAAGCATTTATTAAACAGCCACTGTGTAGTAGGAACAGGTACGAAGACAAAAATGAAAGAGTCCTTGTCTTCAAGGAGTTTATATTCTATCAGGGAACTACACATACACACATACACATTTTACACACACACACACACATACACACACACTCAGACAAACACCTACAGTCATCTAGCAAAACATACACTTAGCCAAGTCACAGAGAAGACACACATTGACATTACAAACCATGAACACACTCAGTGCGTGCTACCTGGTGTACTGTTGTTCATGGAAGCCTTACTGGGCTTGAAATGAATCCTAAAAGCCAGGATTTGCTTATTCAGTACGGATCTGCGACAGCATGTGTTTAGTGATTACTCTGCTCAGCTCTCCTGTGGGTGGATTCAAAGAAGAGAAGCCTCAGCCTCTGCCCTCAAGAATTTACAGTCTAATTGGGAGGAAGGTGAGCAGGAAGGGCACCTTTATCTTCTTGATAAAGGACAATTCAAGGTATGACATAGTAATGAGGACAAGGGGCCTGTACCAGGTGGGGAAAATGGAACAGCCTCAAGACAGAATTAGAGGGAAAAGCTACAGAAACATAGTACCAAGGAAGGCAGTGTCAGGGGTGCTGGGAATGGGCTCCTGAGGTTCCTTGGTTGGTGACTCTTTATCCTTGGATCCACCTTACTCTACTAGAACAGGAAGAGAGAATCTAATGCAGCCTCCTCATCACACGAAAGAGAAAACTGAGGCCCAGAGAAGGGGTAGGGCCTATTTAAAATCACCCAGCTAGTTAGCATCGAGCCAAGATTCCAAGCAGAGTCCCCTGACTGCAAGTTTTGAAGGCGATCACTACAATTCCCAAATTCTTTTTCCTTCTTTCTACTTTCTTCTCTCTCCACTTGCACCATAGGCCTAGCATTGTCAACTATGGGACCTCAGAGAGGGCTGGGAGAGTTAAAGGGATAAGCTCCCTTATTATAGGGAACAGGGAAGAGGCCTGGCTAGAGAGGAGAGACAGCTCAGGAGATAAGGTTGCAATGGGGGCAGGTAGGGTGTGAAGAGCTGGTACAAACTACAAATGGGGATTTTGCAAGGGCATTCCAATATTTAGGGCCAGCTATCTATTTACATAGATAGATATGGATATATTTATGTATACAGTTATTCCTTCCACATTGTGGGGGTTAGGCGCATAGCATCCCCTCAATCCAGAAAAATCTGCATAAATTTTTTTGGCTTTCCCTTCATACCAGAGACGAAGTCTGAATTATTGTGATATTAAAAGATAAAATATGTTGATATTATTGAATACTATACATATATTTTATTCATTTCTGAGTTTCTAAACTTTTTCTCTGTCTTCCACAAAACTCCCCCAAAATTCCGCATTTAATTTCTTATGCCCACTCTCGATATGTCAGAACTGAGATGGGAAAAATCGAGATGTGGAAGGGATAACTGTAGGTATAGATATAGACATGTATAGCTAGAGATAGAGGGTTGACCTAATATATTGAAATCTGGATCTAAAGAAAAAGTCAGTTGGGAGAGGGGACAGAAGGATTCTTGGCTGTTAAAAAGGATTCACTATGAGATTCCTATAAATAACTCCTCCTGTGTTAGGATACACTTTACAAAGACTCAATTAACAAATAGCCTTCCAGGCACATGCCTGGTAATCGAAGCCAGTTGACTACATGTTATTCCAAAAAATGAATGAAAAAACTGTGGATGATTTACTTGAAGAAGAGAAAACTTAAGAGAGACATAAATCTAGAAGGAACCACAATGGCTACAGGGTTTCCAGAGGAGGAAACAGACTCAGCAAGGTTAAGTGCCCAAGGACACACAGGTGGTATCAGAGTTGGGATTTGGACTCAAGTCACCGGACCATAGGTTTAGAGTTGGAGAAGAACTCCAGAATCCTCTAGTCCAACCCCCTGTATTTACAGATGAGAAAAATGAGGCCCAGAGAGGCTAAGTAACTTGTCCAAGGTCACACAGGTAGTGTGAGAGATAGGATTTGAACTCAGGTCCTTTGACTTCAGAGCTTTCACAGGAACATGATGGTGGCTTTCAAGTGTTCAAAGGATGGTTGTTGCCTTTTCTTTATATCACCAATGTGTAGCACATCATAAGAATTTAAGACATGTTTCATGACTGATTGAGCAGCCTTGCTCTGTTTTGTTCCAGAGGACAGAATTTGGAACCGTAAGCAGAGATTTCAGGGAGGTAGGTGTTGACTCTAAGGTCTCTTCTAAATAGAAATCCTGTAATTTATGTGCATCAGTGGCAGGAGTTTCTAATATCAAGAATTCCCTACAAAGACATAAACATAGATGTGACCAAAAGAAATGATAATGTATGCTCCTTCCCATCCTAAATCTATAATTTTCCTTGAGACCTCATCTGGCTCTTCTCTCACCCAGAATCCTCCAATTTCTCATTCCTCATTTACGATCCCTACCCCCCAAAAAACCCTCAGAACAAAACATCTCCCTCCACTCCCTTCCCACCTGACATCCTTAGAAAGGGCTTGAATGCAAGGATGTGCTTTAAAGTCTCATTTTTGTCCAAGTTCAGGGAGTAGCCAGGTTATCATGGTGGGGGAGGGGGAGGAAAGGACAGTAGCACCCATGGCAACATGCCTGTATTCCCTTAAGCAGAAATTCGTGATGGTGCCTGTCTCATTTGGGGAGAGGGAAAATCAAGGCTCAAGGGGTAGAGAATCAAACCATTGGGTCTTCCCCTTAGGTGGTGCTTCAGGAGTACATGCTCAAATATCTTCTCTCAGGACCCCATGGGGTACTAGGGTTCAAATCCTTCCTCTGACACCACTCTAGCCATGTGACTTTGGACAAGTCACCTAACATCTCTAGGCCTCAATTCTCTCATCTATAAAATGGTGAGATTGGACTGAGCTCTGAGAAACCTTCTAGCTCCTACTCCGTGATACTATAAACATTCCTCTGCTCATGCTGGCTTAAACACCCACCCACCTATACAGTCGCTGTTGCCCTGGAGAAAATCTATCTAGTGTATGATAAACAATAAGATCTGCTAAGTACCTAGATGAAAGAGGAGCCAGAAGGGGTCAGAGGATCAAGGGACTGAGAGCTGGCAGGGAGACAGAAATCATCTAGTCAAATGTCCTCATTTAACCCATGGGGAAACAGAGGCCCAGAAGCAAGAAGTAACACCCAAAGTGACACAGACAAATAAGCATTAAGATCTAGGAACTGAGCCAAAGTCCTTGGATTCCACATCAAGGGAACACACAGCAAATGAGAAAAAAAACATTATAGTTGTTTTCTTAAAATATATGCATATATGTGTGTGTACATATATGCATACACACACACACACACACACACACACACACACACACACACACACACACACACACACACACATATATATATTACTCTCCTTTGTAGGGAAATCCAGGTATGGAAACTTTCTTCACTGATACAGATAGTCAATTCCTTGGAATAGTCTTAGAGAATTGAGCAAGTCACTAAGAAATTAAGTAACTGTCCATGGTCATGAAGTTAGTATGCGTTAGAGGTTCAAACTCACATCTTCCTGATTCCAAAACCAGGCTTCCACTATTCTGCTATGTCATTTTTATATAATATGTAAACTGCTTGCTTACGGTTTTGGGGGGAGAGTCTATTCTGATATGCAATGCTAGTGTTGGTAGCCTAGACTGAAAACAAAATCAAATATATCAGGTGGGTCTCTAAAATATAACCAATATGTCATTTGGGCCTCATGGTCCCTGATGATACAGACCAAATTAACCTGGAAAGCCTCTGATAAATCTCTTTGGAGGCTGTCCCCACACAGGTTTCCTCCTGGAAACATCAGAATTTGACGTACATATTTCTTTCAAAAACATACTTTCCCTTGCAAGATCTCAGGCTTACACTTCAGTGACCTCAGACAAATCACTTCAGGTCTCTGGGACTCACTTTCTTCATCTGTAAAATGAGGTCACACTAGATGATCTTTGAGGTCCCTTCTAACTCAAGAGCTAATCCTAAGTATCCTGACCAGATAACATACAAGCCACATGTCCTCTTTTTTTTAAAATTTTTTTGGGGGGGCTAGGCCATGGGGTTAAGTGACCTGCCCAGGGTCACACAGCTACTAGCTGTGTCTGAGGCTGTTATGTGTCTGAGGCTGGATTTGAACTCAGGTCCTCCTGAATCCAGGACTGGTGCTCTATCCACTGTGCCACCTAGCTGCCCTTCACATGCCCTCTTTGGATCTGTTTTGTCCTCTCTAAAATGAGGAAGTTGAACCAGATGGCCTCTAAGCTATGGGGGCCAGATTACATATGCTATGATCCCCTTTAATAACTGTGTGACATTGGGCTAGTCACTTCCTGCTCCAGACACTCAGTTTCTTCCTGAGCTCTTCCAGAGGCTCTCTGAATCAGTTAAAAAATCCCCCCCCCACTTCCCTCTCTCTGCCCTCACCTCTGGTCAGAGACTGGTCACAGTGGAGAGACAAGGGTAGAAGAGAAGGACTGCAGACTATATTTTTAGTTGACATATGGCCCTAGTGCCCACAGCCCAGCTTTCACATGTAGACTAGCATACAAAGCCTCACAATTAATTCCAAAGTTCTTCAGAGAGACCTTGAGAGTGTCCTTGTACCACTTTTCTGACCACTGTGTGAGCGCTTGACTTGTGTGATTTCTTCATAAAATAGTCTCTTAGGCCAATGTACATTTGGCATTCAAATAACATGGCTAGCCCACCTGAGTTGCACTCTGTGAAGCACAGTTTGAATGCTTGGCAATTCAGCTCTAGAAAGGATCTCAGTGTCTAGTACTTTACCTTGCCAGGAGATCTTCAGAATCTGCCCAAGACAATTCAAGTGGAAACAGGTCAGTTTCCTGGCATGGCGCTAGTAGTATGACTGTTTCATACAACAACGAGGTCAGCACAATGACCATATAGACCTTCAGTGTGGTAGGCAACCTAATACCTCTTCTCTCCCACTCTTTCTTTGGAGCCTCCCAAACACTGAGCTAGCCCTAGCAATGCGTGTGTCAACCTCATTATCAGTGTGTTCATCCCTGGAAAGTACACTGCCAAGGTAAGTGAACTTATCCACAGCATTCAAAACTTCTCCATTTGCTGTGACCAATGGCTCCATCCATGTATCGATGGTGTTGTGCTGGCTGGTAGAGGACCTCTGTTGGTGTTGATTTTCAGGCCAAAATTAACACAGGCAGCAAAGAATCAATCCGTATTCTGTTGCATCTTGGACTCAGAGGCTGCACTGAGTGATTGAAAACAAAAAGTCACACACCAGCTCTCCCTCCATTTTGGTCTTGGCTTGTAGCATTTTCAAGTTACAGTTTACCATTAGTAAGGTAGCTGACCTTGATGCTGTTTTTGTCCCTGTTGAAAGTGTCTGACAACATCATTATAAAGAGCGCAGGAACAAATACACAGGCCTATTTCACTGAGAACCTTTGTGATCATGCCACCATGAAACTGGCATATAATACAGATGAACTTCTCTGGGCAACCAAATTTCACCACGATCTTCCATAAGCCCTCATGACTGATCTCTCTGAAGAACTTTAGGATCAATGGTGAGACATTGGAGATGCTGGCACAGGACCACCCAGCATGACATTTCCTCATCAAAGAAAATGCTTTCTTCCATGAGCAAAGCAAAATCACATTAGCACAAAGGAAACATGAGCTGCTCAAACCCAGAGCCACCTCCATCCCCAGTGTTCTAGTGGACTACTTGTGCCAGAGCTAGACAGACCCCTTCCTCTCCACTCTCAGGAAAGGAGAGGCAAAGAAATACAGAAAGGCCAAGGGTAGGAACAGAGGTCTGGCTAATTCTCTAAAGCCCAGCACTCTTTAGAGTCTAAGACACCTAGATAGAGAAGCAGAAACTTTGAGCTGCTCAGGGACCTCAGAAGGAGTGGTAGAGCTTCCAAACTCCTTCCAAACACACTGTACCCTGACCACAACACTGTGATGTCACTGATGCTCTTTGAAAACAAAGGATGAACAACAAAAGCATACAGAGTAATCATTTAATTAATTTAGCAACCATTCGTTAAGTTTGGCTTATGTGCAGTTTTGTGGACTGTATGTGGATGGACAGCCCACAGAACTGTTCCATTTATCCCCTGATCTCAGATAGACTCTGTGCACAGGCAATGACTTGGGCCCAGGACGGAGCAGGAGGACTGGGATGGGCTGAACTGCCCATCCAAAAGGAGAAACTGTCCAGTGCTTTTAATGACCCAAGGTTTTGCCTAAAGCAAAAGTACATTTTTTTGTATGAATGGATGAAAGAAAAAGGCATTTATTAATCTCCTAGTATATTAACCAAACACTATACATAGCATAGTGCATCTCTGAGTCAGGAAAACCTTGGTGTAGGTCTGCTTCTGACACAAACAGGTCTACATGACCCTTCACAATTCACTTAACCTCTGGGGGCAGCTAGGTGGCTCAGTGGATAGAGCACCGGCCCTGAAGTCAGGGGGACCTGAGTTCAAATCCAGCCTCAGAACAAACACTTGACACTACCTGTGTGACCCTGGGCAAGTCACTCAACATCAATTACCTTTAAAAAAAAATTCACTTAACCTCTCGGGGTCTCAGGAATCTCTTTCTAAGACAATAAGATTCAGAGGAGGCGTCAGCCTGACTTGGTAGAGAGAGTTCCCTCATCTGGGAGTTCCCCATATCACTGAAATCACAGGCCCACTCCTTATTCTGATACCTTGTATAAGGATAACAACAGCTGCAGAGAAGGTGCAGAGATGGTGTAGTAGTCTCACCCACATTGGTGGCAGGAGCTCTGTTTGTTATTTCGTTGTTGTTCAGTTGTTTCAGGCGTGTCTAACTCTTCACGACCCCATTTGGGATTTTCTTGGCAAAGACACTGGAGTGGTTTGCCATTTCCTTTTCCAGCTCATTTAACAGATGAGGAAACTGAGGCAAACCGGTTAAGTGACTTGCACAGGGTCACACAACTAGTAAGTGTCTGAGGCTGGATTTCAATTCACAAAGATGAGTCATCCTGACTCCAGGCTTGGCCCTTTATCCACTGCTAGCTGCCTTAGGAACTCTATATATAGATAAAATTGCAGATCTGGTGAAAAGAAAAAAATATATAGCTGCAAGTCATGGAATAGCCTAGCCTCTGAAGAACTGAAATTGGGAGTGACCAGAGCACAGAGTAGAAGAAGCTACAGTTCATTCCCAACAACTAATTGCGCAAGAGATGTAAAACTCCAAAAAAGTGGATTGCCAGTCAAGGCATAGGAGCCAAGGATAACCACTGAGCAGCCCATATGACCTGTCGGCAAGCATGCAATGTCAAGAGAACTAGAGGAAGGCCCCCAGTATGTTCAGTGGCCCTACTACCACCCATTGGAAGATTAATGGGGGGACAAAAGCCCTACAGAATGGGTTAACATGTATGGGCTGCAATCTGCATCATTGGAGGGCACCACATATACATAGAAGTACATGACCACCAAAGTTCATGGAAATAATACCACAAACTAGGGAAGCTACAAAGATAAGGAAGATGTGGCACTCCCCCTCATGGTGCTCACAGTCTAGTACAGACATATGACACGCACACAAATATTTATACACAATAAGAGTGGAAGATGAGTGTAAGGAGCCAAGTTAAAAAAACACCATGATGAGAGGGAAGAGTCAAAGAAGGAAACAGTACCAGAGCTGAGCATTGAAGGCCAGGTGGAATTTTCATCATAGAGAATAGTATGAGAAAAGACAAGGTATAGATCATATATATATACCCAGAGGTACTACAGTATGCATGAAGTATGGCAATCAAAGCCCCTCACCCTGATCCTCACTGAGCCCTGGAGGACAGGGAGGTAACTAAAGTTACAAGTCTTTGGCAGGGGGTGGGGGGGGAGGCTGGAAAAGAGCAGAAAAATGGGCTGTGGATTTGCCGGTCCTTACATCTATAGCTACTCAGGGATTTCCCCACCCCATTCAATCAATATTTGTTAAGCCCTTATTGTATGCTCAATAACACTGTGCTAGGCGCTGGTGGTACAAAGATGAACTGGTCCCTACTCTCATGGAGCTTATATTTTATTGGAGGGGGTGGGGCAACAACATAGACATTAATAACTACATGCAGTATATGTTCCAAATAAGATCATTTGAGACAGGAGACACTAGCAGCATAGAGCATGAGGAAGGGCTTCACATAGAAGGTCTCAAGCTGAGGTTTTAAGGAAACTGAGGATTCTAAGAAACAGGGAAGGGGGAGAGGAGAAAGTGCATTCCAAAGGCACAGAGACAGAAACCCAGGAGTCCTGCATGTGGAACAGGAAGAAGACATAGGCAGCTAGATTTTATCGTGTGTGAAGAGAAGTAATGCCTAATAAGGCTAGAAAGGTAGGCTGGGGCAAGGCTGTGAAAGGCTTTAAATGCCAAACAGAGGAGTTTCTACTTGATTCTAGAGGTAATAGGATACACTGGAGTTTGTTGAAAGGGGAGGGATGTAATGATAAGGATGATAACATTTATATAGGTGCTTTGATCCTCGTAACAACTTGTGAGTTATGTGCTATTATTCTCCCCATTTTATAGGTAAAGAAACCAAGGCTGAGAAAGGTTAATTGACTTGCCCAGAGTCACATAACTAATGAATGTCTGAGATAGGATTCAAACTCAGGTTCTCTGTTCCACAAAGGCTGAGGAAATCAGGAACCTCAGGACCTGAAGGGAATATAATGAAGGGTAGCTCAGGTCTCCAGAGCATTGTTAATGAAACTTCAATTTGGAAACCATAGTCGCCCAGCACAGGTGTGTGGAAATGGGAGGCTGGAGGATGGATCGGGAACCAAGGCTGATAGGATCAAGGAGTATGTGTGTCTTACCACTATCTCCCTCCCCAGGCAGGCCTGGGCCCAGGGTTGCGATGGAGACTGTGTCCCTGGAGCATCAGATCCAGAGTGTGCAGCGGCACATTGCCTTCTTGAAGAAGGAGCAGATGGAGCTGCTTCGAGACCTGCACCTGGAGATTCTGCGCCTGCAGAAGCACTGCTCAGGTGAGGGCACCTTCCTCCCACCTGCCTTCCCCAAAGGCCTTGCAACACACACTCATCGCCAAGAGGCAGGGAGAGAGCTCACTCTCCCCCAGAGCCAGACACACAGAGTTCAGAGAAAAAGGGAAGGGAAGAAAAGAGAAAGGAGAGGAAGACAGGGGAGATAATAGGAGGGAAGGACAAGGAAGAAAGGTGAGGAGGAGAGGAAGAAAGAAGAGAAAGAAAAGAAAGGAAAGAGCATAGAAAGAAAGAGGAGGAAGAAAAAAGAGGAAAGAAGGGAGAGCATAGACAGGAAGGGGAGGAAGAAAAGAGAGAAAAGGAGGAAGGAGAAAAAGGAGGAAAGATAGGGAAGAAGATAGAAGGGAAGAGCAAGGAAGGAGAGAAGAGAGAGAAAAGGAAGAGAAAGACAAAAGAGAACAGAGGAGGAGACAACTAAAAGAGAAGGGGATGAAAAAAGAGAGGAAAGGGGGAAAATAGGAGAGGGAGACGGAGGGGACAGAAGTAGAGAGGGAAGTAAAAGAGAGAAGCAAATAATAGAGCATAGATTTAGAGGTGGAAGGGATCTTAAAAGTCACCAAGTCTAACCCCCTCACTTTACCAATGACAAATTCAAAGCTTAGTGAGATTAATGACCTCGTCACCCAAATATTATGTAACAGAAGTTTGAACCCAGGTGTTCCTGGCTCCAAGTCCATCATGCTCTGTACCAAACATCTCCAAGTACTGCCGTAAGCATTTCATTAAACACCTGCCATGCAAGGTAACTTTGTGGGAGAGGAGGAATAAGAAGCTAAGGGAATAAGGAAAGGCTTCGTGCAGAAGGTGGCTTCTGGGCTGAGGAAACCAGAGCTTCCAAGAGGTGGAAATGAGGAAGGAAGGAATTCCAGGCACAACGGAAATGGAGTGTGGTTTGTATGAGGAACAGCAAAAACAATTTGTATGAGGGAAGAGGAAAGGAATAGGAATAGAGAGGAATTTGAGAGGGAAAGGGAAAGGTATTGAGAGGGAGGTGAAGCAGGTGGCTGGAAGGAAGGGGGAGAGGAGATATGGGAAGATTGAGGATAGGCGCACAGGAACAGGAGGTGAAAGCAGAGAGCATGGACAGCACTAGACAGACCCCTTCCTCTCCAGTCCTAGGAAAGGAGAGGCAGAGAAATACAGAAAGGCAGAGGGTAGGAACAGAGGTCTGGCTTCTTCTCTAAACCCCCACACTCTTCAGAGTCTAAGACACCTAGATAGAGAAGCAGAAACTTTGAGCTGCTCAGGGACCTCAGAAGGAGATGTTTCGAGCCAGCAAATCTGGGAGACACTCGGGTATTGACAGCTCCTCCAGAAATCTGTCTACACAAGAGTTTCTGAGTATGGAGGGGCTGAATGGAATAATAAAGAAATGGAGGGATTTGCTTCTATGTTTCTATGTCACATAAAGGGGGGTGGGGGGTGGGAACTAGGAAACAAGAAAGTTTGCAGCTTGCAAACGGAGGAAGTTAGGAAGGAAAAGCTAAACCTAGAGTAGGGCAACAGGGGTTTATTCCACAGTGTAGGCTTCCGGGGGTGCCCTTCTGGACCTGGGGGAACAATTCCTGGCAGTAGAGTACACTTCATCCCCTTAAGCAGTCTAGACACTACCAACCCCTCCACGCTTTGTGTGTTTCCATGAAGGCAGCTAGGTGGCGCCACAGTGCACAGAGTGCTGAGCCTGGAGTCAGAAAGATCTGAGTTCAAATCCAATATCAGAAATTTACTAGCTACGTGACCCGGGCAAGTCACTTAACTTCTGTTTGCCTCACTTTCTCCAGTTATAAAGTGGGGACTTACACACTTACCTTGCTAGGTTCTTGTGAGAACTAAATATTAGTAAATCAAATATTAGTGAAGTGTATAGCACTGTACCTGGAACATAGTAGGCACTTAATAAATGCTTATTCCCTCCCCCCCATCCATTTGCCTGAGCCATGCACGATGTCACTTCCTTTCTGGGCCTCTCTCAGGGTTCTACAGTACTCCTTTCCTCCACATTCTTCAGGGTGAAATCCTGACTGTCTCTGGGGCAAGTCACCCCCTTCTCCAGACTTGATGGCACCAGTAAGTAATTTGTCCTTTGGTCCTCATCTGACCATCATCTTTGGTACTTCTACTCCCACCCCATCCCCCAAATCTATTACACTCTTTTTGCCCTAGGTGGAAAAAATTCCTGATAACCAGTGAGGAGAGGAGCAGGAAACATTGTAAGGACAAAAAGTAGTTCTTGCTCTATCCTCCTAAATTTGTGTGACATCACACCAGGTGGTCAATATAGCCAGGATTCAAGTCCAGAGAACTGAGTTATCAAGTGGCAGACCCTGGGAACGTTCTCCTAAAACACCACTGATGTGACCTACCCAGACTTCATCTGTCATCCTGCCTTGAAAAAAAAGAAAGCCAGGGAACTTAGATTCAATTCTGGATGTCTCTTCTCATTCAAAGCTAGGATCCTTCTGGCCCTTCCCAGCCAACGTCCTGAGTCAGTACTTCTAGCTACCATCATTCTGCTAAATTAGCAAGTTTAAACATAGATGGATGAGTTAGTGTCTCCTCTTTTCCTCCTGTGGAGAAAACCCAAGTCCCTCACAAGGTTATGAGATGATACTTCCAGGATTCATGGGTGTGGGTGCACCCTCCAATCAAAGCAGAGCCCAACCCTCCAGGCCTTCCCTATCTTCGTTAGTAGGTAAAGCCAAAAAAAATTTAATAAGTCATCACCTGGTGATTAATGAGAGTCTCTAGACTTAGCAAAGCTTGACATCACATTTCACAGATAAGCTTTTTTTCTTTTTTTGTCAGGGCTCAAAGCCCTTCAAATTCATGTAAATATTTGCTTCATAGAATTAAGTAGCATTGCATAGTAGCTAGAGAGCTGGCCTTGTGGCTAGGAAGAGCTGGGTTCAAATCCTACTTCTGACCCATCCTGGCTGTGTAACTGTGGTCAAGTCACTTCACTTCTTAGTACCCCAGAAGATTCTCTAAGACTGTAAATTGCAAAGAAAGTACTCACTTGCATTGGTAGTGGGAGTTCCCTATTTCGATGACTCACAGACCCAGGTCCTATTCAAATCCTTAATTGATCCCAGTATATCACAGTCCAAGTTAGTGATCTACCCACTCAAAATTATTGAGAAGATTGGTCAAGAGACCAATCCTACTTAGCCAGTTCAGAGGTAATTGGAGGGTTGTATGACTAATTGTCCTTTTTCTGTGTTTTTGCTAAAATTTCATTCAAGTTTGAAATGTCCCTGAATGTTTCTCTCACAATTGGCCAGAGATGACTCATCTATTTTATCTGCAAATCTGGTCTTTTGCATCTTTGGGATACGATGAAAAGCACAGTGGGTTCAAATCCTGACTCTAAGTATTACTGCTACCGTGGTCTTTGATCCCTCTCTGGATCTCAGTTTCCTTCTCCATAAAATGAAAGGGTTAGACTGGAAAACCATTAAGGTCCCTTCCTGTCCTAGGGCCTATGAATCTTATGGTAGGAACTTCCAGAACTTTCGCTCTTCAGGGGCTACAAAAAAAGACCCTATGCAAAGCTATTCCTTCCTCCCGAGAGCTCCCAGGTCCCCTGTTTGAAGCAGGCATGTATTTAGGAATATGGGCTTCCAGGACCACAGCTTGAAAGAAATGAGGGGGGGCAGCTAGGTGGCGCAGTGGATAGAGCACCGGCCCTGAAGTCAGGACAACCTGAGTTCAAATCCAGCCTCAGACCAAACACTTGACACTCACTAGCTGTGTGACCCTGGGCAAGTCACTTAACCCCAATTGCCTAAAAAAAAAAAAAAGAAAGAAAGAAAGAAAGAAGTGAGGGAGAGTCAAAAGGAAATCAGACAGTGAGAAATTCAGTGTGAAAAAAAATTGTACTTTTGACACCCGTCATACCATGATAAGAGGCATCACGCTGACAATAACGGAGGCCACCACGATGTACAGCACCAGACAGAGTTTTGCTCGAATTCAGTCTTCACTGGGCTTCCCCAGACCTAGCTGAGATCCTCAGAAAAGAGTCCAGAGACCCTCTGGAGAAGAATCTCTGAATCTAGCCTTTAGAAGCATGGAATGTGAGTGCTCAAAGCCCATCTGGTCTAACCTCCTCATTTTACAGAGAAGGAAAATGAGGCCTAGAGAGAGGAAGAGTGCCCAAGGTCACAAGAGCAGCTAGATCATACAGTTTGGGAGTTGGAAGGGACTCCAGTGTCAACCTAGTAAGAGCCATTGACCAAAGAAATTCCTGCCATAACATTCTTGACAGTTTGTCCAGTTTCTGCCTGCAGTCCTCCAAGGAAGGAGAAGCTGCCACCTTTCAGAGCAGCCCATTCCACTTGGACTTACCCACTGCCCCATTTCTTTTTGAGTCCTCATCATCTCTTTCAGGCTGTGATCTGGGCTCCTCTGTAGTGACAATGTGCATAGCCCTGTGTAGGGTCCTGGGAGTTCTAGGGGGGAAGAAGAGGTAACTAGGTCTGCGGCTGTGGGTTCTAGGCTATGAGTTCCTCTTCCCGGAGAAAAGTTTGTCCTGGCAAAATATAAATCCTCTTTCACTGCTGGTCATTCAGGAAGGCTAGGTTAAAAAAAAAGAAAAGAAAAGAAAAGAAAAGAAAAGAAAAGAAAAGAAAAGAAAAGAAAAGAAAAGAAAAGAAAAGAAAAGAAAAGAAAAGAAAAGAAAAGAAAAAAAGAAAAAAAAGCAAGAGCTGACCACCATGGCTACATCTCCCCCAGGATAACTGCTCTCTTCTCTCTCTCTCTCTCTCTCTCTCTCTCTCTCTCTCTCTCTCTCTCTCCATATATGTATGTGTGTGTATCTTCTCTCTCTCTCTCTCTCTCTCTCTCTCTCTCTCTCTCTCTCTCTCTCTCTCTCTCTCTCTCTCTCCATATATGTATGTGTGTGTATCTTCTCTCTCTCTCCTCTCTCTCTCTCTGTCTCTTTCTCCTCTCTCCATCACTCTCTATCTCTCCCTCTCTCCCCTCTCTCTTTCTCTCTCCTCTCTCTCTCTGTCTCTCTCTCTCTCCTCTCTCTTTCTATATACATGTACATATATGTATATATGTATATCTTCTCTCTCTCCTCTGTCTCTCCTTCTCTCTCTCTCTTCCTCTCTCCCTTCTCTTTCTCTCTCTCCCTCTCTCTCTCTATCTCTTCTCACTCTCTTCTTTTCTCTCTCTCCTCTCTCTCTCTATATATGTACATATATGTATATATGTATATCTTCTCTCTCTCCTCTCTCTCTATATATGTGTACATATATGTATATCTTCTCTCTCTCCTCTCTGTCTCTCCTTCTCTCTCTCTCCCTTTCTCCCTTCTCTTTCTTTCTCCTCTCCTCTCTCTCTCTCCTTCTCTTTCTCTCTCCTCTCCTCCCTGTCTCCCTCTCTCTGATTCTCTCTCTCCCTCTCTCTCTCTTTATCTCTTCTCATTCTCTTCTTTTCTCTCTCTCCTCTCTCTATATATATGTACATATATGTATATATGTATATCTTCTCTCTCTCTCTCTCTCTCTCTCTCTCTCTCTCTCTCTCTCTTCTCTGTCTCTCTCCTCTCTCTCTATATATATATGTACATATATGTATATACGTATATCTTCTCTCTCTCTCCTCTCTCTCTCTCTCTCTTCTCTGTCTCTCTCCTCTCTCTCTCCTCTTCTCTCCTCTTTTTCTCTCTCTGCCATAGGCCTCTCAGCTTCTCAGTCTTCCATTTATTGATTAAGGAGGTAAAAATAACTCCGGGTGAGGCAGGGTCAGAAGCCTGTTCCAGCAGGCCTGTTGGAAAGAGCTAGGGTGAGATCATCCCAGAGTGTGGGGAGTTGGGGGTGGGAAGAAAGGAAAACAATAAAGACCAGAGAAGAAGGGACGGAAGAGGTGGGGGAGGGGTGGAGAATGGAGGGATTTGGGAGAGGAAGTCCTTAGAGAACATGTTGTTGTTGTTCAGTCGTGTCTGACACTTCATGACCCATTTAGGATTTTCTTGGCAGAGACACTGGAGTGCTTTCACTTCCTTCTCCAGCTTATCTTACAGATGAGGAAACTGAGGCAAACAGGGTGAAGTGACTTGTCCAGGGTCACACAGCTAGTAAGTGTCTGAGGCCACATTCGAACTTGGGCCCAGCACTCTGTGCACTATGGCGCCCCCTGGCTGCCCTTAGAGATCGTGGGATCATAGATTCAGAGCTGGAAGTGTCCATAGAGGTCACCTAGCCCAACCCCCTCATTTTATAGAATCAGAAACGAAAGCCTAGAGAGGTTTTGTGTGACTAGAGGGACTTGTTCAGGGTCACACGTATACTAAGTGGCAGAACTGGGGCTCTAACCCAGATTATCTGATTGAAAATGACAATGTATCACCTTAAGATTTATAAAGTACTTTACAAATATTATCTCATTTGATTCTCACAACAACCCTAGGAAGTAGGTAATATTATTATCCCTATTTTATTTCATTTTTTTTGTTTTGTTTTTAGGCAATTGGGGTTAAGTGACTTGCCCAGGGTCACACAGCTAGTAAGTGTCAAGTGTTTGGTCTGAGGCCCGATTTGAACTCAGGTTGTCCTGACTTCAGGGCCGGTGCTCTATCCACTGTGCCACCGAGTTGCCCCCTATTATCCCTATTTTAGAGATGATAAAACTGAGGCAGACCAAAGTTAAATGACTTGCCCAGCTAGTAAGTATCTGAGGCTGGATTTGAACTCAGGTCTTCCTGACTCCAGGCCTGGCACTCTAGCACTAGCAACTGCACTATTTCCACTAGACCCCCTGGTCTCCAAGGTGGTCTAATCCAGGGGCAGGTAACCTGCAGCCTCGGGGCCCCATATGGCCCCTTTAGGTCCTCAAACGTGGCCCTTTGACTGAATCCAAACTCAGTCAAAGGGCTGCACTTGAGGACCTAGAGGCCCACATGCAGCCCCAAGGCTGTAGGTTCCCTACCCCTGGTCTAGTCCAATATACCCATTTAACACATGAGGTCACATGTGAACTGAACTAGGAGGCCAATCCTACTGATTTTTCCACGTGACTGCTGGCCCTTGTAGACACAGATGGTGGGGGCAAGATAATCCTTGAGTCCTGGAGGAAGACTGGAAGAGATAAATGAAGATGCCAGACCTAGTTTATGGGCACCACTTCCCACCACCCCATCTCTGGCCTCCGGGCTCCACAGTGCATGGCGTAGCCCCTCTGCTCTCCAGCCTGTCCCCTGAGCTCTACTCAGTTGCATTGAGAGACAACTTCTCAGGTACCCAAGACCCAAGGGACCCTCATCTGGGACTAGGCCTCCCACAAGCAGAGAGCTGTGGGGAGCATCCCAGGTGGGCACTAGAGTTCATCTAGAGGTCACACCTGAGCCAAGGTTTCAAGAATCTTAAACATCTCCTAGCTACTTTTTTTTTTTGAGGCATATGAACATTGGTTTCTTGGACCTATTAAGCATAAAACTCAGTGCATTAGGTACAGTCTTAGATACTGAAGGAGATACAAATATATATGTGTATAAAGTGCATGTACATTTACATATATGTGTATCTATCTGTGTATATGTATATGTACATATTTGTAAAATGTAGGGTTATTACACTCAGTAAAATTATAATACATAGGGGAAAATAAGTACAATATAATGGAAGCTAAGTCTATAAAAATATGATGGAAAAAGAAACATAGCAGGAAGAACGGAAAAAACAATGGACTTGAAATCAAAAGACCTGGTTTTGAATCCCAGGTTTGGCCCTTAACTAGCATTTATCCTCTCAGGGTCTCAGCTTTCTCAATTGTGTAAGTAGGGAATTGGGCAAGATGACTTCCAAGGCCCTTTCTAGCTTTGACCTTCTCTCTCTCTCCCTCTCTCTCTCTCTTTTTTTTTTTTTGGTGAGGCAGGGTTAAGTGACTTGCCCAGGGTCACACAGCTAGTAAGTGTTAAGTGTCTGAGGCTGGATTTGAACTCAGGTCCTCCTGACTCCAAGGCCAGAGCTCTATTCACTGCCCTACCTAGCTACCCCTTTGACCTTCTCTTATTCAGAGATCACCTCTACCTGAGCAGAAAAGGCGGCATGACATTGATATAAAAGGATAGCATATAAACAGGTAGAATTTGGGGATGGCAGAAAGAGGGCATTCCAGGTACATGGAAAAGTATAAGCAAAGGTACAGTGTAACAGAGAAGCAGTATGGCATAGGTCACACTGAGTGTGGAAAACTTGGTTTTTAATCTTTTAATCTTTCTTCCTGTACATACGGAGTGAGATTCGACATAAGGAATTCCCAATGCTAATGAAATCTCTCCTAGCTACTATTTAGCCCCCTTTCCCCTCCCACCTTGCCCCACGGAATAATAGGCAGGGGACAAAGGGACCTCCCTCGATTTCATTGAATGTTAGAACTGGAATGGATTGGAGCAAACATCTAGACCAGAGCCTTCCCCTCACAGGAGAGAAAACGTAGACAAGTCACCTGTATATAGCTGGTGCCCCTTTTTTTCCTCTGACTCAAATCCCAGCTGTTTCTACAATCAGTCAGGTTTATGCTAAGGTCTTCAGGGCAGAAGAAGGGTGCCTTACACGTAAACTAACAGCAGGATACTATATTATATAACCAGAGAAAATGCATTTTCTCTGGAAGTGGGGGCAGGGTCCTGTGAGCTGGCTAGAGTTTGGACAGCCAGCCTCTCACTGCCTCATTATGAGTGGGGAGAGTGGTCCCTCCCCCAGAGGCAGAAGAGATCCCATCGGCCCCACTCCCTGCCTCTACCATTCCCTAAGCAAACCTCAGTGGACAGGGGCTGTGTCTATGCTGTTACCGACCTCCCTTGTCCCTGCCTTCCTTCCCCTCCCCACCCTCATTAACTAGAACCAGACTGAGCAAAGGAAAAAGCAGATGGGGAGAGAAGCCTGTGTCATTCTCTAGCCCCTAACATCCCCTCCCCCTTTGCACGCACCAGCAATCGGGGATTTGCTTTCCTTGTTTTTCCTTGCAAGCCTCCTCCCTGAAACTCCAGCCTTAACCCTTTCCAGAAATTCCCAGAGGTAAATGCAATACAGTAAATAATCGTGTTCAGCACCCCTCCCTTCAATAAATAGGAGAAAGCGAAGGGACACCTTTGGGGCACTGGATTTAGGAGATTCAAGAAGGGAAGAAGGAAAGAAGAGCAGAAATGAATGGGTTCACCGGTAAGGTTATGAGTATGGCTCTCTCTCCTCCTCCTCACTTACACACACAAAGAAACCCATCATCTACTTATCCACCTCTTGAGTTACTTATCAATTCTTTTTTTTAAGGCGATTGTGGTGAAGTGACTTGCCCAGGGTCACACAGCTGTAAGTGTCTGAGGCCAGATTTGAACTCAGGTCCTCTTGACTCCAGCACCAGTGCGCTATCTACTGTGTCACTTAGCCACCCCATCATCAATTTTTGATTGCAGAGGCATCTAGGTGGTGCAGAGAATAGTGGGGAAGACCTGAGTACAAAACATATATTAGTTGTGTGACCCTGGACAAGTCACTTAGTCTGTCTACTTGAATTTCCTCATCTGTAAAATGGTTGTTGAGAAGATAAAATAATATTCCCAAAGCACTTTGCAAACCTTAAAGTTATATGTGAATACTAGCTATGATTATGAACTCGTTCTTTCTATAAGGACCAGCCCTAGGCTGCCTCTTCAGGAAGGCTTTCTTCCCCCAGACACAGCATCCTCTGCCTCCTCAATTTTCTTAGAACACTTTGGCTCAACTTTTCCTTGGCTCCTGAGCACTTTTCACCTTTCTTCACAATTGTTTGCATAAAGCAGCCCTTTTTTGTCTCTACATTGCTCCTCATGGCAGTGTAGTATGGTGGGGGAAGATGCTGGACCTGGAGTCAGAGGCTATGAGTTCAAATCCAGCTGTTGCTCCTTACTCCCTGAGTGACCTTGAGCAAGACCCTTCCTAGGACTAGGGCCTGTTTCTTCCCCTGAAAGGATGAGGGGGTGGGCTAGACGACCTCTGAAATTCCTTTCTAAATTTAAGATCCTTTGACATCCCAGCTGTGTTACATGCAACCTCTGTGTCACTGGGCAAGTCACTTCAACTTTCTTGGCCTCAGCTTCTTCGTCTGTAAAATCATATTTTACAGATTGATCAGACTAAGTGATCCCTGAAGTCCCTCCCAGCACTTAAAGCTAGGCCTAGCATATAGTAAAATCAATCATTTCCAGAACTTTCTGGACAACAGCTGGAATAGGTGACTGTAGATGGCATTGACTGGCTCATTCTTTCTTGATTTCTTTCTTTTTCTTCCTTCTTTCCTTTCTCCTTTCCTTCTTTCCTTCTTCCCTTCCTCTATTTCTATATCTCTCCCTCCTTCCTGCCTGCCTTCTTTCCTTTTTTCCTCCCTTTCTCCCTCCCTCTCCTTTTTCCTTCTTCCTTCTTTTCTTCATCCCTTTCTTCCTTCCTCCCTTCCTCCCTCCCTTCCTTCTTTCCTTTCTCTTCTTTTCTTCCTTCCCTCCTTCTCAGAGAGGAGGGAGAGGATAGGATTAACATATCGCCAAAGACTGATCCCTTGCTTTTCAGTTGAGTGATATGAGTGGGAAGTGGTAAGGGCCCCTGTCTGCTACAATCCAGAATTACAATCCTTCTAAAATCCTGGGTATCCTCAATTATTCCTTCTTTCCCACACCCCAATCAGCACACTGTGATTTTCACAGCCCACCAATCTTTCCACCAGATGGCGTTGGCTCTCCAGGTATGACTAATTCCCCTAGGAGTCCCTTCAGGGGCTGAGGGACCCTTACACACTAAGCTCAGACCTAGGAACCTGTCTTAGCTTTTTCGGTGGCCCCCTCTCTCAGTGGGGCTAATCCCCCCACTCCTAGGGCTTGAGCTGTCATTTCCTGACAATATACACAGGTACAAACACATACATATACTCTAATAATAATTTCCCTCTCTCTCTTCTTTCCCCCCAGAACTGACCCGTGACCTGGAAACCAAAGAGTCACAGTCAGGCCAGCAAGGTAAGGTAGCCCCTAAGAAGATGGCAAAAGAGGTGGGGAGAAATCAAGACTCAATCAAATCATTCAACAAACATTTATTAAGAGCCTACTATGTCCCAGGCTCTATGCAATGTACTGGAGATAGGTAGAAAGACAAAAGTGAAACAGTTCTGACACTCCAGAAGCTAACCTTCTATTGGGGGAGACAGCATGTATATAAGTATTGACCGAATAGGTTCAGAATAAATTGAAGGCAGTTTCAAGGGGAGTCACTTTGCTGAGGTGGGGGTGGTGGGGCATTCAGATTAGTGGGTAGGGGATTCAAGAAAATCCTCGTAAATGAAGTGGCCTTTCAAGTGGCCTTTCGGCTGAGTTTTGAAAGAAAATGAGGATTTTAAAAGGCACCAGTGAAGATAGAATACAGTCCAGGCATGAATAAAGAACAATACAACCTCCCAGAGGTGGGAAATGGAATGTTCTCTGTCAGGAAGAACAAGAAAGAAATGTGGAAAGGGTAATAAGATATAATAAGCTTGGGAAGGTATCCTGGGAGCAAAATGCAAAGAGCTTTAAATACCAGGCAGGAGCTTGTTTTGGAAACTAGAAGCAGTCTACAGTTTAGGAATTTCACTTTGGCAGCTGTATAAAGAATGGATTGGAGTAGGAAGCTACTCTGTTGTTGAGTCGTTTCAGCCATGTTCTACTCTCCATGACCCTATTTGGGGTTTTCCTTAACAGAGATACTGAAGTAGTTTGCCATTTCCTTCTCCAGCTCATTTGACAGATGAGGAAACTGAGGCAAACAAGGTGAAGTGACTTGCCCAGGGTCACCCAGCCAATTTGTTTGAGGTTGGATTTGAACTCACATCCTCCAGACTCCAGGCCCAGCACTCTATCTACTGTGCCACCTAGCTGCCCAAGAAGCTACTGTAGCAATCCAAATGAGAGGTGATAAGGTCCTGGTGGTGACTGTGTGAGTGGAAAGAAAGGGATGGATATGAGAAATGTTATGGAGATGCAATCCAGATGACTTGGCACCTGAGTGGAGATATGTGGAGTGAGGAAGAGGGAGGACTAAGGGTGACACCAAGGTTTTGAACCTGAATAACTAGAAGCATGTTGGTGCCCTCAACAAACATAAGGAAATCAGAGGAGGATTGGATCGGGTTGGAAGGAGAGGGGAAGATAATGAATGACATATTAAGTTTGAGATACAAATGTTGGAAATGCCCAATAAGCGATTGGTAATGTGGGACTGGAACTCAGGAGAAATACCCAGGTTGGATATAAAAAGCTAGGTACCATTTTTGTAGAGACAACAGTTGAACCCATGAGAGCTAATGAGGTCACCAAGAAAGAGAATGTAGAAGGAGAAGAGAGCCCAGGATAGAGCTTCGGGGGACACCAAGATGTACTCTTTAACACCCCCTTAGGGAAGTCACACCTGCCAACATCTCCCCTAGACAGGGGCAAGAATGCTGACTTGGGGGAGGGGGCAAGTTACGGTTCACCTGGAAGAAGGGAGGATCTGCCATGCCCAATGCCAGTCTAGCACCTTTCTTGATCTATTTCTTTCAAAATTCCCTTTAGAAATGTGTTATTCTTAATGTTCTTAAAGGCATCAAATATTATATAAGGCATTACACAGAACAAGCAATTAAGTGAATATATGAACATTTTCCTTTTTCTCCAGATGTTTTGGCATCTGGTAAATAATCTGAATGGAAGGTCTGGGGGAGTAGGGAGGGGAAATTGTCTGGGATTTCCTTTACCATATTTGGTTCCTCATATGTTGGCCAAAGCTTCTTTAGAAATCTGGCCAAACAGAAATCCCAACCTAATGGAATTGGTTTTATTGCTAAAACATTCTCAACTTACAAGAGAATTCACAGAGCAGTCATCCTCTGGTAAAGCTAAAGTTATTTAAGTCATTGTTCATAAGCTAGGTATTTAATCGCCCAAACAGGAAACCTTAGGGTTGACAGTAGCTTTGCATTACAAAAATAATGGCAGGGATGGGGGCTGGGTTTCTTGAAACCTGGCCTCCCAGGTTTACAAATTTTTATCTGCAGGCTAGGGTTCTAAGTTTCCTCCCCAGAAGAATTAGAGGTTGAGGGAAGAACTCCCATTGCCTAGAGACTGGGACTGAATGGGCAATTCCTTTGATTTGTTGGTGATGAAGATGATGATGATGATGATGATGATGATGAAGATGATGATGATGATGGTGGTGGTGGTGGTGATGATGATGTTGATTTGTTGTTGTTCAGTCCTTTTAGCTGTATCTGACTCTTCCTGACCCCATTTAGGGTTTTCTTGGCAAAGATACTGGAGTAGTTTGCCATTTCCTTTTCCAGCTCATTTTACAGATAAGGAAATTGGAGACAAGTGAAACAACTTGCCCGGGTCACACAGCTAGTAAGTGTCTGAGGCCAGATTTGAACTCCCGAAGATGACTGAAAGTCACAACTGAAAAACCTACTGAACAACTAATTGGGTAGGGATAGGGACTGAATGGGTGATTCCTTTGACTTAGGGAAATCCCAGATGAAGAAACCCTTTCTGTCAAAGCAAGTGGCACCTTTCCTGCAACGCTTTGACTTTGAGAACTGGCAGATCACTGAGACATTAAGTGATGTCTCCAGGTTCACACAGCCGGGAAATTGGAGGCAGGACAATTCAGCATTTATTAAGTGCCTACTATGTGCCAGGCACTGTGCTACAGTAAGGAGAGAGTGTGAAGCTCTAATATCATCATCGGCAGTCAGGAGGATATGGGTTCAAGTCTTGCTTCTGATACAGGCTAGCTGTAGACTGCTTCTAGTTTCAAATACAAGCTCCTGTTTGGTATTTAAAGCTCTTTACATTTTGCTCCCAGGATACCTTCCCGAGCATATTATATCTTATTACCCCTGCCTGTCTGCCTGTCCCTTCACTCCGCACTGCTCTAACACTAGGAGTTACAGGGATCTATAGTCTGTCTCGATGAAAGAAAGATCAGGACAAGAAAATAAAGGATATTCACAAAGTGCTTTAAGGTTTGGGAAGTGGTTGACTTCCATCCCCTTGTTTGAACCGCACAACAACCTTGTGAGCTAGATGCTGCAGGCATTATTATGCCCATTTTATGGGACATAAAGTGTCCCAGACGAACACAGAGAGGTTAAGCCAGAGGCCCAAAGTCACACCGCTATTAAATGTCAGAGTCTACAATATGTGCTCCCTATATGCACTGAGAGAACACATATCAAAGGTATAAGGGTGAAAGGGCATAGATAGGGTGGAGAATGGTGTATTGGGGGCAGGCAGTGAGGTGGGGAACTCAGAGCCAGAAGTCTGATCACATTCACAGGGGTCCCCTATCCTGTCCCCTCTTCTCGCCTAATTCCGTGAGTTGCTTCATCATGCTTATCATACATTTAGCCTAGGGCACCTGAGGGTAAGAGCTTCTGACTGCTTCTCTCAGACTATTATTTCAGGAGAGCCCCAAACACTCTTCCCTTCTCTCCCTCCTCTCCATTCATCTCCTAAGTCTACACCCTTCCCCCACTCCCTAGATGGAAAGTTTCATCAAATCAACTCTGACGTGGCTTCAGGGAGTGAGTTGAACTATGGGTCCCACCCACTAGCCCTGTCACTTTCTAAACTTTCTAACCCTTACCCTCCTTGGAATGGTAAACCCCTCCAGGGCAAGGACTGTTTCTGCTTTTGAATTTGTATCCCCACAGTCTACTTCCAAGTCTGGCAGAACTTGGCACACAGTAAGTCACTTAATAAATGCTTTTTTCATTCATCCATTCCTTCTCCAAGTCCTCATTTCAGTGCTAGGGGATTGAGGAAGAAAGAAATGGGAAGGCTAGATTCGGCTTTGGAGCTGCTGTGAGATAGATAGATAGCTAGATAGACGTTGTTCAATCATTTTTCAGTCATGTCCGACTCTTTGTGACCCCATTTGGGATGTTGTTAGCAAAGATACTGACATGGTTTGTCATTTCCTTCCCTAGTTCATTTTATAATTGAGGAAACTGAGGGAAACAGGAGGAAGTGACTTGCTCAGGGTCATACAACTACTAAGTGTCTGAGGCTGGATTTAAACTCATGGAGATGAGTCTTCTTGATTCCAAGCCCATTGCTCTATCCACTGTACCACCTAGCTGCCCCAGCTGGATAGAGAAAGCACTTATTAAAGTCTTACCATGTGCCAAGCTCTGTGCTGAATACAAAATACAAGCCAATAAGTCACTGATCTCTAATAACTAACACTCTAATAAAAGACCCCACACATAGGCGCTGGAAGGGGGGGGTGTACTTGGAAAGACCCCGGGGAAGCGTCGTGGATGTTTGGGCACATGAAAACTCACCTCTCAGAGCCAGGGGGTCCAAAGGTGGAGTCCAAGGCAGGTGAGAACAATAGAATGTTGAAATGACTTCTTGGAAGTGGCTTGAAGGTCTGGGCCCTGGCCAGCCAAAGCAACAGCACACCGGTCAGAGCAGGGGCATACCTGGAGTCACCTCACATTCCGTCACTCTCTATAGACACTCCCAGATCCCCTCTCTCTAAGATAGTCCTATCAGGGGAACACAAGGGCTAGAGAAGGGAGACGCCCATCCTATGTTCCAGTGAGCTCCCAATTAAGCCTGGAGCTAATGGGGAAATCAATCTATAATGGATAGAGCTCCTGGCCTGGAGTCAGGGAGACTTGAACTCAAATCTAGCCTCAGACACTTATTGTCTTTGTGACCTTGGGTGAATGGCTTAACCTGTAAAATGGGGGTATTAATAGCACCTAGGGACAACTAGGTGGTGCAGTGGATAGCGCGCTGGGCCTGGAGTCAGGAAGATTCTTCTTCATAAGTTCAAATCTGGCCTCAGACACTTACTAGTTGTGTGAATCCTGTTTGCCTCAGTTTCCTCATCTGTAAAATGATCTGGAGAAGGAAATGGCCAACCGCTCCAGTACCTTTGCCAAGAAAAGCCCAAATGGGATCACAGAGAATAGGACATGATGGAAAAGACTCAATAATGGCACCAGCCTCCCAGAGTTATTAGGATCAAATGAGGCAAAGCCCTTAGCATACTGCCTGGGGTGTAGTAAGCTCGATATGTTTGCTACTATTACTAAAATAAATATAAATAATATTTATGTTAAATTTAGTGCCTATAGTGTTTGCTAGGTGCTATGGCCTATACCAGGAAATAGGAGACAAAACTTTGCATTCGAACAAAGGACTTAGTCTAACAGAGGAACAAATGATTCTCGTGTAACAAGGACAGAAAAATTAAGGGGGAGGCAGGGGCATAAAGGAAAGAACCTGAGGCTGAGGGTTGTAAGACTTGCTCCCTAATCAGGACTTTTTTTTGGAGGGGGGAGTGTTTTTTAACTTAGTAGCTGTGTAACCAAACAAGTCCTTCAACTTCTCAGGATCTCAATCTCCTCCTCTAAAAAATAAGCAAGTCCTTTCCAGCTCTAACATCCAGTGATTGTGTCCTCTTTTCCATTTCCATCCCAACCCTAGTTCAGATCCTTATGACCCACAACCTTCAATGGTTCCCCATTGCTGATCAAATAAAGTCCAGAGTCTTCAGGCTGATCTTCAAAGACTTCTGTGATCTTGCCCCAGTCAAGCTTTTCCTGGTCCTCTCTAACCCTCCACTGCATACCTTCCGTCTGAGAACATCTTCCACGTACTCTGCGTGTATCTTGTACATAGCTAGTTCTTTACATGGCATCTCCCCATTAAAATTCAAGCTTCTTGAAAGCAGGGGACTGGTTTGGTTTTTTGTTTGTTTGTTTGTTTTTGCCTCTCTTTGTATCCTCAGTACTCAGTGCCTGGTACATAGTAAGCGATTAAGTGTTTGCTGAGTTGACTGACCACCTTTCAGTCTTTTTCTCCTGTTAGATACAGTGAAAAGTGTCACCTTTTTTTCTTTACCTTTAAAAACCTTAAGCTCTAGAAAAGTAGGAGCTTCTACTTATCCTCCTTTATTCGGGAGACATACCAGATGCTCTGGGCTGTAACTACCCCAGGGCATTTGGAGACTATTGCTCCATTTCCAAAGCCCACCTATAAGTTCAGTTATTTACAAAGTACTGAGGAAGAATTCAGCGATATTTGCTCCAATTTACCAAGCAGCAAGATTGCTGCCTAGAAGCTTCTTCTTGTACCAAATCTATGAAAGATGACACAGTTCACAGAATGCTGGTGTCAGGAGGATCTAAGTTCAACTCTAGCCTTAGACACTTATTAGCTATGTGACCTTGGACAAGTCACTTAACCTCTATTTGCCTCACTTTCCTCATCTGGAAAATGAAGATAATAGCACCTACTGCCCAGGGTTGTTGTAAGGATCAAATGAGATAATCATTGTAAAGCCAAGTACAGTGCCTGGCACATAGTAGGTGCTATGCAAATGTTAGGTATGATGATGGGATGACAATGAAGCGAAGGAGGGTATGTTCCTTTGTCCCCTATCACTGGCTGTCTATACTGTCAATCAGGATAAGGCCAGTCAGTCTGGTCCATAACGACCAATTAAAAACCATTCCTGGCTGCCTTGATGCTGATCCTTAGGTCAAGTAGTCAGAGACACCAAGGAAAAAAGAAAGCAGTAAGGGAATAGTCAGTCCCCTCCCTCTCTGTTTTTCTGGACCCAATAACCGGTTCTAGAGTTGGCCTCATTATCACAGATTTCGTGTACATGGAGGCACGTGTATTCTGGCCAAAAACAATAACATCCCTTTCCCCAAGAACACTTTGTAACTTTTCTATGTCTTTGTTCACTGCAATTCCTTCATTTTAAAATCGGGAAACTAAGACCCAGGAACGTTCGTGACTGACCCAAGGTCTCCCAGGTGGTAAGCAGAATGCTTCCACTACAACCACAATGGCTCCCTCCCTTCCGTGGTCTACCAGACCTAGTTCCAGCTCAAATCCCACCCCCACCTCCACCCCTACTATGGGAAACAAAAAAGTCCCCCACCAGGAGCTGGTGATATTTGCAATGCCTATCTCTTAGGGTTGTTTTTGAAAATTGAAGTGCTGCATTATTGCTATTATTACTAATAATAATAATAGCCAGAATTTATGGAGCAGCTTTAAGGTTTGCAAAGCACTTTACAGGCTATCTCACAGTCATCCACTGAGGTCCTTGTGATTATTATCTGCACTTTACAGATAAGGAAACTGTGGCTGAGAAGGAGGTTAAGTGACTTGCCCAGGGACATGAGGCATAAAGTCAGAATTATCAGTAGGCTGATTTCTTGGAACAGTGGAAAGTCTTCCATGCCTCTGACAGGGGGACTGGCTTCAGATTCTGACTCTGTGGCAGCTAAGGTGGTATAGTGGATAGAGAGGTGGTAACCGAAGTCAGGAAGACCTGCCTTTTCAAATCCTGAGACTGAGAGAGATTAGGTGACTTGCTTAGGTGTCTCCCAGACTCAAAGTCAGTGCTCTCTCTGCTCATCACAGGGATTACTGGAAGGGTAGCCTTACTCATAAGAGTAGCCTTATCTCCCACCAAGGGGAATGTGGAAGAGTAGATAAATATTGTCCTGGAGGAAGGGAAGAGAGAGAGAAAAGTAGGGTCTAGGAGATATCATGTGGAAGGAAGTTGAGACTCAGAGTATGATGGCCTGGAAAGATCCCATGGAGAAGGGACCTGAGACTCCATCTAATCCAATCCTCTCATGTCACAAAGGAGAAAACTAAGACAGGGAAATGGCTTGGCCAAGGTCACATGGGCTATAAACCAAAATCCTTTGACAGTATTAAGACAGCTCTCTTTTATACTGTACCACACTTTCCTCAAATTAGGAGCAGAGCTAGGAAGATGCTCAGGATAGGACCAGTGGGAAGGGACTGCCTGGTGTTCAGTTGCTTTAAACAAATTAACGATCTATTTATTATTGTTGCTGTTGCAATAAAAAGACATCTATAAATCTCCTTAAGGAGAACAAAGCTATCCATTCTCTCACCATAGTCAGGAGAGGTAGGAGGAAAGGGGAGGGGAGGGGAGGGAGCAATGTGCCAGGCTCTGAGGGAGATACGAAGTTAGAACACAGAACTTACACTGTAGCCGGGGATAGGACAGTTTCACTCAAAATTATAATATACAATCATATATAATAAGTGCATCAGAGAAGTGTAAAAAAAAAAGTGCAGTGTGAAGTCTGAGGGGAGAGGTAGGTGGGATAATCTAGGAATGCTTCCTGGAAGAGGTAGCAATTGAGTTAGGCTTTAAAGGATAGACAGGGATTGTACAGGTGAAGGGAGGGAGGGAGGGTGAATGTAAGAGGGCAGCTAGGTAGTGAAGTAGATAGTGCTCTGACCTTGGAGTCAGGAGGACCTGAGTTCAAATCCAGCCTCAGACCAAACACTTGACACTTATAGCTGTGTGACCCTGGGCAAGTCACTTAACCCTGATTGCCTCACCAAAAAGGGAAAAAGTAAAATAATAGGATGTAAGCTCCTTGAGGCCAGAGACACTTCTACTTTTTTAGCGTCTTTGTATCCCCTAATACCTGACTTAGTTCCTTGCATACAGTATGGATTCAATAAATGTTAATTGAATTGGATTGAATTAATAGGGTACATTTAATTAAATAACATCTGTAAAGCATTTTGCAAACCTTAAAGTAGTTTTATAAGCTATTATTGTTATTATCATTAACCTAATTGTGGCACCTTGATGCAGCAAAAAGACTTGGAGCCAGAGGACACAGATTTAAAACAAGGCTCTTCCATTTACCTTCCCCTTTCTGGGCCTCAGTTTCCTCCTTTGTAAAAACAGAGTTGGATCCAATGATCTCAAAGTTGTCTTTCAGTTCAGTGTTAGTGATGCAGTGGTCTAGAGGTGATTCTGGGTTCAGCTGAACAAAAGCTCGAGCAGGTCTCACCATCTTGGAAAGACTTAAAGGACAGGCCTGGGAATAGAAGGCATGTTGTGTGAGGACCAGCCTGGCTAAATTCTGAAAAGCTCAACCCCAGGAATTCTGTAAGGCCATTCTCCAAGCAGTGGATCAAGTACTGATCTAGCTGCTAGGGAAGAAATAATTCTTACAACACCCAGTATATTTTCCACTGGAAAATCAAATAATTCCTCAGGAAAAGAAGGGAGGTAGAGAAGGAAGGAAGGCAGGAAGGAAGGGAGGGAGGGAGGGAGGAGAGAAGGAAGGAAGAGAATCACAGGCTCCTAGATCTAAGAGAAGACAGGGAAGGAGGGAAGAAAGAAAGAGAAGGAAGGAAAGAAGGAAGGGAGGGAGGGAGGGAGGAGGGAAAGAAGGAAGAGAATCACAGACTTCTAGATCTAAGAGAAGACAGGAAAGGAGGGAAGAAAGAAAGAGAAGGAAGGAAAGAAGGATGGAAGGCAGGGAGGGAGGGAATCACAGGCTCCTCGGTCTAATACAGGAAGACACTTTCAGTGCCATCTAGTTCAACCCCCTTATTTGACACCTTAGGAAACCAAGGCTCAGAGAAGGTGAGCTACTTGCCCAAGGTTGTGCAGATAGTAAGTAGAATCATGGCTCTAGAGTTAAAAGGACCTTGGGGGACATCTAGTCCAAGTCCTTCATTTTACAAAGACAGAAACTGAGGCCCCAAAGTTTAAGTGACTTGTGACGCAGGTGCTAAGGAGAAGAGCAGAAATTCAAACCCGGGCCCTCAGACTCCAAACCCACTGCTCTCCCCAACGTACCAGGCTGCCCCAAGAGCCTGGGCTTGAGGGTCATCTCTGCTCTTGTCCTGCCTTGTGACCTCTGGCAAGCGTAGGCTCTCTGGGTCCTGGTTGGAATTAGCTGCCCAGGTACCTTCAGGCACTATGCCTGAGATCCAGACTTCTCTGCTTGGCATTCATAGCCTTTCCCAACCTGACTCCACCCTTCTCTTCCAGGCTTGTTGCATGCATATCAGTCCCCAGAGTCATGCACTCTGTGGGCTCAGCCAAGCCAGCCTCTTTGCTATTCCTCACACACAGGACATCTCTGTGGCTTTGCATACACTGTCCCTTGCAACTGAAAAGCAGCCCTTTCTCACCTCTGTCCTTCTACTCCCTAGTACCAGTCAAAGCTTAGCTCAACTGTCACCCACATGAGGCCTTTCCTGGTTCCCCCAGATGCTGGTGCCTCCCACCCCTCACCCCCTCCACCACCCCGGCATTGCCTTTACTTCATATATACTTGTGTATATGTTGTCTCACAAAATAGAAGGTAAGCTCTTTGAGGGCAGGGACTGTTTCACTTTTGTCTTTTCACTTAGCCCACCCAGTTCCTGGCCCACTGTGAGTACTTAATAAATGCTTGTTGACTGATTCTGTGAGGGTGGATCGTAGGACTTAAAACTCCCTTCTTCACAGGGTTGTTGTGAGGACTGGGTTTTGAACACCTTAAAGCTGCTAGATGTTAGTGGTTATTGTCTGAGGATGATGAGATTTGTCGGCATGGGAACTCCCTCCATCCTAGATGCCCAACTAGGCTATGATTTATTCGTCTGCTAAAGCCTTGGGAGCTGCGGTGAGGCTCATGGAGAGATGAAGTGCTGGGCTTCAACTTTAAACCCTGTAGGGTCAAAAGTCAGGGCTTAAAGTTGAAGCCCAGCACTTTATCTCTTATTTTACAGTGTTTATGCTAATTGTTTTTAGTAGATACTTATGAGGATGACAAACCTAGAGCGGCTTTCCCAGGGCAAGTAGTAAGTATCCCAGATGGATAAGATTTGAACCCAGACTCCAAAGACTTTGTCCTTTTCACTAGACAGGGCTGTTTTCTCAAATGTTTATTGAAACTCCTAGGACAGGAATTGTCATATAGGACCACAGGCTGCAAACTGGAAGAGACCTTAAGACTCATCTGATTTATCCACCTCATTTTACAAAACAGGCAACAGAGGTGACCCCCAAGGATAAGTCAAGATCCTGTAGAAAAATCCAGATTTTGCTCTCCTTTCTGGGGCTTCAGCCCTTTCCTATAGTGGGAGCTTCACAGATCTGGGGCTGGAAGGGAAGTCGGAGGGCATGAAGCCCAACCTTCCTATTTTACAGATGAGGAAACTGGGGCTGGGGGGAATGAAGTGAATTGCATAGGTCACACAAGCTATTAGGTTAACTCTACAGCAAGCCTTATCTTCACCTTTTTTTGTGTGTCCTGGACCCTTTTGGCAGCAGACTGTTGAAACTCATGAACCCCTTCTCAGAATCATGTCTTGAAATGCTCAAGATAAAATACATATTATTACAAAGGAAACCAATTATATTGAAATAGTTATCAAAATATTTCCAAAAACAAGTTCACAAATCTCAAAGGATCACAAATCTAGAGCAAGAAGGGACCTCGGAGACTATCTAACCCCTCTTTTATTTATAAATGAGAAAAGTAAGGCCCAAGGAGGGGACGTGACTTCCCCATGACATGATAGCAGCAGTGGTAGTGGTAGTAGTTGTAGTAGTAGCTGCTAGCATTTATATAGCGCTTTAAGGTTTGCACAGCGCTTCACATATATTATCTTATCTTTATAACGACCCTGGGAAGTGAGTGCTATTTTTACCCCCATTTTACAGACGAGGAAACTAAGGAAGAAGAAAAAATTACTTGCCCAGAGTCACACAGCTAGTAAGACAGACTTCGAGCTCAGGGACTCTGACTTTGGGGCCAGTGCTCATTCAACTGTATCATTGCTCTCAGCTTAATAAATATTTTAAGCAACAAGCTTACTAAATGCACGTTGCATGGGTAGATGAAAAGAAGAATGGAGGGATGGATGGATGGATGAATGAACAGAAGAATGGGGGCGATGGGGAGATGGTTGGATGGATGATCCAAGGAATAGCCGATAGAATGAAGCAATGCTTGAGGTGGGGAAGCTGATGGAAAGGAGTGGTGCGTGGGGAAGCCCAGGGCCCCCGGGTCGGTAAGTAGCCCGACGGGCGCCCCTTCAGCTCTCCCTCCCCGTCCTGTCCCCGCAGAGGAGGCGTCGCGGCAGCTGGAGGCCAAGTGCCGGGCCCTGGAGGAGCAACTGGAGGCGCGGGAGCGAGGCAACGGGGAGCTGCGGCGGGAGCTGCGGCAACGCGACGCGCTTGTGTGGGCGCTGCGCTCCAGCCTGCGCAGCAAAGAACGCCGCTTCCTGGAGGAGCTGCGACGCCGCAGCCACCGCGCCACCGTGCTGGGGACCGAGCTGCAGAAGCAGAGCGAGGCGGCCGCCTACCTGGCCTTTCAGCTGCACGCTGCCCGGCAGAAGCTGCACGGGGCGCCCCGCGCAGCCCCAGGCTCCGGCCCGGCTCCCGTCGAGGGTACTGCAGCCTCTGAGGGTGCAGCAGCAGCCACCGCCCCCGCGGGAGGAGGCCGGGACCGCGCCCCGCCGCCTGCCGACGGGCGGTCCAGGAAACGCGGACCCCGCGCCCGCTGCCCACCGCCCCCGCCTTTGTCGCTGCTCCCCGAGCCGTGCGCCCTGGGCAGCGCCAGGGACTGGGCTGCCTGGGAACTGGGCTGCAGGCTGGACGAGGCCGAGCCTGAGCCCATGCCCGACCCCGCCCTCTTCCTCAACGCCCGCAGACCTCCGCGGCCCAAGACCCGGGACAACGCCCACCCAACCTGCGCCAGCCCCCGCAAGCCTCCGCCCCGGGAGCCCCCCGATGCCGCTGCGGCCGCCGATGCCCCGGCCCAGCCCCGATCCTGCAAGAGTCCGCCCGGGAGGCGGCCGACCGCCCCCAGCCCGGATAGCAAGGTCGACCTAGAGTAGGGAGGAGCCTGGGGGCAGGGGTAGAGCGAGATGGGACAGGACCCTTCCACCCCCGGGAGGACAGAGGGGCCTTGGCGGAGCTCTGGTCACTCTCTAGGCCGAAAGCTAGAGCCCTGGAACGGGACTGTCGGGGGAGAACGGCACTCCGGAAGCGCCTCGGGCGCCCTGCTTGGGCCCGGGGAAGTTAGAGAAGAGTCTGGGCCAAGTAGAGGCTGGAAATGGGGGGGGCCTGTACCTGAGCAGGGGAGAGATGATGGAGGGACCAACTTTCCTCCATCCCACCCATCATTTATATTAACAGACTTCTCTTAAGCTTGGCCACTTACCCCCACCGCTCACAAAGATACCCCTTTGTCCTTTGGGAAAGAAACAACCAGGTCCCTCCTTGAAAGAAGTGGAGGGGAACGATGGGGAGAGTAATTGCACATTTTTGTAAAAAAAAAGAGATTATTTATCTATATTATCTTACATATCCCCCTTCCCAGTGAGAGGGTTGGAGGGAGAAGGTCGCAGGGAGTAAGTTGACAATCTTGGGGGGCAGGGAAGGGAAAGGAGAAAGGAAAGGTTTTCTAGGACTTCAGAGCGAGGGAGAAGGCTAGTGGCCAGAGAAAAGAGGGCAAATCCTGCTGCCTCTGGTTCTCCCTAAGACCTTGGAGCCACCCTCTCCTACGCCCTCCCCGCCCTGCATGGCTCCCACGCCGCTTCCGCAGAGCCACTTCTCGGTAGCCAGTCCTGCTGTCTGGCAGGAGGAAAGGCGGGGGCGGGGCCGAGGCTTCCCCTGGGAACGTGAGTATACCCCCCTTTTGCATCAGCTTTGCAAGCAAGCACGAAACACTTTACCCCCCCCCACTCTTTGCACCGCCGCCCCAAGCCTGATATCCCTCAGGGGATCCAAGGGGAAGAATCCACCTAGTTGACGTCTTTGCTTCTTGTTTCTGAGCTTGTTACTCCCAAAGGATGAGTGGGTGAGGTAGGGCTGAGGGGAGGGTGCCCCCTGAAGCTTCTGCTGTTGCTGCTCTGGGCCCCACCTGGGGCCAGGTGGAGAAGTTCTGTTCCCAGATTGCTGTAGGAGGGGCTGAGAATGGGAACTGGGCAAGTTACTCTAGGAGGTTTTCTGGGGCCTGGTTCATTGGTACTCATTTCTGCTGCATCCCAATTAGCTGGCTGTGCCAGAAGGGAGGGGCTGGCTGCCGGGAAAGGGAGTCATTAATGTAGGTGTGGGGCTGGGGGAGGGGGTCCTCATAGTTGTATTACAACACCTTTGCCCCACTGCTTCCAACTTTAAACATCCAGGAGACACCTTCCCCCATGGGGATGCTAGATTTCCTGATGTCCATTTTGGTTAGGTAGGAATAGGAGGAGGGAGGGAGTAAAGGATGGAAAGAGAGATACTCCCCAATGCGCACAGCCTCAGCTTCCAACAGCAGCCTCTGCCTAGGGCTTATGTTCCTCCACTCCTAGGAACAAGGAGAAATTGGAATCCAGGAAACAGAGGGCCAAGCATAGCCATAGGCCAGTCCTAGGCAGTGGGGGGAGAGAAGTACACAGGGTTCTCCCCTGGGCACTTGGTGCCTGGCTGGACGTGGGAGGTGCGGGAGAGGGGGAGGAACACATGAATGTGCACAGTGGAAACCTAGCCTATGCTGCTCAGCCATGGAATGGGTCTGGGAGCCCATTTTTCGTTCTCTGGCTGCAGGCTATGCCAGTCTGAACATCTCCCCAACTATATTATCCCAGAACCAAGAGGGACAATCATTGAATCTCTTACCAAATCCCTGGGAAGAAGATGATAGAATTGTAGGGGGAAGCCACTTTTCTGGGTTCGTCTTTCCTGCTTCCAAACAAAGAAGATCATCCCTAGCCCCTGGGAATCCAATCAGAAAGAGCCCAGCCCCCTAGTAGGCCCTGCATTGAGCCCCAAGTGCCTGTGAACAGTCTTCCAGAGTGTTGGAAAAGATGTTTGGAGGAAGTGGGAGGGAAAAAGGGGGACTTTCATCAACATCCATAGTCCCTGTTTCACCTAACAGGCCTCTGCCCAGATTCTGTTTTCCAAATAATTTTGATTTCTCAGCCTTCTTCCCCTCATGGGAGAGGGAAGGGACACATGAACTCAGGACCTACTCCCATCCACCCTAGAGAACCCACTCCGGTGCTGGAGAAGTTGGCAGGTGGGCCATGGTCAAGGTAGGAAGTAGTGGGGGTGGAGGGTGGTTCAAGAGAGGAAAGGTCTGAAAAGGACACAGGACAAGTGTCTGAAAAAGCTCTTTAGGCTAAGGGATGGGCAGAGGATCCTTGTTCAAGAAGGGGGAAGCCAGAGGGGTGCCATATTCATACCCATTTCCCCCAGAAAGGAAGTTTTGGAAAAGGTTTCCTTCTTTCATCCAAAAGCTGGGGGATGGGGAGGTCTGGTCACTGCTGATCAGTCTCCAGAAAGATTCTACTGAAAGAACTGAACTGCTCCGTCCTGGGAAGTAATGACAAACAGCAGTCCTGAGCAAGCAAACGCCCACTCTCCATGCTCACGCACAAGCCCAGGGCAAATGTAGACAGTTGTCAACATGCAATTATCCTGGTGTGACACAGCCCCTTTAGGAGTCTAGCTAAGATACCCCCAACTCCCTACGGACCCCGCTAAAACACTTCACTGCAGTTGGGGTTGGCCAAGACGTGGCCACTTGACCTCGACAGCCACTTTCCCTGGGGCAAAATGTCTGCTCCCCTTCCCCCAGCTTTGGTAGTGAAACTGTTAAAGCCCCGAGGCTTGCAAGACTTCTCAGGCTGATTAAGTACAACCCCTTTCCCTTCCCCCCCGTCTTCTTCAGGTTCCAGAGTCTCAGTTTTCTTTCACCTGAGTCTGACTTTCGTCCTCTCTATCCCACACGCTCTCTGGGGCTCGGTCGGCCTCCCCCTGTTCCTGAGTTTTTGTGTCACTCTCTGTCCCCCTTAGACGGGACCCGAGACAGGTGAGGGAAGGGAAAATGCAGAGGGTCTCTCCTTTGGCACCGGCAAGCTGTCCTTCATCTCCCAGCACTATACACCTGGAGAGCAGGGAGTGACTTCAGTAGTTTATTTTCTTCTGCAGTAGTGGGGAAGGGACTTTCCCTGTCACCTAATAAAAGCCATGGCTCCCTCAGCCCTGTTTCAGTAGTCCTTCTCTCCCTCTCCCTGACTTGGCTCCTCATCCCCAGGGCACCAGGCACTTTCCAGAGAGGCTTGGCCCACACAGGAGTCACCACCTAGCCTGGCCAGCCTCTCCCCTGGTGACCAGGGCTTCCAAACATGCCTCTTCCACATGCCTTCCCCTTCCTGGCAAATGAAGATAATAACAACTTAATCATTTGCAGGGTGCTTAGAGATCCCCAGATGAAAGACTGTGGGTGCCAGGAAGCAGGGGGAGGGTCATTGCACACTCAGCTATAGCGGGAGGAAGCAGGAGATACGGGGAAAGGAAAGGAACTCAGTCTCCACGTGCTACCACCACCACCAGCACTTAGTAGTGTCTAGCACATAGCAGGCACTTAATAAATGCTAGTTAACTGACTGACCACTCAAATTGAAGATCCTGCCACTCCTGGGGGAGGGATGCCAAATGGACAACCATCCAGAAACTCTACCTCCAGAGACACTCTTAAGGGGACAGCTGGGATGTGGGGGAGGGATCATACAATCACAGACTTAGAGCCGGAAGGCACCTCAAAGGTCAGCTAGCCCACTCCCTCATTTTACAGAGGATTTTGTGTGACTTACCCGGTATCACACAGGTAGTTCGTTTCAGAGATAAAATTTGAACCCAGGCCTTCTCCCTACAAAGCAAATGCTCTTTTCTGCTATACAGGAACAGAGCCCTGATAGGACAGGTAATAGGGTGAAAAAGGTACACCTCCTCCTCATCCCCATTACAGTCTACTAAATCCTGACCCCCATCTTGTGTCCTTACCCCCAGCTCTCTCCTGCAGGCCCTCCTCCCTAACCCTACCCTCTAGCTCTGTGATGATGATGGGGGTAAGGTGGGGGACAGGCTTCCTTCACTCTGCCCCCTGAGTTTGGAAGGTTTGAGGCCTGCAATCTGGCCTGTTTACAGGTGCCTTCTCCTCCCCTCAGGCATGGGTATAGCACAAGCCAGAGCTGTATGAAGCTGGCAAGGTGGGGATCTGAATAGTGCCATCCCACTAAAGGCTCCAATGAGAGAGATCTCTTCTTGACTTGGAATGGGGGGTGGTGCATCAAGGAAAGTTAAAAATTAGGGGAGCTGCAACCCTAGGGTGACCTGCCTTTCTTCCTCTCCCTTCCCTCTCTGCTTTTGAAATGCTGCTGCTATTTTATTATAAACTACAAATCGCACTTTCACCTATCTCTCCTGTCCCATGGGGAGAGCTAATTAATTAAATCCTACATTAGGCCAAGGTGTTCAGATGGGGTGCGGGCAGGCGTGTTGGCCAAGTCCACTGTGCCCTCATGTCTCCCCAGTGGGAGGGAATGCCCATTGTAAAACCTTCCCTATGCTACCCAACCATGATGGCACACCTACGTTGCCTTGATCCCCACAGAAAGTATCTTTAGTACTAGAATGAAGAGGAGGGGAGTCCAACTGTGTCATTCCCCTTAGTAAGCTAGGAGATCTGGGGCATGGGTTGGACCATCTCTCCCAGAGGACAGGACTGTCATTTCCAGTATCTTGCTAAGGTGTCTCCCATCCCACCCCTTCGCATCCCATCCTCGGGTCTGGGCAGCCCCCCGGTCTGATTTTTTTCAGGCTAGAAACATGAACTCTATCCTCTTCCTTCCTCTACCTACAGACTCCTCTTTCTGAACAGGGATCAATAGAGACAGAAACTCCCTCCCTCCTTGGGAAACATACCAGGTTCAGAAGAGACCCCACCATCTAAAGATATAGTTCACCTAGCATAGGGCCGGAGGGGGAGAGGATTGTGGCAATAAGTCCATATTTCCCCCTGGGACAGCCAGTCTGGTGAAAGTGGGAAGCCATTGTGTGGCATAGATGGTGTGGGTCAGAGTGGGCTTGGGTTTCCCATTGGGCAGGAAGCTGATGGGTAAAGAGCCCAAGAACACAGGGCAGGGAGGTGCTGGGCTTTTTAAATCCAGTGCTTTTCAAAATATAGTCTTCTCAGATCACCCATCCACCCACAGAATTAGAGCCCTGTGCTGTAAATGTGACTGTGGTATGCCTTATTCTTAATAAAAACACAAGGAAAGGAAAAATGTGAGCAGTGTCTTGTCTCCACCTTGGCCTGTAGGTTGGGGAGGTCTGTTGGTGGGATGAGCTGCTGAGAGACTTGACAGGCTGTTCTGAGTCAGCTTACCCAGAGGAGAGAGCCGCCAGAGGAGAGTACACAAGATAGATGCACTTGGATGGAGCCAGCAGTACTCATTTGAGGGGTCAGAGATTGCAAAGTAAGCTATCTGCTGTGGCCCTTGTCCACCTTCACCAGCTGTCTCTCGTCACCCAGATTTTTAAAATATTTCAACGAAATTAATATATTGGCAGTGCCCGGTAGCACAGGCACTGTTCCACAGCCATACTCTCCCACCTCTCCTAATGAAAAGAAAGATCTGTGTTTTCTTATTTATGTGTTCTCAGGGGCCAAGCATATTTGTTGTATTTATATAGCCTTGGGCTTCTTTTTTTAAAAATACACTTTTATTAATGTTTTCATTTTTACATCACTCACATTTCCTAATGTTTCCATTCTTTTCCCATAAGGTCTTCTGTATTATAAAGAATTTTTAAAACAAAGGAGAATAATTCAATAAAACTAACCCATATGTCAAGAAAGTCTGACACAATACTCACCCACCTCTGCAAAGAAGAGAAGGCAACTTCTCTGGAACTCTTGTCTAGGACCAAGCTTGATGGTCATTATCATTTCACAGTATTTCCTTACAATTATTTTGTGGCTACTGGGCTTGTCATTCTGCATTTCTTACTGCACAATGATATTCCATTACATTCATGTACTATAACTTTTTGTTTTCGAAGTTCTTCAATCAGTGGTCATCCATTTTGTTTCCAGTCTTTGCTACCACACAGAGAGACAGAGAGAGGCTGCTATGACTCTTTTGAGATGGAACTGGGAGGAGGGGAGTATTCTGGGCTTTGGGAAGACTTCATAGATAGTGGGATTAGACCTGTTCAATCAGACTCCCAGAGAGCAGAACTAGGAAATGGGGACTTCTCAAAGAGGCAGATCTTAAGCTTGATGAAAGGCAAAATGCTTAAAGATAGAAGTTATCAAAAAATGGAATGGGCTGCTTCAGGAAGGAGTAGGGCAGCTGCCACTAGGGGTGACTTGGTGACCACTTATCAGTAATATTATAGAAAGGCTTCTTGGTCAGGTATGAGTTGACCAAGATGGGCCCTGAGATCATTTCCTGCACTGTGATTCTATGAATTTTCCTTTCAATATAGAAAAGCCTAGGAGTTCTGGCATAGTGGATAGTGAGAAATCATGTTATAATGGTTTGACTCAGGAAGACCTGTGTTCAGATCTTCACCTCTAACACACTTGTTAGCTGCATAATCGTGGCTCAAAAATCACTTAACCTTTTTTTAGCCTCAGTTTCTTTATCTGTAAAATAAAAGGGATAGACTCCATAGCTTCTAAAATTGATTTCAGCTTTAAATCTATGATTCTAACCAGAGGTGTGCTAGAGCCAGCTCTGGAGAGCTGGTTGTTAAATTTTCAGTGGGAGCATTTATACCTTGAAAATCATCAAAAGCCATAAATCAGGGCTTAATTTATTGTTTTGTTGATTCCCATGGGTGGAGAACGTACCAGTGCAATCCCTTAATAAAAAGATGTGTTAGGGGCAGCTAGGTGGCGCAGTGGATAGAGCACCTGCCCTGGATTCAGGAGGAACTGAGTTCAAATCCAGCCTCACACACATAACACTTATTAGCTGTGTGACCCTGCACAAGTCACTTAACCCCACTGCCTAACCAAAAAAGGAAAAAGAAAGAAAGAAAAGTAAAAAAAAGATGTGTTCTGTGAAGTTTGGATTCAGTCAAAGGGCTGCACTTGAGGACCTAGAAGGCCACATGTGGCCTCAAAGCCACAGGTTCCCCACCCCTGGTAGAGTTTACCAAGCACTTTATGTAAGTTATTTCGTCTGATTCTCACAATTGACCTGTGATTTGGTATTGTTAGTATTATTATTATGCCCATTTTACAGATGAGGAAACCGAGTCTCAAAGAAAGCACGTAATTTGCCAAGAGTCATATCTCTAATAATTGGCAGAAGTGGATCTTGATCCTAGGTCTTTCTTACTCCAAGGCCAACATTCTACCTCCCAAGCCACATCAGAATCTGGATCCCCCTACTGTTAACCTGTGTCTTTGTACTATATTCACCACAACTAATTAGGTTGTTCAGTTACCCAGTGCACAGCATCTTAAGTTGCTGCTGTCCCTACCTAGTGAATGAATACCTGGCTGTTGAGGACCGGCAGAGCTAAAACTTCCAATATGCCAAGGGATGCTAGATGGGATGTTCTTTCCTCTTTCAGTCCCCCATACTTTCCTCTTTCAGTCTCCCATACTTACCTCAAATGCCCAGGGGAGGGAAGAAGTGATATATCCATTCCAGTAAGATGGCCTGCAATAACCCTGGGGTACCATTTTCAATATGGGAAGAAGATAAAGCAGTGGTTCTCAAAGCTTCATCTAAGGACCCTTGGGGATCCCTAAGGGTCTTTTAGGGGGTCCTTTACATCAAAACTATTTTTTGTAATAATATTAAGGCATTTTTACTTCTAATGTGGTAAATTTCGACAGATATAACACATATAAACAAAAACTCTTCAGGATGGTCCTTGATCATTTTTAAGAGTGTATGGGGATACTGAGACCAAAAACTTTGAGAATTGTTTGGACAGATTATTGGGAGAAAAGAGAGAAAAGAAAGGAAAGGGTGAGAAAGAGGCAACGTGGTCTCATGGAAAGAGTACTGGATTTGCCATCAGAAGACCTGGGTTCAAGTCATGGTTTGGTTACAGACTAGCCACAGGATAGTAAGATTCTCACCCTCAGTTTGCTCATGGGTAAAAATTGGAATAATACTAGATTTCCCCTATCTCACAGAGTGAAGAAAGTGCTTTGTAAACTAAGGTCCTCCATAAGTATTAACTATTTTTTATTGTGATTAAAATAATAACAAAGGAAATGGAGTGGGGGAAAAAGGTGGGGAAGGCATTGACTTCTGAGGTTCTCAGCCCTGCTCAGCCAGATAATTTCTCTAGCAGGGTGTTACAGAGAATCCTTGGCCCTGTTTGGTTTGACATTTTTAACAACTCAGATGAAGACATAGATGGCTTATTAATCAAATTTCCTGATGACAGGAATCTGAGAAAACAAGTTAACACATCAGATGACAAAATCTGGAACTAAAGTGATCTCAACATGCTGGAATGATGAGCTGAATACCTGACTGTGAAATTAAATGGGGAGAATTGTAAAGTCCTGCATTTGGATAAATGCCAATTGTATAAGAAGAGGAGAGAGACTTGGGGCCCAGGTATGTGAAAAACTCTGTGTCAATCAATGATGTGAATATGGCTGCCAAAAAAAGTGAATTCTCTCTTGGGTTTCGTTGAGAATGACTTACACGTTTACAGTGATTGGCCCCTTATGCTCTGCCCTGCACAATCACATCTAGTTCTGAAAACTACATTTTAGAAAGGATATGGACAGACTGGAGCAAGTCCAGGGGAGGGCAATCAGGATGGTAAGGGACCTTGAAACTGTGATATACTAGTTACTGTGACAGGGACTGGAGTGATTTAGCCTGGAGAAGACCTGGGGAGGTTGTGATTATTGTCAAGCTCTCTATATCTATACACACATATACATACAAACATATACACATTCATATACATACATACATAAACACACACACATATATGTAGGTATGTATGTATGCTGTGTTTACTTCTCTGTCTATATTGTACACAAAGGAAAATGCCACACCACCATCATCAGTGAATATGCTCCCACCGAAATGAACCCTATTAAGGTCAAAGAAAAATTTTACCAAGACCTGGAGACCCTTATCATCAACGTGCCCAAAGAGGACAAGCTTATAATTCTGCGTGATTTTAATGCTAGAGTAGGCACAGACCACATGACATGGCAGGGAGTCCTTGGGAGGAATGGAGTCGGAAATAGCAATAGCAATGGTCACTTACTACTGAAGTGTGCATGTCATGACTTTCTCATCAACAACACTGTCTTCCATATTGGTGGATCAAACATTGGCATTTAATAGACTATGTCTTTGTAAGGAGAAGAGAGAGGATGTGAGAGTGACTAAGGTGATATGTAGCACAGAGTGCTGGACTGATCACAGACTTATCCTCTCCAAGCTAAATATTTGCATTCAACAAAAGCTGTAGCCCCAAAGCAAAGCAACTACCAGAAGACTTAATGTCAATAGATTATAGCCCTTCTTGGAAGGGGAATGGTTTGTTGCTAACTTTGGAGGGATAAATGAATAAATGGCATATGGAAGAAGGGTTAGATTTACTAGTATTGATTGCCTAAGAACAAAACTAGGATTAAGTAAAAGCTACCTGGGAGCTAGGTTTTAAATACCTAACAGTCAGATGTATTTATTTTTTTATTTTTTAAAAATGTTTTGATAGTGTTTTATTTTCATCCCAGTTACATGTCAAGACAATTTTTAGCATTAATTTTTATAAGATTTTGCGTTCCAAAATTTTCTCTCTCCCTTCCTCTCTTCTTCTGAAAACAGTAGGCAATTTGATGTGGGTTATACATGTGCTATCATGGAAAACATATTTCCATATTAGTCACAGTTGTGAAAGAAAAAACCAATCAAAAGAAAAAAAAACATGGAAAAAGAATAAAGTGAAAAAAATATGCTTTGATCTGCATTCAGAGTCCATCAGTTCTTTATGTGGATGTGGACAGCATTTGCCTTCTTAAGTCCTTTGTACTTGTCTTGGATCATTGTGTTGCTGAGAACTGAGTCATTCATAGTTGATCATCACACAGTGTTGCTGATACAGTATGTGGTGTTTTCCTGGTTTTGTTCATTTCACTTTGTATCAGTTCATACAAGTCTTTTTAAAAAAAAAAATTTATTAATTTATTTTGATTTATCAACAATCACTTCCATATGCTTTTGAGTTTAAAATTTTTCTCCTCCTTCCTCCCCACCACCCTCCCCAAGACGGCACGCAATCTGATATAGGCTATACATTTACATTCCTATTAAACATATTTTCACATTATTGAAGTTATAAGTAAAAATTAAAACCAATAGGAAGAACCATCAGAAAGAGAAAACAAAGGGGCAGCTAGGTGGCACAGTGGGTAGAGCAGCGGCCCTGAAGTTAGGAGCACCTGAGTTCAAATCGGGCCTTAGACCAAACACTTGACACTTACTAGCTGTGTGACCCTGGGCAAGTCACTTAACCCCAATTGCCTAAAAAAAAGGAAACAAAACTCAACAAAAGAGAAAAAAAAAGCGATTCAACTTCCATAGTTCTTTCTTTGGATGTGGATAGCATTTTCTATCACAAGACCTCTGGAGATGTCTTTGATCCTTGTATTGCTGAGAAGGGTTAAGTTTACCAATATTAGTCATCGCACAATGTGGCTGTTATTGTGTACTCTCGGTTCCGCTCACTTCACTCAGTATCAGACCATACAAGTCTTTCCAGATTTTTCTGAAGTCAACCTGTTCATCATTTCTTATAGCACAATAGTATTCCATTACATTCATATACCACAACTTGCTCAGCCATTCCCCAATTGATGGGCATCCTCTCAATTTCCAGTTCTTTGTCACCACAAAAAGAGCTACTATAAATATTTTTGTACATGTGGGTCCTTTTCCCATTTGTATGATCTCTTTGGGATATAACCCTAGAAATGCTATTGCTGGGTCAAAGGGTATGCACATTTTTATAGCCCTTTGGGCATAGTTCCAAATTGTTCTCCAAAATGCTTGGATCATTTCACAACTCCACCAACAATGCATTAGTGTTCCAATTTTCCCACATCTTCTCCAACATTTATCATTTTCCTGTTTTGTCATGTTGGCCAATCTGATAGGTGTGATATGGTACCTCAGAGTTGTTTTGATTTGCATTTCTCTAATCAATAATGATTTAGAGAGTTTTTTCATATGACTATAGATGCCTTTAATTTCTTAATCTGAGAACTGTCTGTTCATATCCTTTGACCATTTATCAATTTGGGAATGGCTTGTGTTCTTATAAATTTGTCTTAATTCTCTATATAGTTTAGAAATGAGGCCCTTATCAGAGAGATTGGTTGTAAAATGTTTTCCCCAATTTTCTACCTTCCTTCTAATCTTAGTTGCATTGGCCTTGTGCAAAAACTTTTCAATTTAATGTAATCAAAATTATCCATTTTGCTTGTCGTAATGTTCTCTATCTCCTGTTTGGTCATGAATTCTTCTGTTCTCCATAGATCAGTCAGATGTATTTAAAAGTAGAATAGGCTACTTCAGGAAGTCAAAAGCACCAGTGCCTAGTCATAAAAGGTCTGCCATCAGAGACAAATGCCTTGCTTTCATGGATGTTATAGAGGGAATTCATGTTTCATGTAACGTTTGGAATACGTGATCTTTAAGGTCCATTACCGTTATTCAGAGTTTCTATTCAGAATTTGACAGCTACTAAGGGTGTGTATGTGGCCCCTCTAAGACTAACGTAAATGTTTCAGACCTCTACTCAGTCACTCCCCCTAGTCTTGGAAGGCTATCCCAAATACAGTGGAGGATAGTTTTCACTCTCCAGCTGATCACATAGATAGAACAGGGCATTTGAAGGCTGTGTGGCTACACCAGATGTCTCTCTAGCCCCCTGGGAGGAGACACAGAGAGGGAAGAAGTGTGGTGTCTGGGTTGGGGCGGGGGTGGGGGTGGGGTAGGGGGTGGGGGGGGGGTGGAAACTCAGCTTAGTGGGCCCAACAACCGTAACAATAATTAGCCAAAGCTTTTTATCCTCTGTGGCTGGAGGCTTTATGTAGGCTAATTAATTAAACTTCCAACACCCAGCTGAGATAATGCTTTTACTTTATACTTACTTAGCACCTTTCTCCTGGTTACTGTGAGAGCTAAGCTAATTATCCCCACACTGAAGATAGAGAAACTGAGGTCCCCCGCCCCTTCCGGCCAAGTAGCTGCCGAGGCTGAAGAGCCCAGAGCTTAGCAACTTCCCTTACCCTGGAGAGGGATCTGGCTGGGCGATCCAGCTGTCCACTCCAGTTGCTGAACTACAGTTCAACCCACAGTCAATGATGGCAAGTACTACAGGAACTCTAAGCTGTGATCGATACTGGGGGATCAAAGAGTGAATTGTGCAGCTTGAATCCTTTACTTCTATGGAGGCACTGGGGAGAAGAACAATGGGGGAAGGGGGAAGGGAACAAGCTTTTATTAAGTGCCTACTATGTGCCAAGCGCTTTACAAATATCATTTGAGCCTTATAACAGCCCTGAGAGAGAGAGAGAGAGATACTTTTATTATCCCCATTTTACAGGTGAGAAAACTGAGGCAAATAGAGATTAAGTGTTTGAGGTTGAATTCAAACTCAAATCTTCCTGACTTCAGGCCCAGCACTCTATCCACTCCACTACAATGTACAAGTTTTATTCCCTACTTGGGCCAGGTAATCTGAAACAGAGGAAAAGTTCAGCTTCTAAAGCTACAGGCTAACCCTCCTAACTTCAGGCTCTACTGTCTTGTAAATCTGTGCCCTCAGTCTCCAGGACTGGGGGTAAAAAACTGATTAGCTCAGTGCCTCTTATCCCACACTGCTTGGATAAAATTCAGATCATTGGGGGCTTTAGAGATGAATTCCTTTGAATCTTGATTTTTTTTTTTAAAAAGCACATTTAGACACAGATGGATATACATCACTACCACCATTTAGATTCCCTAATGGGACCAGCAAACTGAATGGGTCCAGAACCACACTAGTCATTCCAGGCCACCCAGAAAATCTGTTCTTCCCTTCCTATTTTCCATCCTTGATACCACCATCTTCTAAGTTACCTAGGATTAAAATTGTAGAGTCATCTTTGAATCACCTCTCTCTGTCTCTCTGTCTCTGTCTCTGTCTCTTCCCCTCCCTGCCTCTCTCTTTCTTCTTATTTCCCCACCTCTCCTCCACCTCCAGTCAGTCACTAGGGAAGTCCAGTGATGTCCTGGAAAAAATGTTGGCTTTCTGACATTAGAGAAACTGGATTTGAATTCCAGCTTTGCCACTTATTAGCTGTGTGACCCTGAGTAAATTACTTGACCTCTCTGGGCCTTGTTTCCCCTTTCTAAAGTAGGGGTGAATAATTCCTATATTATATACCTCACAGTTGGGCTGAAGGGTCCTTACAAATGAGATGATTTAGTCTGAAAGCCTCATTGCAGAGATAAGAAACCTGAGGCCCAGGGAGATTAGTGACACCCAATGATGACTATAAGTAGTAGAGAATGCTGGATTTAGAATCACAGGGCTTGAGTTCAGATGAGATTCTGATGCTGTTTGACACTGGGCAAGTCACCTTAGTTCTCTGACCCTTTGTTTTCTCATCAGCAGATTTTTGGAGGGGAGGTGGGGATCAGGCTAGATGACCTCTCAGTCCTTTCTTCTTTTTTAGACTTTTTGGGTTTTTTTGGAAGCAATCAGGGTTAAGTGACTTGCCCAGGGTCACAAAGCTAGTAAGTGTCTGAGGCCAGATTTGAATTGAGGTCCTTCTGACTCCAGGGTCAGTGCTCTGTCCACTTGACCATCTAGCTGCCCCCAACTATAAATTTGGTACCTTCTGATCTGATTCAAATACAGATTCTCTGACTCAAATTCCACTTTCCTTCCACAGTGCCAAGACAATATTCCATCTCCCACTGCCTTGTTTGGATAATGGGCAAAAAACACTGTGTCACTGTCAGCCATTGAGACTTTCAATTACATTACAATTAGATTACAATGGTAGTGAGGCATATATATAGGAAACACATGTGATCACAGTTTCCCATTACTCAGGCACTGCCTGACCATCAAAGCCAGCCATTGATACCTGGCATGACATAAGTGAATAGAACAATGGGCTTGGGAGTCAGGAACCCCTGAGGCTGGGATCCTATCTCTTGACACTTGTTAGCTGTGGACTGCTGAGCATACCACTTAATTTCTCAATGACCAGTTTCCTCATCTGTCAAATGGAGATCATAGAATAAATTGGCAGAACCAAATAGAGAAGACATATGTATAGTACTTTGAAAACCTTAAAACCACTATATAAATGGAATCCATTACTGGGAAAGTCTGCTATCCATTCTTTCAGTCAATAAATAAGCATTAATTAACTGTCTACCATGTGTCAAGCTCTATGATCGGTACTAAGGGTACAATGACAAAAATCAAATAGTCCCTACCCTCAAGGGGCATTAAATTGAGGGAGATTCACATTAAATTGAGCATAAATAAAGCTCTTCCCTTTGGTCTACTCCCCCAACCCCGAATTCACAGGTTTGCTAGGTGGTACCCTGGGAAGAACACAATTTTAGTTTCAAGAGAATAAGCCCACTTTAAAAACTATATAGCTAATGGGCCCCCATTGGTATGCTTCTTTTTAAATGTTAACTAATAGATACAATTAGCTCTAAGCAAAGGTCTTTATTTACTAAGATGACATCATAACAGCAGCTATAAAAAATTCCCTCCATAAACTTGTGGCTTACTGTCCCACTGATACATACAGCATCCTTGGAAAGAGTAGGCAATGATTACAATGGTAGTGAGGCACATACATAGGAAACCATATGACCACAGCTACTCATTACTCTGGCTCTGCCTGACCTTAAAGGCTTCTCTTCTCTGTGAAGTCCTCACAAAGCTCTCCTCAAATGCAGTGTCTCTCCTGTGGGTGTTACTCAGCTGAATTCACAAGGTCTGATCCTTTCTGCAGATCAATTATTGCTTGAACCCACTGTCTCTTGAGTCCACAGTTACTTTTCTTCTTTGCTGCCAGAGGTCATGATTCTTGAAGCACCTTCCTGTATCTAATGACTATCTCTCTGTGTGTCTGTCTGAAGAGTAGACCTCTACTGCTTTGGCTGTGCCTTAAACTCTCTTAAACTGACTCTCCAGATGGTGGATGGGGTATCTTCTTCTGGATGAGTAGCTCAGTTGCCAGGTAGGCCATGCTCTCAAACTCCCAACTGTTGGAAGGCTCATCTGGAGAAAGCCCCAAGGGCAGGGTCCAATTTTAGTTTCTCCAATGACCAGGCTCTAATTCACTAAAAGGGACTTCTTTGAACCTCATAAAGGAATTATCTAGCCTGGTTTTGTTTTTCCAGTGTATTATACTAGTGTAACACTCTTATTGACCCATAACCAAAGAAAGAAATAGATCCTAGGCTTTTAAAGCTTTTTCCCCCCACAGGTATATAAAAATACAGCATTTATCAAGCTCTTATTATGGGAGAGGAAAGGAGAGAAGAGGGGAGGGGAGGGGAGGGGAGAGGAGAGGAGAGTCACTGCTTAAAGAGGCCTATTCATTGAATGGGCCTTCACTCCAAGTGAGAACCTGAAAAGACCTTCGTTTAAAAAGGCCAAGGTCCCCCACTGCATCCTGATCCATATCTGGCCACTGGCCCCAGATGGCTCTGGAGGAGAAAGTGAGGCTAGTGACTTTGTACAGTCCTCCCTCACCTAAATCAAAGTCAACTGCAAGTCATGTCATCATCTCCCTGAAGGACAAGCCACACACAACCACAACCACACAATCATGTTCTGGGCATTGTGCTAAGCACTGAAGTTACAAACACAAACAAGATAGTCGGGACCCTCAAGGAACTTGCAATTTAATTGCAGGGGAGAAGGCAACACATAAAGGGGTGCTAGAAAGGGGAACACAAAGGGGAAAAGCATACCCACACTGAGGACATGGTGAGATAGCCAGGAAGTCAAGTGGAGACTTGGGCCTGGATAAGATACTGTCAAAAGCTCACCTATCAGAGTTAGGGGATTTAGAGACTGAGTCCAAGTATTTGTATTGACACCAAAGACTGTTTTGATGTCCTGATAATGTATTCATTAATTCAATCAATCAAATCAGTCAATAAACATTTATTAAGTGCCTTTTGTGTGCCAGGTGTTGTGCTTAGCCTGGGGATACAAAAAGAGGTAAAAGACAGCCCTTACTCTGGAAGCTAATTCAGGCTATTATTTCTCAACTGGTTTATTGCAACTGCCTCCCAAGTGGTCTCCCAGTTTCCAGGCTCCAATCCATTCTGCTCACCATTAAGTCAAAGATAATTTTCTTAAGGCAAACCTGCCTTCATGCCTCTCCCTTGCTCAAAAGCTCTCCATAGCTTCCCATTGTCTACTGAACAAAGTGCTGAACTCCTTTATTTAAAACTTTCTACAACCTAGCCTTTCAACATTTTTTGAAGCTTATCTACTCTGAATTCCCTACCTCAGGCCAAATTGGATTACTCAGTGTTCTTTAAATAGGCCTTTGAGTATTCCTTCACTGTATTCAGTCTACCTGGAATTCCTTCTCCCCACATTTCCACCTATTAAAATCCTAGAGATTTTAAAGCTGGATACCAAGCCAGAAGACCTGGGTTTAAGTGTGGTCTCACCCTTTGGGTTAAAATCCATATCTGATTGTAAACTCCTATCTCTGGGACTCATTGAGGCCTTGTAATTTGAAAGCTTCCTTCAAATATAGGTCCTGTTACTTTCTATCTATACGAAGTTCCCAGAGTTCTCTACTTCCCCCTCTTTAAAATTACTTTGTATCTATTTATCTGTGTAGTGGAGGTATTCTCTTTAAATTTTTAAATAGTATCTATTTTTTTCTAATTGCATGTAAAAACAACTTCCAACATTCATTTCTTAAAAATTTTGAATTCCAAAAAAAATTTTTTTTGAATTCCAAAAAAAATTTTTTTTTGAATTCCAATTTTCTCCCTCCCTCCCGACCTTTACCCTTCCTAAGATAATAAGCAATAGGATAGAGTCTATACATGTGCGTTCATGCAAAACAGTTTCATATCAGTCATGTTTTGAAAGAAGAAACAGACCAAAGGACAAAAAAAAACATGAAAAAAATTAAGTGAAAATAGTAAGCTTCAATCTGCATTCAGACTCCATCAGTTCTTTCTCTGGAAGTGGATAGCATTTTTCATCATGAATCCTTTGGAATTGTCTAAGATCACTGTATTGCCGAGAAAAGCTAAGTCATTCATAGTTGATCATTGCATAATGTTGCTGTTACTGTGTACAATGTTCTCCTGGTTCTGCTCACTTCACTTTGCATCAGTTCATGTAAGTCTTTCCAGGTTTTTCTGAAGTCTGCCTGCTCATCATTTCTTGTAACACAATAGTATTACATGACATTCATATATCACAACTTGCTCAGCCATTCCCCAGTTGATGGGCACCCCCCCCAACTTCCAACACTTTGTCTCCCTGGGATACAGACCCAGCAGAAGAACCACTGGATCAAAGGGTGTGCATAGTCTGATTGCCTTTGGGCAAAGCAATGGAGGTAATCTCAAGTGTAAACTCCCTGAGGGCAGGGATTGTATCTTTTTCTTTGTATCCCTAAAGAGTAGCTCCAGACCTAATAGGGATTAAGTATTATCTTGCTAAAAGTTTTTTTGTGAATTAAATTGAGTTTCACTGATCCTGTTTTGTTTCAACTTTTTATCTCTAGTCCCAGTTCCTTCTACCTGGAAAGGGCTCAATAAATGTTTGTTTGAATAAATGAACTTTCATGTACATCATTTCTATAGGACTTGATATTTTCCACTCTTTTTAAAAAACGTTATCAATTATATACTCTTGGGGCAACTAGGTGACACAGTGGATAGAGCACCGGGCCTGGAGTCAAGAGGACCTGAGAGTACCCTCTAGGTCCTCAAGTGCAGGATTTGGCCACACTTGAGGACCTAGAAGGCCACAAGTGGCCTCGAGGCCGCAGGTTCCCACCTCTGCCTCAGTAAGAGGCATGCTTCATCTGCTGGAAACTCCAAAGAACTTTCATATCTGTGGTCTTGAGGCAAGAAAGGCAAGTTCTATTTATTTATTATAGGACAAACAGCCACAGAGGGCTTATGTGAATTGCCTAAGGCATTCAAAGAATCCTGGGTGGAGCCAGGACTAGAAACGGGTCTCTTGGCTCCTCATTCAGGGATTCTGTGGAATACAGGAGCACTGGGTGTGGAGTGAGAGGACCTGGTTTAGAATCCTGCTTCCGTCACCTAGTTAGTGCCTGTCCAGCTTGGGATGTCATCTGCACCTCCCTGGGCCTGTTTTTTCATCTGTGAAATGGGTTGGATTGGATCCAATCTAAGGTTCCTTCCAACTTTCAATCTGGGATCTTACAATTAATTTGTCTCCTTAAACAAGGAGGTTTCTTAAAGTAGCTGGTCCCAAAGTGAAGGATTTCCTCAAAATTGAGATAAACACATTGTATCTCACATTTCACCCCTATCAAGGCTGCAGATCTCTGGACTGGACTCCATCATGCCCCCAGAAACTTCATCAGGGAAACTCAGATTTCATCAGTCTTGGTGCTCACATCTCTTCTAATCCTCAGTATTCTCTGCCCCCTGTTGAGGGCTGGAGCAAGCCTCAATTTTAAAGAGGTCTCCTTTGGCCTAGATTCCATCATCCCCTGCCCCAATTTTCCTCTCCCCCAACAGCTTTTTAGTGTCTTCCATGCATTGTCTTCCCCAGTTCGATTTTAAGCTTCTTAGGCATGGAGTCTGTCTTTCTTTTTGTATTTTCTATTTTTTTTTAGCACTTAGCACTGTGCATAGCACATAGCATATGCTTAATAATATGTTTACTAACTGGTTGACTACCAAAAAAAAAATTAGACAATGGAAAAAAAGATTGGAATCCAATAACTTTGGAGACATTGGACCTCACACAGACTCCACCAGCTGCTGGGACTTGTGTCCCATACAGCTTGCCCAAGTGATTTCTAGCCACGTTATCCTTCCTACTCAATAGACTCCAGTTGCTCCCTATTATCTTTAGCACCAATTATAAACTCTTCCTCACAACTTGGCCCCTTCTGATTTTTCCAGTCACCTTACCCATGTACTTATACTCTGGCTATTAGCTTTACCATTCCTGACCCATGATGCTTCATCTCTCATCTCTCCCCCTTTTCAATGGCCATCCCCCCATGCCTAGAAAGTTTTCTTCCCCAACTCTAGTTCTCAGAATCCCTGGCTTCCCCAGCTTAAAAGACAACTTCTGCAGGAGACCTTTCCAGACCCCTCAGCTGCTGATGCCTAGCTCTCTAGGATACTTTCAATCTGATCAGTAGGTATATTGTATAAGTAAGTTGGGTTGGGTTTTTTTTTTGCCATCAAGATTAATTTATTTTTATTATTGTTATTAATTTATTTTGATTTATCAACAATCACTTCCATAAGCTTTTGAGTTTTAAATTTTTCTCCCCTTCCCTCCCCACCTCCCTCCCCAGATGGCACACACTCTGATACAGACTATACATATACATTCTTATTAAACATATTTTCACATTAGTGATGTTGTAAGAATTAAAACCAAGAGGAGAAACCACCAGAAAGAGGAAACAAAACACAAAAGAAGAAAAAAAAATAACAAATAGTATGTTTCAATCTGCATTCAAACTCCATAGTTCTTTCTTTGGATGTGGATAGCATTTTCTATCATGAGGCCTTTGGAGATGTTTTAGATCCTTGCATTGCTGAGAAGGGTTAAGTCTATCAATATTAGTGATTGCACAATGTGGCTGTTACTGTGTACAATGTTCCCCTGGTTCGGCTCACTTCACTCAACATCAGACCACACAAGTCTTTCAAGGTTTTTCTGAAGTCTGCCTGTTCATCATTTCTTATAGCACAATAGGATTCCACTACATTCATATATCACATTCACAGTTATTATTACTGTCTGTGTCTTTCTCTCCATCCCTTGCCCCGTTTATGCTTTTCTTTCTCCTTTCTCCTATTCCCACCTCACTAGTGTTTTGCTTTTGACCACCACCTCCCTCAGTCCCACCTCTCTTCTATTAGCCCTCTCCCTTTTCTTCACCTTTACCCTTACTACTTCTTCCCTCCCTTCTATCTCCCCCCCCTTCCCCCTTTTCCCTTCTACTGCCTATAGAGCAAGTTAGATTTCTATACCTAACTGATGAGAGTAAGGTTCAAACAATGCTCATCTCCCTCTCTTCTTTCCCTCTGCTGTAATAGGTTTTTGTGCCTTTTTCTGTAATATCTCCTCCTTTCCTCTTCTCTCATTTTCTTACTTAGATCAGATTAATTCCACTTATTTGGATCCATTTAACCCAGATTTTTTCTTATCATTACATCAAAGTCAATTTATACTCACTCCCTTTAGTATACCTCTTTAACATGGTGTAATGACAATACAGTTGCAAGTTACAAGTGTCATCTTCCCTGGTAGGGATGTAAACAGTTTGCCCTTATTAATAACATATTGTTTCTTTCTGTCCCATTTACCTTTTTATGCCTCTCTTGAGTCTTGTATTTGAAAATCAAATTTTCTGTTGAGCTCTGGTCTTTTTATCAGGAAGGTTTGGAAGTCTCCTATTTCATTGAATATCCAGCTCCTCCCCTGAAAGATCATGCTCTTTTTCGCTGGGTTATAAGTAAGTATTTTGTACTTATCTTTGTGTTGACTTCACCAAATAGACTGTGTTTTAAAAAAATAAATTTAGAAATTTTGAGTTTCTAATTTTCTTTTTCCTTCCACTCCTCCACCCACTGAAAAGGCAAACAACATATCAATTATACACGTGAAATCCTACAAAACACATTTCTATATTAGCCATATTGCAAGAAAAAGAAAGTGAAAAAAGTATACTTCAATTGTACTCAGAGTTAAGTCTGATCATCATTACAATATTGTTGTTATGGTATACAATGTTCTCTTGATTCTGCTCAGTTCACTTTGCATCAGTTCATATAAGTTTTCCCAGGTTTTTCAGAAACCATCCTGTTCATAATTTCTTATGGCACAATAGTATTCCATCACAATCATATACCACAACATTCCCACAATCATATACCACAGCCATTCTCCAACTGACAGATATCCCCTCAATTTCCAGTTCTTTGCCACCATCAAAAAGAGCTGCTATAAATATTTTTGTACATATAGGCTTTCCCCCCCTTTTTCTTTGACCTCTTTGGGGAACAGAACTAGCAGTGATATTGCTGGGTCAAAGGGTATGCACACTTTTAGAAACTTTTAGGCATAGTTCCAAAAAGCTCTCCAGAATGGCTGGAACAATTCGCAATACCACCAATAGGGCATTAGGTGGCTCAGAGAAGAGAGGGCTGGGCCTGGAGTCAGGAAGATCCAAGTTCACATTGGGCCTCAGTCATTTACTAGTTGTGACCCTGGGCAAGTCACTTAACTTCTCTTTGCCCTAATCCACCAGATAAGGAAATGGCAAACCAATCCGATATCTCTGCCAGAAAAACCCCATGGACAGTATGGTCTAAGGAGTCATGAAGAGTCAGACACAATTAAAAGGCTGAACAACAACAACCTTCAACATTTGTTATTTCTTTTTCCTATTAGGTTAGCCAATCTGATAGGTATGAGGTGGTATCTCAGAGTTGTTTTAATTTGCATTTCTCTAATTAACTGTGATTTAGAGCATTTTTTCATATGATTATAATTAGCTTTGATTTCTTCTTTTAAAAACTACCTATTCATTTCTTTTGACAATTTATCAACTGCGGAATGACTTATTTTTATAATTTTTTAATAATGTTTATAATTTTGACTCATTAGAGAAATGAGTCCTTTATCAGAGAAAGTTGCTGTAAACCCTTCTCCCCTCCTCCCCCAGTTTCCTGCTTCCATTCTGGTCTTGGGTAGATTGATCTTGTTTGTGCAAACCCTTTTTAATTTAATGTAATCAAAATTATCCATTTTACATCCAGTGATCTCTCTCTGTTGTTTGGGCATGAAGTCTTCCCTTATCCATAGATCACAGGTAAATTTTTCCATGCTCCCCTAATTTGCTTATATCACCCATTATGTTTAAATCATATAACCATTTTGACCTTATCTTGGTATGTGGTGTGAGATGTTTGTCTATACCTAGTTTCTGCCAAACTGCTTTCCAGTTTTCACAGCAATTTTTGTCAGATAGTGAGTTCTTGCCCCCAAAGCCTGGATCTTTGGGTTTATCAAACATTAAGTTACTACGGTCACCAGATTACTATATGAATTGTGTGTCTAATTTATCCTACTGATCCACCACTCTATTTCTTAGCCAGTAATGGGCTGTTTTGATGATTACCACTTGTAGTACAGTTTTCAAACATGGTACAGCTAGGCTGCCTTCCTTCACATTTTTTTCCCCCATTAATTCCCTAGATATTTTTGACCTTTTGTTCTTCCAAATGAATATTGTTATTGTTTTTTTCTAGCTTTATAAAATAGTTCTTTGGTAGTTTGACATAACACTGAATAAATTAATTTAGGTAGAATTGTCATTTTTATTCTATTGGCTTGACCTACCCATGAACAATTACTATTTCTCCAGTTGTTTAGATCTGTCTTTATTTTGCGAAAAGTGTTTTGTAATTGTGTTTTTATAGTTCCTGGGTTTGTCTTGACAACATAAACTGTCAAGTATTTTATATTGTCTGTAGTTATTTTAAATGGAATTTCTCTTTCTACCTCTTCTTGTTGGATTTTGTTGATAATATATGGAAATGTTGATAATTTATATGGGTTTATTTTATATTCTGCAACTTTGCCAAAGTTGTTAATTGTTTCAAGCACTTTTTAGTTGATTCTCTAGGATTCTTTAAGTATACCATCATATTGTCTCCAAAGAATGATAATTTTGTTTCCTCATCACCTATTCTTATTCCTTCAATTTCTTTTTCTTGTCCTGTAGTTATAGTTAGCATTTCTAGCATAATATTGAATACTAGTGGTGATAATGGACACCCTGATGTTATTGGGAAGGCTCCTAGTTTATCCCCATTACAGATAATGCTTATTCTTGGTTTTAGATAGACACTATTTTTTTAAAGGAAAGTTCCATTGATTCCTATGATTTCTAGTGTTGGGGTTTTTTTTTACAGCTGTTTTTAGTGGTCTTTATATACAAGAAAAATTAATGTTTTGCATTTCATTTCTGTCCTTTTTTTGGGGGCTTTAAAATTATTTTTGAAGCTCCCCCCAAAAGTACATTTTAATCCATTCCTTTTTTCCCCCCACACATTATAAACACTCAGATACAATCCATGGAATGTCTTCTCTGTGCTTGAATCTGCTGGCTGGGAACCCCACCAGACCTCAGGGTTCTGAACTCCATTGACAACCTTGCCAGGCCCCCTTTCTCCACTGTCAAGAGGAAGGAACCGGCTGGAAGCTCTTTTTCGCCTCTTTCTCCTCCACACAGCCACTCCCCCACATGCCCCAATAAAGTTTAAATCTGTATATATAGATAGAGAGAAAGCTAGACTTGGCTGTGGGGACTCAGTGGTCCTGCAGACACTAGGCTCTTCCAGACTCAAGCTGGACTCAGCTGCAGGCTTCCTCTGCTTAAATAACTCTTTAAAATAAATTGCAAATATAAATATCTTTCTTAAAAAACAGTTTCATATTCTCCAATCTGGCTGTCTGAACAATCTTAACTCCGAAGCTGGGGTTTTTTTTTTTGAGGCAATTGGTGACTTGCCCAGGGTCACAAAACCAGTAAGTGTCTGAAATCACATTTGAACTCAGGTCCTCCTGACTCTGAGGCTGGTGCTCAATTCCCTGCACCACCCAGCTGCTCAACTTCTTGTGCTTTTTAATAGGAATGAGTGTTGTATTTTGTCAAAAGCTTTTTCTGCATCTATTGAGATAACCATGACTTTTGTTGTTTTTGTTATTGATATGGTCAGTTATGCTGATAGTTTTCCCAATACTGAACCTGCCCTGCATTCTTGGTATAAATCCCATCTGGTCATAATGTATAATCCTTGTGATATATTGCTGTAATCTCCTTGCTAGTGTTTTATTTAAAATTTTTTCATCGATATTCATTAGGGAAATTGGTCTGTAGTTTTCTTTCTCTGTTTTGGCTCTTACTGATTTAGGTATCAGCCTAAGGTTTTTTGAAGGCAGAGAAGTCTATCTATCTGAACTCATATATGTGTGTATATGTATATATGTGTATATATATGTATGTATAATACTCATATACTAGTTCTTAGCACAATGCTTGATATTAAGTGCTTAATAAATACTTATTGATTGTTGATTGACTGATTAGTGATTTAGAATTGAAGCCATGAGAGAGGCTAGAAATGAATATAGCCATCTGAATAGACATACTTGAATCCTGGGGAGCTGATGAGATTAGGAAGAAAAAGAGTGTGGATAAGCAGAGGAAAGGGCCCAGGAGAGGGCTTTGAAGGACACCCATTTTTATGGAGCAGAACAAGGACAAAGAGGTCAACTGCTGAGAGAGAGGGCATTGAGTTCAGTGTGGGAGGTTTGAGGAGGTATGATAAGCTCTGGAATAGCCTTCAGTGGGGAGCACTGTGAGTACTTATGAATCAGACAGTGTTAAGCCTTGGGGGGATACACGTACAAACAAGCAAGACAATCTTAGACCTCAAGGTGGCAGCTAAGCGGCCCAGTGGTTAGAGAACTGGACTTGGAGTTAGGAAGATCTGATATTTGAATGTGACTTCAAACAGACCTTTTAATAGCTGAACGATCCTGGGTTAGTCATTTGACAGTTCTCAGCCTCAGTTTTCTCATCTCTAAGATGGGGATAATAACAGCACCTACATTATAGAATTGTTGCAAAGATCACATGAGACAATATTAATGGGGAAAGAAAACACAGGAAAGGGAGCAAGAAGGGGGAGGAGGAGGGTAGTGTGCTGGAGGTGGTGGAGACATCCAGGAAGTAGCATGAGGCTTGATAAGGGAAGGCTCACCTAGCAGAGCCCGGTGGCTGGGGACAAAGTCCAAGGTTCTGGGGACTGGGAGAATAATAAAGGCAGGCAGCGTGGCGTGCAGATGGCTGAGAAGTCATTTAGGGAAGAGAAGAGAAATGAGCTTCTCAAGGGGACTTTTTTTTTTTGGTGGCCTTTCTTTATATCTCCAGCCCTTTAGCGTAATTCCTGGCACATAGTAGGTACTTAATGACTTGACTTCAAACAAAACCAAACAAAACCCCAAACCAAAAAGCCTCCTGGCCCAGGTGAGATTAGAGAACCTAGAAGAGGCAGCTCTGGCTAACTCTGCCTTTTGCTATTTTGTGTGATTTTGACAATGTCAGTTTCACTCTCTGTGCCTCCGCTTCCTGATGTATAAAACGAGGGGCTAGGCTAAGCTGACCCCTGGAGCGTCCCAAGGTCCGTCTGTGTCCAGCAGGAGCCTAGAGGAGGGCTGGATTCAGGCTGGGAGCAAGAGGGAGCATCCCCTCCGGCATCCCGGGTCTATACGACCAGGAGGGCAGAAGAGATGCCCTCCATGCTCCCGTCCATCCCCAAATTCACCAAGTAACCACCGCTAAGTCTAGGACGCTTCGCCCCACCTGAGCCCGGATCGGGTGAAAGCCAGAGCCTGCGAAGGGCAGTCCTGTGAACCGGAGAGATGAGGCAGTTTGCAGGGGGTCGCGCCTCTGACTGCAGAGACGGTGGGAGCTGCTGAAGGCTTTGGAGCAGGCACGTGGGGGGTTCAGATCTGCGCCCTGGGGAGGATGGAGCGGAGCCGAGAGAGACTTGGAGGCAGACTGATTCCTCTCTGCTCCTGTGACCTTGGACAAGCCCCTTCCCCATTCCTCCCGACCCCCCGTCTGAGTCTTAGTTTCCCCTTTGGAGACCTGAGAAGTTGCGTTAGCCACCCTGAATTTCCCTTCCAGCCCCAGCCTGTCCAAGTGGAAGGACACAGGTGACGGCCTGGGGGGAGGTTCTTGGGTTTGCCTTCAGCTCAAGGTCACGCGGGATGCTCCTCCCCCAGAAGGCTCTAGGCCCGGGGCGCGTCGTCACCAGCCCGCCCCGGCGCCCTTCCGAGGCGGCGCATGTCCCTTTAAGGCGTTCGGCAGCCGGGCGCGCGCGGGGCGTTTTGTCCTCGGCCGGCCACCGTGCGCGGGGGCGGAGCGCGGGGGGCGGGGCCGGGGCCGGGGCGGGGAGCGGCGGCGGCGGGGTCAAGGGTGACGTCGCGCACCACGTGGGCGGCTGCCTGACTCCGTCCTTCCCCGCAGGAGTCGCGGCGGCGCCAGGGCGCTTGGCTTTGGGTTACAGGCGCGGCCCGAGCTAGCGCGGACGGTCCAGCGGAGCCCCAGCCGAGCCCGAGCGCGAGTCCCAGCACCGGCCCACCATGGTCATCAAGACGGACGAGCTGCCGCCCGCCGCCCCCGCCGAGGGCCCCCGGGAGCCCGGACCGCAGGGCGGCGGGAAGGCCCGGCCGGGCCCGGCCGGTGAGCGGGGAGGGAGCGCGGGGCGGGGGCGGCAGGGCTCTCTTCCGACACCCCCTCCGAGATCCCCCGGGCCCGACCTGGGACCCTTCCCACCAGCCTTGCCCCAGAGACACCCCTAGACTTAAAAGCATTTCCTGTTTTCCTCTCGACCTTGGACCCCCCTCCCGGTCTTTCTCTGAGGACCCCCACTCGGGCCTCAGCTCCCCTGTCTCCCCCCGATCTTGGACCTCCTCTCTGCCTTTCCTTCACACCCCCATCTTAGACCCCTCCCGGCTTCAGCCCCCCTGTCTCCTTTCGTCTTTGGACCCCCTCTCTGCCTTTCTCTGACACCCCCATCTGAGACCCCCCCCTCGACTTTAGCTTCACCATGTCCCACCACCACCACCGCCTTGGATCTCTCTCCCTTGCCTTTCCCCACCCCAATCTGAGACACCCCCCCCCACTTGAGCATCCCGTTTCCCAACCTTGTATCCCCCCCCATTCCTGGCCTTTTCCTGGTTACCCCCACACCTCCCCAGCCTTTCTATCTCTGCGCCTTCTCCTGTCTCCCCCTATTTCCCCTCGGACCCCGATCCTCCCAGGCCTCCTCCCCCCTCCACATCCTTGCACTTGCTCTCAGACCCCTGTTGTCCCTGCACCCCCTTCCACCAGCTCCTTCACCTTCCCTAGGCTGCCCAGCTCCCTCCCATCCTCCCCTTGACCCCCTCCCTCTGCCTCGCACAGGACCCTCCCCTCCTAGACTTAGCCTCTTTCTCACTACCCTCCCACCCCTGGCCTCCGTAGTGAGGAGGGGGCTGGGCTAGCCTGGGCCCTGGGGCTGAGTGGGGCCTGTTGGACTTTCCTGCCCCACCCCCTTCCTGAAGGTCACCTTCACCACCCACCGGGCTGGACCCTTCCTCCAGCAGCGGCCCAGGGGAGGCAGAGTCACCCCTCTATCTCTCATTCCTGTACTGTCCCATCAGGGGGATCCCCGCCCCCCCAACTCTGCACGTGGTCCCCCCTCCCCCTACTGTTAAAGGGACACGGTCTAGATAGATGTTGCCCCCTCCCCCCCTTTCTGCTCCCGGGGCCTTCCAGTGGGGACGGGGGTACCTGGCTGCAGTGGGGTGGTGGTGGGCGTGGGCGGCTGCCTTGTGGTTTCCTTGTGCATTTTGGCAGCTGTCATGCTTGGAGACCAGGGGATTGTGGGGTAAGTGTGTGTGTGGTGGGGAGGGGGTTGTCCCTTCCCTGCTCCCTCTCCTGCCCAGGACCACTTGGGCCTTTGCTGTTTGCCCTCCACCCCCCCAGGGTCACTCCTGTGCTGGGGGCTACAGGGAGGATCCCTGGAGGCCCAGTCCTGTTCCTTGCCCTGCCGCCAGGCCTACACAGTATCTGCAGGCCTGTGCTTGCCGATAGGCCCCAAGTGTTAGCTTGTGGAAATGCCGGAGGCTCCTGGGGCCCTCTCCAGGCAGAGAGCCATCCCCCTGCCCCAAACTGTCGGGTGTCCTCTGTCCTTCCCCCCTCTGCCCCACTTCTCTGACGTCTAGAGTCCTGGTTCCCTCGGTGCTTTAGGGGTTCATTTGTGTGGCCCATGCTCCTCTTGCTCCCACCCTCTTTGGTGGGAATGACGGGTGTGTGTTCGGGAAGGAGGGGAGACTGGCCCAGTGCTTTTGGGTTTGTCATTGTTTAACACAGGCCCTGGCACACTGAGCACTGAATGGGGCCTGGTGAGCCCAGTTCTGTTCCCCTGCATGGGGGAGCTTCTGATCTTACTCTGAAGCCAGGGCTGAGATCCTTTCCCAAGGATCTGCCCATCTCTTGGTTTTCAGTGGATGATGGGAGGCTGGCATCCAGACCCACTTAGGTCCAGTTTTTGCAGTGACCCCTCTTCTCCCATCATACACTTCTGTGGTTGATGTGAGGCTCAGGCATGACCTTCATGTCTCTATGGGCCTGGGCAGCTTTTTAAGGATAGGGTGAATTTCTGGAGATGATTTTTCTGGGTGTCTGAGTTCAAGAGACTGGATGGGGAGCCCTAAGGGCTTCTTGGTTCAGTACATGTGCCTTCCTTGTTGAGTGTCCCGGCATGTATGGAGCCAGGCTGGGAGGAGCCTCTTGGATTTATGCTTTTTTCCCCCTTTCCTACGGTTTCATCTTGGCCTGGTCCTGGGGAACATGGAGGGATGGGGGTGGCAGGGAAGGCGTTTGCATCCTGACTTGATCATTAACCCACTGTATTGCGAAAAATGGGTCAGCTCCAGAGTTGCTGTTTTTAAAGCAAAGTTCACTGGTGTGGATTCCCCCCCCAACTTTCCTCCACTCCCTTCTTTCCTCCCCTCCTTCCTCTCCTCCCATCACTCTACCCATCCCAGTGGGGCAGGTGTCAGCCAAGCTGGGAGTGGCAGGGGTGGGGCCAGCTTTCTCTAACTTTCTCCTGAGTCCCTTCTGCCCCTCTTTGGCCCACCTACGTCTTGTGCTACCAGAGTCTTTGAGGACCTGGGCCTCACAACTCCTTCCTAGTTCTGGGATGCTGTGGAGTGAACATCCCAAGTCCCCGAGCCTGGGTTACCCAGTTAGGATTCAGTCAGTCTATGGGGGCTCCTCACTCTACCCTGGTTTTTGTTAGGGTAGGGAGTGTGCCTTCTGCCTCTCTCCCAGTACTTTTTTTCCTAGAGGAGTGAGTGAGCTCTACTTGGGCAGCCTCTGCTCTGGTGTGTTGCTGCTCATAAGAGTTGGGACTTTGCAGGCACCTTCTCCTTTACTGCCCTGAGTGAATCCTTGGATCCTGATCAAGGCCGGAGGACAAGGCTGTAGCACAAGGCTGTGGCATTGCCTATGGTGAATAGCTATAAGCAGTCTCTCCCCATGACAAGCACGGGTGGAGAGGTGAAATTCCCCAGTCAGGGTCTCCAGGCTTCTTGGGGCCTGGGCCCAGAGTTGAGAGGTGGGGACAACTAGCCCAGATTCCTGTTTGGGAGAGGATGGGGCTGGTGTCAGCCACTCACCATCAGAGGAGGCATTAGGATGTTTACTTGGAGGTATGGCCCTAGAGTAGTCAGGACCCTGGAAGATTTTGGCACTGGAGATTTTGGGGGATGACCTTTGAAGTCCCATCCAGCTCAAAACCTCTGCTCCTGTGATGACTCTTTTACAGCTAAGGAAATTGAGAGATTCAGCCCAAGGACACACAGTTAAGTTAGTGGAGATCCAGGCCTGGGGTCAGGGGGAGGAGGGATCACCTGGGGTGTCTGACTTTCTTTTCCCCTTCTCCTCCATCCAGTTTGCTTTGACAGGGAAGCATAGTTTATTCAGATTATGAATGGAAAATATGAGCTGCAATTTGGGGTTCCTTAGGGATGATGCAGGAGGTGGTCGCAGAATCTCTGTGGCATTTGCCCTGAAGGGCCAAGGCCCTCCAAAAGCCATCCCTTCTAGGGGTGCCAGCTGTGGAATATTAGAGCTGAGGGGAGTTCGGTGCCCTCATTCAGAGAGGAGGAAACTGAGGTTCAGCAAAGTGGTGCTTAGGGGCCCTCTCCTCTGTCTGGGGGTGAGGAGAGCAGGCAGGTTTTTCAAGTTCTTTCTAATATGTTCTGTGTTCTTTTCTAAGTGTCTGCCCTCCGGCTGATCACCTTGGGGAAAGCCACCATTTTGTCAGACTGGGAGGGCCTGGGGATGTGTGGAATGACTGGCTTAAACTCTAGGGGAAGACGAGGGGGTAGCCTCCTACCCTCACTCCAGCAGAGATTCCAGGTGACCTTCTGGCTTCTGGTCCGGAGCAGTAGGCTCCTGCCCCCATCAACTCAGTGCCTCTGCCAGCAGCTCCCCTCACTACTGCAAACAGGATCTTCCCACTTCCCACCTCCTTTACTCTCTAAAGTGGAGTGTAGGAGGAGAAGCCTGTTAGCTGTCTAGTCTCCTCTTCTTTGTAGATTCCCTGAGGCAGGGGTGTAGCTCCTCACTGGGCAGGATTACCTACTACTGTGTTGAAGGGAAAAGTGTTGAGGCCTGGCTGGGCCTTGGGAGGGCCCTGGGCCCTCATCCAGACTCCAGGGAGAGAAGCTAGGCCAGGTGTGCGATGGGAGTGGGAGGGGGGAAGGAGGGAGTAGCAAAGAGCACGCCCAGCCACCTAGCTCATTTCTTTGCTGTTGTGTGTGCGCATGTGTGTGCGTTTGGGTTTCCTGGTCAACTCCATTCCAGGCCTAATTTCTGTGTCAGGTTTGTGCCCCTTCTGGTTAGGGACCTTGTGGTCTGGACCCACCCTAGGAAGCTGTCCTTGATCCTGATTGCACAGATGCAATGTGCAAAGAAGAATAAGATACTATGAAAACTGCATTTCACTCCCCTCCATTGCTTGTTGGACATGAGATTTGGAGTAGAGAGAATAGGACCTGAGGGGTGGGCAAAAGTGATTTCGGATAGCTGGAATTCCCCCTTTTCTTCTGACCAGCCTTTGTCATTTCTCTGTCCTGTCCCCCCCCAATCTCATTTCCCAAAGAGGCCCCAAGAGAAATACTTGAATACTTCCTATGTCAGGATGATGGGTGGGCTGCTGATGGGCTGGGTGGAGGACACAGGCCAGCCCCCTTCAAGGGTAAAGGCAAGAGGCTGCATTCCGTTCCTTTGGTTGGGGCTAGGGGGTGGGGGAATGGTGCTGCTGACAAGCTGTGTGACCTTGGGAAAGTGAACTTCTCTGGACCTACTTTGTAAGCTGAAGGGTGAAGGCTAAACTCCCAGTGATTTCCTGAGTATCCTATCTTCTCTCTGTCCAATCCCAAGGAGAAGTGGGGGATGGGGTGTATCCCACAACCCCCCAAGTGAGAAAGGAGCCTGCAAGTTCCTTGTAAGAACGAAGGCTTGTTTGGCCTTCAGAATTGGGCTCACCTTGGGGCAGCTAGGTGGCACAGTGGGTAGAGCACCGGCCCTGAGGTCAGGAGGACCTGAGTTCAAATCTGGCCTCAGACCAAACACTTAACACTTACTAGCTGTGTGACCCTGGGCAAGTCACTTCACCCCAGTTGCCTAAAATTTAAAAAAAAAAAAAGAATTGGGCTCACCTTACAGAGGGGAAGGGGATTGACCTTTGTGTAATGGAATTAAGTTGAAGACACTCGTATTCACACTTTATCCAGTTTCCTGGCCTAATTTCTACTGGGAGAATTTCCATCATGGAAGTTAAGGGTGGAAAATGAGGCTTCTGGTTAAGAAGCTTAAAGGGTGAAAGGCCCTGGGGGCTTTTTAGGTAGGTGTCCAAGAGACTTGTGCCTAGCTTCTGTGGGCTCCTTTTTTTAGGAGACAGTGTCATGGGTTAGTGAGAGAAGGGAAGGCCTTGAATAAGGAAACCTTTTTTCTTTTCAGGGGTGGGAGGAAGCCATATAGTGTCACCAAAGCCCCTCTATCCCTCATACTTGGAAAGTGGGGATGTGAATGAGTAACAGAAAACTCAGCTTGCAGCAGCCCTCCTTCTCCGTCTCCCTGGATTAGTTAGCTCAAGATTGAGGGGAGGGAAGTTCCCTCACCTCCAGTGGACATTGTGGAGGGAAGCCTTGTGTGGTTAGGATGTTCTACCACATCTATCTTGAAGTAGCCCTTGTTGAGGGGGTGTCTGACAGCATCCTAGAGTAGGAGCCAGAAGGGACCTTGGAAGCCAGTGAGAGGAAACTGAGATTCAGAGGGATGAGATCTAGGATCTAGGACTAGGATCTTCAGGGGGCTTGGCACCTGTGAGGAGGAAACATTTAAAGCTTGTAGATCTTGGCTTCCTTCCTGGACTGATTTCTGTAGCTGGGCCTGTGCCAAGGCCATTTTTGTCCTGGGGGGCTATAGAGATGAGCAGAGGTATGTGTCCTTTCAAATGGGGTGTTGCGCCTCTCCAGGCTGTGATCGTTCCTGAGCATCAATGCCTGAGCGCTCCTAGCCAGGCCCTGGTGACAGAGGAGTCTGTCGGCCCCGGTTGGCCTGACAGTATCACTCCCACTGGGCTGGGGGCTGCTTTCCTTTAGCCCTACTCCTATTCCTTCTTTCAGGGCCTTTACATTTTCCCTGCTGCCAGCTGGGCTTCTGTGGAAATTGCAGGGAGGAAAGAATTGGCTTCATTCCCTTCCCATCTCTAAGGCTAGTATTTCTCAGGGGGTGGGAGGGGGCAAGCTAGCTCCTCATTGGGGGCTGAGAGGCTGGGTCACGAGATCAGTAGTGAGGGAGAATTCACATTCCCCTTTGCACTCCCTTCCTGCCCTCTTCTCTTCACAATGTGTGACTTGTAAGGCAGGGGCACCGGGGCTGGGGCACTTGTGGGCGGACAGATTAAGAAGAGTTGTGAGGGGGGAAGGTTGATTCCCCCCACTTCACCACAAGAGGATCTGGGGGCAGCTTTCTGGAGGAAGGACGTTTTGGTGAGGCCGTCCCCAATGTCCTGGGCTGGGGTCTGTGCCAGCTGCTGTTGGCGGCTGGCAGAGGCTGTTCTGTCTGCTCCTGCCAGAGATGAGGAGAGGGCCCCCCTCCTTCCTAAGATGCCTACCATTGGGAACCCCTTGCCATTGCAGAGCGGGCCAGATGCTCCCTGTGCCAGGGACCCTTACCCAGATATTATCCCCAGCAGTTTAGCCAGTAGTGAGGGACTTAGTGCTGTAGAGAGAAGGGTTGTGGGTTCCCTTGGAGTAGAGATGGCTAGTGATGGAGACTTTCAGGTTTTAAGAGTAGATTCAGATGCCTGTCCTGCTGCTGTCCTTCCAGCCGACCTTGAGCCAGGCACCAAGTGGGGGGAGTTAGCCTGTCCTCAGGCCAATGGAGCAGAGCAGGGCCTTGTGAAACCTGAAGCTAGCAGTGCTGGCTTTAAAGAGGGCAGCTGGGCAGGGTCAGCTGGTGGGGTGGGTCTTGCCAATGAAGCCCCATTCACATATAGCAGCCATGAGTCTCGGGGCTGGGGGCCCACATATAAAGTAGAGGCAGAGAGACAGGTTTCTTCTTCTCAGGGTGGATGGGGGGCTCCAGAATCAGATTCGGCATGCACCAGGACTCCCTGTATCCCCCAAGAAAAGCATTCCAGTCCCAAGGGCCCAGGGCCCCGTGGGGATGAGAGCTCTGAACTGCCAAAGCAGAAAAGGGAGGAGATGCAGCAGCTGCTACCACCACCATGGCCGCTGCCTGGACAAGGTGGGTCCAGGGTCAGGAGGGCCCTGTGTCCTTGGGTGGCAGGGGGGCCGTACTAGAGATTTCTAAGCAGCATAGAGTCACATTCTCTGGCTGTTTTCTAGGGGGTTGAGTGGCCATGTGTATTGAAGGGCATACCCCATGCCAGCCTCAGATATGTGTGGCTGGAACGCGTGCTCTTGGTAGGTGAGGGAGGATCAGATTTCTCTCTGTCTTTGGCTGGTTTGCACAGGAAATGTGACCCGGGGCCCCAGTGAAGGGGACCTCTTCATCTAAAGTTGCTGTAGTACAGCTTAGGTCCGAAGCCCTTCAGAATGACCGGGACAGCCACCCACCCCTCAGAAACTGGTCCCTTGGCCCTTGGAATGCCTTCACAGCATAGATGTGGTGGAGTTTTGACCTCCAGACCCAGGGGCGGTGTTTTAGAGAGTGTGTGTGTGTGCGTGTGTGTGTGCGTGTGGATACACTGAATGTGCACATGCAGGTGTGTTCCTGTGAGCTTGTACTGTGTGTGCATATGTACCATCTGTGCACTGTCAGTGTATATGTGTGTGTACATTCTGTGTGTATTCTTGTGCACCATGTATGTGCAAGCATGTGAGTGTGTGTCACCCCCCATGACTGTGCTTTATTGCTGAAGGGGTACAGTGCTGGAGCCGCTGTGTCCACTTTTGGGGTGCAGACATCATGATTGTTGGGGGGAAGTTCATCTTCTCCATTCTGTCCTCATTTTCTGGGTGAGGAAACTGAGGCCGAGCAAAGGGGGTGGGGGGTGACAGTTCATAAGCAAGAGAGCTGGGTAGTGTGGCCTTCCAGAAAGCTTCTTGGAGTTTGCTGTGGTTTCACAGTTTGGAGATTTTCTTATCATTCAAGTTCTGAGGTCTGTTGTGAATGTCACAGGGGAGCCGAGGGCCTGCCTTGGAGATGGTCCGGGTCAGCATCACTCAGGTTTACAGAGCAGAGACTTGCCTGGGCCCTCGCTCCCATTTTGTGGCAGAGCTGGAGGCCCCTGCCATTCTGCTGCTGAGCCCAATGCCCTTCCCGCTGTCCTGAGCTGATGTGCCCAGCACCCGTTTAGGGCCTCAGGCCTTAGAAGATTCTTTGGCCCCTGCCATGCCAGGCCACACCAGGCCATGGCTGGCTTCTCTCTCCCACTCCCCTAGTCTTGGGTAGAAAGGAGCCATGCCCCAGCCTCGGGCGAGGCAAAGGGCCATGTCTTGTCCCTTTCCTTGGGTGGTTTCTTGTGGCCTTTCACATTCAGGAAGTGGAAGGTTAGCTAGACCACCGGCTGTGTCCAGAGTACCCCTGTCTGCCCACCCATCTGCTGTGGCCTTGGTTTCAGGCATTGGGGCTGGAGCCTGCAGGCAGCTCTGCTACTGTCTTCAGAGATCAGCCCCATGAGGGGATTCCCCTGGTGTAAACCTGGTCAGTGTGTCAGATGCTGCCGAGCTCCCCCCCTCTCCATTCCTGTGTGGGATGCTTGGAAGAGGGAGGGGGGTCATCTTGTTACCCCCCACCCCAGTCCTTTGGGAGTGGGCAGCTTTTGGATTCTATCTCTGTCTCTCTGTGGGTGGGGGATGTCTACATCTCTTCTGTCTCTTCTCTCTGTGTGTCTGTGTCTCCTGGGGCAGGTGAGGGGTGTCTCTTCACCTCTTCTGTGTCTCTTCCTCTGCTCCCCCACCAGGCATTGAGCCTCTTGTGCTCCCTCCTCCTGCTGTGTTCATTGGTTGACTCACTGTCTTGTGTCTGCCTCAGTTTCTGTGTTTTGTCCCCAACTTTGGAAGGGCTGACTGGGGAACAGGTGGCTTCATACATGCTTGCTGTCTGCTCAGATGAGCAGATTTTCAGGACTGAGAGGGTCTGCTTTTACACCTGGGGCGCCCCGGGGCCCATCCTCCCCAACCTCCCCTGTGTGCGGGGCCAGACCCCTCGGCCTCCACAAATACTTGCTTCAAGGACCAGAGAAAGAAGGGGATGTTGTCATTCTGTCCATCTCCTCACTGGGCAGAGGCCGGAGAAAGGGAATGACGTGTTCACTTGGTAGAGCTGGGCCCAGCATCCAGGGGCTCCTTCCACTCCAGGGTCCAGTCCAGGCCTCCCAGTCAGGAGACCAGGGTTCAGATCTCATCTCTGTTCCTCATTGTGTATGTAGACACAGGCAGATATGACTTCTTGGCCTCAGCTGCCTCTGTAAAAGGGGAGAAGTGGCCTAGATAACTAAGGCTTTCACCCAGCTCATTGTCTGATTCAGGTGAATCCGCCATATTAGAAATGACACATAACAGGTAGGCAGACCCTGAGGTCTCGGGATCACGTCTCGTCCTGGAGAATAAGTTTGGGCCACAAGAAGGGCCCCTCAGTGAAGGCAGAGGCAGCTAGAGACCAATTTTTGTGCTTGGCCTCCCTCTGTTCCAGGCATGCTGCCTACTAGTAGGGGGCTTCTGCCTTCATCTGCCCCTCCTCAGGCTTTTCCTCTTCCCACTCGAGCTCAAAGTCTCAGCTCCAGGGAAGACAGACCCATTGATAGCAGACCCTGGGCCATAGCCTGAGCGGAAGGCAGTTGGACCGCTCACCAGGCTTGGCGTGTGGCTGCTGTCCCAAGGAGCCCAGGGGGCAGCAGAAACAGGGGACACTGAGTAGTGAACACGAACAGATGGCCAGACGGGGGGCGCGGCCCATGCTGAGGTCTCACGCCTGCCCTGGGTGGGTGCCAGATGGGAAGGGCGCCTCTTTGGGCCTGAGGAGCCAGGGCAGGGAAGCGGTGCCCCTAGGAGGAATGGACCTTGTTCTGGTTCAGTCAACCAGGCCCTTCCTTCCCTTGAAGCAGAGGCAGCTGGCCCATTTAGGTGGGCCAGAGAGAGTTCTCTGAGCTTCCTTTATTGAGACTGCAGGTTCCTTGAGGGTAGGGACCATCAATGCTGGTAGATGAGTATCTTAGAGGCACCCTCATCCAGTCCCCTCCTCTTACTTTGTGATTTCATTTCTTTCTTTTTTTTTTGGTGAGGGCAACTGGGGCTAAGTGACTTGCCCAGAGTCATATAATTAGTGAGTGTTACGTGTCTGAGGCTGGATCTGAACTCAGGTCTTCCTGACTCCAGGGCTAGTGCTCTATTCCCTGTTCCACCTAGCTGCCCCATGTGGTTTCATTTCTAATGTCAATTCTCCTGGTGCTGGTGACTTTGGACTCAACAGAAAAAAAAAGGGGGGGAATTGTAAACAATTTCTTAGAAATATGTTGAACTCCTGTAAGGTCTCCCTAAGCATGAGAGTGATGAGCTCAGGGTGGGGTTGGGGTGCCCCCTCATATATGGTTCCCATGATCCCATTTTCTGAGGAACGTCTCATTGGACCTCTTGGGTGTGAGGGGTGTAAGGGAAGCAGAAGGGTCGAAGTGTCAGTGTGTGGGAGCAGCAGAGGCCTGGCCTGGGCTCATGGAGGATGTCCCAGGGTTAGGGAGTCCTCAGCCCTTGCTGAGCCAGAAGGCTAGCGTGGAGCCCCGCTCCTCTCTGAGCTGTTCCTCTTCCCCAATCTCAGAGCTCCCAGCAGTCATGCTGCTCAATGGGGACTGTCTGGACAAGAAGAGTGAGGAGCCCAAAGAGAATGGGCACCAGGAAGCCGAGGCCGGCGACGAGGCCAGCGGGCAGGAGGTGATCGTCATCCAGGACACTGGCTTCACTGTCAAGATCTTGGGTCCCAGGGATTGAGGCTTTCTCATTGCAGGTGAGTAGGAGCTTGAGTTAGGGGGTGCTGGAGGAAGGGGGGAAGGTGGGCAAGGCAGCTTGGCCTAGCGGATCCAGGGTTTCACTTGGGGTCTGAAGATCTGTGTTCAGATCTCACCTCCAGCACCTGTACCTGTGTGACTTGGGGCAAGTAACAGCCCTTCTCCATCTCTCCCTCCAGGATCTCGTGGTCCTACTTCAGGTTCGAATATCTCTGACCTTTCTGGTCTGTGATTGTGGGAAAAGCTATCTGACCTTAGACCCTCACCTTCCTCAACTTTAAATACTCATTCTTGTACAGTCTGCGTATTGTTGGGGAAACTTTTTTCCAGTTTTTTTTATTCACAGTTTTTGTTTTTATCTCACTTTAATTTATCTACCACTCCCTACCACAACCACCCTCTCCCCCCACCCCCAGACCAGGAGAATATTCCCAGCACGGGATAAAGTCTGTGCAGATGAGGAGATGAAATGTGTGTACCCAAGGTTCTAAAAGGAAGAAGACTTAAGCCAAACCAACTTTTCTGTCCCCTCTGTCTGACAGGTGTGTTTAACATTCCACACTTAGAACCTCCACCTCGGCAAAGTTGGAGGGAGGTCCCAGATAACATTCTAAGACAGTTGGAATGTAGGAAGTTCCCATGCTGGGGATGGTTGTCAGAAGCCTGAGATGGGGAAAAACTAACTAGCTGTGCACATTTCCAGGATGGCTCTGGTTGGGGAATAGAATCTGAAGAAAGCGTTTTTAACCCTTAAAGCCCCATATGCGAGAGTTGTCAAATGGGCACAGGGCCTTGGCAGGAGGCGTGGTTGTTTGGTGCTTGCCCTTCTGGCCTTGTCATTCTTGAGGCTCCCAGACGCTCAGAATACTGGAGCCAAAGGGGGAGTTTAGGAGCCTTATTCATTCAGCCCCAGTTGTCTGCTCCAAGGCTGGTGTTGCCCCCTCCCCACCTCGTAGGGCGTGAGCTGGGGGGAGCGGATGGGAAGAAATGAGGCGCCAGCAGTGGGGGAGAGAAGAGGAGGCTGTGGTTCCCCACAGAGGCTGCAGGCTCTCACTAAGGTGGTAGAGGGAGTCTTTGGGAGCTGCAAGGGGTGTGACCTCGGGCAAGAAACATCTCCCTGGGACTCGGTCCCCATTTGGGAAAGGTGGCAGTTGAACCAGAAGGTCTGTTGTGCCTTTGTTCCAGTTTTGAACATTTTATGTTCTTGTGTAAGGTTGCTTGAGGGGGGAAGGGGAGAGGAAGGCGTGTGTACCCTGTCCCCACGCCCTCCCAGCTTTGTACTTTGTATCGCCCTCTCCCCATCCCTAGGGGTTGAAGGCTCTCTTGTCACTTGGGCTCTGCCCCTGCCCCTGGGGAAGGGAGGTGACCAAGGCCGCATCTTGATGCTGCTGCTGCTGTGGGAGCACCTTGGGCCCAGACCTGGCCCTGCACAGCTGCCTGAACTCTGGGCTCTGCTTCAGGCTGCAGCAGGATGAGGAAGCGGGCTGCCCTGGGGGCACCGCCTCAGTGAAGGCGGGGAAAGGGGTTTGGATGGGTAGAGGAAAACACCAGGACAAATGATAAAAGTCCCTTCCTTCCCTCCCTCTGTCCTTCACACACCTGAAGTATAGGCAGTAGGAGCATCCATGTGGGCTTCTGGGAGGAGGAGGCAGGCAGGGCCCCTCCCTGGTGGCAGGAAGGACCAAATCTTCTCCTTTGGGATCCAGCATAGATCCCCCCACAGCCTTGTTTGCCCTTGACCTCTTCCTCTCTCCACCCGCTCCCTGCCCCTGCAGTTCTTGTGGGTTCCTCTTATTTACCTTCCTTTCATGTGTGTGTTCTTCCTGCCCCAGTCCATTCTGGAGAAGCCAAACTGGACTGAGCAGGCATGGAGCCAGAGGAGAAGCAGTCTTGGTGTGGGGGAAGGACCCCGTGGTGCTGGCCCTTAGTTGACTGAGTAACCTTAGGGAGGTCCTCAGAGCCTCTGTTTCCTTATGTAAAATGTATAACATCTGATCATGGAGTTGTGTTGTATGCATCAAGTGAGATTATGAATTTAATAAAGCTCTTTGTAAGCTAACATTTTTTCCCCCAAAAATGTTTTTTTTCCCCTCAATTACATGTAAAACAATTTTTAACATTGGTGTTTTTTGTTTTTGTTTTTGGGGAGGTAATCAGGGTTAAGTGACTTGCCCAGGTTCACAGGGCTAGTAAGTGTCAAGTGTCTGAGGCCAGATTTGAACTCAGGTCCTCCTGACTCCAGGGCTCCACCTACTGTGCCACCTAGCTGCTCCTTTAACATTCGTGTTTTGTTTTGTTTTGTTTTGTTTTTTATGAATTTTGAGTTCCAGACTCCCTCTTTCCCTTCTTCCTTTCCCTTCCCCTCTCCTTGAGAAGGCATGATTATGCATGTATAGTCTTGCAAAACGTTTCCGTGTTAGCCATGTTAAAAAAAAGAACGTGGACTAAAAAAAGTGCCCAAGCAAACTTTTTAAACGTCTGCTTCAGTCTGCCTTCCAGCTGCGCCAGCTCTGTGGGGGCAGAGAGTCTTTCAGGATTGTCTTGGGTCGCTATATTGATCAGAATAGCCAAGTCACTCACCATTGATCATCTGCCTCTGCTCGGTTCACTTCGCGTCAGTTTGTAGAAGTCCTCCCAGGTTTTTTCTGACACCTACCTGCTCGCTTCTTACAGTCACATCAGTGCTCCGTCATAATCACGTGCTGCAACTTGTTTGGCTGTTCCGCAGTCGATGGGGATCCTCTAGATTTCCAGTTCTTTGCTACCACAAAAAGATGTGCTGTCAATATTTTTGTGCAAATAAGTTCCTTTTTTTTTTATCCCTATGGAAGACAAGCCTAGAAATGGAATTATTGGGTCAAAGGATGTGCACAATATTACAGTCATTTGTGCCTAGTTCCAGATTGCTCTCTGGAATGGTTAGATCAGATCACAACTCCACCAACAATGTATTAGTGTCCTTATTTTTCCACATCCCCTACAACATTTGTCATTTTCCTTTTCTGTCATATTAGCCAGTCTGATAGGTGTGAGGTGGTACCTCAGCGATGTTTTAATTTGCATTTCTCTAATCAGTAGTGATTTAGAGCATTTTTTCATGTGACTATAGATAATTTTGATTTCTTCTGAAAACTGCTGCTTCATATCCTTTGACCATTTATCAATTGGGGAATGACTTGTATTTTTTTTTTATTTTTAATTAATTTATTTTGAATTATCAACAGTCATTTCCGTAAGCTGTTGAGTTTTAAATTCTTCTCTCTCTCTTTCCTCACCTTCCTCCCCAAGACGGCACACACTCTGATATAGGCTATACTTATACATTCCTATTAAACATATTTTCACATTAGTGATGTTGTAGGTAAGAATTAGAACCAATAGGAGGAACCACCAGAAAGAGGATACAAAACACAACAGAAGAAAAAAAAATAGCAAGTAATATGCTTCGATCTGCATATTACTCCATAGTTCTTTCTTTGGATATGGATAGCATTTTCTATCATGAAGCCTTTGGAGATGTCTTAGGTCCTTGCATTGCTGAAAAGGGCTAAGTCTATCAAAGTTAGTCATCTCTCAGCGTGGCTGTTACTGTGTACAACGTTCTCCTGGTTCTGCCCGCTTCACTCAGCGTCAGATCATACAAATGATTTACAAATTTGACTTGTTTTCTATATTTTTGAGAACTGAGGCCTTTATCAGAGAAATTTGCTGTAAATTTTTCCCCCCCAGTTTCCTACTTTTCTTCTAATCTTGGTTTGTGCAAGAACTTTTTAATTTAATGTAATCAAAATTATTTGTAAACTAACATTTTATAGAAATAAGCCACTAATATTCTTTGTCTCACATGTGCACACTTATGTATGTAATAATGCCCATTCAATTGAATTGTTGAATTGGTGGAGCAGAAGAGACGTCCGGTAATTATTTGCATATTGAGACTTCCCCTCTGGGGTTAGAAAAGGCATAGGTTATGGAAGCCAGACCCAAACACAGATTGTAGTTTTATTTTTCCCCTGGGAGTGTGGTTGGGGTCCAGGTCCTCAAACTGGGGTTCACGGAGCTGTCTTGCTCCCTGCGCCCCACTACCCCGACCAAAGAAGGTTCTTGATCCTACATCAGGGTTGGGGATCAGGACTGGAGACTTCTTTCTGCCTTGGGGGTGGCTCTCCAGGCCATGGGGGAACTGGGAAGGCTCTCACACTCGGGTCGGGGCCTCTCTTGTACAGGTTTCTCCCCAAGAGATGGTGCAGGAGATCCACCAGGTGCTGATGGATCGGGAGGACACCTGCCACCGCACATGCTTCTCTTTGCAACTGGATGGCAATGTGCTGGACAACTTCTCAGAGCTGCGGACCATTGAGGGGCTGGAGGAAGGCTCTGTGCTGCGAGTGGTGGAAGGTCAGAGAAAAGGGTCGCTTTTCAAACATGTGCATCCTTTCAAGCCGAAGAGGGAGGGAGTGGGGGGGTAGCTAATGTGTTAATGATCAAACCAAGGTCCCCGAAGGATCAGAGTCAGCTGAAGCAATTTGTGTGCTGCCAGATTGGGTTGTTCTGGCTAGAAGACAGCATGTGGGAAGGACCTGGGCTCTGTCTGAGTCAGCAGCTAGCTGGTAGCTGAAGGAGTGTCATTTCTTTAATGGCCTCCAAGGGTCTGACTCTAGGGGGCTGCTGTGGGACCCAGGTCTGATGCTGGAGTGGGAGTAACGCTTCTGCTGTATTTCCCCCACCAAGAAGAGTGAATTGTTCCTTGTCATCTCTCTTTGCCAGGGTTTAGACCAGAGGTAGGAACCCCACCCCTGGTCTCCTTATGGATTTAGAGATGGAAATTGGGGAAAGTAAGGTTTCCTTCAAGCCTTCCACATCCCTGGAAGTAGTCCTTTGCATTCACCTCTAGGTCTAGTATTTTGTCTCCTATCTCCTTTTCTTCTGCTCCCATTCCTAAAAATAAGTTTTCCTGTCTGAGGGTTGGGGGTCAGAACCTGGCCAGGCTTTCTCCCATTTGGTCAGAGTGCCGAGTACAATAGCTGGCTTCCAGTTCTTCGAAGTTCCATAGGGTTAGGCCTAGATTAGAGTCCTAGCTTGCTGCTTACTAGCTAGCTGCATGGTCTTGGGCCAGGTGCTGAGCTCCCCAGGCCAAGCTGTCACCGCCTCTCAGATGGGGACAACACTCCCTGCCCAGCTTTGCCTCCCATCCTGTAGAATTTCTTCTCCCTGACCTGCAGCCGTGCCTGGCCTCCTATTTCAGAATGCTGGATGACTGTTCTATGTCAGTGAAGAGTCAGGAGACATTTGATTGAGTTTTTCCCCCACTGTCACTTTCTGCTGTGTAACCTGATTGTTGCTCTGTGGTCCTAGTCTATGCTTGCTCACTGGCCTCACCAGCTAGGCCAGTCACCTGCCCCCAGTCCCTACGTGTATGTACAATGCCGTAGCCACCTGCTTCCCTGGGGAGGTAGAGACCACTGGGTGGGAGCTGCCTTCTTCCTCTTTGTCCACCCCTGAGATTCCGGAGTCTTTTGATGTCCTAGAGTGTTGGTATAAGCTTTTCTGTTCCCTGTGAGGACCATCCTCATGGATCTCCTGCCTCCAGCTGCAGGTTCCTCCACAGTCCCTCCCCCATCTTGGACTTCTTCAGCCTCGATTTCTCCATCGGCTCCTCCATTACCTGCCTGGCTTCCTCAGAAGGCTTCTTCGAGTCCTTTGGCCCCATGCGGCTGTCTCCATCTCTCTTCCCCTTCATGGCCATGCTTCTTGCACAATTAAATCTCGGATCTCTTTCCAGCCTCATTTTGTCTTCCTCCTTTTCGCATACTGCTTTGCAGGCAGATGGGCCTCCTGGCTGGTCCTGGGTCCGACATGCTCCCCACTAGTAGGAGGGGAGCTTTTCATTCAGTTTTTGGGGATCTGGTGCTAGGCATGGTGCCTCCCCCTTCATAAAGATTGGTGCTGGATTTGAATCTTCAGTCTTTGCTGTCTGGTTTCTGCCTGGCCCCCTGACAGATACTGTTTTCAGAGGTCAGCTGTGATCTCCTTGTCCAGCCCTTGGATCCTTTGTAGGACTCCTCCTTGGCTTCCCTGGAGTATTTGACACAGTCAGACAATTCCCCCTCTTTCCTTGGCTTTTCTACCCTCATGTCCTGCTATCTTCTGGCTCCTTTCCTTGGAATAACGACTAAACCCCTGGCTTGGGGTCATGGGACCTGGGTTCAAACGCTGACTCTGCCACTTCTATATGTGGTACCTTGGGCAAGGCCTCAGTTTCCTCAGCTGTAAAATGAGGGGATTGGACCTGAGGGTATCTGAGATGGGTTTCACGGTCATCAGCCTTGAAAGACAGATGTTCCCTCAGGCTCTACCCTCCCCACTCCTTCCCTGAAGAGCCTTATTCCTTCCTGTGCCTTCAGCCTTTCCACAGACCCCCACCACCCACCCACTTTCCCAAACAGCTTATTTCCTGCCTTCCGGTCCCTTTGGCAATTGAGAAATGCATATGTCTCCAAGAGTGGTTCTTAGGGTTTGGGGTGTTATGCTGTTACAGATGAAAGCCAATTTGTAAGTAATTTTATTTAATACACATTTTACTCGCCCATGATACCTGGCATGTTAAGTAATAACACCTGCCAGTTAAGTGAACTCAGTACCCAGACCCTGGCAGCACCGCCTCCAATGGCCAGTGTACTACAGCTGGGCCTGGGAGATCAAGGGTTTTCAGACCCCCTCTGTCAGGATGTCCCATGGAAGCAAGGTTCCAAATGTCCTGAACTCAGCCTGTTCTCCCTCCTGCTGGTCAGCTCTGTACCTGTCTCAGGCAGAGGCCCCTGGCCTCCCTTCCTATGTGCAAACTGGTGCCAAGCCCCAGCAACTCCGCCTGCCCGGCCTCTCTAGACCACACCCTTTGTCTTCCCCTCCTACCCACCATCCCCACACTGTTCAGAGAGCCCCATTCCTCAGAGGTCTTTCAGGAGTGGTGGCCAGAGTGCTAGCCTTGGAATTGGGGGACAGAGGCTCTCATGCCAGCTCAATTGTTTAACCAGTTGTGTGACCTTGGTTGGGCAAGGCCTCAGTTTCTTCATTTGTAAAATTGAGAGGTTTGGACTAGCTGACCTCAGAGGCCCCATCCAGCTCCACCTGCCTCGTCCTTTCCTTTGCCCAACTAGCTACCAGCTGAAGTGTCTTTGTGGCCAATCCTGGGCTGGGCAGTGGTTTCTCTGTCCTTTTCTGTGCTCCAGGGCCTTTCCTGGCTCCTTTTGGCTTGTGGAGTCCAGTTCTGCCTCAGGCTGGTAGTCAGGGCCTTCCTTCAGCACATTCAGGCCCTCTCCCTGCCCTGGGCAATCCCTTGGGCTGGAAGGATGTCCCTTCTCTTCCCTCACTCTATAACACTGTTTCTGCTCTTTTGTACATACATTACAATACAACAAACATTTAGGAACTGGGCTAAGCACGCTACCAGGGGAGACACAGTTACTCTGGGTCTTTCTAGGGCCTGTGCTGTCTACACTGTCTCTTGCTCAGGGCATGGCTGCACTCTGCACACAGTGCTTCGGTTAGGTTGAACTGAGGCTTGTGGGAAGGGCCTTGAGCAGGCTCCAGGGTGGCCAGGACTGGGTGCCTCACGGCAGCCAGGACCGCCTGCTCGTCATCACACCATCAGCTGTGAAGGGGTCACCGCTGTGACCCCTGAGGTCCCGCCTCACTCTGCATTTGTGCTGCTATGATCCTGTGACTTGGGCCTCCCTGTGACGGGCCCTCACCTCTCACCCAGAGCCGTACACGGTCCGGGAAGCCCGAATCCACGTGCGCCACATCCGAGACCTTTTGAAAAGCCTGGATCCCTCAGATGCCTTCAACGGGGTGGACTGCAACTCCCTCTCCTTCCTCAGCGTCTTCACGGATGGTGACCTAGGAGGTACCCAGCCCCCATGGCTCCCAGGGTCCTCACCCCTCAACCTCCACGCCCTCTTGGGGCCTCACCCTCGTGTCCTGCCCTTCAGGGGCCCCTGGCTGGGCCGGAGGAATCTGTGTGTGAGGTAGGGGGGAGATGACCAGAGAGCTCGGCCCCCTCTGCAGATGGGCATAGGGGGAAATACTGCGCTTTGCCCTGTGTCGTCTCCTGATGATGTGGCCCCTCTATAACCTCCAGGTTTGGGCTTGAGAGGCCTCAGATGGGTGGCTTGTCTGACTGGATTGGCTTTTTTGCCTCTTCAGATAGTGGGAAGAGGAAGAAGAAGGGCATTGAAATGGAGCCCATCGACTGCACACCACCCGAGCACATCCTGCCCGGGAGCAAGGAGCGGCCGCTCTGTGCTCTGCAACCCCAGAACCGGGACTGGAAGGTGAGGCCGTCCAGGGCAGCCCCAGCACCCGCCACGGAAGGGATGGGGGACAGAACTCAGGCAGCAGCCCTCCCCACTCACCCACGGCCTGGGCTCTTTAAGCTCAGCGTTGAATAGGTCTGACTGCCCCTGTGGTTTTTGTTTGTTTGTTTTGTTTTTTGCTTTTTGGTGAGGCAATGGGGTTAAGTGACTTGCCCAGGGTCACACAGCTAGTAAGTGTCAAGTGTCTGAGGCCTGATTTGAACTCAGAACCTCCTGACTTCAGGGCCGGTGCTCTATCCACTGTGCCACCTAGCTGCCCTGACTGCCCCTGTTCACACACACCCTGGTCCCCACAGCCCCTGCAGTGTCTAAAGGTGCTCACCATGAGCGGCTGGAACCCCCCACCTGGGAACCGCAAGATGCACGGGGATCTCATGTACCTTTTTGTGATCACGGCTGAGGACCGCCACGTTAGCATCACGGCCTCCACACGAGGCTTTTATCTGAACCAGTGAGTGTCCCTCTTGTCCACTCACCACAGCCCAGCTCAGAAGCTCGCCCTGCCCCTCCTGCCCCTCCTCCTTCTTTCTTCTCCTTCAGCTCCTTCTTCCCATTGCCCCCTCACCAGACCCTTAGCTTGGGGCCATCTATGCACGATTTCTGGGCCCTGACAATGGGGTTAGGGGAATGACCAGCCTGTGACCCCAGATGTTGCCTTGGCAGGTCCACAGCATACAACTTCAACCCCAAACCTGCCAGTCCCCGATTCCTGAGCCATTCCTTGGTGGAGCTGCTCAACCAGATCAGTCCAACCTTCAAAAAAAACTTTGCTCTGCTGCAGAAGAAAAGGTAGGGTCCCTGCCTGCTTGGCTCTCCCCTCCCCCAGCTGCTCTCTGCCTTTCACCCTGCTGCCCAGAGCAGCCCGGGCCCTAAGCTGGAAGGGCCAGCCCTATCCTTGTCCTTGTCCACACCAGAAGGTGGGGCACAGTGATGGAGTGGAACTGGAGCTCATGTGGGGTACATTGGAGCCCTCCAGGAGGGGTTCTACCCATCTGAGGGCCTGAAATGCCACCATTAGGGATTCATTGCCTTGCATTGTGACTGCTGAGCATGTCTGGACTGCGGGCACTTTGGGGCTTATTTTTACCTTCCTGGGTCTCACTAGGGCCTGGAGAGAAGGACAGTATGGGGACAGGCAAGGGGAGAAAAGAGACAGTTTTGGAGAGAGGTCTAGCAAAGGGAAGGCCAGAGGGGAGAGGGTTGTTAGAAATAAGCCCCCCACAGTTTGCTGAGGGCTGTCCTGACTCATTTTATGTGCCGGAGTTGGAGGAGGCATATGTGGTGCTGAGGATATGCGGTATGTGCCCTGGATGTAGGGTCCAGCGCCATCCTTTCGAGAGGATCGCCACCCCGTTCCAGGTCTACAGCTGGACAGCCCCCCAGGTGGAGCACGCCATGGACTGTGTGCGGGCTGAGGATGCCTACACGTCCCGCCTGGGCTATGAAGAGCACATCCCTGGACAGGTGTCCTGTCAGCACCCCCTCCCCTCAGCCTCTAGGCTACTTCTCCAAAGCCCTCCACTTTCATGCTTGTCCTCGGTGCAGCCCCCTCATATGCAAAGGAAGGGGTCGGGGCAGAGGGACAGGGGGCTCAGGACACCAGGGGTATAAACACTGATGTTTTGTGAGCTGATGGAGGTGAGGGAGGGTAACTGCCTAAGCCTGGCCCTGGGGAGCTGTGGCTATGTCCAGAGCTGTAACCTTCCGTGGGCTGTGGCCTTTCCTCAGACGCGAGACTGGAATGAGGAACTGCAGACAACAAGGGAGCTTCCCCGCAAGAACCTTCCTGAGCGGCTGCTGAGGGAGCGCGCCATCTTTAAGGTGTGCAGAGGAGGGTTGGGAGTGCTCGTGTCCCTTGGCCTTGGCAGGATCACTAGGGGCTGGGGGGGAGGGGGGGTGCTGCATGCACCCTTGTTGGGTGCTCTGGGGGCCCTTGGTTTTCCCCAGCTTTTTGAGTCTTTGATGAACTAAGACCTTATTGGGAAGGTTTGGGGAGCAGAGTGTGTCTGACCGTCTCCCTCTCCATCCCCTGAGTTTCCATTGTGGCCACGCTACTCTTCTTTGCTGCTGACTGAGGCCAGCTCATAGTGTGAGAGCTAGCAGTCTAGCTCTCACCCAGAGGTCAAGGCCCTTCCCACAAGCCTCAGTTCAATTCGATCCTTATCTCAAGTTGTGGAAACTGAGGCACGGACAAGAGGAGGGACTTGGCCCAGATCATTTTGGTAGTTGAAGCTAGACTAGAGCAGGACACCTGAGTACTTCTGATCTCGTCACACCCATTCTGCAAAAGTTCTGATAGCTCTGCCTGTCTCTTGGAAAAACTACAACTTTCTGACTTTCTGTGTCCCTTCACACCGTGGCTCCAGCTTTCCTTTCTGGCTTGGTTGTGCACAGATATCTTGTGTCCTCTCTATGTTGCCATTTCCTCCCATAACACTTCCACCTTCGTATCTTTGCATAGGCTCTCCCCCTGTGCCTTGAATGTGCTGGGGCCTCACCTCAGCTGCTTGGCCCCTGTGCCTGCTGCCTTCAAGGCCTTTTCTGAGGCCTGTCTCTTCTCCGCCTTCCTGACTGTAGCACTCTACGGTTACTCACTGAAGTTTGTATATTAATGCTGGGAGGCTTTTCCCCATTAGGATGCAATCTTCTTGGGGATAGGGACCATTTTTATGTTAGCACTGTGCTTGACCATCTCTGGTAGGCTTCTTACCTTGAGGCTGAGGATAGATTTCAGATTTGTGAACTTGAGTGGGGAAAAAATGACACCTTTATTTCAACCTAATTAGTTTTCTTTTGCAGTCCCATGCATTTTGTTTTATGGGTTTAAAAGCATTCCTCGGAGAAAGGGATCTGTCTCCTGGGCTTCACCAGAATGATGCCCCAGGGATGGAGTCTGTGAAGATCCCCTGAACAAATGCCAGACTGTCTCAGTGAGGGGGTCCTCTTGCCCATAGGTCCACAGCGACTTCACGGCAGCGGCCACCCGGGGGGCCATGGCGGTCATTGATGGCAACGTCATGGCTATCAACCCCAGCGAGGAGACAAAGATGCAGATGTTCATCTGGAACAACATCTTCTTCAGTCTGGGCTTTGATGTCCGAGACCACTACAAGGACTTCGGTGGGGACGTGGCTGCCTATGTGGCCCCCACCAATGACCTGAACGGAGTGCGTACGTACAACGCGGTTGATGTCGAGGGCCTCTACACCCTGGGCACGGTGGTGGTAGACTACCGAGGGTACCGCGTCACGGCCCAGTCCATCATCCCCGGCATTCTCGAGCGGGAGCAGGAGCAGAGTGTCATCTACGGCTCTATTGACTTCGGCAAGACAGTGGTGTCGCACCCGCGCTACCTGGAGCTCCTGGAGAAGACGAGCCGGCCCCTGAAGATCCAGCGGCACCGTGTGCTCAATGACCGCGACGAGGAGGTGGAGCTGTGCTCCTCCGTGGAGTGCAAAGGCATCATTGGCAACGACGGTCGGCACTACATCCTGGACCTGCTGCGCACCTTCCCCCCCGACCTCAACTTCCTGCCCGTGGCCGGTGAGGAGCTGCCCGAGGAGTGCCGGCGGGCTGGCTTCCCCAAGCCTCACCGCCACAAGCTCTGCTGTCTGCGCCAGGAGCTGGTGGACGCCTTTGTGGAGCACAGGTGAGGCGGGGACCTTCCCCTGGGCGTGGCCCCTCCTCAGGCACCTCATCCACAGACAAGCCTGCAGGGCGCCAGCCCTCCCCTTCCCACTCCCGTCTGGGTCTGCGTGACGTGGCAGACGGTGTGGAGGACCTGGGCTCAGGCCAGGCCACTCTTCCTGGGGCACCTGGGCCTGCAGCCGCTTCCTGGGCCGAGGAGGGGGAGGAGGGAAAGGGGGATCAGTCCTAGAGCTCTGTGTCGGCACTCTCTTCCATCCCGGGGGCTGAGGCTGGCTGGGGCATGGGAGGCCTTCTGGCCTAAGCCCCAGGGGCCTGTCCCTCCAGGTACCTCCTCTTCATGAAACTGGCAGCCATTCAGCTCATGCAGCAGAAGGCCAACCGGGTTGAGAGCCCAGGCCTGCTGGAGAATGGTACTTCTGAGGCTGGGACTTCAGAGTCGCCAGAGGCCGTGGAGGCTGCGGGGGAGGAAGGGGCCAGCGGCCTAGCCAAGGTGAAGGAACTCGCTGAGACCATGGCCTCTGACAACGGCCCAGGTAGGGCTGGGCTGGGAGGGAGTACAGCGCTGATTAAGCACCTGCTGTATGCAGAGGCCTGCCCTCAAGGAGCCTCCCTTGGACTGTGCTCCCTTCTGCCTTGTGGTTCAGCCTCATGTTCATGCCTGGACCCTCTTGGTTGTCTCTGGCTGGGATTTTGGGACAGGATCTTGACATGATCTTCTCTCACATTCGGGATGTTCACTTAGGGGCTAGTGAACTTATGGTTACCGAGTCCATCTCCTAGTTCATTGTATTGAGCCCTTTTGGGCATATACATCTTTTATCACTTTCTAGTGACCCCAACTCCTCCAGAGTCAGAGCTAAGCAAGTGGGACAGTCGTGCTGGCTGTGCCCCATCAGTGTCTCAGGTCTCTGAGGAGTTTGGCTTCACCAACAATAATCTTCAGGCCATGTCCCAAGTCTGGCTGGCTCTCCTGCTCCCCACTGGCTGCTGTCAGAAGGGACACTGAGTGAAGAGCGGCTGTCAGAGCTGAATGCAGTGCTTCGTTGCTGCTGGTGCCATGGCACCTGGTGACCAGGCTGAGGTGGTGGGGCTTGCTGCAGGGACGAGGATAGGGCCTCTCCTCCACCTCAGCTAGTATTCCCCCTAAAAAGCCAAGGTTCCTCGTCCTCGTTCTGCCCTGAGGAGGGTGGGTGGGCATTTCTGGTCTCACTACCTGTGAGGTTTGGTGTTTGGAGCTGGGAAACCAGGCCTTGCTGTCTAGAAGCGTGGCAAGCCTTGTAGGTAGCCTGTGCTCTGCCTTCTTCCTCATCTCCCCATGCCCCTCAATCTTTCCCCAGCAGTGGACCCCAAGAGCCGGGAGGTGATTCAGAATGCCTGCAAGGCCGTGGGCTCTGTCAGCAGCACCTCCTTCGACATCCGCTTCAACCCTGACATCTTTTCACCAGGTATGGAGGCCCAGAGGAGTGTGTGTACGGGTGGGTAGGTGTTTCGGGAGAGGGAGCAGTGGCCTGAACTCAGCCTTTGTCACCTCTAACCTGGTCTAGGGCGGAGTGCTTAACCCACACCCACCCCTACCCCAGTCACCTACCATTTACCCCCAGATCACACCCCGTTCCTCCTACTCTGCTGATAGGTGTGAGATTCCCAGAGTCCTGCCAGGATGAAGTTCGGGACCAGAAACAGCTGCTGAAAGACGCTGCAGCCTTCTTGTTGTCCTGCCAGATTCCTGGCCTGGTGAGGAGCTGAGAGTCTGCTTGGGGCCCATGAGGAAGCTGAGGCCCGCCACGGCCCTGTCTCAGAGCAGGACACCCCTACGCCCTGCCTTGGAGTCTCTTAGACCTTGCACACTGTGCTGGGAGGAGAGGTGTACAACCTCTCTAGAAAGTTTCTGGAAGGAAACTCTTTTTTTAAATAGAGAGCTTTGTGTCTTCAGACTTTCCTTTGTAAATCAGTTGAAAGCTGTTGTGTATAGTAATAGCTCCCATCCGTACTGTGCCTGACGAGGTGGTAGAGGGCCTTCCTTGCACTAGGATTATTGTGGTTTGCCCTGAATTGGTGGGAGGCAGTGTGGTTCAGTGGAGGGAGAACTGGATTTGCAGTCAGAGGGCCTGGACTTGGATTCGAATCCCACCTTTTAGCACCTGTGGGTGACTTGGGTGGGCCATGTCTCTGGGCCTGTGTCCTCATCTGTCAAAGTAGAGAGTTGGATTGGACGGTGACCCCTCTGGGGGCTATCTAACCCAGAAAAACAGGGAGTTTGGGGACACTAGGTGCCATCGTTCATCTTGAAGGGGGCCCTCGAGGAGGGAGTGGTACAGGTTGCTCGGCACTTGCTTCCTGTCTCACTGGGCTCTTCCTGGGCAGTTTCCAGGAGAGTCAGGATAGGACAGGGTGGTTGTTTTGAACTGGATTAGAGAAGCACCAGAAAGGAGGAGGGAGGGCACTTGGGTTGGGTTGGAGCCTGGTGCCATCCTGATTCCTTTGCCAATGCCGCAGGTGAAAGACTGCACAGACCATACGGTGCTGCCCATGGATGGGGCCACACTGGCAGAAGCCATGCACCAGCGTGGCATCAACATCCGCTACCTAGGCAAGGTGCTGGACTTTGTGCTCAGGAGCCCCGCCCGACCTCAGCTGGACCACATTTATGTGAGTGGCATAGCAAGGGAAGGTGGAGGGGAAGCAAAGGAGACGCCCCCCCCCCCCCCCCCGGGAGCTAACGGCTTGTCTCTCCCCAACCCCTTGCAGAAAATCGGCATCAGCGAGCTTATCACACGGTCTGCCAAGCACATCTTCAAGACATACCTTCAGGTAGCTGTGGCCCGGGCCCTCCCAGCATCTCCCCTGGGGCGGGGGTGGGGGTGGGGGCAGGCCTCGGCGGGCCTCGGGCCTTGTGCCCTGGGACAGGCCCTGACCCCCAGTGTGCTTGACCCAGGGTGTGGAGCTCTCGGGCCTCTCGGCAGCCATCAGCCACTTCCTCAACTGCTTCCTCAGTTCCTTCCCCAACCCTGTTGCCCACCTCCCTGCTGATGAGCTCGTGTCCAAGAAGAAGAACAAGAGGAGGAAGAACCGGCCCCCAGGAGGGGCCGACAACACCGCCTGGGCTGTCATGACCCCCCAGGAACTCTGGAAGGACATCTGCCAGGAAGCCAAGAATTATTTTGATTTCAGCCTTGAGTGGTGAGGGAAGGAGAGGGGAGGTACAGAGTGTGGGAGCTGAGGGAGAGAGAAGAAGGCGTGGGGATGGGGGGCGGCTGGGAGCAAAGCGGGCACAGGGAATCCCAGGAGTTGTAGTTGCACAGGATAGGGACCTAGGCCTGAGGAGAGCCGTTAGTCTGCCCTGCCCTTTTCTGTCAGGGAGAGAGGTCTAGGGACATTCATCTGTTTGGCTCATAAGCACAGATGTGTGCCAAGCATCATGGGAGGTGCTGGGAATATGGCTGTGAAAGGGAGACAGACCCCACTCTGCAGGAGCTGTGGTTCTCTCGGGCCAGAGGAGACCAGGGAGATGCCTCGAGCCAAGCCTGTGAGGGTCATCCAGAACAGTGCGGTACACAAGAGACCTCCAAGCTGAGTCCTGCCCGTGTCCAGAGTCCAGCACCTAGGCCCTTAGGAAGTAGACTGCAGAGTAGCAGATTGATTCTCTCTCCAGGGAGATTCTGCTCCTGCACCAGTAGGAGCCCTGCCTGCCAAGGGGCTCCAGGGACATGTGTTGTAGCCACTTCTCAGTACCCCCAGAGCAGCAGCTCCCCAGCACTGGGGACCAGGATGCCACCCCCCCTTGTCCAGGACCTGGCAGGAGTAGGGGGCTGGGGAAGAGCAGGGGACTGGGGAAGAGGCAGCCCTGAGGCGCCACCGGGGCTTAGAGGCACTAAGCCTTTGCTGTTCCTCAGTGAGACCGTTGACCAGGCTGTGGAAACCTTTGGGCTGCAGAAGATAACCCTCCTCCGGGAGATCTCCCTGAAAACTGGAATCCAGGTGGGTGGAGAGACCTCCCCTCTCCCCTCTCAGCCCTGCTTCAAACAGGGGGCCATATGGAGTTTGCCTGGCAGGAGAGTCTGCCTTGGGGGGGAGCTGTGAGGCCACAGGGTTTGTGTGTAATTGACACACTCTTCCTCAGTCCTGGCTAGTGGGGTAGAGGTAGTGAATCTGCATAGGAGAAAGCCCCTCGGGCTCATCCTCTTCTCCTCCCACGCTTCTCCTGCAGATCTTACTGAAAGAATACAGCTTCGACAGCAGGCATAAGCCGGCCTTCACCGAGGAGGACGTCCTCAACATCTTCCCCGTGGTCAAGCACGTCAACCCCAAGGCCTCTGATGCCTTCCACTTCTTCCAGAGTGGCCAGGCCAAAGTGCAGCAGGGTAAATGGGGCCAGGCCAGACCACAGTGGGGAGAAGTGACTGGGAAGGTGGAGGGAGCAGGGAGGGGAGGGGGTGGAGGCCACCAGGATCACAGGCGTCTCTTCCCTGCCAGGCTTCTTGAAGGAGGGCTGTGAGCTCATCACGGAGGCCCTGAACCTTTTCAATAACGTGTATGGGGCCATGCATGTGGAGATCTGTGCCTGCCTCCGCCTCCTAGCCAGGCTTCACTACATCATGGGGGACTACGCAGAGGTGGGCGCTTCTCCCCATCAGCCACCCCTCAGGACCTTGGGGCTTTCCTGCCCCAAAGTGGAGGGTGGGGCTTGACTTCATCAGCAAAGACCTTGGCCAAGATGTGGTGCAAGGGGGCAAGTAGAAGGACCAGCCTCTGTCCTCCCTGGGTGACCTCAGGCTGGGCTTTCGTCTTTAGTAAAACTGGCCAGAGAGAGTGCTGCTCACATGGCTGTGGCATTGCTATGTGGGGCAGGGGGCTGTCTGACTTTTGCCTGCCTGCTAGAACTTGGACACGGCCAGTCTGAGGTAGGAGAAGGCCCCCCACCGTGCATCAGGACCAACCAGCTCTCTCTTCTTCCTTCTCCCTCCAATGCTTCCTAGGCCTTAAGTAACCAGCAGAAGGCAGTGCTGATGAGTGAGCGAGTGCTGGGAATTGAGCACCCCAACACCATCCAGGAATATGTGAGTGATGTCATGGGGGGGGTTGTCTGCCTTGGGGGAGGTGGGGCCAGGGAGGCTTCTGGCCTCTCCAAACAGAGGCCCAGACACTGAACTTCTCTTGGCCTCAGTTTCCTTGTGTGTAAAACGAGGGAGGAGGCTGTCAGTCAGTTGATGCATTTGTTAGATTTGCGTAGGGAAGGGGGCAGGCACACCGCGGTGTGTGTAAAAACAGAAACCCAGCATTTTTCATTTAAAGAATGAAGGGGGTTGAGCTGATGGCCCGAGTTGGTGCCCCCACTGAGAAAGGGCTATGAGCTGGGAGGGTGCGGATCGGGAGTGATGCTGACCCTGGTCCTCGGTCTCCCCAGATGCACCTGGCTCTCTACTGCTTCGCCAGCAGCCAGTTGTCCACAGCCTTGAGCCTGCTCTACCGCGCCCGCTACCTTCTGCTGTTGGTCTTTGGGGAGGACCATCCAGAAATGGCCCTGCTGGATGTGAGTGTGCAGGGCAGGCACTGGGGCGGGGGGGCCTGGGTGGCAGTGCCTGGCCCCTGCCTCATGCCCGGCTCGTCCCCAGAACAACATCGGCCTGGTGCTGCATGGGGTCATGGAGTATGAGCTGGCACTGCGCTTCCTGGAGAACGCTCTCAGCATCAACGCCAAGTACCACGGGGCCAAGTCCCTCAAGGTGGCCCTCAGGTAGGGAGGGGCCCTTCCCCCACTCTCTGCTCCTTTCCTCCCATCTCCTGCCCAGGCCTCCCTTCCCCTCAGTCTGGACTTTCCACCTGCTCAGGTCTCTGCCGTCCTTCCTTGGGACTCTGGCCCCCCAGTAGAGTAAAGGGTCCTTGAGGGCAGGCCATTTGTCCTCGTAGCCCGAGGGCCTCCCGTAGTGCCTTGCAGGGGGTCCGAGTGGGTAAATGCATTTCTCCAGTCCGGAGAGGGCACACCTGTGTTGCTTGATCCTTGAGGAGAAGATGGGTGATAGACAGCAGCTTACAGGAGGCAGAGTTAGAAGGGTTCTCAGAGCCCCGGCCACCCTGGACAAGACCCCTTGTGATGTGATTGCTGCCATTGGCGCTCCAGCCTTTCCTTGGGGCTGACCGCAGGGATGTGGGAGTCAGGACCTCCTGAGGACAGTCCTGAAGCTAGGGATGATTCAGTGCGGGCCAGGCACCGAGAACCTTTCCCTTAGATTGTGAAACTGCTCCTCCTCCATGGAATCCCTGGGCTTTCCCTCATCTGGAAAGGAGACCTCTGTCCCCTGAGACTGTGGGGCAGGAGGTGGAGTCGCCCCCCCTCCCCCCCCATGTCTCCTGTTTGCCTCCACAGTCACCACCTGGTGGCCCGGGTGTATGAGAGCAAAGCCGAGTTCCGATCGGCCTTGCAGCATGAGAAGGAAGGTTACACCATCTATAAGAGCCAGGTGAGGAAGCTGTTGCGGCTCCCGTGGCTGGTGGGGGGGATGGCAGGCTGGCAACGGGCTGGCACTCAGGCCCCCCCTGATGCTTTCTCTCTGCAGCTTGGAGAGAACCATGAGAAGACCAGGGAGAGCTCAGACTACCTGAAGTGCCTCACCCAGCAGGCTGTGGCCCTGCAGCGCACCATGAATGAAATCTACCGTAATGGCTCCAGCGCCAACATCATGCCCCTCAAGGTACTCGGGGGCCCCCCCCCTTCCCCCACCCCCGGCCAGGGCAGCGGGTGTGCCCAAGGTCCCTGGTCTCACAGGTGCCCTTGTCCATCCCTAGGTCACGGCCCCCAGCATGGCCAGTGTCCTGGAGCAGCTTCACATCATTAATGGCATCCTCTTCATTCCGCTCAGGTCAGTTCAAGGCTGGGTCAGCTGCCCTCAGGGAGCCTGGGGGTGGGAGAGGGGCCTCTCTGTCCTCTGAAACAGGATATGGAGCATAGTTGAGTCTTTTCTCCGTGACTGAGTGTTAGGAGCCTGGAAAGCAGGTCCCGCCCGCCTCACAGGCTGTGGGCCCTCCACTGAATGCCCCAGATTGCTGGGCTTGGGGCAGACTCCCTGCGGTCAGCCCAGCTTTCCATCCACTCATCATGGCAGGTCTTTGAACAGACAGAGCCTGAAAGGAGTGGAGCTCCTTGGGAGTGTGCTAGAGGGTGGCCCCAAGATCCCTTCATTTGGGAGATTCTTTGAAACTGCTCGGTGCCAGCCTAGAACAGTCTTTCCCATTTGTTGTGGACCAGGGAGCCAGTTTCAGAGTTGGAAAGAACCTTCCAGCCTAGCTCCTTCCCTGAAGCCAGGGCGCAAGAATCACTTTGCAAGTGGGCTTCAACTTAGAGACCTACACTGGGGGGCAGCAGCCCATTCCTTTGTATTTTTCAGTCAACAAAAATTCCTCCCCCTTGCATTCCTTTCAGTTGAGAGGGAAAGAATGACAAAACTCCCTTTGCAAGCATGTTTTCTGCATTGACCCTGTCTAAGAACAGATAGATGCTTCTTGTAGCTCGGCTTGTCCTGAGCCTTCTGGAGTTGTAGTTGAGCTCCTTGTTGTCTTTGTCACGTTGTCACAGAGGTCGTTCTCTTGGTTCTGCTCACGTCGCTGCGGCAGTTCATACAAGTCTTCTCAGATCTCTCTGACCACTCCTCACCCTCGCACACATATCATGTCTTCCCTCACATTCACAGGCCATGACTTGTTCAGTGGTTTTTCAGTTGATGCCCTCCCCAAGTGTTGGGAGATTTTTCTCCCTGGGATCTTCGTCCTGACTTGACACGTGTCCCAGGTCCTGGGGATGTTTAGAGGAACCCCTCTGGGGGGATGCGAGGGATTGGCTTTCCCTCAGCAGGCCCTAGAGGCCAGGGCAGAACCAAGGAGCAGTAGGAGCTGCTGAGCATTCTGTTCTCTCTCTTTGTGGCCAGGGCCCCCCTGGTCCCAGACACCCTTCAGCTTCCTCCTGGATAGCTGGTGTTTGGTATCCTATATGTATGTCTCATTAGCTGGAACCATCAGGAATTTCCCTGCAGGGCCATATTCCACCCTCCACCCCCTTTTTTTCCCCGTCCTTGAACATCTCCCCTCCTATTTAAGCTGCCTTTCCCTTAGAGAATTTAGTCTGGCCATGGGCTTTCCCCATCTAAGTCCACAGATTAAATCTGTCCCAGTTTTACTGTTTTCAGAGCTGGAACGAGGACCATAGGAGGAGTCTGTGTGTTTAACTTTCCCTGGGGTGACTTTGCCTCCTTTTCCCTTTCTTCACTAAACCTTAACATGACACAGTTCTGGCCTTTTGTTGGTCAGAAGTAGATTTTATTACACTTGTATGTAAAGTAAGGGAAAATGAGACTTGAATGTGTCTTCTGACATAAGATGCCCATGTTTCTGGGAATGCACGTTGTGGCATATTTTGGCTTTTTAAAGTCACCTTCTGGGTTCTCAGCTGTGTTCTGGATAGGGGACATCATGAGAGGAGGAGTCTCAGGATAAGTGAAGTGAATGTCCCTGTAAATCACTCCTCAAGCTATTAGCACAGTGTCTGATGCAGGAAAGTTAAATACCAAGAAGGTAACGAAATTGAAAGAGTGCCTTTCTAGGAGGACCTGGGTCTGAGTCTCGGCTCTTCTAGCCAGCTCTGTGACCTTGGTTGGCCAAGTTCTTTCCCTTTCCTGGGCCTCTATCAGATCTTTAAATCCTATGCCTTTGTGAAGCAGAGCATACCACATAGCAAGTGTGAGGGAGGTGATGGGACAGAGGTTGGGTGGAAGATCCCCGGTTCCCTCTTTGTGACCAAGTGTGTCCCCCCACTAACCCTCCTCCCCAGCCAAAAAGATCTGGAGAACCTGAAGGCTGAGGTGGTGCGGCGGCACCAGCTTCAAGAAACGAGCAAGGCCACCGTGCGGGATTCAGATGCTGCTGCTGCTGCTGCTGCTGCTGCTGCTGCTGCAGAGTCTCGAGAGGAGGCAGAGTCTAGCCTCTTACCAGGGGACGATCCCCCCACCTTGAGCTCAGTATGATGTTTCTAGGGGCAGAGAGGGAGAAACTGGACACTCGGCCCCCCAATGATTCGCAGAAGGCAGGTGTATGCCATGCCCTGCCAACTGGGGAAGGGGGTCACATCCCCTTACTCCTGAGCACCTTGGCCCCCAACAAAAATGTTCTTGCACTGGTACAATTAATACACAATGCAAAGTCCTTCTTGGAGACCTATAATTGGATGGAGCGTGTGAGCATGTAGCCGCTGGCCAGGGACGGTGGGTGCCAAGGGCAGCCTCTGTTCCCTCCCTTCTCCCCATGTATTATTGATCAGCCCATTTCTCATGTGTACATAGCCCCAGCTTATTTCCCCAAATGGACTCTGTGGAGATGAGATTGTTTCTCAGGTCATTTGTATGCTTGACATAAGGACGCTGCTGCTACTTCTGTTGCCGCTGTCACCACCACTTCCTGAGGGTCTGCCTGCCCTCAGCCTGGGCGCCCAGGTTCCAAGCCACAATGAGGGGACTCTCCTCCACTGTCCCCACATGCCACCCTGGAGGGATGGAGCACGCCCTGGTGTGTGGTCCACATCCCCCAGGGCACCTTTGGGTCTGGGAGGGCTGGGACTAACGTGAGCTTTTCTGCTTTAGGAAAGAGCCATCTCTGCCTCTGCAGCATTGTGTCGTGGTGACCATTGCCACAGAGGGTCCTGGTTCCCGCTTAGTGGGCCTAGTTGGGGGGAAGGGGGTGTCGTCTCTGTGATGTCTCTGCCGGGCCCCTTTGCCCACCGCCTCCCATCCATCCGTCCATAGTGCCTCACGTGGTGCTGAGGACTGTCTCTGCGCCCTGGCTCAAATACGCACAGTCCCATTCCTGCCCAACCCCCTCCCAAGCTTCTGAGCTGAGCACCTCCCCTTTCTCCAACTCCAGGTCCTCCTCTGGGACAAGGAGTAGGGGGAACACCAGGGGAGGGGGGGCTTTCAACGTGAATGTATTTTTTCTTCCTCCCCTGGCCCTTTGTCCTAAGCTCTTTGACAAATAGTACGGGGAATGTGAGATTTACTGGGTGAGGGGAGAACCCCAGGAGGGAACCAGAGTGGAATCCTGAGTGGAGAAATCACCCCTGCCCCCAAAAAGGAACCTTTTTTTAAAAATTGTGTTATGTTGCTCATTTTGGGAGTCCTTTCTGTCTCTTGCTGATCATGGTCACTACTGAGGATGTTAATGCTGGGAGAGAGGAGCCCGGGGGACGGGGCCTGTTGGAGAGGTTGCCACCCTGTTTTTCCCTAGTGGGCTGTTTGTTGGCCTACTACAAGGAGCAGGGAAGAATGACCTCTACTCTAGGTGTGTATGTTAAGAGGGTGGGTGGTCTAGGATGTGAAATGCCACCTTCTCCCCCTCACTTGAAGCCCTCGGGCCAAGGGTCTGAAGAGGTCCAGTCCATCCAACTGCCTTGTTTCAAAAAGTGTAGAGCGAGTGTGAGCGAGAAAGTGAGTGTGAGCGCGTCCCCACAAGCTGATCAAGAACTTGGTTTTCTTGTTTTTAAACCATCACATCTTCGTTTCACATTGGAATAAAGTGAATTTTTGAAACCTGCTGCCCCTGCCTCAGCACTGTGCTTTGTAAATTATGGGAGGGACAGCTCAAGCAGCTTCGAAGCCCCAGGGTTCTCTCTGGACCCTCTGACCCTGGAAACTAGCTCCTTTTGCTACTCTTAAAGACTGGGGAAAAGCAGCGGGTGGGGAGTCACAAGATCTGACTGTTGACCTCGAACAAAATCACTTCACCTCTCTGGGCCTTCCTCAGCGTCCTCTTCTGACGTTTTATGCTCTGTCCAGTGAAAGCTGCAGCCTGAACCAACATGGCTGGACCCAGAACGAGGGACGTCAGACTGTATTTGAGTTGCTTTGACATCATTTTGCCCTCCATTCTTGATTAAAAACCTCTGGAATTAATTTCCTCTGGATATGTGTAAGGGGCAGACTTCGGCTTCAAAAAAGCATCAGGAAGCTGTGAAGGTAGGTGCATGAGTGACTGTTGCCCTAAACTATCTTTTTGAGAAGGTCCTTGGTGACCCCAAGAAGCAGTACTGTGTAGAAGCTTCTGAAGAGCAAAGAATCGGGGGGGTATGGAAGAACTAGCACGTTCCACCAAGAAGGGAAGAGAAGCTGAGTGACCAAGATGGAGTCCCTTTGCAAGATAAGACCAAGCCTTAACACTGCTGCGGGCTAGTCTGTCTTTTGGAGAAGTTTCTGTCAGTCAATAATTGCTTTGTTGAAAGTCTTAGAAACCTGACAGCACTCAGGGGGCTAGTTAACTTTGTGAGTCCTCAGTGACTTTTATTCCTTAGGCCCCCTCCTCCCGCCATTACTTTGGGATAGAAGACATTCATAAGTTTTCTCTCGTCCCCCCCCCCCCCGTTTCAATGATTTACACACCAGCATTTTCATCTTGTGCCTCTTTCTAAAACTTTTAGGAAGCAAGCCTTTTGCAGTTTTGTTAGTTTGAGTGAATCACAGTGGATCCTATTTGCTTTTGGAATGGCCATCTGCGAGTCCAAATGGAATTTCCCCAGCATGTTCAGAGGGAACAAACTACCAACCCAAGCACACGTTTTCCTTAAGTTACAAGAGTGGGGAGAACTCCACTATCCTTTGGGGTATGTGCTCTGGTCAATTTCTCGTGCTTGACACTAAAAGCACATGCACTGAGAAAATGCTAGATTTCAGTCCTAATGCTGATCTTGGTCCAGCAATTTTAAATTCGGCCTTCGGTTTACAAAACTTTCCTGGCAACTCTAGGTTCCTTGTTTTGAGATGAGGAGACAGAGTGCATGAAACCTCAATGGCAAAACTTCACTTTGCACCATCCACACTCTTCACTCACTTTCTCCTTCCTGGTCCACGTTTTCCTCCTGAACAAACAAGTGGTTGAGCTGCAGCACTGTTCAGGCCCCTCTAGTACTATTTTCCCACAAGGTAACCTTAGATACGGTTTAGGGACACAGCTACACGTTCCAGCCAGAGGGTGGCAGCAAAGAGTCAGGAAGAGTAGTGATTCCAATGGAGATTTAAGTGCAATTTAAGTGGTTTCCCCAGATCTGGTGAATCAGAGGATTTCTGGGCGAGACCAATTAATATAATTCAATCAATTAGCATTTCCAGCAAATAGGGGGGATGGAAAGTGGAGAAAAGATGCCAGGATGTTTATCAGGTTTTTCTGTGGATGTTGTAGAACAGAGTCAAATGAAGCCAAGGCTAGCTAAACATATCAGGAGACTCAATTTAATTCCTTGATTCCACAGCAAAATATGAAGCCTTGAACTTCTTGGAAGGCAAAAAAATGTTTTCCATCTGAGGACAGGAATGGGGAAGGAAAAGAGGTAATGAAGTAAGATGGGGATGTTCTGTGGCTGATATGTCTTCTACTGAAAAGCATTTGTTGAAGTCTCCATCAAAATCCACCAAAATTTCTGCCCCCAGCAGGCACTCTGCCTTCTGCTTGCTTACTGCTCGTCTTACTTATCACTAAATTTAATGATTTAAATTTAATTTTTTATCTCCCATCTCAAACAACATTCTACACCACTGTAAGCAAAGTGTAGATAAACCAGAAAAGTTCTCACATGGGGGGGGGGGTGCCAAAGAATAGAAGGCCTAGAGATCCTGCATTCCACAAGGTCCAAACAAAGAATACTGAAGATTTACACTGAAAAGCATTTTGATGGGTGGACATCAGAACTTTCTCCTGAGATTGCCTCCTTTATCTTCATATTGTCAGTTTTTCTTAATACCCTCTCCTGGGTATTAAGCTTTCTAGCTTCTAATGGTCCTTGGTTTGCCTGTATCAGAGAGTAAAGGAAGCTACTGTGTTTTTAACTTGGTTATTTACACCCCGAAAGATCAGCTCACTGGGGATGCAATAGCTACTTGACTGAAAAATATGACTGAAGAGGTCTGAAACAGTACTGGTTTGTTTAGCTGCCCTTTCCTCCTGGTTAGGACTGGCTATGTGGACAGGGTCTGCAAAAGCATCACAAGGACTTAAGAGCTCAGCAGGACACAGCCACAAATTCCTAAAAAGTCTTGTAAAAACAGTACTCTGAGGATGCTCAACACATCTACTACTTCCTACAGTGTGATCAAAGATCAGATTGCTGGGTTGCTGTAGGAAATTTCAAGAATGAGATTCTTTTTTTTTTTTTTAACTTTTTAATTCTGTGTACAAGGAGACAAAAAAAAGCACACCTAGTTTTATATGCATTTAATAGTTTACCAATTGGTACAATAAGATTTTTAATATGCAGAAAACATGAATAAATTTTGTTTTACACAGTCTGAGCGCAACAAATCTTACTTGTAAAACACAGAGCAATATTATATACATTCCTTTACTGATTTTTTAAAAATGGTGTCAATATCTTCAGTCTGGGGAACTGTTTTCTCCAATTATAACCTTGCCATCGTTCTTATGAAATCAATGCTTGCCTTCATGTCAGTGTCAGGATCAACTTCTATTAGCTTCAAGATTTTTTTTCTAACTTATCTTCAGAATGCGCTTGGGTGTCTGAAGGATAGGCAGGACAAGAAAGCAGCTACTTACATGATACAGTGGAAAGATAAAAAGGCCAGTTCAATCCAGTCGTGACTTGTAAATCCATTTACCCCCCGCCTCCACCCCCCCAAAAAAGGTTTTCTCCCCAACAATTTTGTACACATTGGCTTCTCTACCAGGAGAGTCTTCTTTGTGTCAGCTATTTTAATTCACACACTGGACTTATATACAGCTGGACAGAAAATATGTAGCCATTTTAAGTGCCTTTTTCCTTCATTCAATTCAGCAATTAAATTTTTTTTAAGGATTATCAAGCCACCACTGTCAACAGAACAAAATTTCCTTTATTTTTTTAAATAGTTTTTAAAAAATTTATTTTTTAAAAAAACTATTTAAAGAGTGATATTACCAGGCAGTTCACATAAAATCAGAAAGAGGCAGACAGGAGAAGCAGGGACAATAAAGGAGATGGGGCTTGGTGCATCTATAGCCAAAGCTCTCAAAAACACTAGCGTGCTCCACAGCCCGGCACAACTCACTAGCGACTAGTTATTTTTAGATGAGTGCCCTAGGCACACCATTGGTCACACCACACACATACACAACAGCAGGACGGTCTTTGTCTCCTAAAGTGCAAGATGCTAAAAAAAAAAGCCGTCATTTTCCAGACTGTGTCTAAAGCACGCACTCTCTTTCTCTTTTGCACTCTCTCCAGAGTGCCTGTGAGACTTCTCCAGCACTTCACATCATTGTGGTACAGGAATGTCTGTTCTCTCAACAAGGAGAAAGAAACTGTCTGAGAATGCAATTCTACTTTTTAAAAAAATTTCTTAAATTAATAGCCAATCTGAGTAAGAAAATTGACAAAGCAGCAGTGAACCTCTAAACCTTCCAGATATTCCTCTACTTACAATCCAAGCCAGTAACCTCATCATTGTACTTATCGCAGGCAAGGCACAGGATTAGACAGCTAACAGAGAAAACATAGGAAACACAGTGAGAATGTGAATCAGCACAGTCTATAATGGAACATGGCAGGAAACCTTTGTACATCTGACTCTGGGATTGTAGATGGGATCTTTTCTCCCCCTCTGTGTTATGATTCAAACAGGGCTTAGGACATTTTGATCCAGTTTGGGACCATCCCTGAGATTCAATTTTCGCTGCTTTCAAATGGAAGAAGTTGGGAAAGGACACAGTCACAAATTACTTAAATACCAAGGTGTTACATGTTCCCAAGTACACAATTTGCTGCTTCTTCCTTTGTCCATGACAGTCATGCTATGTATGCTATAGGGAGAGAAACCCACTGGACACAGTTTATTTATTTCCTCAGAAATCAGTACCTTTTTTACCATTCAGATCTGCGAATGGCATGCATATTGTGGCTTACCCTTAAGTAATTCCCATCGCTATATTCTAAAGAATTAAAACACAGAGCTACTTTTGTTTACATTTGAAGATGTACAGACAGAGGTCAAGATGCATTTCCGTGTTATTTCTCATTCTCAAAATAGGAGAGAAAAATAGCAGCAAATCAAAACAAGTATCTTTTCCCAAAGTTTTTGTAGAAAATTCCAGTCAGAACAGTTGAGGGGGGAAAGCCATACCACCTACATTTCAGCAGGAATAGTATGAATCAAAATTGTCCTGAAAGTCATTCTCCATGATATTTAAGGAATTATCTTGAGTTTTCATTTCTGTCCTGAAAACACACATTAGTTTTCAACAATTTCCCTCCCAGAGACTTCTCTCAGGGGAAAAGAAAAGAAAAAAGGGAAAGAAAAGAAAAGAAGCTGGACTCAAATCTGCTTCTAGTCAATATACGGCCCATTCTCTGGGACTATGGGAAATTAACTTATCCTTTATCATTTTCAGTAACCTGCAGCGCAATGTTTTCCATTAAATATTTTCTTTTATAGGGGCAGTCTTAAAAGCCACATATTACACAAATGAATGAAATGCAGACAGAATAAATTTACCTCTATTAAAATGTCAGGCTGTTAGTTCATTATACTGTAAGTTTTCAAGTGGACTGCTAAGAGACCTCATTTAGCTAAGCCAAGGGGTTACTACCTACAACAGAATTTGTAAACAAAAGCAGTCAGATTAAAATTCTCTTAAATATATCGGTCAAAAAAAGTAATCTTTCTGGGATATACAATTAGAACATTTTCTACAATGAGATGGCCACATAAGGAATAATCAACTTCTCTATCCAGCTGGATGGGATTTTTCTTTTGCTGGAAGAACAGATTTTCTAGAACCAGTCTACTGAAGAAGCTTCTGGATCAAAACTGTTTCCTCCAGAGTACTGCACTCCTCCAGGACAAAGCTTATTCTACCTATGTGTTTTAGTATTTCAAAGAACCAAGATGCAATACATGGAGGGCACATGTACGTAGGGAGTGATAGATGAACACTGTAGACAATCATGTCTATATGCTCTAGATATAGATACATCTCTGCCAGAGGACAAGACAGTGTTTGAATGCAAGCTCTGTTAAACCCTGTTTTGTTTTTAAGACCCTAAATGAAACAGTGTCAAGCAGATGTTAAGATAACAGAGATGATCCCCCATATTCTTCCCACTTCCTGCAGAACGGGAAAAAACCACCTTTCCAATAGCTCTCTGTCCTTATGTAGTGTGCACTGCACATCCCTAAGAAAACATCAAAAGTGAACTGTACTATGATATATTCTCAATGGGAAGATTAAGTTCTACTTGGAAATCACATCACTAACATATTCTAACAGGACATAGGGGACAACTGGAAAGACGTCTAATGTGGAAAAGAGAAGCTTAAAGTGTTACAGTGTTGTTTTTAAAACCTGTTTACAAAAATTCAAGAACCAAATAAAATAAATGGTTGATCATATTAGCTGCTGAGATTTTTCTTCTTATTTGAGGTTTACAGTCATTTTCGTATACAAATATACCACTAGTCTTTGCTTGATCGGCTACCAAAACAAATGTATCCTATTGTTTTGGCAAAAGTGTCATGACAAAAATTCTAAGGTTTTATCCCCATTAATTACATAGAAGGTTCAGAAGATTTTGAATTGCAGCCTTATTATCTAGCATCCTTAGAGAAGATTTATTAAGCACACTTAAGTGATGTTACATAGATACACATTTCTGAAAGAGCCCTAACAACAACCATTTTTTTTTTCCCCAAATGAGGTCACCAACCCAGGCACCAACAGACAGCAGAAAGAAAAACAGGAATTAATAACCCGACATAGAATGACACCATCAACTCTTCAGTTTAGTGCCCTAGTTCAATTTATCCAACTTCTGCCCTCTTAGGCCTGGTGTGACCAATGCCAGCCCAGGTTTTTAACCCTATGGTACTTCTAGACAACGTATGTAAATTTACAGTATACAATTTGGATTCACCATGCATGAATACTTTGTGTGTAACATTTAATAAGCTCAATCTACATCCAGAATAATTTACATGAAAGGACAATATTTATTTAAACAGAGCTCAATGGGGGTAACCATGGTATCTGAGTGCATCCAGGAAAGGGAGGGGGAGTCATCAAATGTGAATCAATCAACGGCACTCCCACACTTTTACTGTTTGATCTACACTTCCAGTAACCACGTATGGTGCCGTCTTGTGGAAATCTGCAAAAAAAAAAAACCAAACAAACAAAAAAAAAGGCAAAAAAAAAAGAGAAAAGAAAGAAAAGACTCATTTGAAACTCAATTTGAGTTCAATACAATTCCAATGAGCTACAAAACAGATAGGTTAATTACCAGGCCAAGGAGTGCCCAAAACCTCATAAGGAATAAACAAAAGACAAAGGAACAGACAACAACAGCTCAAGAAAAATCATTCCTTCTTAGACAATGGTGCCAGACATGCTAGCTCATCTTGCTTGGGGAATCTACTACCTCAATTTATGCCTTAAAAAGAAGAAAACTCAGCAGCTATTAAAAAAAAAAATTTATCTCCCCCAGAGTACACCACCATTATAAACTATAAGGCAAACGTGCCAGTTGGAATTTCCTCCCGGAATTCTACAGGAAGGAGGAGAGACTTTTGAAATGTTTTCCTTAGTCAGGACACTTCACCACCCCCACATACAAATGTACAACTGAAAAGAAAAGAACTCTATTATTGTGCCCCAAATGAAAGTTAAAGATAACCAGAGAATCTTGTCAGCTGCCCAAAAGAGGGAAACAAGGGTGCTAAATAAAAGCTCAAACTTCATCTTAATTCATACCAAATGAATCCAGCCATGAACTAGATCCTACACTAATTAAAGGATCAACTCCAGAACTTGGGCATTAACGTTTTAGTTATGGTTAGGAGGCTAAGTAGGCATTATACCAGTGAGAGATATGTTAAGCAAAGGAAAAACAGCAGTCAAAGAAAAAATTTTTTACAAAATTCCATCTGCTGGCTTTCTTCTCTAACCCCACCTCAGGGTAAAAGACTCAGATAACTTTATAATTTTATAACTCAAATAACATATAACTTTAGCTCTCTGTAGGGCACTCCCCAAAATAACAGCTCAAAAAGTCAAGCAGTCCTAGTACATACCCAAGGAGGTAACAAAGTGTTCATGCGCGTTGAGGGTCTTCATGCATCGTTTGTTCTTATAGTCCCACACACGTAGGGTCTTGTCATCAGCACAACTCAAAATAAACTTTCCCCCAGAATGGAAGAGAACTCCACGTACCCAATTATCATGGCCCACCTTAAAAAACAGAAAAGCAATCTAAGTACTCGGGTCTCTGTAGAAAAATGAGCAGTAACAAATAGATCACAGTCTAACAGATTTCAGGCTGGAAGAGATTTTGCAGTTATTTAGTCTAACTCAATTACTTTACAGATGAAGAAACAGAGGCCCCAAAAAGACAACAGACATGTTCAAGGTCACAAGGGTGGCAAGGTTCAGCTCTGAACCCAGATCCTCTGATTCTAAATGCAGGAGTCTTCCCATTGTGCCATACAGCCTCCATGGCTAACACGTGCCTTGCCTGGGAACAAAGCACCTGCTTTAATGGCTGTGACCTACTTCCTATCTACCAGAGGAAGGAAGGAAATTATAGGAAAATAAGTTTATCCTAGTTGTCTCAGGCAGACCTTCAGAACCAGCATCAACCACTGAGTCATACATTCATCAAATCTGTGAAGGGGCCTTGGGCCATCTAATTCAACTCCTACATAAAATGTGAAGCAAGAATACTCTATAATGTCACTGACAGAGAAGATGATTTGTGTACGAAAACAAAAGGATGGAGAGCATAACACTTCCTGCTTTGAAATTTGTAGGCTCAAGTATTATGTTTGTTCTAGGTAGCAGAAAAATCCCCTTAACACACAAATTACAACTGATCTAGCACCAGTAGTGATAGGCTCGAGAGTAATTTCCTGATTATTTGACAACACTTTCACATGAATATTCAGAAAACACATGCTGATATGTGATCTTATTAAAATCATCCTCCCACACACACACATCCACATTACAGAAAAGGTTACCAGTGTTCTAGATTAACTTGCTCACAAATTCATTCAGTATTCATTCCTGTAGCCAGACATAGAACTTAGTAAGAGGGTCATCCATATTTCCTTTTCATAATGAAACAGATATTTCTGTATTAAAAACGAAAACTCCCAGGACATCCAAATGAGATTATTAACTTCAGAATGCTAAAATAAATCTCAGGAAGCTGGTGTCACACGAATAAATAAGTGAATGTGACCAAATAAAAGCTTCACATCCAAATGAAACACTATGTGAATTTAAAAAACCAGCAGGCTACAGTCTTAAACAGAAGCAAACTCTGTTTCAGTAAGAAATTTCTCAGTCTTGTTCTCCTCCACGAGGAGAGCTACCCAAACAGTGATCTAGTGATCTGGAATCCCTGTGATCCCTGTGACACAGGCATCACTATGTTACAAAATCTCAATGATTTTGTTGAGATTTTCAAAAAAATGATTCTTGTTTCCCTTTGAAGGATATTGTTTTGCAGAGCTTCTTTATACAACATAGCCATTTGCACAGACAAGATTCCTAACACAGTAACAGCCAAATGTAAAGGAAAAACATAACCTTTCAGTCATTACTAAACTGCTTTGGGGGTGGGGGGGGGGTAAGGGAAAGGAAGGAGGAAGAAGAGAGTGGCCTCAGATTTAATGGATTACAAGCAGCTCAAGCCCCAAAGCCATAAGTGGCAAAGGTTAAGAAAATGAACAAAGACAAAAGAACTTACAAGGGTCATAAGGCACATGCCAGTGATAACGTCCCACATCTTAATAGTCTTGTCTCTGGATCCAGACAGCAAGATCGGCCCAGGTTTGCTACTTTTTTTAGTCTACAGAGACAATATTTCAAAATTAGACTTCCCATGCAAGAAAAAAAAAATCACGTGAAAGCTTTCTAGAGTTTCCCATTTAGCAATGACCTATATTTCTAATTCAATGAAGCAGAAATTTGGTTTTAACCACACATACAAACACAGCTAACAAAAGCAGGTAACTGAAGTTGTTTTTGAAAGTAAACAAGAACTGGAAGCATAAGAATTAGTTGGAAATTAGCTGGATACAATACTCTCTGTCTCACACATCAGACCAAGATCTTCTTGAAGAATCATCACCATCATTATCAGCTAGCATTTATATGTGCCAACCACACTGCTAAATGCTTTCCAAACATTATCTCATCTGATCCTCACCAACAACCCTGGGAGGTAGGTGCTGTTATTATCCCCATTTTACAGATGAGGAAACTGAGGCAAACAGAAGTTAAATGACTTGATCAGGGTCACATAGCTAGTAAGTGTCTGAGGTGTGACCTTCTTGACTCCAGGCCCAGTGTACCACTTCACTACCTTCAGTAAGTAAAAACTACACATAACCAGTTAAGCCCCAGTTATCTAACTTAATTAAGAAGCTCATCAGATTTAGAGAGGAGGATCATGGAGGTCACTGAGTTCAACTCCCTTACTTTTCAGCTGAGGAAACGGAGGCTCAGCAGATTCAGGAACTTGTCCAAGTGTGACACATAGCTAATAAGTGTCTTAAGCAGGCCTCATACCCAGATAACTCCCAAGTCCAGTGCACTCCCTACTACCACTAGTACTCAGCCTTTTCATTTGTATAATGCTTAACAGTGTCCAAATATAGTTAACAATTCATAGCGGAATGTGATCTTGGAGACCCCATCCAGTACAACCCCATCAAGTGGACATTCTGTATGGTGACAGAGAACTAATAACCATAGGAGGCAGTAGTTCATTCCTGTTCTAAATGTTAGAAACCTCTTACAGTGAGTTTTTAAAAAATCTACCTGTCACTTCTATCAACTCTTCTACCTAGTTTTGTCAAAACTCTTAAAATGAGTGATCCAAAATTCAGTGATATAGATACTATACTATTACTTCCTTTGTTTCTGGAAATTTTTTTTGGGGGAGAGGAACTGTTCCCTGTGATATCATTGGGGTAGGGGATTCCCAGTGAAGAGATTCCTTCTGCAACATTATGGAAATCACACTTGTATTAACGCAGTTATTTGTTTCAGGGCAGTCGTACCATACTTGCTGTCAGCTAAAATAAAATCCCTTCTTTAGGATATTAACTGTAGGCTAGTCAAGGGTCACCCATTCTCTACCTGGGCAACTGACTGTGTGAACCTGTGGGCAAGACTATCTTGATCCTATCCCATTATGTCCTGCTACCTTTCTGTCACAATCCTTTTAGAGCCTCATTCTTTATCCCAATTCTATTCCTTCCAGCTGAGTCTTCAGTCACAAAGTAGGTAAGCACTGTTCACATTTAAGACTTCATCAGAAGCTTCACTAAAATGATGAATGGAAAGAGGGCTGAGGGAAGGCGTGGCTCACATCTATTCATCGTGTCACATTTGGAGGAGGATCTAACTTTGATCAGTTCTGCCTCCATCCAATGGTCTCAGATATTTGTTCTTCCACAATCCTGTGTGGTAAGAGTAAATGTAAAAGCTATATATTCATTATGAAGACTCTTTAATCTGGCCTTTATACAAAGGAATGTTGCTGGTTTTCAACCAACCAGTAAGGTTAATGCTAATTACCCTCAGTCACTACTAATTAGACTACCTCAAGAAAGAAGTAAAGAGAATTTTCCAGGGAAATTAGCTGGCCAATAGGGATTATTTAACATTTTGATTTTCATCAAAACAAATGAGTATTTTCTTTGCTGGAACACATTAAAGGTAAATTTATAAGTGAATCTGTTGCCAATTAGCAGTCAAGATTTTAGTGAGGAAATTTAATAATTTAAAAGCAAACGACTTTTAAAATGCTTACTGAAAAAATGTCTTGATACTATAGAAACCCATTATTTCTAATCAATAATATGGTGATAACAGCTGGTTACCTGTGATTTCAGTGATTTAAGGAACTCTCAGGTGAGGAAAGTCCCTCCACCAAGGCAGGCTGGCACCTTCTCTGCATGTCCTATCACTTAAAGATTGATCGACTTGCCAGGGTCACACAGTCAGCCAGTGTCAAAGACTTGAACCCAAGTCTTTCTGACTCGGAGGCCAACTCTCTAGCCACTTCACCATGTTGCCCCTTAGATCTTCTAATCAATACAATCACAACTGGGGATAAAATGTCTTCTTAAAATATATGAACCTGGACTTACTTCTGAAAGACCAAAAACAGCTCCAGAAATTTACAAATAAAAATTGCTTCAATTTTAAAGCTATGCGACAAGTTTCTTTTTCAAACGGCTTCCTTTAATGAAGGCTCAATAGGATGCAGACATCTCACTCTATGTCATGTTGACCACAACATTCAGGATTCAGTTTCTATCTACGAACTCCATGTCACAACAGGGTTACATGAAACCAGGGATGTGCCAACAGCATGGACACTCACTAGTTTACACAAACATCTACACACCCAGAACGGGTTGGGGGCAGCCAGGGAACAATCATAGGACAACACAAACAACATGGTGTACCTCAGATCCTGTAGCTTCAGAGATAGAGGAATAAGAGCTTTCTGGGGCCCAGGAAATGCACTCGACCACATGCTCGTGTTCTCGGAGCTCAGCTTTGCATTCCTTTGTGGCTACTACCCATACACGTACTGTCTGGTCGTTAGAACAGCTGGCAATTAAGGTGCCATCTTGATTTGGCCGCACCATGCGTACCCATTCTCTGTGTCCTGTGAAAGTCTTCACACAGTAGCTATAAAAAAAATCCAAGTCATATTGTAATGAACACAGCACAGTTTTAAATGACACAAAGTCACTGAGGCTACTGCTTATGGCAGAGCTCCAAGTCAGGGAGATCACATACAAATACAGGGAAGAGGAAAGTCAATTTATTCACAAAGGAAGGAAGCTACAATGACCGGACACTTGTGAGGAAGATTATGGAAGACAATTGACAAAATATATCTACAGGGGATACCTAAAACATACTTGAGGGGGAAGAGATCAAGGAAAGAAGCTCTGTAAAGCAAGCATAACAGGCCAAATCAAACAAATCCTAACTCAGCTGGGAGGGGAGAAAGCAAATACTATGTCAGGAGTGAAAACATGGGCTAATGTCTTATGAAAGAATAGTTATTCTGAACAAAAGACGAAGAAATTCAGTCTGACAAAGGAGGAGCAGTTTTGTGAACATGAAGATCTCCTCAAATAGACCTCAAAGAACATAAGCTAAGACACATTACTTGAGTTCTTCAAGTCTCTCTTTCAAGACTGCCCTTAATCTTCCAAAAATCCCACCCCAGCACACATACCTTAAAAACTGTTTTTTAAGGTTAATAACTCTTACTTAAAGTACACAATCTTATCAGGCATGGTAACTACATTGGGTTACGGTTGAAATCTTTAACAGTAAGTCCAACAAGCATTTATTAAGTGCTAACTATATGTCAAATACTATGCTGCCACACACTGAACAAACTATTCCTTATCACTGACTGTGTTTTGTTTTGTTTTTTTCAACTACATTCACTCACCCAGTTTGCACTTCCCACATTTTTATAGTTTTGTCCCTGGAGGCAGATACTATATGATCTCCATTAGGCATGATGGCTACTGAAGAGACATTGTGATCATGTCCTGAAACACACAAATGGGAAACTTCAGTAACGTCCCACCAGTGGTACATAAAAGTCCACATTATTCCACTGGGACACGAATTCCAGAGAATTCAAATAACATGATTACATACCTGAAGTTAAATAAGCCTGGAATGACAAATCTTTTCACACAAAAGAAATGATGATGCCACTAAACAGCAAGCTTTCCTGACACATTTAAAATGGACTTTTAGGAACATGTCTCATCATCAAGAAACACTGAGTATCTATAAACCTCTACTGTCTGAATGGTCACCAGTAAACATTAGAAACAAGAAAACCAATTAGTTTTAAGATGCAAATTTCCACAGATGGGCAGGGAAAGGGATGCACGCGCGCGCACGTGTGTGTGTGTGTGTGTGTGTGTGTGTGTGTGTGTGTGTGTGTGTGTGTGTGTGTGTGTGTAGTTCTGTAAAAAAAGATATATTTTAGTTTAATGGTGATGAAAAATTGTATTCACTTCTGTATAGCTTTCAATAGACCACACTGCTGAATCAGTTATCCCATTCCTAGTTGTGGGGCAAGCCCTGGACATCCTACAGAAACAGAGCATTTTCATTTCTTTCAAGGAACGCTCAAAAGATGAAGAATAGCTTTCCCCTGCAAGTTGGAAGGTAAAATGGTCAACTTTTCACAATAGTCCATACTCTAACCAAACCCGATATGAAAATTTCAATGTATCACTCCACAAAAGGATTTACCATAGAATTATCTTCGATAGAAAAATTTTCCACAAACTTTATTTACAAAATTTGATGGCACAGACCTGAAGATATTCTAGTCAAGGCCCAGAGTATATTTAGGACTGCGCAGAGATGGAAAATCCAGTTTTCAGCTTTAACTCTATGCTTACTCATGTGAGGCTTCAATTTCTTTTTCCATTTTGTTGTTGGTTTTTTAAAAAAGAAACTTCATTAAAAAAAAAAGAAGAAGAAGAAAAGGGCAGCTATGTGGCTGGATAGAGAACCAGCCCTGGAGTCAGGAGTTCAAATCCAGCCTGAGACATTTAACACTTATTAGCTATCTGACCTGGGGCAAGTCACTTAAACCCACTAGCAAAAAAAAAAAAAAGAAAAGAAAAGAAAAGAAACTCCATCACCATATTAGCGTATGGGTGTTTAGTCGTCCTTGGAAATATTTTAAGTCGAAAATGTCTTTTTAAAAAATAGAAAAGGCTAATAGTGTAAAATTCCAATATAGGCATCTTTTAAATAACTGTTAGTTTATCACATAGAAGATCTGTTATATTCACCCACAAACACTCCAACCCCACCCTGCCAATGTGGATAATCAAAAGATGACTTTTGTCAGCTTTGGTACTTGTAATTATAATCTGATGTCAAAACAACTAATTATAATTCAATCATGATCAAAATACAAACTACACACTCATGAGAAGGTTTAAGAAAAGCCTGTGTGTGTGTGCGCTCTGTGTTTCTCTTATGGGTTCTCTCTGGGTCAAATTTTGGATGTTCCCTGCTCCCCCCCTGCCCCAAGTCATTTACAGCTCACTGATGAAATCTGTCTCCTCTATACCTTACCATGCATGGTTCTGATGCACTCAAAGCCCTGGAAATCCCATAGTTTAATGGTCATATCAGCAGAACAGGAAGCCAAAAGCTTGCCGCTGTGGTCAAAGGAAATGTCCTGCACAGAGTCTGTGTGTCCCTTAAGGGTTCGTTCAAAATCTCCAGTTTCATAATCCCACACCTGCCAATGAACAGAAGATTGGTTAACACCAGCTGATGACTCCTCACACTCTCTAGTCTTACATTTGCACTCAGCAGGCCAGTCGGACACCTTATTGAATAATTAATTGAACAAATGACAAAGGATGCCTGTTCTAGAAAATCATAGGGTGAGAGAAAAAAATAAATGTTATAGCATCGAAAGTCTAAACTACCCTTTGATTTGTGATCTTACAATGACCACATACATGTATAAAAATATTTATAGATAATACTCCCTTTGTAAAGCACCAATTTTAGAGGTCAGCAATTATCTGACCAAACATTATCAAAATGAAGAAACTGTTCCCACATTTCTTAAAGTAACTTCTCTAAAAGAACATGAAATAGATAGCCAAGATCTTACTACACCTAGCACTCGATGTATATATCCTGATAGGTGGTCAAAGTCTTAGATAAATTGCCAGATTCAAGTTAAACCTTCAAGCACTGCCCATTGTTATCCTCCCTTATGTTAAGCAGCTCTAATATATAGTTCTTCCCCATGATCAAGGACATCTGTATTAAACTGTATATAAATCAGTCTTAGGAAACTGAAGAATTGAAATAAGTTTTTTAAAAAATGCATCTTTAACAAAACTAATTGCTTCTGGCAAAGACATTGCTCCAGTTCAGACACTTCATAAAACTCAGTCACTTCTGTGCAAAACATTCATCCTTTGCTAGCTACCAATTAATATTTAACAACCACTCAATTTTCACCTCTTCAATTAGATTAGAGCTTTATTATCACAAAATCACATAAGACGTAAAGGGTTTTCTCATTCTTGAAAACAAAGGAAAAACATGATTTAGATGGTCAGTTCTTTCTATACAGAACTGATTAACAAGCATATTTTTAGTGCCAAGTACAAACTAACATTTTAAAAACTGAAAGAAACATGCTGTGATCCTATAATATAATCAGTCTCTAAATTTCTGTGTTTTCCATGTATTTAATACCATACTCCTTAAAAAATCATAAGGCATTAGCTTTTAAATGTTAATTTCTGCATAATATTTCCTCAGATAAAAAAACCCTATTCTGAATAATTTATATTTAAAAAAATAATTCTAGTTTAAATGCTCAACAGTATTACTTTCCAAATAGCCCATCCTTTCCTATTTAGGGCAGTAAATAATGCAAAGTTAATGATACAATTACAAATTGTTTTAAAATAGGTTTTCCTGTTTTTGAAGTACTCCAAGAACAACAAAGATTGTAGGTTTTGGTTCCCTCTCTTCCCCTAATTTAACGAAAGGAGTACTTTTTCCACAGCAAACATCACTTAAACACAGAAGTCAACATTATAGCAACTGAAGAAACAACTTCACACCAAGTACTATTTGCTCACATTTTCCACTTCCCCCAAAACATGTTATGCAGTTTTCCCAGGAGGCTGAGATTATACCAACATAGGACGTTAGAAGTAAAAGGAATTAAACCTATACCTACCTGATCCAGAATTCATTAGACATTTCTTAAAGTAATTTACAAAAAATGAGAGAGATAGCAAAGACCCTTATTGCACCTCGCACTCAATAATACAGTGACTCTTTATAGGTAGTCAAAGTCTTATAAATCGCCACATCAGAATCTAACCTTCAAGCAATTGTGCTTTACGCATGTTACTTGTGCATGACAAGTAAATCAGCTTATAAGCTGATCTTTAAGGTTCCCTTCTAGATCTAATATTCTTTAATTCTAAAATATATTTTTGATGACACATTTATATGATATCATTGGCCAGCCCAAAAAGTTGAAAACTAAAGAGGCCAAAACAGCTGGAAAAAATGAATAATTTTATTAACATGAATATACCATTTCAGCACATTTCAAGTGATCCCCTGATCTTTTTCTTTTCTCTCTCTCTCTCTCTCTCTCTCTCTCTCTCTCTCTCTCTCTCTCTCTCTCTCTCTCTCTCTCTTTCTCTCTCTCTTTTTTTTGCTAAAAGATAAAAATACTAATTATACTAAGTAAAGACCACAAGATTTACAGAATCAGTCTAATATTTTCACAGGAATATTTTTAGGTGAAAATTAAAATCTGAAATCTAAGCACGCAAAATCCACAATGGTTCTTCTCTGAAAGGTCTGCATATACAATTCCTTTAAATATATCAATGACACTTGCTATTTAAAGGAAGCCTGTGGTATACTAATCTCCTACCTTGTGCTTTATCAATATTCACTGATTTGCTAACTATTTCAATAATAATCGTACTTTATATTTCTAAACCACTCTAAATATTTTCTTTCTTTTGGCTGGGCAATGGGGCTAAGTGACTTGCCCAGGATCACACAGCTAGTAAGTGTTATGTGTCTGAGGCAGGATTTGAACTCAGGTCCTCCCGAATCCAGGGCCGGTGCTCTATCCACTGCGCCCTAAATATTTTCCATAGCACTTGGATGCCCATTATCTCATCTGGCCTCCCATTTTAACAGATGAGGAAATGCAGGGCTCCGGAGGTTTGGAGAACTCATTTGGGCTTACAACACTCTGGAGTGCCCGCGCAACAACTCAACATCCAAGTCTCCTGACTTCTACTGTTGGGTCCCTTTAATTAAACCATATTGTTGTTTCATTATTATTCCCCATTTGACAGATGAGGAAACTGAGGCACAGAATAAATAAGTTGTTTAAAGACAAATGAGTCCAGCAGTATTTTCACTATACCCTCTTCATTAGTGTCCTTCCCCACATCTGACTAGAAACTTATTCAACACAGGTGAGTAAATGCCTATGAGGAAATAACAGAAATGTAAGTCTGGAGAGCTAGATTTAGGAGTGTGCTGGAGCTAGCTCAAACCAGCTCTTGAGAGCTGATTATTAAATTCATAGTGTCAGCATCTGTACACTGAAAAGCAGCAAATACTAACAAATCAGGCTTGCCTTTTTATTTTGTTGACTGTCTAGACTTATTAAACTTAAAGAGCTCACTGTTAACGGTCTTCCCAGCACACACCCCACTGGCTGGATTCTAGAACCTACTGACTGTGTGAACCTCTCACTGTCGTGCTACCCTCCCTGGGCTGCTGTGCAGCTGTGCTGAGAAGCTACAAAAGCCAGGATCCCAGACTTCACCAAGGAGGCACCTGGGCTCCCAACGCAAGACTCTGCCATGAAAGCACAATGAATGTCTGAAGAATAAGAAACTTCCTCATTTAAGATCTTGATTCACTTATCCACACAGTTTCAAAGACTTAAGAGAGCCTCTTCTTTTCTCCTCCCATTCTCTAAATGTCTATAATCCTGCTGTAACTGGGCACTGGGCAGTTAAAAAACAAAAACCCCAAGTTACCTTTATTGTAGCATCCTCAGAAGCAGAGACCATAACACTGAAAACTGGGTGGAAAATGACACGGGTGACTGGACTCCTATGTCCACTCAATGAGTACTTTTCTGGAGGTCGAGGAATCCATTCTTTTGGGTCTCGTTTCTGACCAAGAGGTCCACCTGACGTAAATTCTTCCTTTGCTTCATTTAGCTTTGATTCTAATTCCATAACCTTGAAATGGAACAGAAGAGTTATTTCCAAATTTGTTTAAACTCTAATGAATTTTTAACTATCATTCAATATCTGAAAAAAAAACCTCAATGGCTACAGATACATGCAAACTCAGCAAACATTTCAAAAGTGTTATTAGTTGATAGCTCTTATGTGCTAAGTGCATTTTGTTTTTCAGTACTAAATTAACTCTTATATCAATGCCCAGGGTATTTGTAAAAATTCAGTAACTGACATATATATATATATATATATATATATATATATATATAGCTTTATTCCCCCAGATCCAACCTAAAATTTCTTTTACTGTACCCCCCAATTCCTTAAGTCTTGTGACTAAATCCCCAACATGATGAAAGTCTAATTTTCCATACAACTATACAGATTACTTATCTCAAATTCAAACAGAAGTTCAGTTTTCTTTCTTCTCAACCATGACATCCTCTCTGATATGTTGGCCAAGATGCAGAAGTCTCAGGGCCTCTCTAAGCAAGAACAATGCTGATCCCAGTTCCCCCAATACTCCCTTTTCTTTATTTTGCATCAGATAGTACTTTTATTGAATATTTACAAGTTGTCCACCCCCCCCACCAGCCTCTAGCACTGCTATGTTCTCACCCCTTCAAAAAGGGTCAGTGTAGGTCATATTCAATCCACATTATGGACAAAGTACCACAGGAAGAAAAAAGCCTGACAAATATATTTTGATTAAATATATCCAAGACTTCAAGTAAAAACCTGATTATACTCAAAAGGACAAGCATTCATGATAGTATTTATAAAAGTACATTATATTAGAGCATACACCTAAGTTAAAGAAAAGGATAGTTAACTTTTCAAGGAAGAGAGAATGAACAGACTCATAAACCTGCTAAAATGAGACATTTCTAATGGCTGAAGACAACTCAGCAGGATTTGTTTCTTATAAATTCAGAAGTTACCTTCTTTTGTAATCTGATAACTGATGTCCATTTTTTTTCCAAAAGGCCAGCATATTTCTTATCTAACTCTTCATTCTGAAGGGGGAAAAAAAGAGGAGTTTAAAAAACCTGCCTTTTGCTTCCCTTTGCTTTAGCTTCTGTTTCATTCCCAAACACACTCCTTCACTTGACCCAGTGAGCCTCTCCAGTCACAAAGACTCAGATAAGGAAAAACACAGCTCAGCAGGCAGCTCAGTCAGGTCAAACCTGCCTGCCAGTGCATACACAGTAGTATATCCAGTAGTAGTGCCCATACCCCTGGGCCTCCACCTCTGAAGATGGATGGGAGGCACACTCCTGAGGTGTTTGTTCTCTATGCTCAGTCCTGTTCATTCCTGGCTTACCATCTGGCCTCAGTCCTTCCCATTTCAGGCAGTCTGTGTACACAGCCTTGCAGGGTCTGATGACTTCCCTCTGTTGCATTAGTTCCTACACTCCCAACCTGCCAGGCATCCGGGAGTAGTCCCAGAGGCCCAGCACATGAAGCGCTCGCACATCCCCACACTGCAGTACACCACAGACCCTATCAATGGGCCTTGGTTTTATTTTCAGAATATTACCACAAAAAGCACTGCTTTGAATGGTGTGTGTGTTTGGGACCATTATTTCTGTCTCCAATAGTGGCAACTCCGGGTCCTTTAGTGACATGAGCATAATTCCAAACTGCTTTCCATAAGAGTGGTTAGGCCAATTCCCAATTCCACCAAACATATGTCTATATGCCTCATGCAGTATTTCTGAATGTCCCAAAGAATGCAAGCCTTCTTTTAGTGTAATACAGACCAAGTTCAGGATAAGGAAAAAGAACATACCATATCTAATTCAGCTTCTTTTTTAAAAACCGAATATGCCTCTTCGTAGCCATTTGAACGAAGATAATCTGCTATAGCTCGATTTCTAAAATGAAAACAAAAATACATAATGACCAAATGTCTCATCATTATTCTTAAACATTTAATATTTCTACAAACTATTTAATAAACATTAAAAACAATTCTTTTTCATTTCTTTGTTTTCAAGCCATTAAATGAATAAAAGTTAATATTTTGCAAAGGGAACAAAAAACTAATAGTGCCTAAGACACTCAGCCTATGCTGTGATACATCAGCAGCTTAATTCCTGGCTCTAAATTCTCAGTGTGTTACTTAGAATAAAAGTTCACATTTCTCAATCTGACGCTCAAGGACTGCTGTAATATGGTCCATACACCAACCTTTCCAGCCTTAATTCCCAATATTCTTTCCCAAAACGCTACGTCTTAGCCAGGCTATTCACTATTCTGAAAATATGTTCCTATGCTTTTCTATCCACATGCCTATGGGTTTTCCTTTATTTGGAATTCTTTGCCCCCCACTTTTGCCTGTAAAATTTATATCCATTTTTTCAAGGTCTACCTCAAGTTCCACTTTTTCTATCATAAAATTTTTCCTAATGCTCAACCTCCTTTTTCCTAAAGGGACAGACTTCCTTCCTTCCTCCTCCTTTCTAAGTTTATTGTAGTACCTGTATCATAGAACTTTAGAGAAGGAACTTTAGAAGTTATGTGGGGGGGGGGGAGAAACAGCATGGGGAAATACGACAACAAGCATTTAGTAAGACCCTACTATCTGCCAGGCACTGTGCTACATGCTCTAAAATTATTATCTCATCTGATCCTCACAGTAACTCTGGGAGGTAGGTGGTATTATGATCCCCATTTTACAGTTGAGGAAGGCAGACACATTCATTGACTCACCCAGAGTCACACAACTAGTAAGTGTCTGAAACCAGATCTAAACCCAGGTCTTCCTGACTCCAGGCCCAGCATTCTACCCCCTGTGCCACTAAAACACTGCCAGGCTATCTTTTTTAAAGGCAATTGGGGTTAAGTGACTTGCCCAGGGTCATACAGCTAGTACATGTCAGGTGTGTGGTCTGAGTCCGGATTTGAACTCAGGTCCTCCTGACTTCAAGGGCCAATGCTCTATCCATTACGCCACCTAGCAGCCCTCCCTTCCAGGCTATCTTTGCCACCACTAGGCTATCCAGGCTAACTTTCACCTCTTTATAAACAAGGTTACACAGGTATTCAATGCTAGAAGTTAAGACTCATATCTTTATAATCTCAGAGTTGGAAGGGACCCAAAAGTCATCCAGTCTAAGAATCTCTTCTAAAATTTCCCTTAACAATAAACCACAGCTTGAAGACCTCTAGTAATGAAGAACTCACCCATTCTACTTTTAAATAATTTTCAATATTAAGGATCCCTTTCTTGGTATTGGAGCAAAATGTGGCCTCTCTGTAACACTTCCACCCATCGCTTCTAGTACTGTTTCTATAGCCAAGTAAAATAAATCAAAGCCTTTCTTCTGAAGGCATCACAGTTCACTTTTCACCACTGCCGAGTCTTCTCTTTTGTGGGCTAATTATCTCCAGTTCTCTGGATGTGGTAATGAAATAGACCTTAACAATATCCTTCCTAAAAGGTAAAAGCCTGTCTAACCAGGGCAGAGTACAGTGGGATCCTCATTTTCCTTGTTACAGACTCCAGCCGTCTTTTAAATGCAGCCTACAATAGAATTAGCCTTTTTTTTTTGGGGGGGGGGGACGGACGGACGGACACCCTCTTCTATGCCACACTGCTAAGTCATTGAGTTGGCAGTTTACTAGCATCCCCAGATCTTTTTCACACAAACTCTTTTTCAGTCCTACCTGCCTCGCCCCCCATTTTATTTTACATTGTAACAGTTCATATCTGGAACCCAACTTTACATTTCTTACAATTACATTTTATTTTATTAAATTCAGTCCATTGTTCTACCTAGCCTGACAAGGTCTTTTGGGATCCTGATTCTGTCATTTGGCATACAACTACTCTTCGCACAAAAATTTGATTAGCATGCTATCTATACTTTCATCAAAGGCAATGATCAAAATTAAGGCCCAAGGACTCTGGCTGTATACCAAAGACATGCCTCATGGCTAACTATGACTGATCACCATTTTCTGGGTCCCATTATGCAACCAGTTCCAAATCCACTTAACTATATCCAGCATACATCCAGTGTGTCCATCACAATGCTAGATCACATATCTTTTGGAAATACAGGCATCCTATATAGCCCTACACCATTTCCTTGATCTACCAGTTTAGTAAACCCTTTCATCAAAGAAAGGAAATGAGTTTTGTCTGACATGACTTAGTTCTTTGATGAATTTCTGGCTCATGCTGTTCACTATGTCCCTTTCTAGGGGGTAGAACTAGTCCTTTAATGTGCTCTAGAATTCTACTAGGAATTGAAGTCATTCAATTCTATATGAACTTCAATTCTTCAAAAACTCTTATGTTTTTGAAAGTTGTACTTAAAAACTATTTTCCATACCTGACCATTTTTATTTTAGAATATTGTCTACACATCTTTATCACCTTCATCCCAAATAATGTTTAGAGTGTCAAAGGCACTTTCGAAGTCATCAGAGGTAATCTCCTAATTGATGAAGAACTCTTTCTGCTGTATCCTTGGTTGTTAGTTACCCTAGCCCCTGATTAAATACCTCCAAATAAACAAGAATAAACTAATTCCCAGAGCTATCAAAGCCACTTCTACCCAAAGGCCCTTTTGAAAACTGACCGAGGTGAGAGCCAACCCATCTTACCTTCTATTCTTCAGGCCTAAAAATATACAATTCCTTTAACCATTTTTCAAAGGACATGGCTCAGTTCTCATGGTGAAGTTGTCTTTTTAAAAGATACATTTGGTGGTTATAAAAGGTATGTTATAACAGATAAACTGGAAATGTGTGAAACGACTGGTGGGACTAGTTAAGAATGAATTATGGAAACAATCCAGAAATTAAGGAATAAGATTTGGGCTAGGGTGATGGCAGTGTAAGTAAAAGGAAAAGAGAACAAAATTAATTTGAGGGCCCACTGCTCACCCCCAAATCCAACACATTTTCAAGGTTAGTTTTATATAGAGCGTACCCGTAAATATTTAAAGTTACTTCTCTACCTCTATTTCCATTTTAGGGTAAAGTACTAAAACCCAGTTTCTTGTCTGGGAAAAATATGGCAAGTTTAATTCCCTAAAATAATAGATTATACTTGTAACACACATAAGTTGTGATTATTACAGATTTCTTTGATGTTTAAAATATTATTTTCCCCTTTAAAGCACTTAGCAAATGGTTGTTGCCTTAAGATTTCTCTTCCCACTTCAATACATCAAAGATATGTTATTTAGTCAGTGTGCATCCACTCTCTATGGATGCAGATAACAATCATACAGCTTGGTTGCATGAATTGTGGAGGCTGAAAAAATTAACTACCTCAGAACCAGTGTGTTTGTTCTTGTGATAAGCCTCTCTAAACTTAGCTGAGTCTGTACCACCTGGATTACATTAGTTAGCACAACCTTTTACAAGAACTCAGGGTCAAGCTCTACATCTGCTCGATGACATAGGGAAGTATGACTTCTGTAGTTTTCCTTCTGCAACTTCAAGAAAATGTTTCAGCTGTTTTTCTAATTCAAAAACATTTTCATCTGAATTCTATGGGACATACCCATTTCCGAATCTCAGAATGCCAAACAAAAGGCTGGAAAGAACAAGAAAAAAATAGTTCATTTGAACAGAACAGTGATAAAACCTCAACCACACACTGAGTAATATGAGAATGGGCAACATCCAGCTCCTGCTTCCCAACATACACAACGCCTCCACATACTCAATTCTGCAGACACGCTTTCACATCCATCACACAGCCTTATCTGACCCTTACAGTAATCCTCTAAGGAAGGAAGGAGAGTTATGACCATGGAAGGTCCCTGTGACCTCCATGATCCTAGAATTTCTTTGATCTCCAACTTACAAATGAGAAAACTCAGGCTCAGAAAAGGTGACTGACTTACCTAAAACTCTCAGGTAAAGTTTTATTTCAGAGCCAAGAACCATTACCCACAACTCTTGATTCTCAGACTGACAACTCTACGTGTGATTTGACATAGGAATATAAAATGTCTAAACAATTGGAAAGGGAGTTACATTCACAACATAGCATCATACCTAGGCCACTACCTGGAATGGGCTACCTTGACAGGTAGTGAGTTTCCCCCTCATTGGAGGTCTTCAAACAAAGGCTGGATACTGCTTGTCTGGTATGATGTAGAGGGGATTCTTTTTCAGGTATAGGTTGGACTAGATGGCCACTGAGGTCCCTTCCAACTCTGAAAATCTGTGATTCTGTGAATTGGATATGCTTAGGCTGAAGAAAAAAAGACTTAGGGGGACATGATAGATGTCTTCAAGAATTTTAAGGCCTGTCATATTAGATTTGTTCTGCTAGATCCCAGAGGGCAGATCTAGGAGTACTGGGTAGAAATTATAGAAGCTTCCTGACCATTAAGGGATATTCGTTCACAAGTGGAACAGGAGGCCATAGGAGGTGGTTGTGGGGTCCCCAGGACATGAGATTTTTGAGTAGTCTAGATGATCACTTGTCATCCAGCAGGGATATAGAAGGGATCCTTAGTCTATTATAGATCAGAGCTTCTGGGCTCCTCTCCAACTCAGATTCTCCAAAGTCATCTACATCTGCAGTTTCTGAAGAGATTATGACCAAACTAGATCCAACTTGGACATGGCCACACCCCCACCAGATCCCAATATGTTGACAGGTTTGGGGGAGATGGCAGCCAGACTAGGAAAGGCTGGTGGGAGATTCCTCTCCTGTTAAAAAACTGGGCCCATTCATATCAACCATTAAAACATTTACCTGATATTAAGGATATAGAACTTTGATAAAGTGCTACAGCCCTAGCTAAGTAACCTGGAAAATACACAAGGCTGACTTACCTCTTGCATCTCCAAGCAGCCTACGGTGTCCCAGTCACAGAATACAGTATCAACCACTAATTACAAACCATTCACTTTCATCTAAACTGATTTTCATCAGATTGGATAACTAGGTGGCACAGCTGAAAGAGCGCTAGGCCTCTAGTCAAGAAGACCTGGGTTTAAATCTGGCTTCAGACACTGGCTGGGAGACCCTGACAAGTCACTTAACTGCCATTTGCCTCTGTTATCTCATCTATAAGACGGGGATAACAACAGCACCTCCCTCCTAGGGCTCATGTGAGGATAAAATGAGATATCTGTAAAGCACTTAGCACAGTGCCTGGCACATAATGTTATATAAAATTTAGCTCCTATATTATTATTATTGTCATAACCAACATAAAGGTACTAGCATGCTTAGTACCATTCCTATAGAAGCCAAATATATATGCTTCATAGCATCATAAATTTAGAGCTGGAAGGGACCTTGCAGGCATTCTAATCCATTTCACAGATGAAGAATAAGAGAACCATCTGGAGTTACACAACTAGTAACTAGCTGTGGCACGGTCTGAACTCAGGTCTTTCATGTCTTCAAGTTCAGCACTCTACCCATTACACCAGACAGCTGCCTCAGAGATCTTATTGCCCTAAGATGGTATAACAGGGTTGATCTTGAAACTTCCACTTGTATGATGACCTTGGGCAAATCCCCTAGTTTTCTCATCTCTAAAATGAGAGTTGGACTTGATCTCTGACGTCTTTTCCAGGTCTAAAAATTATGCTTCTATGATTCCTAGTGATGAGAAAACAAGTGAATCAAAGAGAAATCCATGTGTTCTCTGTATAAAACTGTACAAATCAATGATTAGACCTGCTCTGACAAGTGAGTAGCACTGCTGACAAGAATGAGCACTCTAACTAATGGCAAAAGAATGAATATCAAAGCCCTCTTCCTTGCTAATGCAGAGATCCTGATAATGACATTACTTCAGTCCTAGGTTTAAAAGAACCCTACACTGGAATTACACTAGCATTTCATGAAATCCCATGCTAAGTTATTTTAACTGACAGTCTCTTCTACCTATCTTCCAATATTTAACAAAAACTAAGTGATGATAATATTCTAGGCCATCTTATCCATTTCCCACTATTCTTTTCATCATTTCCCGTTCTTCTCAATGGAATTTTAGCAGAGGAAAGATTAACTAGAAAATATTCCACTCTCTCTTGTAAGAGCACTCATCCAGTTACTCAGTTACCTTTCATAGGTTTTCAACTATTTAAGTTAAAATGTTCTGCTTTTAAAATAAAGGAGTCTCATATCTATTCTCTTAAGAAAAACTGAGGCCATCTGCTGTGATTTCCCCTCTTCTTCCCAATGCCATATCTCAAAATATTTTACCCATACTCTCCTCCTATATTCCTGTCCCTGGAGAGAAAGGGGCTCTTCTTTCTTCCAAAGCCAGCCTCTCAAAGCCTCAATTTCCTCATCTGTAAGATGAAGGGGTTTGGACTAGATGCCTTTGAAGGGTCACTTCTAGCTCTAAATACATGATCTTATACCCTGAGCTTTACTTGTCATCGCTCTCTTATAGGTGTTCATCCCATCAACTGTTTCCATTGGCCCTAACCACCATCTTCAATCTCTCCCTATCTATTCTTCTCCCCCTCCCCAAGTCTCTAATATACCCCTAAAGCTTTGCCTTCAGATACTATACCCCAAAGTCATGATCTTCTATCTCTGCTCCCTCTTTCACTGTCTAACTGCTAGAAAGTGCCTCCTACATTACCCTACTCTTCACCTCCTTCAATTTGGTTTATAACTCCACCATTTGAACCTGCTCTCTCAATCATTTTACCAATGATTTCACCAATGATTTCATTTGCTATAATCTAACAGCATTTTCTCATTGTTTACCTTCTTTGACCACTCTTGTAAGCAAGCTATTGCTTCACCTGACTTCTTTTCTGCCACCCTGATTTCCAAAACAATTTCTTTCATTCTCTGGTTAAGTGGAAACAGCACTATTTCTGGTGTCTGAGGACACAGGTTCAAATCTTGGTCCTGCTCGCTAACTGGGTGACCTCAGGTAAATAAATTGCTTTACCCCTCTGAGCTTCCCATTTTCTCCTGTGGAAAACAAAGGGTTAGATGAGTCTGAGGTCACTTGCAACTCCAACACTCTCATCCTATGAATTTACCCACCTCTAATCTCCTCATTCACCCTCTCCTGCTCCCATAACATGGATCTATCCCCAAACCTCTGCTCCCTTCCTGTTATATTCTCTTCCTTAGCTGTTCTATAGGCCCCATCTTAATGCAGATGACCCCTACCTCCGAGACCTAATCTTTCTCATCAGTCCAAATCCTATATTTAACATTTATAACCTACATGGCCTTAAATGAGTCAACTAATGTCTCCTTAGACCTCAGTTTCCTTATCTGTAAAATGAAGGGCTTGGACTAGATGACCTTTAGGTCATCCATTTCAGCTCTATATCCATGATGAGGCCACCATGGTATCAAAAAATCTCAAAGAAACTGTGCCACATCCTGGTGTCCTCATTTAAAGAGATGACAGAAAACAAATTTTTCAGTAGGTAGAATCCTGATTAATCAATCACAAAGTATTTATTAAGCACTTTATGTGCCAGGCATTGTGCTACATGCTGAAAATACAACTACAAAAGATGGTCTCTGGCCTCAAGTATATATTCTACTGGGGGGGGGGGTAACAGCATGTTCAGGGGACAGTTAAGGAGATGAAGGAGCCAACGATAACTAGGGGGAAATCAGGAAAAACCTTTTGAAGGAGGTAGTACTTAGGTTTGAAGAGAGACAAGAGTTTCACAAAGTTTTTGACTAAGCTGGAGTAGGGAGGGTGAGTAGCTTAAGCACCGGAGACAACTGTGCAAAGGCAGAGGATGAGACATATTGTGCACAACAGCAAGCAGACCAAGTCACCTGGAGAATACGGTATCTATGTAATCTATGTAAGGTGCAATCAGCCTGAAAAGACAGGTTGCAGCCTAAAGTTAGAAAAGGCTAAGTGACTGTGCAAAATTATTTTGTTGCATTAAAATCTGGTTGTACTGAATATGTACGAAATAAATAGGGATTATCTGCTGGTTTTATTTAAAACTACCATCTTTGTTTTTTTTTAATCTTTGTTCCAAGAAAGATCCATGGGTAAGAGAATATTTGGAAATACGTAATCATACTAAATGTAAAAAACGCTGTCCCTCTCTTTAGATAAATTCCCCATTATCTCTATGATCACATACAACTCTGGGATTAAAAAACCTTTCGCAGCCTGGCTCCAACATACCTTTGCAGCCGTACATACATGATTCCCGTTCACACACTCTCTACTACATTCAAGCTGGCCTTCTGGCTCAACTCCTCTCATGACAGTCCATCACTAGTCTCTGTACCTTTTCATCAACTGTTGCCCCTTCTCGGTTCTACATCCCAGAATCCTTAGTTTCCTTTAAATTTCAATAAGCCATCTCCTACATAAAGCCTTTCTCAATCTTTCCAGCTGCTAGTGTATCCCTCCAAATACTTACATGTGCACCTGTTGCTTCCCTTGAGAAAACATAAGCTCTGTATGGCCAGGCACCAGAGCCTAGCACACTACCTGTTTGTTAATCGATTAATGAGGATTTGACATAACGAAATTTTGTTCTGTTGTTTTTTGAAATAAGGCTAGAGACAAAGCACAATTTCTATAAGAGGATTTTTTTGGTCGTATGGTTGAGCAATAAAATTTTAAATGGAATAGGAAATTAATAAGAGTTTTAAAATCTGTGCCTTTTCTGGATTAGTACAACCTGTGGTACTTTAATCTGGGAGTAGAGCAGTTCTCCTTAAAACAATGCAATCTACCCTTTATTACCTTTAGACAGCAGCACAATTTCATCTTTGTCTTTGTTTTCCAAACCACATTTCAAAAAAAATTTTAAGCTGCCAGAGTTTAATCTCATTTTCACAATTTTGCAATGTCCTTCATGCTTCATTACGGCACAAGTGATGGCCAGATGCTCCACAGTGGTGAGTTTTGTTGTTTTATATAAGTAAAGGCAAGATATTTTTCCCATCAGATATGTATTTCTATTATTGACAACAGCAAAACCTTACCAGTGTTTATAAGCTAAGTAACATTCTGTTTACACTTAACACTGATAATGATCACGGTCTAAGGAATGGACTGCTCTGCTTACTAATCAAATAATCTGATTAACTACATCTGAATTTTGTATTTCAGAATTATAATAATCACTATCACTACAAAGAAATTTTAAGAGCTGTTCAACTGTTTAGCAGACAAACCAGTTTTTACTGTACATGCAAATTCTGATAATTCCTTCCAAGACTTTGTAAGAAAGACTAAAATCTAAAACTGAAAACTTTTAAAACTGTAGAATGCCCAATATAAAATCTCCTTAGACTTAAGTTCACATTTTCTGTAGTTTACAGGTAGTGTAGAAAATAATAGAAATACTTTCTTTAGTTGCTAAATGGTTTTTTTCCTTCTGATTAGTCATATCTACCAGGGCTTCTTAAACTTTTTCCACTTGAGACCCCTTCAGTGCATTTTAAACTGTGGCATACAATTACATAACTTAAAACTGATGTACTGGAGGTGGGGTGCAGCTAAGTGGCATCATAGTGTACAGAGTACCACGACTGCAGTCAGGAAGACTCATCTTCCTGAGTTCAGATCCAGCCTTAGACACTTACTTAAGCTGGGTGACCTCGTTTGGCATGATTTGCAAATCACTTAACCTGTCTGCCTCAGTTGCCTCACCTGTAAAATGAGCTGGAGAAGGAAATGGCAAACCACTCTAGCTTCTTTGCCAAGAAAGCCCCAAATGGGGTCATGAAGAGTTGGACATAACTGAAACAACTGAACAAACAACACTCTTTCACTTCACATTTTTGCATGTCATACATGTTTGAAATTTATTCAGTGCAAAGCATATTCCTGACTTGGTATCAAACATCCACATTTAGTTTGATAGTGAAAGAGCTTTTATTTATTGCCATGCATTTATCGTCTTAGTATTTAGTCTTTTCTAAACATTATCATTCTTAGGAACTTAAATATCTAGAAAACACAGCAGATCACAAAACACAGTCTCAATGGAAAATTTATGGTAAAATTTGAATGACACACGATGAGAAGGTGTAGAAAAATAAATACATAAATCAAAGTACGTTTGAAGTACAGTATTACTACTATCTTCCCTTTGTTTACTAAAGTGACTCATGTCAACAATATTCCCTTTTCACCTAAAAGATATTACAAAAAGCAACAGGAGTGACAGAGCTGCATACTATGAAGATTCCTTTTTGTCTCTATTTCTGACACTGAAATCATTTAACAATAGTTCAAAATCTTACTTAGTAATGATTAAGCAAAGCACATCACTCACTACTCTCCTATCGTGGACCCTGCACATAGCTAAGTGATCATGGCTAGAGTTACCAACTAAGACTTAAAAGTATGTCAAGATTACAAAGTGTTCAATCCTTTTGACTCTAAAGTTTAAATAATAAACACTTAAACTAGAGAAAAAAAACTTAAACTTGAAAAAGGCTCACTCATAATTCTCCACCCATTCCTCCCCTATAAAAATGAAAGAGAAGGTCCAGGTTAGAGGTGTCAATCACCCTGTGGGCCACATGTGGCCTATAACACTTTCAAATGCAGCTGAACCAGATTAAAATGTAATTGGGAAATACCTAAGAAAATAAAAATACAGTAGGACACAGACAATATAAAATTTTAAAACTCTGTCAACATGCAGTACATAGGAATCCTTCCACAGGGATTTGGGAACCCAACATCTATCTGAGTTTCACACAACTGGTCTAGACGTTCTCAAAGGTGCTTTCCAACTCTAAATCCTACGATCATGGCTGTCTGTGATCCACCCAGTCCCATTTATTCCTACATACAATACACAGTGGAATTTCTGATTCAGATTCAAGAACATTACAAAAAACTTTGACTACTCAAGGCCGTCTAATCCATCTTACTGAAACAAGAATCTTTCATTCACTGTCACTCCTCTGGTGGCAATGTTCTACGTGCAGGCAAAACAGGGAGGAAAAATGGCCTGCTTAATTCGGGCCTTGCAAACACAAGTCTATAAAATGACAGTAACCCAGATAGCCACTGTTTGTTTTGTCTCACCATACAGGTTGCAAAGCTTCAAGAACAGGAACTGTATCTATCTCTTTTGCATTTCAACAGTAAATATTGTCAACTAATTAAAGGAATTTAGGAGTAAAGGTGGAGAAACAACTGCAAAATTCTAGACAGAAAATTACTAATAGTTTATAAAAGCTTAAAAGCTTCTAAGAATTTTCCAGATGAACAGTTAGCTGATTTCTACTTAAAAGTCTACCTAGCTGGCAAATGATAGCTCCCTAGCTCGTACACAAAAGCTTCAACAGTTAGCCCACATATAATATACACAGATAGACATGGTGGATGTCCAAGAGTCAAGGTAGTATCTTTACACACTGTCTTGCAACGCGGTTCATAGAAATTACTTCCCATCATGTCCAAGTAGGCCAGCTTTCATCATCATACTTTATATAGCATCTACTATGTGTGCTAGGCACTATGGTAAGTACTTTACAAATACTATCTCATTTGACACTCATAATGCCCTGGGAGGTAGGTGCTATCATTATCATCATTTTACAGATGAGGAAACTGAGGTAGACAGGGATTAAGTGACCTGCCCAGAGTCACATAATTATTAATTGTCTGAGGCCAAAACTAAATTACGCTAGGCCTAGAATGCTATCATCTACTCTTCCACTTAGCTGCCTTAGCAATTGTGAAGTCCATTTTAGAAGCAGCAGGGTAAGAAATGAGGTAAGGCGGATCAAGTAATCTCCATCTGTCTTCCTTATATACTTAGCCCATTCTGTCTTCTATTTGGTCATAAATAATGTCTGCCATGAGCAAATTCTGCTTTGCAACCTTAAAGTGCTATATAAATGTTACTTATTGATTATCATCTTTTATTATTCTCAAGAAAATTAACAACTAATCCTTGCTAGACTCAAAAGCCAGTGTTGAAATCATACCTAGGTTACTTAAGCTTTACTTTTTTGGCTTATTTTTCACAAGTAACAAGTCTAAACATTTACTACATGAGATTGTAGATTTAGTGCTAGAAGAGACCTTAGAGGTCATTGAGTACAACCTCTCTTGTTTTACAGATGAAGAAACTGAGGCCCAAGGAGGTTAAGTGATAAGCCCAGGATGACAGTTACTAAAGTATCTAAGCAAATTTGCAACCCAGATCCTCTTGATTCTGAAACCTGAGCTCTATCCACTGATACCTTGCTGCCTTTTAACTCCAATGAAATTACCATTTTGCCTAGGAATGAGAGGAAAAGCTATTCCACTGCAAGAAAACAGCATAGCAGTCTGTCCCCTATCACTTTTGATCAGAATATCAAAATAGAAAACATAAGAGTGTACAAATAGAGATTACAACAAATTCTCCAACTAATAGTTAATACTTTACTGTGACCAACTTTTGCTTCTGTCAAAACATGATAAAATCAGAATGTTTAGATATATGATATATTAACTGTGGTACTCAAATGACCAAAAATGACCAATATTCTTATGAATTTCCTTGACTCTAGAAATCAAGTTTATAAGATCTTTTATATAATACTAAACAAGAAAATGTTTACTGGACTCTTTTGTTAGATAATCATGTTTTAAATCAACAACTGAAAATATAAAACCAAGTCTACCATAGATCAATAAAAAGTCTCTCATATATACACATATCTAAAAGTACTTTTAATTTAAAAAAAAAACTAGACATAATTTCAGTCAGAATACATTAGAACGGGAGATAAAGAATTAGCATGTTTGAAAAACACAATTTAAGAATCTTTACAATGTTATTCATATACTGTAGATAATATTTTAAGCTTTTCTTTTCTTGAAAATTTAGGTCACTAAAGAACAATGAACAATTAGGACATTAAGAATAATTCTTCAGAAATTACTTTAACTGATCTTTAAAATTAATACGCTCCTTCACGTATAGATCTGAATAATCTTTCCTCAATGGTTCAATATTGCACTATGTTCCCTATACAAAACCCAACTACCTCCAAATTTATATTTAATGGTACAAATCTGAGAGTATGCACTTGCAAATCTTGGGTTGTTTTCCAACATGGCAAACTCTTGATGCTTGTGGAAAATGTAAGCTTCTTGAGGGCAAGGACTTTTGGCACAACATCTAATGAAATAACTAATGTCAAAATCCGAACATATTCCATTTATTTTCATTCCTAATTGGGCTACAACAAGAGTGCCCAAAACATGCGATTTTAACAACAAGCAAAGAAATGATATCCTCACATGCCAATAAAATCACAAAAACGAAAGCACCTTTGGGATAATTTTCTTTAAGAAGTCACTCACAAAAGAATGTTCTTCCTCAGATGGTAAAACTACTAGGTAAGTAATGTCATTAATTGTGCTCTCCTTGAATTTGTTTATAACTTAGGAAAACATGTCAGACTAGCTTAAGTGAGAATTAAATACCACCAGATATAAATATGGTGATATTTTAAGTCTCTCACACTGTTATCAAGTATTATTGCCCAGTTTCTGACCTATCAAAAGTTCATCTTTCATTTCTAAATTTAAAAACATCTCCAAAAGCAGTAACTATGGTGCACATTGTTAAAAATTCCAGGAACAAAACAAAGGCTGAAGACAGCCAAATTTTCAACTTCATAAGAAATTTACAAATTGTTAAGATAATTCAGTGTAAACATTTGTAAACAAAAATTGGTTCTGCTTGGCCTGAGAGGCAAATGGGTAAAAGTTATAGAGAGAGAAACACTTCAAATCCATGTTGGTAAAAGCATCTTAATGATTGCAGTTGTCCTCTGGAGGTTTGGAGGAGAGGTCACTTTATAGAAGAAATTCTTGGTTACATACAGAGCAGATTAGACCACCTCTGAAGTCCCTTTACACTCTAAAATCTTGTGGCTCAGTTCCATTTTCTTCTTATTACAATGAATATTAACTTAAGGATCCCCAAATCTCTATCCCTCTTTTATATTTCAGACTTGAACTTCCACCTCTGATTGTGAGAATAGACAAATCATTACTTCTAAGCAGTTTAGGGGGAAATGCTACCTAAGCACAGAGGCAAGAATAAAAGAAACAGGCAGGATGGGGAGAAAAGACCTTTTGTACACTGGTCCAAATTGCTCTAACCAAAACAATAATTATGAATGAGAACTGTCAAAAGCAGCGAAGTCCCTTCACACTATTCTCATTTTATAATACTTGTCATCAAACGTCATAATTACCTAACTGGTAAACCACATTACACCAACAACCAGATAAAAGATGATGCTGAACTAAACACTAAAGCATTTTGTAGAGAAATGAATTAAAATTAAATAATCTAATGAAAGTAGCATTTTGGGATACAAATTCAAGTTACCTAAGTATGCTATTGATGGCATGCTTAAGAAAAAACCTTTCTAACTGTTAATATTTAACTGTAAACATACATTACATAAAGCCACAAAATCAACAGTTCACAGTATTTAACAAAGGCTCAAACTTGAAACTTACATTTTTACCAAGACTACAAACTATGCCATTATTAGTAACTAAGACTGTTTATGCTTAGGGCTTCTCGTACAACATTTGAAACCAATGATGTTTTGAACGGCCAAACGTACATACTATTTTGCCTCTTAAAAGATGGTAAAGTGTTGGTTTTTTAAGCCCAAATATAACTTACAGTTCATCTCGTTGCCTCTGTGACAGCACCATTGTGGCTGTGAGATCAAGTTTTCTGATACAGCAGCAATTGCCTCCCTTCTTCAGGAACTCAGAAAGCTTTACAATCCCTGAATCGGCAATCAAATATGCCACAGAGTGGCGTCCACTATTGGGAAAATAGTTCTTCACAGGTGAGATCCAACTGGTAACCGGGAGACATTCAACAAGGAAGGTTCATTCCACCTAAATGAGGAGGGAAAAAACACAGTTTAGGTCAAAGCAGTATTCTACTTGAATTTTATACCACTACCCATGTTGTCTACCCGACATATTGGTTCCAATTTTAATAAGTTTCAATTTGTAATATGTGGCCTCTCCAGACAATAGTAGTATTTATCCTCCTTTGTTCTACCAAAGACAAGGGTAAAATATTTCAAGCAAGGCAAGGTAAGGTAGGACCATGAACAGAGGAAAGCGATGACGTACTTTTTGCTAAACTTAGTGTAGGTACGTCCTCCCGACTTTTTATTGTATAGATGATATCAGGGCAGCTAGGTGATAATAGTGGATAGAGCGCCTGGCCTGGAGCCAGAAAAATTCATCTTCCCGAGCTCAAATCTGGTTTGAGACACTTACTAGCTATGTGACCTTGTGCAAATCACTTAACCTTGATTGCCTCAGTTCCTCATCTGTAAAATGAACTGGAGAAGGAAATGGAATCCCAAATGGGGTCATGAAAAGTCAGACATGACAGAAAAATGACTTAAAAATAGATATCAGCCAAACATCATATTCTCAAAGCCTCATTTTCAGTTTCCTCAATTGTTAAATGAATAATTAAATTGTTAAACTGAATAATCTCTAAGTCATTCATAACTCCGAAATTCTATGTTTCCATAACTCTACTAAACACATATTAAGAACAGGTAAGAGCATTATCTGTAATGGGGATAACTAAAAGCCTTCTCAATCAGAGCAGGGGTGCTCATTATCACCACTATTATTCAATATTGTCACTAGAAAATGCTAGCTATATATCTCTTTTCTGGTGGCAAAGAACTGGAAATTGAGGGGATGCCCATCAATTGGGGAAATGGATGAAGAAACTGTGGTATGTAATTATGATGGAATACTATTGTGCTATTAAAAATGACGAGCAGGATTCTTTCAGAAAAACCTGGACTTACATGAGCTGATGCAAAGTGAAACGTACTGTGTACAAAGTAACAGCAAAACTGTAAGATGATCAGCTGTGAATGGCTTAGCTATTCTTAGCAATACAATGGATCCAAGATAACTCTGAAGGAATTATGATGAAAAAATGCTATCTATCCCCAGAGAAAGAACTGATAGTGTCTGAATACAGATTGAAGCATATTTTTTAAACTTTATTTTTCTTGAAGGTTTTTTTTTGGTCTATGTTTTCTTTCATAACATAGCCTGTATCGAATTGCTTGCCTTCTCAATGAGGAGGGTGGGGAGGAAGGAAGGGAGAGAATTTGGAACTCAAAGTTTAAAAAATGAATGTTTAAAATAGTTTTTACATGTAACTGGGGGAAAATAAAATACTACATAGAAATGCTAGCTATAGCAGTAAGACAAGAAAAAGAAACTGAAGGAATCAGAATAGGCAATGAGGAAACAAAGCTATCACTCTTTGTAGATGATATGATGGTATACTTAGAGAACCTTAGAGAATCAACTAAAAAACTAGTTGAAATAATTAACTTCAGCAAAGCTGCAGAATATAAACATAAGCCTAAATAAATCATCAACATTTCAATATATTACCAACAAAGTCCAGCAAAGAGACAGAAAGAGAAATTCCACTTAAAATAACTGCAGACAATATAAAATACTTGGGAATCTATCTGCCAAGATAAACCAAGAACTATAAGAACACAATTACAAAATACTTTTCACACAAATTCAGATCCAAACAACTGAAGACACACCAATTGCTCGTGAGCCAAATAATAAAAAAGGCAATTCTACCTAAAATAATTTATTTGTTCAGCACTATACCAATCAAACTACCAAAATAATATTTTATATAAGTCACTCCCTAATTGATAAATGGTCAAAAGAGACAAATAGTTTTCAGAAGAAGAAATCAAAGCTATCTATAGTCGTATGAAAAAATGCTCTAAGTCCTTATTGATTAGAGAAATGCAAACAAAAACAATTCTGAGGCACCTTTCTCATGCCTATCAGATTAGTTAATAGGACAGAAAAGGAAAATGACAAATGTTGGAGGGGATGTAGGAAAATGTGGACACATGGATGGTTGGTGGAGTTGTGAACTAATCCAACTATTCTATGGAACTATGCTCAAAGGGCTACAAAACTGTGTATACCCTTTGCCCTAGCAATACTACTACTAGGTCTGTATCCCAAAGTGATCAAAGAAAAAGGAAAAGGACCAATATATACAAAAATATTTATAGCAGCTCTTTTTATGGTGGAAAAGAATTAAGAATTGAGGGGATGCCCATAAATTGGGGAATGGCTGAACAAACTGTAGTACATATTTATGATGGAATACTATTGTGCTATACAAAATGAAGATCAGCATGGTTTCAGGAAAATCTAGGAAGACTTATATGAACTGATGCAAAGTGAAGTAAGCGGAACCAACAGAACACTGTGTGTAGCAACATCAACACTGAATGACGATCAACTGTTAATGACTCAGCTATATCCTCAGTAATGTTCAGTCGTTTCAGTCCTGTCCAATTCTTCGTAATCCCGTTTGGGGTTTTCTGGGCAGAGATACTGAATGGCTTGCCATTTTCTTCTCCAGCTCATTTTACAGATAAGGAACAGAAGCAAACAGGGTTAAGTGACTTGCTCAGGGTCACACAGCTAGTAAGTGTTTGAGGCCAGATTTGAACTCAGGAAGAAGAGTCTTCCCAACTACCAGGCCTGGCATTCTATTCACTTTGTCACCTAGGTGCCCCATATTCTCAGTAATACAATGATTCAAGACAATTCCAAAGGACTTATGACAAAAAAAAAATACTCTCCACCTCTAGAGAAAGAACTGATAAGAGTCTGAACCATACTTTTTAAAATAACCTTTATTTTTCTGGGGGTTTTTTTTCCCGGGGGTGGGGGTGTCTGTTCTCTTTTGCAACATGGCTAATACAGAAACGTTTAGCATGACTGCACATGTCTAATCTATATCAAATCCCTTGCCTTCTCAAGGAAGACAGGGTTAGAATTTATAACTCAAACTTTTAAAAAAAGAACTTTAAACATTAAAAACATTAAAAACTGTTTTTAGATGTCACTGAAAAAAATAAAATATAAAATTTTTCAAAAAATTGTTTTTATATATAATTGAGAAAAAAATGACTAGAAAACAAAGAATTTTTTTTTATAAAGCCACAACTCCAAAATGGAACATTTAATAGGCATTAAGTATTTCCCATGTACCAGATACTGTGCTAAGAGCTTGAGAACAGTAAGAAAAAAACAAAAAACACCCTAGCCCTCAAGAAGTTTGTATTTTAACGAAGGACCTTACCTACTTCCGTCAACAAATTAATATGGTTGCTACATTTTACGATGCATATATAAAAAGGTAGGAATTTCACATTTTAACTCTATACACAATTCTTTTTTTTTAGGGGGGGTACAACTAGGCAATGGGATTAAGTGACTTGCCCAGGGTCACACAGCTACTAAGTGTCAACTGTCTGAGGCCACATTTGAACTCAGGTCCTCCTGACTTACGAGCTGGCACTCTACTATGTCACCTAGGTGCCCCTCTATACACAATTCTTAAGAAATATTTTCTATCAAGTATGTCAACTTCTTTAGAGACACCAATTTGAAATCATGCAAATGTACCCGAACTTTTCTATAACATTTCCAAACCTTTACTTGAAGACACCCAGTGAGGAGGAACCCATTAAGTCACAACGCAACCCCTTGTAATTCTGGACAATTCTCATTGTTAGGAAGGCAGCTAGGTGGTGCAATGGACAGAGCACCAGGCTGGAGTTGGCCAAATCTGGCCTCAGTAAACACGGGTAAGTCACTTAATCCTGTTTACCTCAGTTCCTCATTTGTAAAATGGAGACACAAGGGAGAAGGAAATGGCAAACTACTCTGATATCTTTGCTAAGAAAACCTTTGGTCCACGGGATAAGGTAGAGCTGACATGCCGGAGTGACTCAACAACACTGTTAGGAAGATCTCCATAACATCAAGCCTGAAGCCATCTATCCAATCCCACTCCTATCTAAATCCTTCATTTTATACACGAAAAAACAGAAGCCGATGAAATCACTCAATCAAGCAACAAGCATTTATTAAACACCTGCTTTGTGCCAGGCACTATGTTAAGTGCTAAGGATACAAAGACAAAAGTGAAACAGTCCCTGCCCTCAAAGAGCTTGCATTATATAGGGGAGCCAACAAGTACATACAGAATATATACAGGCAGTATGGAGGAGTAGAGAGCAAGTCTAAGAATCAGGAACATCTAAGTTCAAGTTTTACTCATGATCCATACTGGCTGTGACCCTGGGGCAAGTTATTTAATCTCTTAGTGCCCCAGGCAACTCTATGACTAGATGATGCTCATCTTCATTAATGGAAGAATTTCCTCACCACTGAAAAAAAAAACAGGTATAGTTCAGAAAAATAAAAAATACAATATCAAGAATACACACACATACACACACACATATACACAGTGAATTAAAAATATTTTAAAAAGGGAGGGTATGCTAGCAAGCTGGAGGAAGACAAAATATTTTATTTCACATAGAAGGTGGGGTTTGAGCTGAATTTTGAAAACCAGTAATTTCAAGAGATCACTATGATAAGGGTAAGCATTCCAGGATTGGGAGAAAGTCAGTGCAAAGGCACGGCGACAGGAAATAGAGCACTCAGTGTGAGGAAAATGTAAGTAGGCCAGTATGGCTGACCTGCAGAGTTCATGGAGAGATAATGAGCTGTTTTGGATATATTGCATTTGAGATATCTATGGGACATCCAGATCAAAATGTATTAAAAAAGCAGTCCAGGCTGCTGGGCTGGAGCTCAGCAGAGAAACTAGGACTGAATATAGAACTGGAAGTAATTTGCAAGGAAGTAACTGATCCCAGAAAAACAAATGAGGAGGGTCATCAAGTGAGAGAATAAAAGGGGCGGGGGGGGGAGAAGAGAAGCATGATGCGTATGATGATCCAACCAATGAGCCTGAGGAGTGGGCAGATATGTAGGCAAAGCAAGAAAGGAGAAAATATCGTGAAAATCCAGAAATGAGAATCTCCAGATGGGAGCCAACAGTGTCAAAGACTCTAGAGAGGTCAAGAAGGATGAGAATTTTATAAGAGTCCATTTGATTTGGTAATTAAGAGACCATGGTTGATATTGTGCTATACAAAATGACAAATATGATGAATGCAAAGAAGCATGGAAAGACTTATGCGAAATGATGCAGAGGGATGTAATTAGATATACACAGAGACTACAACAACACAAATTAAAAGAACCACCACAAAACTGAAAGTGAATGTTGAAAAATTACTAAGATTTATACAGCTGGCCCCAAAAAAGAGATGGTGGAAGACACATCCCTCCTCCCTTCACTCCTCTGCACAGGTCCATGGGGAGTAGAATATTACAAATATTTGCAGCCTTTTTTTTTGAGGTATTGCTCAGTTTCCCTGACTTCCGTTCTCTTTGTCTCTTTCTTTCCTTTGAAAAAAATTCTTTATTATATGGGAGGTGGAGGAGAGAGGAATTTAGGTGATGGAAAACCAAAAGGTATCAATAAAAACTTATTTAAAAAATCACTGATAACTTTGGAGAGAGCAGTGTGAGTTGAGTGATATCATAGATCAAAATGTAGATGATATGGATAGAGGAGAGAAGGTGAAGGAATTGACTGTAGATGGCTTTCTCAAGAAGCTTGGCTGAGAAAGGGCGAGCTATAGCCCATAATCAGGAGGGATGGAAGGATTCGGAAAAGCATTGTTTAAAGAGGAGGCACAATTGGGCATTTTTGTAGGTAGCAGGGTAAGATCAGAAGATAAAAGATGAGTGATTATTAGAGTGAGATGATGATAGCAGGTTCAATTTTCAGGAGTTAGGTTGCAGGGACGGGGGGGGGGATGGAAGGCAGAAAGGGGTAGCTGGCTGTGAGATCAGAAGGGGAGAGGATTCCTGCCCAATAGCCTCAGTTTTCTCTGGAAAGGATGAGGCAAGGTCCTCAGCTAAGAAGATGGAGGAAGGAATATTGTGGGAGGCTTGAGGAGTGAAGAAATCAATGATGAAACTGTGATACCAAAATAAAAGACTCACAGAAAAGATGTAAGTCTGATGCAAAGTTTTCACTCCGAAATCTATACCCCCCAAAACTTTACTATTGAACATACTAGTTCCTTTGGCATGTCTAATGTAAAACTTCTGAACTTCTCTATTTCTGTCAAGGGCACCACCCTCAGTCATTCCATCAAAGTTCTCAATTTCACTTCACTCCATGTATCCAATTAGTTGCGAAGTCTCATGCTTCTATCTCTACACCTCTTATATCAGCTCACTTCTCTCTAACTCACTGTCACCACAGCAGCCCAGGCCTTCATAACCTCTTGCTTCACCATGTCAGGTCACTCCTCTACTCAACTTTTCAGGGGTCAAATCCAAACAACTTTCCACACCCTGGTGTCTAACCTACTTTTCCATTCAAATTATACAGTTATTACCCTTCGTGCCCTCTCAGCCCAGCTGAATAGGTTTTCTTGTTCTTCATATACAACATTCCATTTCCCAAGTAGGTAAGGACTTACTAAAATATACCCTTACCTTTGTTTTCCAAAATCCCTACATTCCTTCAAAATTCAATTCAAGCATCACTTTTACATGACGTATTTCCTAATCTCCCCAAATGCTAGTGCTGCCTGCTGTCACTAACCTATATTCTATGTATTCTTAATATTATTCAACTATTTTTAAAAATGCCACTGTTGGGGCAGCTAGGTGGCGCTGTGGATACAGGACCGGCCCTAGAGTCAGGACCTACTAGCTGTGTGACCTTGGGCAAGTCACTTAACCCCACTGCCTAGCCCCCTCTACCAAAAAAAATTGGTAGCACCAAGGCTCTTACCTTAGGGGTAGCTAGGTGGCACTGTGGACAGAGCTCTAGCCTTGGAGTCAGGAGGACCAGAGTTCAAATGTGGCCTGAGATGCTTGACACTATCTGTGCAACCCTGGGCAAGTCACTTAACCCCAACTGCCTCACTCCCCCCCAAAAAAGCCACTGTTACCCAAACTGGTTAGATACAAATATACAAAAAAGGGGCAAGTTACCTCCCCCCCAAAATTAGCAACTTTTGATTATTTATTCTGAGAACAGTGGCATAGATGATCTAAAGACTATACTGTGTGCTGCACCCTAAGAATTAGGAACGTGTCGCTACAAAGCAAAATATTTTGTTTAGCTAATATCACATTAATAAGCAGTCTCTGTACTAAGTACATACCAACTGATGGTTCTGGGGAAATGCTTCAAGTATATTAGACAGCAACGGAACCAGGTTAAAATAAAATTTTTACACTTAAATACAATCTATGCTAAGAGCTACATATAGATAAGAGTTAACTTTTAGACACCCACTAAATTAAGTTACATTTTTATGTGTCAGGAGAAAAAAAATTTCAAAGGTTCAAAATTATGAAGATTTCTCTTTTCTGAAATATATATTTGGCAGTGTTTCAGGATGTACAATTTGCATTCCCTTTAAAAGCTATTTATGTAGATTACATAAACATATTTCAAAGACTAGATAAGTACATTCATTTGCATATCAATATCCAGAATGTTCTTCCAGCTAAGATCAGTGTTGCTATGAAATTGTTGCCTAAGCACTAGAAACAAACAGAGATTCGAGGATGCTTTTTGGTGAATAGAATTCATGTATTCTATAATCCATTATCAATTCTAGTTGTCTGTTGCACTCTGAAAACTAACTTATACTGAAATTATAATTAAAAAATGGGCAAATAATATGTTATTCCTACCACTTGGTTAGGTAAATCACTATAGTGTGTAGAAAATGGACACATAGGAAACAAATGACTTAACAAGCAGCACAGTACAAGGAAAAAAAGAGTAGGGTGGTCTATTTAAAATGAGTCTCATTTTAAGTGGCTATACAGTAAACGACTCAAAAATTTCTCAAAATCTACCATTTTAAGTCAGAAAACAAAGGTTCAGAAAATATACAAAGGATGGCTCTATATAAGAAAACAAAAGCAGAAAAAACACTATATAACAATAGACTATAACCACAAATAGTTTTTGCATTATTTAACTAGAACAATGTCACAATCACTGGATGCATCTAGCAATTTTACAGTTATCATGACACATATATCAAAGTAAAAGTTTAAATGATTTGTCAAAGGTTACTCTGGCTAATAAGCTCTCTCATCTCACAAAAGCACCAGCCCATTTAACCAAGATTCATTTTAAATGGACAGCTTTTCTAATTTGCCCGATATTAATATGCCTCCTAACCTAAAACAATATTGCAAAATTCCATTAAATATTTAAGGGTAATAGAGAAAACAAAGTCGTGATTAGTGTCAATCAATAGTATTATTATTGTTAACCATATTTCAAGGACTTGTTCTACTTTTTCTTCAATAAGGTATTCAAAGTAAATTTTCACCAGTGACACAAAATTAGCTTCAGTCACACTGCAAATTACTTAAAGTTTTATTATTACTATATTACTAGAAAAAAGCAGAAAATTTCAAATTCCCTAATAGGATAGTCCACTAAACTATACTTAGCAAAAACTTTTATCAACCTTGGCTTTAATATTTACAGCCTAAAATATTTTGATGTTTCCAACTAAAGTTGGAAAATATCTAACAAACTAAATAATTACCCAAACCTCTTTGTACAGAATCAAACTGAAAATCAATTGACGGAGACACTAAACATCTTACGATGAAAAATAAAGTTATATCTATGGTTTTATTAAAAATCACCACTTAACTTGGAAGAGTGAAAGAAAACCAACTACCTCATTGTCCTTCATAGATTATGTGATCTATAAAAATTAATATAAAATCTTAAGTTTTAAGTAGAAAAGATGATACTTTTTTTTTTGACACTGTAGAAATAACATAGAATGGCAGGACTGGCCAATTTACCTTTACATGTCATAATCCCATTACCTAATAATCAGTCCTTCCAGATGACAACAACAGAAGGATGAGGAAGTGTAAAATGTTAAAGAGTAGAAAGGTACAAGCTGAATTAAGGTGAATCAGTTAAGAACCAGACACTCAAAGCACCACTCTTAAATGAATATTCAAGATGCACTGTTCACTACAGCATTAACCAAGGTAAGCACTATGTCCTGCATTAGATTTAGGCAATGAATAACTTGTATTTCCAAAGGGTGATGAACTCTCCATTATCCAAAAGCAAGGTTAATTGTGGTAGAGTGTTGAAGCCTGGATGAGACAAAACTTTTGTAGCCCTTTTAAGCTGGACCTTTAATATCACAATTTAGTCACAACAACCAGTCCACTCAACCACGGGTTTTGGGTCAATGCTCTAACCTAAAAGGTGAACAACCGGTTTCCTTCTGGAAGAGAAACACAAAGAGTCTTTTAAGAATCAAGGGTTTTTAAATTTTTGACTATTTCCTGACGGAAAATTATTCCTAAAATTTTGAACAGTTTGTTGTTTTTGCTAAATAAAAAACTCTTCAAAGTACTAAGTAAAGCAAATCAATAAGTGTTTATTAAGTGCCCATAACGTACTATTCTTCAGCAAAGGTTTCTCCATGAAATGATTCTTTAATTAAATTGTGTACAAAGATGCTTAGATAAAATTTAGTTTAGTACATATTTTTCTAGTCAGAAACATTAAAACATCTTAGATGGTAATATTATAGTCCATGTTGATAATGTGCTGATAGTCACATTACACAAATACAAAGACCAAAAATAGCCTTTATATTCTATAGAGACAATGTTCACACAAGTATATACAAAAAAACCCCAAACAAACCAAAGAAGGTCATTTTGGGGAGGAAGTACTGGCAGTAAGGGTAATCTAAGAAAAGTGTCTCTGGCAGGAGGTGATTCTAAGTTGAGTTTTGAAGGAAATCAGGGATTCTAAGAGCTGAGGAGAGGCATGTTACGACAGAATGTGCAAAGACAAGTGAGGAACAGTATGAGTGCCATTTGGACTTCAATGCAATGTATATGAAAGAATGATATGTAACAGTGGAAAGTCACGTTGGAACTAGACTGCACAGGATTTTAAATGCCAACAGGGAGGTTCATATTTGAATCTAGAGGGAACAGGAAGCAGAGCCATTGGACACAGACCAAACCTGTGCTTTAGGAAAATCACTTTAGCAAGTGAAGGGGGAAAGGGAAGAAAGGAAAGGCGGCATGGTACAGTAGAAAGAACACTGGAATTTAAGTCTGCCGACCTGGGTTTGAATCCATCTCTGTCAAATTATTTATCTATGTATCCTTGGAAAAGCTGATAAACTTTTTGGTTTCAGTTTCCTCATCTATAAAATGAGAGGGTTGGATTAGATAGCTCGAGGTCCTTTCCAACTTCCAACTCTAGGACAGCCACCTCCAAACTTCTGATCATACATTTATTCTCATCAGAAAAAACCTTCAGTTACATACACTAAATATTAATTTATACTTATTTGTTACAAATATGAGATACAACTACATCAATAATTATGTTATAAAACATAAAAAACTCTGAAAGGATGAGATAAAGACGAAACAATATTTGATCAGTCACGACAGTGTCAATCAGATTTGCCCTAGGAAAACCATTTTAGCAGGTATGTGGAAGACAGATTAGAGTAGATACATATACACTTGAGCAAGGAACCAAAGGTGGCTACTGCAGGAGTCCAGGCTAAAAGTAATAAAGCCTAAACTAGGCTGGTAGTTACGTGAGAACAGAGAAGGAGATACTATAGAAATAGACCTGACAGTGTTAGAAAATTGATTGGATATGTGGGATGAAGAAAAATGCATTTAAGAAAAATCTAAGGCTGCAAATCTATGCAACTAGAAGGAGGTTGGTGCCCTCTTTAGAAACAAGAGAAGAAGGGATGGCTTGGGGGGAAGGATCTGGGATACAGAATGCAACCCACCTATACCTACTCAACCTATGAGACTTATTCTGTGCCACTGAAAACAAAAAGAGGGGTGTGTGTGTGTGTGTGTGTGTGTGTGTGTGTCTCTCTCTCTCTCTCTCTCTCTCTCTCTCTCTCTCTCTGTGGGTGGGGGTGGGAGGAGAATCATAAGCAGGAGTTGGCGAAAAGGGGAATTTTCCCAACAGCACCTACATAGCTGCTGGTACCCGGCCCAGGGGACTGAAAGTAGCAATTGGGAGCCTGTGCTAGAGATAAGCCCCAAGAAGTTGGGAAGAGAAGAAGAGTTCTGTTTTAGATATGAGTTTGAGATGCCTATGAGACATAAAGATTGAGATGTCCACTAGGCAACTGGTAAAACAGAATTAGAGTTGAAGAGAGAGAGGTTCTTAGGGCTGGCTCTTGAATAGACATGATAATTGAGTCCACGGTAACTGAAAGAGCAAGAGCAAAGGATCTTAGCAAGGAAAAGGGCCATCTCTCTATCAGACTAAAGTAAAGTATGAATCATCTCCCTGTTACATTTGAGAAGACTGAGGTAAAGCGGCTAATTCAAGGTCCCAGCATGACCCATTTAGAGCTGGAAGGGCTATTGGAGGCCATCTAGTCCAGCACTTCTTAGGGTCACGACCCACAACTTAAGAAGCACTGAAGGGATGGCAGGCAGAAAAAATTTAGGAAGCCCTGAATTCTAGTCCAATTCCTTCATATTTCACTGATAAGGAGAGCTGAGGAACAGAGAAGTTAAGTGACTTGTCCCAAGGCACCACGGCAGAGATGGATCAGCTCAGGGCCTTCTATTCCAAATCCAGTATTTCCCCCCCACAATGACACCATGCACACAGTTAAGTAGTAGCAGATTAAAAATCGGATTTAGTGAATCCTAATCTGACTTCCTCTGTGTGTGCGTGTGTGTGTGTGTGTGTGTGTGTGTGTGTGTGTGTGTGTAATATACATCTGAAAAAGCTCTCTCCTCCAAGTGATTTTTTTCTCCCTCTCATAATCTTCGAGGTTGCTATAAGTATCTTTTGATTTGTCACCAACACACAAAATATTCTGCATTGCTAACACAATGAACCGCAGGAACCACTTCACCTACCTTACTTGTACAAGAGTATCCCTCACCCTCTGAAGAATTTGAGCAGGAAGTATGAAGATGGTGATTAGACAGGGATCTTTATTTCAAAGCCTACGAATTCTTTACCATCAAAAGATGCTACCACACCATACTCACTTTTCTCTCTTTTACTACCAAACTTATGAGACAAGTTGTCTATAACTGATGAATCTACTTCATCAATTCTGTCCTTTCAATCTACCTTCCACTTCCCATGTCATCTAGTAAATTGTGAACTACTACTGACACCCAAACATCCTATTATTTCTTGCTTCAAGTGCCTTTGTTCAAATTATGCCTAGAAAATCCTCCTTCCCTATGTTAAAAGCCATTTTAAATGCCCCTCCTTCCATGATGCCACCTTTGATTTCTTACTACTGGTATCTTTCCTCTCAAACTGTATTCTTTAGTACCTCTGTTAACAAAGCACTGACGTCCTTCTGTACTACTAATTTATGCATTACCTTATCTCTCCTATCCAAGATAGAAGTTCCACAAGAGAATTTATCAGAACTTTATATCTAGGACAGTAGTCTGAATATTAATTGCTTAAAAGTTCTCTGAATTGAAATGAATTTTCTCTAAGTTTGTCCATGTTCAATTTTGAAAATAACTCCATTAAGAAACAATAAAAATCACATCTTTAATGTTATAAGACTGAAAGTCCCATATTGCATGATGAAGCAACTGTCATAGACTATTCTGTAATAAAATGTCAATATTCTGTTCTTTTTTTTTTTTTTTTGGGTGAGGCAATTAGGGTTAAGTGATTTGCCCAGAGTCACACAGCCAGTGAATGTTATATGTCTTGAGACTGCATCTGAACTCAGGTCCTCCTGACTCCAGGGCCAGTGTCACCTGGCTGCCCCAAAATGTCAATATTCTGAACAATGTCCCAGTCCGCAGGTTAAATCAATGCAGTGGAGGTACAGGAAACTAAAAGAAAAAAAAGTCCAACCCCACTCTCTTAAGTTGAGTTCTCCAATCGCACAGCTTTCAAGAGCTTTGCTGTCCCTTAGGTAACTGGGCAGTTCCAAAATGATCTTTCACTAAAGATACAGAAAAAAAAGCAATCAGAAACAAGTCATACATTAATGCATTCATTAGTTTATACTCTGTAAGCAACGAAGCTGACAGCTAGGTGGTGCAGTAAATAGATTTCTGGGCTTGAGGTCAGGAAGATCAGTCTTACTGAGTTCAAATCTGCCTTCAAACACTTACTAGCTATGTGACCCTGGGCAAGTCACTTAACTCTGCTTGCCTCATTTCCCTCATCTGTAAAATGAGCTGCAGAAGGGAAAGGCAAACCACTCCAGTATCTCTGCCAAAAAAAAAAAACCAACACCCAAATGGGGTCACAAAGCATCACACACAACTGAAACAACTGAACAAGAAGAAATACAGTACTGTTAATGAAACAATTTTATAAGGCTTAAGAGCTATGATCAATGCAATGACCAGCCACAAAACCAAGAGGTGCAGAATAACATACATTTTCAGACATGATCCAAGTATAGATTTTTTTCTTACTATTCTCATTTATTTTATTGCAAAAGAGGACTTTTTAAAAACATAGCTGAGGGAAAGTGAAGAAAAGGTTAATTATAAAGACTGTGCCTCCCCTCCCTGCCAAAATGTTATGGAAGCATTTTTTATAAAATGCACATAAGATAACAGAAGGAAGTTCAGAGGGAAACGTAAATAAGCAGGGGACAAAGCAGTTTCAAACAAGCAGTTTCAGGGACAGCTATGAAACTGCTGAATTAATAATAAAAAATGAAAAATTTAGATAAAAGGTTCTAGAAGATACACACCACCTTTGAAAAACAACATTTGATTAGAAGCTCCAAGGAACAAGACTATTTCCTCAAGACACCAAAAACAAGTAAAACTGCTAAAATGTTTATAAGACAACTTAAAAAAATAAAGCAAACAAAATGAGTATTGAAGACATTGAAAAGAATAGTCTACTAAAGATACTGAAAATAAAGTCCCCATATATGTCAAAAAATAGCAGCACTTTTTATGATAGCAAAGAAACAAAGTAGATACCTATCGATTAGGGAACAGCTAAACAAAATGTGGTATACGAATATAATAAAACATTACTGTATTATAAGAAATGACAAATGTGATGGATACAGAGAAGTACATAAAGATCTACATTAACTAATGCAATGTAAAGCAAAGCAAGCAGAACCAAGAAAACAACAACAAATATATTGACTACAACAATGTAAATGGGAGGAACAAAAATATTAAAAGTGAATGATACAAAATTATTCAAGTATACAAGACACAAGTAAAGTTTGAAATAATAGATATGTGAAGACATCCTCATCACTTTGCACATCATTTTCATACTTTCTCAATATACTCAACAGTTTTGCTGCGCCCCTTGGGCAGAAGGGGGAAGAGCCTTTAAAAATTTTTATTCATTATATGAGATGACTTTCTTGGAGGAGAAGGGATACTTACTGAGGTAAATTATGGTAATGTAAAAAAAAAAGGAAATCAATGAAACTACCAAAACAAACAAGAAGACTAGAGAGAATAAAAAAAACGCTAAACAAGAACTCAAAATTCAAACAATCAAATTTCAAAACTATAAGGTAAAATTACTCTAGTGAGTAGTGTGCGTTATCAAAGCAACGACAAACAAAACAGTTGATTGTATTTTATGATTCAATCCTGAATTAAATCTTTTCTAGAGCCAAATGGTTGCTGCTGTGATGCCACAAATGCCCCTAGAAGTGCTGAAATAGCAAGAACCACCCAAAGAGATGCATGCTATTCAGTTTCCTCATTTGTAAAATGAGAGAGTTAGATGAGATTGCACCTAATGTCCCCCTCTGATTCTGAAAATACTTTGACTTGAGGCAGCTAGGTGGCACAGTGGATAGAACACTGGCCTTGGAGTCCGGAGGATCTGAGTTCAAATGCTGCCTCAGACACTAGCAACGTAACCCTGGGCAAGTCACTTAACCTAGTTTCCCCCCACGCCTACCCCAAATGCTGTGACTTATGACCACGACATTACTAACTAACCAGAATTGGTTTGGGAATCCCTGGAGCCCACAGAAATTCATGCAGTGGTTCTCCAAATCAGAGAATATTAACAAAAGGCTGAAAAGGGAGGAGTTAGGGCAAGACGTGTTAGAGATGACACTCAGAAGAAAAGAATTAAAGCTGCCAGCTAGTGATCAAAGAAGAAAAGAGATTAAAAAGGTAAGAAACACATGGAGTCAATAATATAGACATGGAGAACAACTGTCCAGGAAAAACTTTACACAAGGTCTTTCCAGAGGAATCAGGTAAATAAAAGTTCGATGTGATATTCATGGAAAGCTTATGCAAGAATTTACTAGCCATCTCTTCCTTCATACGTGAGATATGTCAAAAATTAAACAAAAAAAACCAACGACTTACCTTTATGGTCCTGCATCACATTTTGCTGCAGAATCAAGCTCAGGGAGGAGAGCAAAACTTAAAAGACTACCTTTCTATAGAAAATTAGGCTAAATACCCTTGGTGAATTAAATGACTATAAAATTTACCTTAATTTTTGGGCTATTTGTTTGTAGATAAATTTACTAAACTATTAAATTTTCTAATGCCCCATAGTTAAGCATAATCTCAGTATCAACTAAGGGAAAATAACTGCTTGGAAAATATAAATAAATATACCCTGTTTCTTAGTGCCAATGGCCCTTTAATCCAACTGGCTATAATGTCATTATAGCAATTATCCATATTAAATAAATGCTAAAATACTTATTGTACTTTATTCAATGCCACAAAGTTGCTCTAGAAGGAAACATCTTATTATGCTAGGTTTTACAGTTACCTAAAAAGTTCAGAGATTGTGAAAGAAAAGATATGAGAAAATGTTTCAATTTTTCCTGATGCTTATTTCAAATGTCTTCCTCCCTCCAAACACATGTATGTGTGCAATTTCTATTACCAACGGAATTACAAAGCCCTTGAGGAAAGGTAAAAATTTTATACACTTAATGTTACAGGTAATATTTAGCAGAGACATTTAATATTTGTTTAATAACTTACATATTCAAACACTCTTGCTCTCTCCCTTTTAAGATGTGGTTCTACATAAACTCTTTCCTGATCTCCCCAAATGTTGGTGCCCTTCTTCCCAAACTACCTTGTTGTTAACTACTTTGTACACACCTTCATATCTAATGCTGCATGTGTGCACGCACGCACACATACACATACTCTTAGTCATACACACTGTCTTTCTAATTTATTAGTATGTGAGGAACTGTTTCCTCTTTTGTACTTGCATCATCAGGGCCTAGCACACAGTAGAAGCACTTGGTGATTGATCAATTCCTTTGAAACTGTCTATGCCAGAGGTTTCAAACTTGCTGCCTTGGCCACACTGTCAGAATCAGATTAAAATGTAATTAAGAAATGATTAACAAAACAAATAAAATACAATATAGGTAATATTAATTTGTGGTTTTCTAAGTCAATGTGAGGCCCACAGGGATCCATTTCTATTTAAGTTTGACACTGATGGTCTATACTATCACTATTATATAATGATAGCAGTACACTGAGGAATAAATTTCATACTTCATAAATAAAAATTTATAGTTGTTATAGTACATATCTACTATACACACACACACACAGAGTACACATACCTCATACACTGTGTTCTTACTCACTGGATTTGCTAAGAGAAAATGAAGAATGGCTACTAAAATACTTGAGAGTTTAAACCAAGCTAGCACTGAAAGGGTCAAAAGTAGAAATATAAAAAGCTATCAGTGTTGAAAAAAGGTCACCTAGGTTTCTAAAGCAAAATCAGATACAAGGAGAGTAATTAAAGTAGTCAAATTTCAGTAGTAATTCAAAATACTGACACACTAATCAAAAGAAATATTTATAAAATCTCGAGTTATTTTCTTGGATGGATTTTTATTCTAAATGGAAAATGAAATAATAAAACACCTCTATCCCTTATTTGCAGTTTAAAGCTTTAGTCAACAAGTCATTTTTATTCATCAACAAAATCTCTGAGCAACAAAGTCAACTAAGTTTTTTGAAAGTGTGATTATGAAATGTATATCAATGTATAAATAATAGGAATCGGGAGTTGTGTAAAATCATTGATACTTGGATATCTAAGTATTCATTTAATTATACTAAAAGGGGAGGGTTATTCTTCCACAAATGCAGAATACACCAAATTGCTTTATTCTGACAGTCAACAAGTATTTAGTAAGCTCTCCCTATGCGACAGGCACTATACTAAGTGATGGCAATATAAAGAAAGGCAAGCAAAAACACGGTCTCTGCCCTCAAAAGGCTCCTGAAGAAGGGTGGGAGATTTAAACTGAGTCTTGAAGGAAGTCAGGGAGAAGATATGAGGAGGGAAGAACAGTCCAGGCCTGGGGATCATCCAGTCAACAAACTTCTATTGAGTGTCTTCTATGCTCAACACACTATGCTAAGCACTGGGGAACAAAAGAAAAGCAAAAGACAGTCCTTGCTCTCATTCTAATGGGGAAATAAAGACATATACAGGATAAAATGGATATATCAACAGCAGGAAGGCACTATAGTATTAAGAGGGATTACAAAAGGCTTCCTGTTTAGAAGGTGGGATTTTAGCTGGGCCTTGCCAGAGTAGCCAGGAGGCAGAGATGAAGAGGCTAGCCAGTTAAAATGACTTAAATTGAGAGGTGCAGTGTCTTGTATGAGGAACAGGAAGATCAGAGTCACTGGATAGCAGAGTATGTTGGGGTAAAAGAAGAATGGAACGGTCAGAGAGGGTCAGGTCATTTAGGGCTTTAAACACCAAAGGATTTTATATTTAATCCTGGAGGTAACAGGGAGCCATTGGAGTTTATTAAATAGAGGGGTGATATAGTCAGACTGCACTGGGCAGAGATTTGAGGCACGGAGACAAATCAGCAAGCCATTACAATTTTTAAAGTGATGAGAGCCTGCACTATATTGGTGGCAGTTTCAAAAGGAGAAGGGGGCATATATTAGAGACTGTTCAAAGGTAAAAATCAACAGGACCTGACAACACATGGATATGGGTTAAAAAGAGTGATGACTCAAGGATGATAAGTAGTATGTCATCCTTGGGTGACTGCAAGAATGGTGGTGCCCTTAACAGTAACAGTGAAGTTAGAGAGGAAGGAGTTTGGAGGGAAAGATAACGAGTTCAGTTTTGAATATATTGAATTTAAGATGACTTTGGGATGTCCAGTTCTAGATGTCCAATGGGCAGCTGGAGATGTGAAGGGTGGAGGTCAGGAGCTATGAGAGCAGATCTAAGAATCATCTGCACCATAGATAATTAAATCAGAGGTGATGGGATAATCAAGCAAAAAATATGAAGGGAGAAGAGAAGAAAAGGGCCTTGAAACACCCTGATTTTGTGAATGTGACCTAGATCCAGCAAAGGAAACTGAGGAGTTGACAGACAGGATATAAACCAGGAGAAAGTAGCCCTACCAAAACCTAGACAAAAGAGGGTGATCGACAGTGTCAAAGGCTGAAAAGAAGTCAAGAAGTATAAGGACTGAGAAACGTCCATGAGATTTTTTTATAATTAAGAGATCACTGGCAACCTTTAGGAGACAGAAGTTTTGAGTCAATGATGAGATCAGAAGCCAGACTACAGAATGAAGAGAGTGAGAAGATGAAACGGAGATATCAATTACAGGCAGCATTTTCAAAGAGTTTAGGCACAAAAGGAGGAAGAGATATGGGATGTTAACTAGTGTGCATGAATGGATCAAGTAAAGGTTTTGTGAGAAGGGGGAAGAAAAACACAGGCATATTTGTAGGAAGCAGGGAAGTAGCCAGACAGAGATGAAGATAAGTGGAAAAGTGGGGAATGATAAAGGGGACAATCTGCTGGAGAAGATAGTATGGAATGGGGTCAACGTGTGCATGTAGACAAGTTTTGCCTTTGCAAGGAGAAAGGCCACCTTTTTATTCGAGGCAAAAGTAAAGGAGAGCCAACGCAAATGAATGGAGCTGGGAGATGAAGTGTCATATGTGAGTGAACAGCAAGCAGGCCAGTGCACCTGTTAAGGGTACCATCACCCATTCCCCAGCTGACAATCTAGGTATCACCTTCAACTCCCTACTCTTTCATCCCCCATACTCAATCAAACTGTCAAATCCTGTAATTTCTACCTTGTAACATTTCTCACATACGGTCCTCTCTATTCAGATTTGTAATTATACTCTCTCGAGTTAGCACCCATGCTTCAGGTCTCTCCCCACTCCAGTCCATCCTCCCTCCCCAGAGCTGTCAAACTGATCTTCCTAAAGCACTGGTCTATGATGACTCCCTCACCCCAATTCAGTAAAGTCCAGAGGGTCCCTACAGGACCAAATATAAAATCTGCTGGTTTTTCAAGTCCTTCATCACTTGACCCCTTCCTAACTCTTCAGTTGTTCTACCCTTTACTTCGACCTCTAAGCACTCTGTGATCCTCTAACAATGGCCTCCTTGCAGGTTGGCAGGTTCCCTGCATACATACCAACCCAGTCTCATGACTGGCACTCTCTCCCACCTCATCTCCATTTCTCCACTGCTTTCAGGTGTCAGTAAAAGTCTTACCACCTTTTTCAGAGAAGTCTTTCTTCCTGGTCCTGCCTTCATTTTGAGATTACCTTCTTTTTTATCCTGTTTGTACATAACTGCTTGCATGTTATATCACTATTATACTCTTTTCTCTCCAGGTTATACTTGGGTCTTCAACCACTATGCCTCAGATACCTCTTCATCCTGGAAGCTCACTCCAGCCTTGGAATTCACATATTTCTTCTCTCCTCCTCTGCCTGGAGGGATCCAACCTGAGCTTCATTTAAAAAGGATGCTCAGACCAGTCATAACTTCATTCCTCTCCAGGCTGCACTATAGACTTTCTCCACCATGACTCCTCATAGGGTATACCATTACTGTCCCTTTTCAACTTCCTTTTGTGTATTATCTTCCCCCATTAGAATGTAAGCTCCTTGAGGGTTAGGACTGTTTTTCTGCTTGTATTCATATTCCTTCCCAGTACTTTTCATTGAAGCCTGGCACATAATTCAGTGCTTCATAACCACTTCATTGCTGACTAAGACTAAGTTCTCTGAGAGAGCTTACTGCTTTCTGCCTTACTTTATGTCCCCAGCCACTGGCACATCAGCTGGCATATGGCAGGTGCTTAATAAATGCTTGACTTGTTTTGTAACTGAATCACAGATGACCTGGAAAGGAGTCAGGATAGCTAAAGTTCAGGTTGTGAAGGACTTTAAATGACAATCAAATAATTTTATATTTAATCCTGGAGATAAGGAGTCATTGTACTGAGTGTACGTACATGGATTTGTGTGTGGGAGGGGGTGTGTGGTAGTGGTGACAGGGACTTATCTGTTGTTCAGTCATGTCTGACTCTTTGTGACCCACTTGGCGTTTTTTTGGAAAAGATAACTGGAGTGGTTTGCCATTGCTTTCTCCAGCTCATTTGACAGATGAGGAAACTGAGGCAAACAGGATGGAGTGACCTGTCCAGGGTCATCTAGCTAGTAAAGTGTCTGAGGCCAAATCTGAACTCAGATGTTCTTGACTCTAGGCCTGGCACTCTATCCACTGTGCCACCTAGCCGCCCCGACAATGATTTGTATTTTAAAGCTATAACTTTGGTGGGTGAATGAAGGATACATTGGAGTGGGGAGAGCCTTCAAGCAAAAGACTTGCAAAATGTTGGTCCAGGTGCATGAGGTAATAAGGGCCTATACCAGAGTGGTAGCAGCTGTATGAGTATGAGGAATAAACTGTATGAGTAGAAAGGATGTGTGAGAGATAATCTGAAGGTAGGAAAGGCAAGATTTTGAAAAAAGAATATTCTTTTTTTTGAAAAGAATAGCTATGGTCAGGATGGTGACTCTGTCAATAATAGGAAAGTTGGGAAGAGGAGAGAGTTTCATGGGAAAGATAATGGGTTTGGTTATAGACATGTTTTAGTTCATCTTTTACCAATGCTATGTTCTCTGGTGAAATGGAAAGGAAAAAACTCTGCTACTTTTTCTACCCACCATGGGAGCATGACAGGCGAAGTCCAAAGACTCACAAAAGCTTTTCAATTTGCTGGTTCTCCTCACTGTCGATCATTCAATAAGAAGTACAAGCCTTCCCTAAAATCTCACCATCAGTGGCATACAAAAGAGCTGGCACTAAGTGGCACGAACAAAAGAAAAATGATGAATTCTAAAACAACTCTTCCCTGGAGATTACTTTTCAAGCTCTTATTTATGGGATGCTGCTAGGAGGAAGAAACCTTCTAAATGAATTTTCTGGTTTTTTTTTAAACCCATACCAATGACCTCATTTGATTGAGCATCATTTTCTTTTTCCTTTCATTTATACCAAAAACAAAGTATTATTTTACTTATTTTAATTCACCACTATGCTTTCACTTGAAAAATTAATATTTCAAGTATTTAGATGCCTACTACAAATGAAGATGACCAAATCAGAAAAATAAGTGGTGGATAGGTTACAAGTTATTCTCAGGTAAAGATACCTGGTTAACTACTAAACTCAACAAAAAGGGATGAGCATTCTAAAATTTCACTTTACCAAAAGAGAATCTGTCTATAAAGACACTATCACATTATGAATAAGATATTGTTTCAAAAGGCCAAATGAAAAGTTTTTTCTTCTTTGTGAATTATCTTTTCCTCAACCTGCATCCAGTATGTGCCTCCCTTCCCAAGGTGTGAAGAAATAACATTAATGAAAAACATTTTAAAAAGGCAACCAGAGTTCTCAGGCAAAGTCCACCAATTCCCAACATGAAATTACTCTAACAGCTTTTGAAGCTTCTAAACAATCCCAGTGTGGCTTCATATGCCAAATTCAGATAAAAGAAGCTGACATTTTCAAGGATTTGGAGAAATCTCTCTTATCTATTTATATAATCAAGAGTGACTATATAAATGTCCAGCTTCAGTTCAAATGTTTAGCTCACCCCAAAAAAGAAATTTTTATAAATCTTCATTATAAATTATTTATATTTCTTTATCTAAAATTATATTAAACATGCAAATTAGTTCAGCTAGCTATTCTGACAATGAGCAAAAAAACCCTTTCATTTACTTATAAAAAGATAACTAATCATTTTTGGCAAAGGGGGCGACTTTCCACAACAAATTTTTTTAGTGGAAATTACCCTCTATATCCACATTTGCAAAGAACCAACCTCGAAAGGATTTAAATATATAACCCTTTTCACTATACACTAATGGCTGTATCCTAATTTATTCCAATGCCCATAAATCATCTGGGTTCAATTAAAATAGTTATTCCAAAAACATTAGCCCTAAGTTAACAATCTTCCTCCTTCCTTTAACTCTGACCATGAAAAAAAAAAACTAAGCTAAGCTTTACTACTTTCAAAATCTGGGAGTGTCAAAACTGCATCCCTATTTTTACAATTACAGTAATTCTATAATGATTATCAACGGTACTGGCAGAAGAAAGATAATGCTAATACTTTAAGTACATGCTGAAATGTTACAAATCAAAACAATCTGAACATTTTAGTCAACAAGCCTTTCTGATGTTGGCAACCCGAACGGGCTTTTAATTTATTTTATGTGATTACTCAGTTCATAGGCTCAATTCTAAAACATTAAGCAAAAAGTACCAAATACTACTAGCACCAAAGCAACCCTAAGGATCAAAATGTATAGTTTTATTAGTAGAAGAGAGAACACTGGATTTGAAACCCATTTCTGACATTAGTTCTGTGATCAAGAGCAAGTTACTTCACTTTTAAAATTAAAATATAAAGTTGTAGTACCAATCTCACAGGCTTGATGTGAGTCTTAAATGAGATAATACATGCAAAGTGACTAGCAAACCTACAAATACTACATAAATACAAGCTATTATTATTACTTATCCTTCTTTTTCCCTCTTAATTAAGGGTGACCAATTTCTTAGAGCTGGTAAATCAAAGACTTGAACATCTAGTTGCTGTGGGATGATAATGAAAAAATATTTTTTAATAAAAAGAAACTTGAGGATATGGAACTACACCTTGTCATGAGAACCCAATTCACTCTAGTTAATCAGCCAGCATTTATTAAGTACTTAGCAGGTGACAGGCACAATATTAGGCTCTGGAGACAAAAATTTTAAAAGTGAGGTAGTTTTCTAAAATCACTGTATCTCATATATCCATGTATCTCAAGAAGCTCACATCCTAAAAAGACCACTAATTAAGTAATACCTGCTTTAAATGAACTCTATGAATTAAAAAGTAAAAAGCCTTTCAACTTTCCCAAATGACCAAAACTAGTTGTGACACCCTTCCTCATTTTGGTTAGTGCCAATTAGGCAAAATAAACACAACCACCACAACCAAACAACTACGATAGTCTTAAAAGAGCTTAAGTCACAATGGGTTAATTGGACTTTAAAAAAATCTGCTCCTGTTTATACATGCCAACACAAATACCTTGTTCAAATATGCCTTGTTAAAAAAAAAAAATCCCAGAAACAGAAAACAGCAAATATTAATTGAAATAGCTAGACAAAAAGCTTGAAGAAGTTTAGATTTCATGATAAAGGCAACCTGAAGTCACTACAGAGCCTGAGGTCTGATCAATGATGGGGGGGGGAGATGCAGGATCATTCTTTACAATCAAGACAGTTGTGTAGGGGCAAAGAAGTGTTTTGTAAACTGTCAGCCAGCTGTGAAAAGCAGGGGAGAAGTGGAGCAAGGATGGCTGGAAGGCCGTCCTTCTCGGATGAGGCAGGGTGGTTTAAGAGCAGAGTGAGAAACAACTAAATTTACATATGGCCACATCCCAGCTATGCACAAAGTGCTAATTATCTGTTCGTGGTATAGGATGTGACTCCCTCTGGACCGTGACCCTGCTCCTAGGAGTACAGCTCCTTGTCATGAAGCCCACTGGCAGCTGCTGGAACGCCGTGCCCAGCCGACTGGAAACCACACGTAGTTCTCACGGTGTCACGATGGT